>NC_064643.1:313330787-313933287 GCF_023864345.2 Schistocerca serialis cubense
ACTTTGAAAATGATTCGTGTAGTCGCAAATTTTTGTACATTGGCAGGATGGACAGTCACAAACAACATACTAAAAATTAAAAATCCTGAGCGGTGGAGGAGAGGGTGAGTGTGGAAGTGAGGATGAGTTTGAAAATCATTTTTGTACGGATTTCTTGAGTAACTCTAAAAGCACTTTCTCTTGCTTATATGTATTCTATTACAAAATTAAAGTGTAGTATATTTCCTACAAATAATATCCTATTGATTAATTCTCTAGGCCGCGCGGGATTAGCCGAGCGGTGTAGGGCGCTGCAGTCATGGATTGTGCGGCTGGTCCCGGCGGAGGTTCGAGTCTTCCCTCGGGCATCGGTGTGTGTGTTTGTCCTTAGGATAATTTAGGTTAAGTAGTGTGTAAGCTTAGGGAATGATGATCTTAGCAGTTAAGTCCCATAAGATTTCACACACATTTGAACATTTTTTTGATTCTCTAGGACTAACAGTTTAAGCGAAGAGAGTGAGAAAGCATGCATGTATACAGTAGCTTAGGTGGTTTTCCTGTGCCGATTTGAGGTAGTTTCCCGACTTTATAGACCACGAATGTCCTGGATCAAATTATTCTTCTCGGCTTCCACTGCAGCTCTACGGGACATGCAAACGTCGTTTACACCTTACATAACAAATAGGTGGCCATGTCTAATTTTTTTGCTTAAAGAGACGGAATGGTTATGTTTTATCGCTAACTGATGCATCGTGAATCGCTGGTGGTAATTTGAAAAGAGACAGCATAACTGAGGTTATTTTTTGCTGGCGGACTAAATAGCAAATAAAAGCAGGGGATACGTACAAGTACAGGCAAGGATTAATCGATTTTGAAAAACTGAGCCCAAATCTGAACTGAAAGGCGATATCAACGAGTAAAATGTTAGCAAGCACTGGACTGTTTGGCAGTTGAGCAGCTGGTGGTGACGATGATGGACTTCATCATCCCCACCACGACGTCGCTGGCCGTGGCCCTGACCTGGTACCTGATGTGCGTAGCGCACCACCCGCGCGTCCTGCGGCGCATACACCAGGAGCTGGACTCCGCCGTCGGTCGCGGCCGCCTGCCCTCTCTCGATGACAGACCGAGGTGAGTGCTGCTAATTGTCGTGTCCGTCGGCGTAGCGAGAAGGATGAACACTCCAGAACACATCAAACATTATCGAATGATTAAACCGTAAATGTATTTATTTACAATATACGCAGTATTAAACACACATAACTCTGTATTCTTGAATCTCTCTGCAGTCACTCTCCGTTCACTAGTAGTGGATTATAATATTCACTAGCAGCGGGGGCTGCTATAGCGTCTTCTTAGATTCTTAATATTTCACTGACGTGGTACTACGCACGTAATGTTCGCTGTAATATCTTCCGAAAGCTCGGCGTGACAGAGAAATCTGAGGATAATCTGAAGCAGGTGCTTGAAAAGACGTGCGGTCCAGTCACAGTTGCAGGCAGTGGGGTGATACGAATTCGGCGTTCTCTGGTGACGTGTGTAGTGCCACTTGGTGACTTTGTAGCGAGTCGTCAATAGCAACGGCTCTCGGCGGCCGGTTTCAATATCTCTCCTGCGGAGGTGTGAGCGATGTGTAACGCGTCGTGTGTGGTCGATAAAGACACTGTCGATACTGCATTAATCGCATGATGCCTACTGATCATTTCATGACTGAAGACAATGGAAAACAAGATCTTGGGGCAATATAACTCATTCGCTGTAAATTCTGTACAGCTGATGTGAAATTTTATAAATGTCACGCTAAGACTACTGCTATGTCACTTCTCATGGGCGCCAGTCTTACGTTAAAGCTAAGGTGAATATTGATCGATCATGTGAGAAGTACACTGCGAAACTGCAACAACTTACCAGCCTTCTAAATGTGTCGGTTGTAGTGGCTTGCCGACGTAGGTTATCGCTAAAGGAGCAGGCTTTCGTAGCTTCGTGTCTCCATCTGCAGAGTCCAGCAGGCCAGGTACCTCTCAACTGCAATTCCTTAATGATCCCATTTTTCACGTATAATCCCTGCTGTCAGATTCAATCCTTATGCTGAATATCCTTTTCCTGTATTGCAGATCTGGTTGAAACTGCGGGCAGTTGCGCCTTATTGAAACAGAGCTCTTAGTTTCAGTACCAGAGTAAAACTACGTGTTACCAGATAGGTGTTCAATCCCCCCCAACTGGTGCTAGCGTCCGCTCCAACCGCCAGGACCGCAACTGATATGTGAAATGGGACGAACTAGTTCCATCAGATATTCGGGCACATCGCTACTCAAACCATACGCTGCTGTTTATGAAGCTTAGTAATTTCGGAAGAACAAATTTAGAGTTTCGTCTTCCTTCCTGTCATCCTCCGTTACAATGCTATTATTGAAATTAAGAGTCTGGGCAGATGGTTTTGGTCCATTTCTTGATTTAACATAATACCAAAACTTGTTATTTAGCAGCTCTGGAATGCTGACTATAGGATCACTGTGTTTTGGACTCTTTCGTCGCCAGAGGACTATTCACAACAGTTGCCAATCGTCCGTCGAGGTCTAACCTCTCTCATTCAGACTGGTCATTTGCTGGCCCATAAACCTTCCTCAGACTCATTAGCCTATGTAGCAGATTGCGATGGTCCCTTTCAGCCGGCTAATGCGGAACTCACAGGGTGTTCTGGCTAACAGAGCACTGCAGACGCCTGCCCGATCCGCCTGATGTTCACTCGGCTGCGCTGTGCGAAAGAGCGGGCGAGTAAAGTTCGTACATCAGTCACGATGTTGCAATGTGTGCATGCTCGATGACTTTCTTTACGCGTCACGCTGCGGTATGACGTAGGTAACCGCTATGTTTCCTTAGCCCCGAGGATGAGGTCAGGCACCTCTTGCATCACAATCGGAGAGTGTTCGCACTCATGCAAGCTGGTGAGACGAAACAGAATGGATACCACATGATAGGGATCACTGTTATTCACTCGGCTTTGGCACACAAATGCAGTGCTCGAAATCATGATTAAAATTACTTAATAGTTGAGGTTTCGAGCGGTCTTCCACTAGTCAGTACACTTAACTTTTCCAGTTCCTTGTCTGTCCTTTCTTGATGCGTTGAATCCTTAATCCTGGCTCTGGCCCGTTCATTTATCAGTTCATCAGACATGATATCCACACATATATATATATATATATATATATATATATATATATAAGTATATAAGTAGCAGATTGTACGCCCATATATATATATATATATATATATATATATATATATATATATACCGGGTGATCAAAAAGTCAGTATAAATTTGGAAACTTAATAAACCACGGAATAATGCAGATAGAAAGGTAAAAATTGACACACATACTTGGAATGACATGGGGTTTTATTAGAACAAAAAAAAAAATTGCTAGACGCGTGAAAGGTCTCTTGCGCGCGTCGTTTGGTGATGATCGTATGCTCAGCCACCACTTTCGTCATGCTTGGCCTCCCAGGTCCCCAGACCTCAGTCCGTGCGATTATTGGCTTTGGGGTTTCCTGAAGTCGCAAGTGTATCGTGCTCGACCGACATCTCTAGGGATGCTGAAAGACAACATCCGACGACAGTGCCTCACCATAACTCCGGACATGCTTTACAGTGCTATTCACAACATGATTCCTCGACTACAGCTATTGCTGGGGAATGATGGTGGACATATTAAACATTTCCTGTAAAGAACATCATCTTTGCTTTGTCTTACTTTGTTATGCTAATTATTGCTATTCTGATCAGATGAAGCGCGATCTATTGGAAATTTTGTGAACTTTTGTATTTGTTTGGTTCTAATAAAACCCTATGTCATTCCAAGAATGTGTGTCAATTTGTACCTCTCTATCTCCATTATTCCGTGATTTATTCAGTTTTCAAATTTATACTGACTTTTTGATCACCCGGTATATATGGGCGTACAATCTGCTACTTAGCGGGAACCATGTGAAGCTGCTCTTTCTAACAGTACGTTGTTCATGCTCATATCTCAAATAACACAATAGTTACAATTTTTCAGAGTGTACACCCACTTCAGTTCTAGTAAAATTGGTGTCGGGACAACAGAAAGCGTTCTGTGTTCTACGTTTTGCGCAGTGCAGGTCATATTAACTGTACAGCGTGAGTTTTGTTCTAGGTATGATGTGGATCGTCCTACAGCACAGAGCATTAGACGATGGCATTAACCATTCCGAGAAATTTGTTGTTTGTGCAAAGGCAAATCGCCGGGCCGTTCCCGAGTGTCTGACACAGAATCCGCCATAGTTTCACAAGGAGGCCGCAGAAATCCGTTCGCCATGCATCCTGACAGCTCAACATTCCCCTGCTGTCCGCTTGGCTTGTGTTGCGTCGAAGTTTACACATGAAAGAAAACAAAATTCAGTTACTGCAGGCTCTTCGTGAAGGTGACAAACAACAATGTGTGGAGTTCTGTAATTTCGTTCTTGGCAAGATGGAGGATGACAGTTTTCTTCGACGCTTAGTGTTTAGTGACGAAGCAACATTCCATTTAAATGGAAACGTGAACCGTCATAATGTGATAATATGGGGTACAGAACAACCACATGAAGTTGTACAACGTGAGAGGGACTCTCCAGAATTTAATGTGTTTTGCGCAGTTTCGCGGGAGAAGGTATATCGCCCATTTTTATTTGCCGAGACCACTGTTACAGGAAGCACATATCTCGATATACTTGAGAACTTTCTTTTCCCTCTGCTGGAGACTGATTCGTACGACTTCATTTACCAGCAGGATAGGGCACTGCCACACTTTTGTCTGGAAGTGCGGAAATTTTTAAATCAAAGGATTACTGAACGATGGGTCGGTCGTGCTGGATCAAATGATTCAGCCTTACGTTACTGGCCTCTAAGGTCACTGCACCTGACTATATGTGATTACTTCTTGTGGTAGTTTATAAAAGACTCTGTTTATGTGCCTCCGTTTCCAATAACTGTGAATGAGCTGAGACATCGCAAGACAGCAGCCGTGGAAGCTGTAACTCAAGAGATGCTCGCTGCAGTGTGGAAACAATCTGAATACCACATTGACATGTGCCATGCATCTCAAGGGAGGCATATTGAACGTCTATGAAAAGGTATGAAAAACTTTTTTTTGAGTTTCCCGTTCATCAAAAAACAAAATTCATTGCATATGTTTATTAGTTTCAGAAATACAGACGTGCTAAATCGGATGATTCTTTTTGATACAATATACTCCAAAGCAACAGTCTCTCTCTCTCTCTCTATCTCTAAAAGATGATAAAGAAATACCCCCATTTCGTACACAGCACCACCCACATACTACTTTCGCACAAGACGCTGTTCAGCGTCTCATATTCAGTTATTATCATCAAAGTGATTGGTCTACAATGCTTTATAGATAAGCTTCGTACGGAATGAATGAGGCCAAACTTTTTGAAGGCAGCTTATCGGCATTGGAACTCGTCTTATAGAAGCATAATTAGAACTCCAGCTATTACAGTGGTTCTATAGCGCAGTGGTTAACGTGCAATCCCTATGTGCAGAAGGTGCGGGTCAGAAACTAATCAAGTGACGTCATTTCTTTTTCATTTCATGTGTAGAACTTGAGCAAGTTCGCATGTCGCGTTTAAATGAGCGGCAGACGATGTGGCAACATTGTAACGGCAAGAGACAAACGTCAACTGTCAAGTAATTTTAATCGGATTTAGTCGCTATGCCGTATTGTAGCGGTCATATAGCAAGCGCTGGAAGCTATGTCTGCGATTACAATGAAGCATTCATCTGATCCACATTTTCTTATATAAGTAGTAATACAGTTGTGTGAAACTTATAAGTGTAGCACAGAACAATGTTTCATAACCATTTTGCTATAAGATAATTAATCTGTCATAATGTGTAACTGGACATTCGGCTATATTTTGGGCTGTCAGACATAGGCGTGGGTTTGTTAATACGGCCAACGTGCTTCGTTCCTAAATCAATTTGACCATGTTGCTCAATACGAATACATGTCTCTTTACTCCACGAATGTTAAAGTTATTCATATTAAGTAGAAATATATTGCTTCCAAAGGATAACAATCCAACTTCATTTTACTTAATTTATTGTCTTTGCCGAGACCCACATGTGATGTTATTAGCATTTTACGGTATTCCACTTTCACACCGAAGTTTGCTCTTCCTGCATTGCTCTTCCGAATTAATCTTTCAGGTTATAAATGTCTATGGTAGAATTTCAATACTATTGAAATAGTAACGTTTTCCGTGATCGTTTGACACGCAAGTCGCCGAAGTGGCGCCAAATCGAAAGACTTGCATCCGGCAAACGGTCTACCCGACGGGAGGCCCTAGTCCCACGACAACTACTACAACACGGGTGGTACTGTTTCCTCTACTGGCTTCACATATAATTGCGTGCACCTTCCGCGAATAAACGGTAGCAATGGACATAATGGTTCAAAACTTTTAACTCTTTACTTTAGCAACTATTTGAATAATTTTGGTGCAATGCATCTGTAGAAGTCCATTCTACCGGCATCACGAACAATGATCCCCTTCTGGCATACTGATGCAGGACTGGTACGTTTTGGCATTATTGAACATTACTAGCAAGACTGTGGCCATACTGGAAATAGGCACGCTCAGCTGCAACAGTTCCAGAGAACCAGCACCGTGTAGGGGGTACGATTTACTAAGTGACATATCAATAGTAGTACCCGTTACAAGAGATATTTCCTTCTTGCGACAGCGGAAGCTGCAAGCTTCCGAGCATATTGGATACTGTCATATATTTCGTTCAAGTCGAGTATTACTTGAAACATGGAGAGAACTACGCCAATGAAATAGCGAACTGTGCAGGGTGAAAGCGAACTGCGTCGACAAAATGTATTAGGCTATTCAGGGATATTTTCTATGTACTTTAGTGTAAGAGATGCCTTGTTACAGAGTAATTGCATTTAGTTTGCTTTCTTACTCCATTTATCTTTGTGTCTGTATTCCAATAGAAAGATCTGCACAAAACTGAAAATGCCTCGTTTGAAGACATTCCATTCACTCACAATATATCTATTGACAACAGATGCTCTCAGCCATGTACCGAGTACTGCTCGGTTCGGTCAAAGATGGATTTACAGATAAAGAGTTGGACGATACGTTCCCTGTGTATCGGTCACTGAATGCATTAGAAGAATGGCACAACAACGCTATGCTGAGCTGTTACCGCAGTGACAGCAGCCGAATCACAGCACTTTTGGGCCGCACGGGGTACCCGCGCTGTCTCAGGCGTCTTGTCACGGTTAGCGCTGCTCCCCCCTTCGGAAGTTTGAGTCCTCTCTCGGGCATGGGTGTGTCCATAGCGTAAGTTATAGCGGGCTACCAATTCGATTCTACAGAGAGTACGCGAAAGTACTTGCCCCCCTTCTAACAGCCGTGTACCGCAAGTCTCTAGAGGAACGGAAGGTTCCAAATGATTGGAAAAGAGCACAGGTAGTTCCAGTTTTCAAGAAGGGTCGTTGAGCAGATGCGCAAAACTATAGGCTTATATCTCTGACATCGATCTGTTGTAGAATTTTAGAACATGTTTTTTGCTCGCGTGTCATGTCATTTCTGGAAACCCAGAATCTACTCTGTAGGAATCAACACGGATTCCGGAAACAGAGATCGTATAAGACCCAACTCGCTTTATTTGTTCATGAGCCCCAGAAAATATTAGATACAGGCTCCCAGCTCCCAGGCAGACGCCATTTTCCTTGACTTCCGGAAGGCGTTCGATACAGTTCCGCACTGTCGCTTCATAAACAAAGTAAGAGCCTACGGAATATCAGACCAGCTGTGTGGCTCGATTGAAGAGTTTTTAGCAAACAGAACACAGCATGTTGTTCTCAATAGAGAGACGTCTATAGACGTTAAAGTAACCTCTGTCATGCCAAAGGGGAGTGTTATGGGACCATTGCTTTTCACAATATATATAAATGACCTACTAGATAGTGTCGGAAGTTCCATGCGGCTTTTCGCGGATGATGCTGTAGTATACAGAGAAGTTGCAGCATTAGAAAATTGCAGGAAGATCTGCAGCGGATAGGCACTTGGTGCAGGGAGTGGCAACTCACCCTTAACATAGACAAATGTAATGTATTGCGAATACATAGAAAGAAGGATCCTTTATTGTATGATTATATGATAGCGGAACAAACATTGGTAGCAGTTGCTTCTGTAAAATATCTGGGAGTATGCGTACGGAACGAGTTGAAGTGGAATGATCACATAAAATTAATTGTTGGTAAGGCGGGTGCCAGGTTGAGATTCATTGGGAGAATTCTTAGAAAATGTAGTCCATCAACAAAGGAGGTGGCTTACAAAACACTCGTTCGACCTATACTTGAGTATTGCTCATCAGTGTGGGATCCGTACCAGGTCAGGTTGACGGAGGGTATAGAGAAGATCTAAAGAAGAGCGGCGTGTTTCGTCACAAGATTATTTGGTAAGGATGATAGAGTTATGGAGATGTTTAGCAAACTGAAGTGGCAGAAGGTTTCGAGAGGGTGCGTTTCTGGATGAGGTATCGAATATATTGCTTCCCCCTACTTATACCTCGCGAGGAAATCACGAATGTAAAATTAGAGAGATTCGAGCGCGCACGGAGGCTTTCCGGCAGTCGTTCTTCCGGTGAACCATACGCCACTGGAACAGGAAAGGGAGGTAATGACAGTGGCATGTAAAGTGCCCTCCGCCACACACCGTTGGGTGGCTTGCGGAGTATAAATGTAGATGTAGTTTTAGTTAGATTACGTAGTGTGTAAGCCTAGGGACCGATGACCTAAGCACTTTGGTCCCATAAGATCTTACCACAAATTTACAAATTTTACACCTATGAATCTGTGCATAGGCGTCGGCAAGAAAATGGTAATGGTACATTACAGCCTTTTTCACTGTCATGATGGCACAAAAACTAGAATATCCCTGAACGACCTGCGAAATTTTCTCTGTGGATATCGCGTTCGCTCTGTACGTTGAAACGACCATGTAATGACTGAGGGTGGACTGCCACTACAGAGGGTGGTGGAATTGGGTTGTTAGCGACAGGAAGCCAGTCGCACACCACACTGAACGAGACAGCGGTTGAGTGTCAAATCTAAAAGCCGTAAATTCCACTAAATACCTAGATATTACTATTACGAACAACTTAAAGTGGAAGGAACACGAAGAAAATGTTGTGGGGAGGCTAACCAAAAACTGCGTTTTATTGGCAGGACACTTAGAAAATGTAACACACCTACTAAGGAGACTACCTACGCTACGCTTGTCTGTTCTCTTTTACAATACTGCTGCGCGGTGTGGGATCCTTACCAGATAGGACTGACGGAGTACATCGAAAAAGTTCAAAGAAAGGCAGCACGTTTTGTATTATCGCGAAATATGTAAGAGAGTGTCACAGAAATGATACAGGATTTGGGCTGGAAACCATTAGAACAAAGGCGTTTTTCGTTATGAGGGAATCTCCTCACGAAATTCCAATCACCAACTTTCTCCTTCGAATGCAAAAATATATTGTTGACGCCGAGGTACATAGGGGGGAACGATCACCACGATAAAATAAGATAAATCAGAGCTCGTACGGAAAGATATAGGTGTTCGTCTTTCCGCGCGCTATACGAGATTGGAATAATAGAGAATTGTGATGGTGGTTCGATGAACCCTCTTCCAGGCACTTAAATGTGATTTTCAGAGTATCCATGTAGATGTAGATAAAGTAAAATCCCCAAGTATATGTATTCCTGTGTTTTGTCCTTTGTAATAAAACTGGATCGCACGAAGTGGATGGAAAACTAAAGTGATTCTAAGTTATGTCGATCCTAATTTGGTCGCGCATGGCAAAATGTTTTCAATAATTTGGTGCTGTGAGATGCTGATTTTATTACAACTGTGTTATTGTCACTTGTATTAATTAAGTGACAATACGAACAGGCTAACCAATTTTGCTCAAATGATTCTAAGTATGTAAATGTTTTGTTGATGAGCATACGTACGCACGCAAAACACTTTGGATTTGTGTAACAACTGTGTATTTTGTTATTGTCACTCATTTCATTGACTGTAATTATTAGTAAAGGTGACTTGATGCCTTCTTACTTAAAGCGCGTCGCGCCCGTTGTCCGCAGACACGACCTTGAATTTGAGGGAAGACACTAGCGCCAACCAGTCGGTTTGAAACTAGTCTCTAAAATGTATGTACTGCAACTGTGGCAAGTTTGTAACAAACACTTCGCTATGACATATAGTTAAATGAGGAACTACCTTGAGCAACAGACGTATCGACAGATTAGGAACTCTAAACAGGAAACCTAAGCGACAATGCAGTTTCTTTGCGGTAGGAAATAAAGACAAATTTCACTTATTTCTTCTTAGTTGTAAAACAAGTGGCAACGTCAGTGAATGCCACAGTTATTTTTATGAAAATTAAGTCGTATATAGCATACATGAATTAATGAAAGTTACTACAGGAATTGCCAGCAATGGTCCATGATGAAGTATTTTTCCGGACCTTTCCGATGGTTTCGAATTATCGCACGATGTTGACTTAATAGCGAAATGGCGCTGTTGTTAAATCAGTGGACGCTCGTTTGGGAGCGCAGGGATTGAGATACAGGTTTTGTAAACTTGATACAACACTTGATTCACTCGAATCGTGCAATAGTCTCAGATATTTGGTTTCCTTGGCGAACATGTGTCGAATCCGTAAAGTCGAAAATCGTGTGTTCACTTCGTGGGTCCGCAGTTAGCGACTTCGGGCCGCCACGAAGACCAACGTGTTCCTGACTTGATTTTTCATCTTTCTCTTTAAAACTAGACCTAAGTGGTGTCAAAGTGTGTGTTTTTTGCCGAGCTGTTGAAACCTGAAATTATTTCGATAGAAACGGTCGCTGATTTGGGTCCGATTGCTTGTACGCATCTGGCATTGATTTGAAAAGACGTTACAAAAAAAAAAAAAAAAAAAAAAAAAATCCGATGCGGTATGCTTACTAGTGACAATCCATAAAGCCCCTTGCGATGGATGGAGCGAGGTTATACGGCGCTTAAGTCACTAGACTTGCGTTCGTAAAGAGTGGAAGTTCAAATTCCGTCGTTGACACAAAGACTTAGGCTACTACTCGCATTTCGTTTAATGCATATTCCTGGGCGGTTCCATCAGAAAGGAAAATACGTATTTCTTTCACTACCAATGTACACACCAAGTTTCTAATCAGTCTTTAATAATCTCCACATTGGTGGATGTAAAACGCTAACATTGCTTCTAACTTTCCTGCTTGGCAACCCAGCGGCTTGACTGGGCAAACTTTTGATCTACATACCGGTATGAGAATGTCTTAAAGACTTTTTTATATGTGATGGGGGCAGGAACAAGGATGGACTCAGACTGATGATCGCACTAACCAACAAGTTCGAGATGCTGTTTTTCTTTGAAATTGAAAGAGAGTCTATGGAACCCATTTCACCTGTTGAAGAAACCTGTTTTATCCTGTGTCAAGAGGAGGCAAGCACAAAACGGTAGGAGTCTGGTAAACATCGGCAGTTTAAATATGTGACGAATTATGGTACCCGTTAGGGAAATGGCAGATAGAGCAGGGAAGAACACCAGGTGCACTCAATGCGCATGTCTCAGAAACTGTTCCGGCAGAGGTAACAGGGTGTAGCCAAATGCAAATTGTAGCACAAGTTGGAACAAACAATGCCGGTCGGCTGGGCTCTGACGTCATACATGGATCATTTGAGCGATTAGCAGAGAAGGTTGAGAGGACCAGCCTTACGCAGAGTTTCAACTGAACTCGTAGTTTGCAGCATTTTTATCGAAACCGATCGTGGCCCCCCGATTCTAAGTAGAAAGGATGGGCTGAACCAGAAACTTCGAGTCTTTTTGTGACAAGCTAGGCTGTGACTTCCTGGACTTGCGCCATAGGGTTGAAAGTTGTGGGTCCACCTAAACTGGTAAATGGGTGAAGTGTGCCTATACGTCACAGGCTGCTACCCAGGTAGCAGGTTTAGGATAGTCGATTGTCCATCCACTACAGATAACGACATCTGTAGAATACACAAGTATAAGATGCAAAATGACTGCCTCCCACAGGTGAGAGTATTACAATTCAAGTAGTTAACTGCCGACACATCTGCAACAAAGTGTCAGAGTTTGAAACACTCCTAAAAGGTAGTGAAACTCGCAAAATGCTAGGTACAGAAAGCTGGTTGAAACATGAATTTAGTACTAGTGAAATTTTTGCGAAAAATTTATGTGTATATGGGTAGTATAGGCTAACTGGAAATGGATGTGGTGTATTTCTTGGAGTAAAAGAAAACTCAGATCTATCGAGATAGAAATTGAAGTTGCATGTGAGATTGTTTGGGTGGGTACGGCCATGAAATGGTAATCAGATCCTTCTATCGCCCACCAGACTCATCTGTAACCGAAAATTTTAGAGAAAACCTCAGTTCACTTTTACGTAAGTTCCCCAATAATACTATCATCTTCGGTGGAGACTTAAAAATATTCAGATGTGTGTGAATACCTAAGGGACCAAACTACTGAGGTCATCGGACCCTAGACCTACACACTACTTAAACTAACATGTGCTAGGAACAACACACACACCCATGCCCGAGGGAGGACTCGAACCTCCGGCAGGAGGGGCCGCGCAATCCGTTGTACGGCGTCTCAAACCGCGCGGCCACTCCGCGCGGCCAGACTTAAATCATCCATCAATCAATTGGGAAAATTACAGTTTTGTTAGTGGTGTGCGTGACAAGAGATCCTGTGAAACTACCTAGAACAGCTGGTTCGAAACTCCGGTCATGATGGAAATATATTAGATATTCGAATGGCAACAAATAGACCTGACCTCACGTTAAAATTGACATCAGTGACCATCGCGCGGTTGTGACAACAAGGATTACCAAACTACAGATGGCAGCTAAAACATGTAGAAAGATATCTGTGTTCAGTAAACTAGATAGGAAAAGCGGTAGACCGAACGAGAGGGTGCAGTGGTTAGCACATTGAACTTGGATTCTGGAGGACTACGGTTCAAACCTACATCCGGCCATCCTGATTTAAGTTTTCCGTGATTTCCCTAAATTACTTCAGGCAAATGCCGGGATGATCCCTGAAAAAGGGGCACGGCCGACTTCCTTCCCCGTGCTTCCCCAATCCGATGAGACCGATGACCTTGGTGTTTGGTCCCCTCCCCCGAATCAACCAATGAACCAAAAGCAGTAGACTCATATGTTAATGAGGAACTTGAAACTCACCACACAGTACAGGAGCACATGGAGGATCTATGGCTTAAGTTTGAAAGAGTAGTTGACCATGAGCTCAATGGATATGTACCCAGTAGGACAGTTCATAATGGGAGGAACCCTCCGGGGTAAACAGTCACCGTAAAG
This sequence comes from Schistocerca serialis cubense, assembly GCF_023864345.2. Classification (NCBI taxonomy): domain Eukaryota; kingdom Metazoa; phylum Arthropoda; class Insecta; order Orthoptera; family Acrididae; genus Schistocerca; species Schistocerca serialis. The sequence goes on from NC_064643.1 coordinate 313,344,219, forward strand.
AAATTTCTAAAGAAACAGCTATTACAGCAGAATAGGTCTAAAACAAATCACAGGCGCGCGGGATTAGCTGAGCGGTCTTGGGCGCTGCAGTCATGGACTGTGCGACTGATCCCGGCGAAGGTTCGAGTCCTCCCTCGGGCATGGGTGTGTGTGTTTGTCCTTAGGATAATTTAGGTTAAGTAGTGTGTAAGCTTAGGGGATGATGACCTTAGTAATTAAGTCCCATAAGATTTCACACACATTTGAACATTTTTGAACAAATCATAGTGCTACACACAGAGAGATGCTGAATGTGTTTGGCTATCAAGAGAGGGATTCGAAAACCTTCAATGAACCATAGCAGAATGCTGTCAAATTATCTTTCACAAAACCCAAAGAAATTCTGGTACTGTGTAAAGGCTGTCAGTGGCACAAGAGTTAGTCCAGTCACGTGCGATTGAGATAGGAACTGACACTGAGGGTAGTAAAACAGAAGCTGAAATGCTTAACTTCGTTTTCAAATGTTCCTTTACAAAGAAAGATCCTGAAATAAGTGTCAGAGTTAGTGGTGTTGAGAAAGAGTTGAAATAATTCAAAATGGACAAAGAACCATGGCCCGATGGAATCCCTACCAGATTCTGCACCAAGTTTGCCGCTGCTTTAGCCCCTGTTCTAACTGCACTCAGTCATAAATCCCTGTGACAAAAAACAGTGACCAATACTTGTAAGAAAGCGCAGATGATACATCTACATCTATATTTACATGGATACACTGCAAATCATATTTAAGTGTCTGGCACATGATTCATAGAACCACCTTCTCAATTCTCTATTATTCCAGTCTCGTATAGCTCGCTGAAAGAAAGAACACCTATATCTTTCTCTGATTTTCCCTATTTTTCATGGTGATCTCGTCTTCCTATGTAGCTCGGCGTCAACAAAATATTTTCGCATTCAAAGGAGGAAGTATGTGACTGGAATTTCGTGAAAATATCGCTCCGCAACAAAAAACGCCTTTGTTTTAATGATGTCCATACCAAATAATGTATCTTGTCAGTGTCACTCTCTGCCCTATTTCGCGATAATACAAAACGGGCTGCCCTACTTTGAACTTTATCGATGTACTCCGTCAATCCTGTCTGGTAAGGATCCCACACGACGCAGGAGTACTCTAAAAGAGGACGGACAAGCGTAGTGTAAGCAGTCTCCTTAGTAGATCTGTTACGTTTTGTAAGTGTCCTACCAATAAAACGCAATCTTTGGTTAGTCTTCCCCACATTATCTATGTGTTTTTTCCAATTTAAGTTGTTCGCAATTGTAATTCCTTGGTATTTAGTTGAATTTACTGACTTGAGATTTGACTGATTTATTGTGTAACCGAATTGTAATGGATTCCTTTTCGTTATTTAGGGTCAACTGCCAATTTTCGCACCATACATATCTTCTATAAATCTTTAAAGTCAGTACCGCCATTAGACTGTTGTTTTTTTTTGTTTGCCGTGTTGCATTTACACGATCATGATTTCGGCTTAAAATGCCATTATGAAGTGTTTTAATGTTATACAGTGCCTAAGATGGCATACTGTCGTATTTAAAATACACTATTAGACACATTGTCTAAGGGTTAATATTTCTGGTAAAATCCTACTGCTATGTTTTATCAGTGAGTATACCATCTTGACTTTTAAATACGACAGTGTGCCATCTTAGGCACTGTATAACATTAAAACACTTGATAATGGCATTTTAAGCCGAAATCATGATCGTGTAAATGTAACACTGCAAATAAAAAAAAAACAGTCTAATGGCGGTACTGACTTTAAAGAAATATATTATGACTGTGGCCCCACATTATAAAAAAATTATTAAACTTCTATAAATCGTTTTGCAATTTGTTTTGGTCTTTTGATGACTTGCAAAAAATGGCTCTGACACTATGGGATTTAACATCTGAGGTCATCAGTCCCCTAGAACTTAGAACTACTTAAAACTATCTAACATAAGGACATCACATACATCCATGCCCGAGGAAGGATTCGAACCTGCGACCGTAGCGGAAGCGCGGTCACAGACTGAAGCGCCTAGAACCGCTCGGCTACTGCGACCGACTTGATGACTTTACTGATCGATAAATGTCAGCGTCATCTGGAAACAGCCTAAGACGGCTGCTCAGATTGTCTCTCAAATCGTCTGTATAGATAAGAAACAGCAAACGGCTTATAACACTACCTTGGGGAACGCCAGAAATCACTTCTGTCTTATAGGAGTGGAGAGCCATCGTCAAATGTAGACGTTAATTTCATAATGGAAGTATGTTGGGACCCTTGTTGTTCATGCTGAGTATTAATGACCTTACGGACAATATTAATAGTAACCACAGAATTCTGAGGGACATGCAGTTCTCTATAAAGCGGTACTGTCTTAAAGAAGCTGCATAAATATTCCGGCAGATATTGATAAGATTTCAAAGTGGCGCAAAGATTGTCAACTTGATTTAAATGTTCAGAAATGTAAAATTGTGCCCTTCACGAAACGAAAAACCGTAGTATCCTATGACTGTAATATAAAAGTGTCACAGTTGGAATCGACCAGCTCATACAAATACCTAGGTGTAACACTTTGTAGGCATATCAAATGGAATGATTTGTTTATTCTATCCAGATATGTTTTGGGTGGCCTGTCTTATCTGATTCTGATTTGTCTTACGTTGCCTGACAAAAAAGTGAGGCACCATTGTCGGATGGAAAAGTAACATCATACAGGTTCACACCGTGGCACCAGCCTGCATTGGTGTTGTTCATGTATAGTGTCGTCACCAGGCCTTGTTAGAGAATGTAAGAGACGCTATCAGCGACAGCTGTTGAGTCATCACTGTGAAGGACTCGGAGATGCCACGTACTCGTTTGAAACAACATTATGAGCAGCCTCCAGAATTTGAATGTGGCCTAGTTGTGGGTCTCCAGTGACTGGACGGTCGAATCGTGCAATATTCAGATATGTGGGGCGTTTGGATGTGACAATGGTTCAGTGCTGAACTGCATAGGAATGTGAGGTCATAATTGTCAAGGCGGCGGGCCACATCTGACCGCCAAAAGGGAAGATCGCCCTGTTGTGCAACAAACACGTCGTATCCCCTTCACACGTGCACCTGCCATCTGAGAACAAATATTTGGTTACTTTTAACAAACCGTGTCATCTCGCAGCGTTGGTCAGAGACTAGCAGCAGACTTCGAATTAGGGGATTATCATCCCTTAAGCAGGCCATCGTCAAGATCATAATACAAACGGCTGTTTCTGGAGTGGTGCCGGATCCGACAAGGATGGAATGCTGATGAATGTCGTCACTCTGTGTTCAGTCATGAATCATGGTGCTGCACTGTCACGGATGACCATCTTTAGCGGGAAGGGGTCCAGTTCAGCCAGCAGTGTTTTATAGAGGTACAGCGGTTTTAAACTCTTTGCTTCATGGTGTGGGGAGCCGTCGGGTATGGCTTCAGGTAATGACTGAGGGTAACTGACAGCACAATGGTACGTGACGGACATCTTGTATCCTTATATCTTATCTGTTATGCGACAGGATCGCAGCGCTGTTTTTCAACAGCACAGTGCTGGTACACAGACGTGGGGTGCTCCATTAGCAGTGAGATTCCGACACCAGTCCCCGCTAGAACGTTCGTGGGAAAGGCTCTGGCGCCTTCGTCTCAGTGCCGGTATGCATAATGAAAAGCACCACTTACAACAGCTGTTTGTCAGCTTAGCCTTGGAACGGGTGCGACAGCTTGGACAACCTTCCAAACCGAATCAGTGACTGCATCCACGCCGGAGCTCATAGTGCCAGGTTCTTCGTAAATTTGATTCGACTGACATACTCTCTCAACAGGTGATGTTCATTTTCTGCTCCCCTTCTGTGTGCATCACTATTTTTTAGACGGCAGTTTGTTTGACAATAAAGCTAACCAATTCTAGTTGGAAACTGAATTACGAGGGTAAGTCAATTATTATCCGCAAACTAGTTACAAAATTTTATTGTAATGAAATAGGAAACTTACAAGAACATCATTTTTCCATATAGTCTCCTTGCGTATCAACGCACTTGGTCCATTGTTGTACAAGCTTCCTGATGCCCTCACAAAAGAAGGTTCTCGGCTGAGCTGCGAGCCAGGAATGCACCGCTTCTTTTAATGCTTCGTCCGAGGCAAATCGACGGCCCCATAATGCCTGTTTGAGTGGACCAAACAAGTAATAGTCAGGAGGGGCAAGATCGGGACTATATGGAGGATGATCCAGTGCTCTAAATTTGAGTTTCTGGAGCGTTTCAGCAGTGTGGGCAGCAGTATATGGACGGGCATTGTCGTGCAACACCTTTTGACAGCAATCATCGGCGTTTGCTTCGAATTTCGGGCTTTAGCCTGGAAGTAAGCAATCCACTGTAACGTACGCTGTTTATTGTTGTGCCCCTTTCCCCATAATGTTCCTGACCTTGTGCGTCCCAAAAAACGGTAAGCATCATTTTTCTTGCCGGTGGTTGGGTCTTGAACTTTTTCTTGCATGGCGAATTTTGATGTTTCCATTCCATACTCTGCCGCTACTCTCCGGCTCGTAATGATGGATCCATGTTTCGTCACCGGTAATGATCATGTATAAGAACTTGTCCCTTTCGTTACAATAGCGATAGAAATGTACTTTGCAGATGTCCAAGCGCGTTTCTTTATGCAACTGTATGAGTTCTTTTGGGACCCATCTTGCACAAACTTTATGAAACCCAAGTCTGCTGTGGATGATTTCGTAGGCAGAACCGTGATTAATTTGCAGACGATGTGTCACTTCATCAATAGTTAATCGTCTGTCTAAGAGAATCATTTCACCTGAACGCCCAATGGGGTCTTAATTTGTGGCGACAATGGATCGTCCGGCTGCTCGTGTAACCAAAAACAACAGTTTAAGTAAAAATTATGGAAGATAGTCTGAGGAACGGGGAGGGGTACCAAACCATAGCAGCCGGATCTTGATGCCTCTGAACTACCAAGTGATCAAAAAGTAAGTATAAATCTGAAAACTTAATAAACCACGGGATAATGTAGATAGAGAGGTAAAAATTGACACACATGCTTGGAATGACATGGGGTTTTATTAGAATAAAAAAAAAACAAAGTTCACAAAATGTCCGACAGATGCGCGTCATTTGGAGATGATCGTGTGCTCAGCCGCCACTTTCGTCATGCTTGGCCTCCCAGGTCCCTAGACCTCAGTCCGTGCGATTATTGGCTTTGGGGCTACCTGTAGTTGCAAATGTATCGTGATCGACCGACATCTGTAGGGATGCTGAAAGACAACATCCGACGCCAATGCCTCACCATAACTTCGGACATGCTTTACAGTGCTTTTCACAACATTATTCCTCGACTGCAGCTATTGTTGAGGAATGATGGTGGGCATATTGAACATTTCCTGTAAAGAACATCATCTTTGCTTTGTCTTACTTTGTTATGCTAATTATTGCTATTCTGATCAGATGAAGCGCCATCTCTCGGAAATTTTGTGAACTTTTGCATTTTTTTTGTTCTAATAAAATCCCATGTCATTCCAAGCATGTGTGTTAATTTGTACCTCTCTATCTACATTATTCCGTGATTTATTCAGTTTTCACCCGGTATATCAAGTCTTGCACTGGACTGGTTGTGCAATTCTTAGATGCGGCATAATACCTACTACTCTTATTATCAACACACAGCTATGTCCCAGCCTACGAAAACCTATCCTTGGTTTCCCTGCTGGAGGCATCGCTACTGAATGATCATGCATACAGCTAATGTTAGTGAACATGCTAATGATTTATTATTATAGCTAGCTTTTACACACAAAAAAAAAAAAGAAAGGAAATGGAGAAATCTGTAGGACTGGTTTGGTTTTGAATGTAGTCCTGCTGTACGTTTGGTGAAAGTCCTGAGACGTTTCTACGTTGCATACAACTGCACAGTCCTCTGTCGCTTGGCGTGATAGTGGTATCGCGTAATGCAGCAGTAATATGACTGGCTGCTGATGTCGTAGAAACCACGTACCCCCTGTCGACACTTGACTAAATGTCTGAATGTATCCGATACACGATTCCATCGCACCACAACACCTCATTGAGGAAAATATTGTACTTTATTTGAGGTCTCCTGCAGCGTTTTCTCTCATGCTATTGCTGAAGGTTTACAAATATCGGACAGGCGATCAAAGAGTAGAGTTCACCAGAGTGTTACTGATTTGATCTGTCATGTGACTTTGATTCTCCAGAGCTGCGTCAGCACTCTTCGCCTTCTGTCAGTGGTTCGTCGACTGATGGCTCTGTGGATATGTTCGCCTTGGGGGAGAATCCAGGAGACATATTTGCAACATAACAACTTACTTGTTTACGCCCTTTCGCGTACAAGAAATCAACTGATGTTACCGGAATCTTCACTGTACTGTTCTTACTAATTACGATCACTAAAGATGGATTTAATTATACTGCAAATGTGTCTTGCACGAGTGAATTCAATGATCCTGTCCCCACACAGTTCGAAATTTAACGGTAACCGAGTACGCCGCGAGGAATGTAGAAGACCAGAGCGATATATATATATATATATATATATATATATATATATATATATATATATATATAAATTATTTGCCAGTCAAATTTACACGTTTATAATCTACATTATAAAAACAACTTAACTATCACTAGGTTCTGTAACCATGACCTATGATTTTCTAGGTACTGTTATGTAACGTATATAGATATACTTAATTTTTAATGTTGTTTCCTCCACAGGACGCCGTATTTTGAGGCCAGCATACGAGAGTCGCTTAGGCTTTGCACTCTCACGCCAATCTCAATTCCTCATAGAGCGACGCAGGACACTACGTTGAAGGGATACTTTATTCCCGCGGTGAGTTATAGCATTTTATCTACAACTGCTTATAAAATGCATAATATTTCATCCAGAATATTGTGATTAGTTATCTCTGCCCACTACTGAGGCGCTGAAGAGCTATAATTGGGCATGATATAGGTCGGTCAATGCACCGTACGGGAATGGGGAACTTAGTACTGGATTTTAGGATAGTTCGTGTGCTCCTTGCCTCAACACCAGTCCAGATATGTGCAAAGGTGCTGACATACTAGGGAAAATTTTGTGGACCATGATATCAAGTTGAAATCATCATTATCGTTCTTCAGTTAGCAGTGCACGATTCAAATTAGGTAAAAAGTACAACTTCTTTGTAAAATTTTGATGTTCGACAGTTAGTAAACAATCAGCAAACAGTCGCAAAACAACAATAGAGTCACAGGAACCACAGATCAATCTCATCGTAGCGCAATAACGTTACCATCGGAATGTGTACGTCTCTTGGTGCACGTATGATTCACTTCCTCCCCTGTAAGAATTTATATCCTGGAATGACCTTGCAAGGGGGCTTAATTAAAAAGAAAAGACTAATATTAATGAATAAATGCAATAATTTTACTAGCTGTGTGACCGGTTACGAAGTCTCCTAACCGGTTGGCCCTGACTATTACTAGCACACAATCTGACTGCATAAAATAAAAATAAAGAATGACAAGGAATTTCCATTAACACAATTGATTAATTAAGTTCCCTGCAACTATAAAAGCTACGAAACAACAAAGCACAAGTGTAACTGTTCTGTGTGTGGTAGTGTGACTCAACGTACATGTATCTGGCTCGGTTCTTTCTCAATACGACAAAATATTTTAAACACCTTTTACAATGAACTAATTGAAAAACCAGAAATACTATTAAAAAATGGTTCAAATGGCTCTGAGCACTATGGGGCTTAACTTCTAAGGTCATCAGTCCCCAAGAACTTAGAACTACTTAAACCTAACTAACCTAAGGACATCACACACATCCATGCCCGAGGCAGGATTCGAACCTGCGACCGTAGCGGTCGCGCGGTTCCAGACTGTAGCGCCTAGAACCGCTCGGCCACCCCGGCCGGCGAAATACTATAATTGCACATAGAAACCAGAATTACAAATCTAATAAATGAACACGAGCCAGATGCTTTGTTGACTGTACCTGTGAGCAAGAGGGATTGTTATTAAAGAAAACTGTAATACCTTTTTACCTCATTATACAGGGCGAGTCACCTAACGTTACCGCTGGGTATATTTCGTAAACCACTTCAAATACTGACGAATCGATTCAACAGACCGAACGTGAGGAGAGGGGCTAGTGTAATTGGTTAATACAAACCATAAAAAAATGTACGGAAGTATGTTTTTTAACACAAACCTACGTTTTTTTAAATGGAACCCCGTTAGTTTTGTTAGCACATCTGAACATATAAACAAATACGTAATCTGTGCCGTTTGTTGCATTGTAAAATGTTAATTACATCCGGAGATATTGTAACCTAAAGTTGACGCTTGAGTACCACTCCTCTACTGTTCGATCGTGTGTATCGGAGAGCACCGAATTACGTAGGGCTCCAAAGGGAACGGTGATGGACCTTAGGTACAGAAGTGACTGGAACAGCACATTATGTCCACTTTACGTCAACAAATCAAGTTAGCTACAAGAAGATTAAGTGGAAATGAAATGAGCGTTTGGCGTCATTGGCCGGGAGGATTCTTACGGGGCAGGTCGGGCCGGCTTGGTGCAGGTCTTATTACATTCGACGCCACATTGGGCGACCTGCGCGCCGGATGGGGATGAAATGAGGATAAAGACAACACAACACCCAGTCCCTGAACGGAGAAAATCCCCGACCCAGCCGGGAATCGAACCCAGGCCCCTTAGGACGGCAGTCCGTCACGCTGACCATTCAGCTATCGCGGCCGACAGAAGCTTAAATGATCCACAGAAATAAAACAATCAAGAATCTGCTAATGTGGTTCAAATGGCTCTAAGCACTACGGGACTTAACACCTGAGCTCATCAGTCACCTAGACTTAGAACTACTTAAACCTAACTAACCTGAGGACATCACACACATCCATGCCCAAGGCAGGATTCGAACCTGCGACCGTAGCAGCAGCGTGGTTCCGGACTGATGCGCCTAGAGCCGCTCGGCCACAACGGCCGGCAATATGCTAAGACTACGTGGGAAATTCAGTAAGGGATTCAACACTTTTTTTTCTGCAAGCAGGTTGGTTTTATTCAGGTTTCCAGTAGACCATATTATTTCCTGCTCATTTGGAGAAAACAGTATTTTTCAATATAATTTCCGTTCAATGCGACGCCGTAACTCCATCCTCATGCTGTCAGTTAGTTGGTCGATGTTGGAGTCAACGTCTTGCTGCATCAGTTACCTCCCAGTCATTCATGTACTTCCTCCCGCGGAGTGCATCCTTCATTTGGCCAAATAGATGGACGTCGAAAGGTGAGAGATCCGGGCTGCAGGGTGGCTGAGGACGAGCAGTCCAATGACGTTTTGTAAGCTCCTCTTTGGTGCGAAGACTTGAGTGAGGCCTTGTAATGTTATGAAAAACGAGAAGTTACTTTTTAAATTTTTAGTAAGTTCCTATGGAACCAAACTGGTGAGATCATCTTTCCCTAGGCTTACACACTACTTCATTTAACTTAAACTAACTTACGCTAAGATCAACACAGACACCCATGTCCGAGAGAGTACTCGAACCTCCGACGGGGGAGCCGCAAGGCGCCTCAGACCGCAGACAAGGAGAAGTTCATTTGCATTATTGTGGCGACGAGGTGTAGCACAATACATTTCACAGTTAATCGTTGCACCATGAGGAGGGACATAAAACAGAACAACCCCTTCAGAATCCCAGAAAACTGTCACCGTGACTTAACCGGCTGAGGATGCGGCTTTGAACATTTCCGTCGGAGGAGAGGTGACGTGGCGCCTCTCGATAGATTGCCTTTTTATTCCCGTTTCGAAGTTACGAACCCATTTTTCATCATCTGTGGCGTTGTTCGACAAAAAACTGTGGCTATCAGCCTTGTAACGCGGAAGCAATTCCGCACAGATGCTCCTCCATTACTCTTTATGGTCTTCTGTTGGGCGGCGAGGAACTCAGTGAGCATGCACCTTTGTGTACCGCAACAGGTGGACGAGTGTATCACCAATACCAACGTCCAGCAGAGTAGTGAGGTGTTTCTTTGTGATCCGTCGATCAACTCGAATGAGAGTGTCCGCACGTTCTAACATTGCAGAAGTCACAACTGGTGTGCGGCCGGCTGACACGCGGGAGACCCGACAGGTTTGCGCGACCTCGTTGCGACTCACCGCGATTTTGTTCATTGTCAGGTCTTCGTAGCCATTACGCGAGAGCCTATGAATATCTGCGACGCTCTGGTTTTCCACCAAAAGAAACTCGGTGAGAGCTCTCTGGAGCGCGCCTCTTTCAGACGTCATTTTGAAGGCTACGAATAACGTCGCCAACTATAGGAGCTGAAGCGGGAGCGTTCCACGATATACCACAACAGATTCCACATTTTTTCAAGCGAAACTGTCACAGCAAAAATGTGTTGCGTTAGTCATTGAACGACCCTCGCATTTAATTACAAAACAGAACCAAGCCTCATATGCAAAGGCTATCTAAGTCGACAATACACGATCAGGTGTGGTATTAGAGAAATAGATGCAAAGGAATCTACACTCCTGGAAATGGAAAAAAGAACACATTGACACCGGTGTGTCAGATCCACCATACTTGCTCCGGACACTGCGAGAGGGCTGTACAAGCAATGATCACACGCACGGCACAGCGGACACACCAGGAACCGCGGTGTTGGCCGTCGAATGGCGCTAGCTGCGCAGCATTTGTGCACCGCCGCCGTCAGTGTCAGCCAGTTTGCCGTGGCATACGGAGCTCCATCGCAGTCTTTAACACTGGTAGCATGCCGCGACAGCGTGGACGTGAACCGTATGTGCAGTTGACGGACTTTGAGCGAGGGCGTATAGTGGGCATGCGGGAGGCCGGGTGGACGTACCGCCGAATTGCTCAACACGTGGGGCGTGAGGTCTCCACAGTACATCGATGTTGTCGCCAGTGGTCGGCGGAAGGTGCACGTGCCCATCGACCTGGGACCGGACCGCAGCGACGCACGGATGCACGCCAAGACCGTAGGATCCTACGCAGTGCCGTAGGGGACCGCACCGCCACTTCCCAGCAAATTAGGGACACTGTTGCTCCTGGGGTATCGGCGAGGACCATTCGCAACCGTCTCCATGAAGCTGGGCTACGGTCCCGCACACCGTTAGGCCGTCTTCCGCTCACGCCCCAACATCGTGCAGCCCGCCTCCAGTGGTGTCGCGACAGGCGTGAATGGAGGGACGAATGGAGACGTGTCGTCTTCAGCGATGAGAGTCGCTTCTGCCTTGGTGCCAATGATGGTCGTATGCGTGTTTGGCGCCGTGCAGGTGAGCGCCACAATCAGGACTGCATACGACCGAGGCACACAGGGCCAACACCCGGCATCATGGTGTGGGGAGCGATCTCCTACACTGGCCGTACACCACTGGTGATCGTCGAGGGGACACTGAATAGTGCACGGTACATCCAAACCGTCATCGAACCCATCGTTCTACCATTCCTAGACCGGCAAGGGAACTTGCTGTTCCAACAGGACAATGCACGTCCGCATGTATCCCGTGCCACCCAACGTGCTCTAGAAGGTGTAAGTCAACTACCCTGGCCAGCAAGATCTCCGGATCTGTCCCCCATTGAGCATGTTTGGGACTGGATGAAGCGTCGTCTCACGCGGTCTGCACGTCCAGCACGAACGCTGGTCCAACTGAGGCGCCAGGTGGAAATGGCATGGCAAGCCGTTCCACAGGACTACATCCAGCATCTCTACGATCGTCTCCATGGGAGAATAGCAGCCTGCATTGCTGCGAAAGGTGGATATACACTGTACTAGTGCCGACATTGTGCATGCTCTGTTGCCTGTGTATTTGTGCCTGTGGTTCTGTCAGTGTGATCATGTGATGTATCTGACCCCAGGAATATGTCAATAAAGTTTCCCCTTCCTGGGACAATGAATTCACGGTGTTCTTATTTCAATTTCCAGGAGTGTATAAATAATCAGACTTCATAAGTATTTGAATAAACAACTGTCCTTTTATTGTGAATATTCTTTAAAGCGAAACTTTAATTTTGCAAGGAACACTGCTCAATCAAAAAACTAATTACGAAGTTCCTGCATGTAACAGGAACCATCCTGCCACTTGTCTGACGTAGTATAGGAAAACCGCGAAAGACCTGTATTAGGATGGCCTAATGAAGATCGAAGCCTCCACAGTACCGAATGCAATGACAGTCTGTTTAAAACAGTGCTGCCTGAATCACTTTATCCACAGCGTACAGTACTGTTTTACAAAGAAGCTACTTAATAATGTATAAAGCTAGCGCTATACTATTCACTCATTTCACATTCCCAGTGACTGTATACAATACACACCCTACATACGCCGCTTCAAAATGTGACTCTATCTCTATAACGAGTGTGATATTGCATTCAGAAAGAGGTCTTTTTAATTTTTATTTATTTATTATTTATGTTTTTGAGTCATCAGTCTTGTGATTGGTAGGATGCAGCCTACCACGAATTCCTCTCCTGTGCCAACCTCTTCATCTCAGAGGTACCACTTGGCAACCTATGTTCTCAATTAGTTGATGTATATATTCCAATATCTGTCTTCATTTAGAGCTTTTACCCTCTACAGTTACCTCTAGTACCATGGAAGTTGTTCCGTCATGTCTTAACAGATGTCCTAACATCCTGCCCCTCAATCTTGTCATTGTTTTCCTCTCCGATTCTCCGGAGAACCTCCTCATCAGTCCACCTAATTTTCAACATTCTTCTGTAGCACATGCTTCGATTCTCTTATGTTCGGTTTTCCCATAGCCCATGTGTCACTACCATACAATGCTGTGCACCAAACGTACATTCACAGAAATTTCTTCCTCAAGTTACGTCCTATGTTTGACACTAGCAGACTTCTCTTGGCCAGGAATGCCCTTTTTGCCAGTGCTGGTCTGCTTTTTATGCCCCCCTTGCTCCGTCCGGCATGGGTTGTTTTACTGTCTAGGTAGTAGAAGTCTTTAACTTGTCTGCCTCGTCAGCCCCAATTCTGATGCTAAGTTTCACGCTGTTCTCATATCTGGTATCTATCATTACTTTCGTCTTTCTTCGATTTACTCGCAGTCCATATTGTGTACTCATTAGACTATTGATTCCATACAAGAGATCCTCTAATTTTTCTTCACTTTAACTGAGAATAACATTGTCATCTGCGAATCGTATCATTGATATCATTTCGCTCTAGACTTTAATCTCACTCTTAACTCTTTCTTTTATTTCCCTCATTGCTTCTTCGATGTGTAGACTGACAGTAGAGGCGAAAGACTGTACTCACGCCTTACAGCCGGCCGGTGAGGCCGAGCGGTTCTAGGCCCTTCAGTCTGGAACTGCGTGACCGCTACGGTCGCAGGTTCGAATCCTGCCTCGAGCATGGATGTGTGTGATGTCCTTAGGATAGTTAGGTTTAAGTAGTTCTAAGTTCTAGGGGACTGATGACTTCAGATGTTAAATCCCATAGTGCTCAGAGCCATTTGAACCTGCCTTACAACCTACTTAATTCGAACACTTCTTCCTTGGTCTTACAACCTTATTGTTCCCTCTTGATTCCTGTACGTATTTTATATTACTCGTCTTTACCTATAGCTTACTCTTATTTTTCTCAGAATTTCGGTCGTCTTGCACCATTTTACATTGTCGAATACTATTCCTATGAACGTGTCCTGATTTTTCTCTCCGACCTCTGTGATTGCTCTTATTAAAGATGTCGATTTCTCTTCAACTGAACTGCCTACTGAGCTATTCATTATCACAGCATCCGTAGCTTCAGTGAATTTCAAACTAATCTATTCATTTCTGAGTTCTTCCGTATCCCACTTCTTTGAGCATTGATTCTTCCTGAAAAGTCTCTTAAACTTCAACCTACTCTTCATCATCACCAAATTGCGATCTGAGTCTAAACCACCCCTGGGTGCACCTTACAATCCAGTAATTGATTTCGGAATCCCTGCCTGACCATGAAGTAATCTAACCGAAATCTTCCTGTATCTCCCTGCCTTATCAAAATATACCGCCTTTTCTAGTGATTCATAAAGAGAGTATTCGCTATTTCCATCTGAAATTTATTGCAGAACTCAATTAGCCTTTCTCCTCTGTCGTTCCTACTCTCAAGCCCATATTGTCCCTTAAACCATTTTTTCTGTTGCTTCCCTCACAACCGCGTTTCAAAGCCCAATGACTATTAGATTTTCACCTTCCTTTACGTATTGAATTACCCGTTCAATACCCGTATATACTTTCCCTATCTCTTCATCCTCTGCTTGCGACGTCGACATGTACGCCTGAATTATTGTTGTCGGTGTTAGTTTGCAGTCGATTCTGATGAAAAGAACCCTATCACTCAACTGTTCACAGTAACTCACTCTCTTTCCTACTTTCATACTCATAACGTATCCTACTTCTGTTATACCATTTTACGCCTATGTTGATATTACCCTAGTGTCATCTGACCAGCAATCCTTCTGACTTCCCTGACTCCCACTCTAACTGGACTGGGCGTTTTCAGAGTCTCTAGCTTCACTACACGTTCGAACTTCTGACACTCCACGCCCCTACTCTTGGAACATTATCCTTTCGTTGGTTTTTCACTTATTTTCTCATGGTCATATCCCCCTTGCCAGTCCACTGCGGAGTTGCGAAAGGGGGCTAGTCCGGAATTTTTTGCCCTTGAAGAGATCATAATGACACTTTTTCAACTACAGGGCACATATCCTATTGATACATGTTATGTGTCTTCAGTGCACGTTCGAACTTCTGACACTCCACGCCCCTACTCTTGGAACATTATCCTTTCGTTCGTTTTTCACTTATTTTCTCATGGTCATATCCCCCTTGCCAGTCCACTGCGGAGTTGCGAAAGGGGGCTAGTCCGGAATTTTTTGCCCTTGAAGAGATCATAATGACACTTTTTCAACTACAGGGCACATATCCTATTGATACATGTTATGTGTCTTCAGTGCAGTGGTTTCCATTGCCTTCTACGTCCTCATGCCGTTGGTCATTGCTAGTTCTTTCGGCTTTAGGGCTAGTTTCCCAACCCAAGAGCAAGAGAGTGCCCTAAACCTCTGTCCGCTCCTCCGCCCTCTTTGACAAGACTGTTGGCAGAATAAGGGTGACGTCTTATGCCGGAAGTCTTCGGCAACGAATGCTGATGATTTTTATTGAAAATTTTAATGATGGCGGGGTCGAACCCTATAACGAGGACGTTTTGATTACTAAGCACAGTTTCTATCTCTAGAACGCTGGTAAGTATATACATGAAACGATAGATGTTGTATTATCGCAATTTTTTTTAGCAGAGGTTGAAAATACCGCTTCAGTTGTAAGGTTCTTCTTATTTTCAAATGCTTAAACAACGGCCGTTGTCGAGCTCATTCATGCCCATAGGTGTGACTGGTGTGACACTGAAAATAAACAAGCGACCGAAGCTAATAATAAGCTTTATAAGCAGTAGTATAAATGAGAAAACATAAAAGAAGTTCCATAAATCATTTTACAAAACAGCGGTCGGGCTAGGTGCGGTAAAACCTAAGTCAACAGGAAAACGACACAAGACAATACAACGGACGATGCTTTTGTAAAGAAACATGCAATGAACACCGGGACACTTACTCTTTGTGCTGTGACCCGTAGCGCTGCGATGGACGAGTATAGGAGGCGGTGTGTCGCCTGCGGCCGCAGAGCACGGAGTAGAGTACAGGAAGAGGGAGCAAACTGGCAAACTAGATTGTCAAGAGTACTGCCATCTTTTGACGGGAAAAAACAACGTGGGACAAACTAGCCCGGCCGTTCTCAATTTTAAATAGTGGTTTACATGCAAAAGGGGGAAGAAAAACATACAAGATGGTTGGATGAAAAGTGTTAAAAGTACATTATGAGTGGTACAGGAAAGTATTGAAGAGAGGCAGTCCAGAACTAGTTTTGTACTGCATCTGCTTAGTGTGTTCCTTTACCATTTTCAATGTACTTTTAATGCTTTTCATGCAAATATATTTTAACTTTTTTTACATGTACCCTGGGAGGCATCCTCCGCCAGATTGAAGTGGCCATTAGAGGAGTCATTGGCAGCATAATCTGCAGTCATTTATATTTTCCGGACCAAATACATCTGTCGCCTGGGTTGTGAGACGATTCTTAGCCCTTCCTGAAGATTTGCGAAAGTGGTAAAGGCTGCTGGCCTCTCTCGTGAGGTCTTTGCACAGCACATGATTTGTAGCATCTTTCCGACAAATGACCGGTACCCTCTAGTCTGGAGCTGAGTGGAGGGTCTGAACCAGAGGCTTCGCTAGTTCAGCGACGAGATCGGCAGTAGATTCCTGCACCCACGACATACACTGAAGACTTGTAAAGTCTCTCTGAGTAGGTCGGTGAGCTTTGTACTCCAGAAACGGTCGCTCGGGTTGCCGAGTACGTGTGGAATGCGTTCTGTATATCATGAATTTGTAAAATAAGTCCCTATTGGTAAATTTTCACAAACAACAAAAGGCTGTTTTCTTACTAAAGCTAGTATTGCATTAAATTACTGTATGGCATTACTTAATAGTGTCAGAGAAAGAACATGACCTTGCTCCCTGTTCATGTTCAAATTTTATTTGAAGAATGGAGGTCTTCAGTCATTTTCCAAATTAACTTTAGTTGTGCTCTTTATGTAACAAAATTCTAATATTTAAATACATAATGTACATTTTGTTTATTGAGAAACACATTCAGAATACATAGATCAGTAATTCATCAGGGAAATAAACATAGCGAAAAACTTACCAGAATGATTGCAATTTTACTGATTTGTCTTTGTATCCCAACGGATCCTGAACTGAGAAACCTAACACAGCTGGCCACGACACTGGAGTCAGCATGACTCCACACCTCTGTCGGTAGCTTCCAGAACCTCGCTGACTCTTTTCTTGAGCGTCTCGCAGCTGTCCGCGCTGCATGATGTGGCTATTAGGCGGTCACGTTAGCGTGTAAACTGTACACTGCACACGCCGGCAGCTCTGCTGTTTTACACTAAACGAGTAGTGAGATGAAGCTAAATTTCTCTGTAGTATTCAGCCATGTGGTATGATTTTAGGTCCAGAAACATGCTGACAAAATTGTTGACTCGCTTCAACACTGATTTTTGCGACCTCCTTGACACACCGAAAACACATATAAGAGATCAATTGCACTTTATACTTTTTAAATATTTCAAGTCAGCTAAATACAGGAAATAAATGCCGACAGATCACTTTAGAACATTTTTACGTACAACTCCCATCTCATCCCCATCACTATCCTAGACGTAATATGGGTATCTTAGACCCAAAGTACTTTTATGCAAGAACTGGATCAGATATATAACAAATTTGATGGAAATCGCTCCTGACTTACGCTTTCATGTCGCCCCTTTTAACCCCCACCCTCAACCGGTTGCATATGAAACGTGAGCATACTGTGGCGGAAATTGCCTTAGGTGTTACAAAGATGACCTGATATGTCACTGTCGTTGAAGGCCACACTCCCTCCCCTCCCACCTCCCCGCACCCACACGTACACACCTAGCCTGGACGTTGTCGTAGCTGGTATGTGGTCGGTGTCGATGGACTTCCTTCTCGACCAGCATCATCCACGCATGTGGGGCGTTGTTGAAACTGTTTGGTACACATACCCCAGAATTTACTGTGAATATATGTGCAGTTTAAACGTTTTGCCCACAAGAATCGTACTGTGCTGGGTACTACCTCTATGGAGTACGTTTCCCGTTGCCAGTCCATTTCACTACCAGTCTGTATTGCATCTGCTATCCGTAACGCAGTAGAATCGTATCTGCAGGAAATCCAGAACATGTATTCTCTGCCGACAACACGCCACTCCTGTTGTATGATGGTCTTGGCGTGGGATGATATAATTACTTCCTTTATGAATTTTGCAACTTCTCTTTGTATTACTTAGCCACCGAGTTTAAGCATTTCTATTGGAACACCATCTCCAGGCACATTTCCTTACTTTACACTTGAAATGACTTTATACAATCCATTTCGCTTGATAGAGAAATGTCATTAATTTTGCTACTAACAAGCAGTTTTTCCAACTCGTCTCTTGCACTATAAAAATATTTAAAGAAACTCTGAACTGTTCGAAGGCAAATTTCCTTCTCTCAGTGATTAGTGTGCCCTCTGCCACCTTAACAGATGAAATGTGACATCTACCTAACGTAAGTTTATGGGTAGTCATCATCTTACTCTTACTTTTTTACATAATCAGCAATGATGACAAAATGAAGATTATTTCAAGCACAAGAAATTTTCATTAATTTCTCCGTGTTTTGGAGAACGCTGCTGCTCCGCAACTGCGTACTGAACAGGTTAGTTAAAAAGTTGTTAATTTTAGTCCATGACCGATTTCGGCGTTTTTGCTGAAGTCATTTCCTAGTTGAATCTAGAACTGACATTGTAAATGCAAACAAACGTTTACCATTAGGAGACGAATATTTGAATACTTTAAATATCAGTAATGTGGGGGTTTTGACACGAAAAAAACTAGAAGTTTACAAACAAACAGTATAAGAACAGAAAAAAGAGGAATACGTCTTACATTGAGCTACGCTGAAGTAAAGTCAGGTAATTACGAAAGTTACCATCGGGTAGATATAAAAGTTATGTTCCTAACAATACAATAGGAAAAATGGGCGTGACATTGCTATAAAAGCTTCACAGTTTGATACGTTGAAGGTGCTGGCTTGCCTCAGCATTAAAGGGAATTATATTTTGACATGTTCTAAATTTTAAATTACAGTGAAAAGCTGACGATAGTTGTTAAGATTTAATTAAATTCTACATAATTGTAATTTTACAATTCCAGTACAGGAGTAATGTCTAGTTATTACAATTGTAGAATATACTGTAATTATATTTTCTCTCTGTGATTTCCAGAATACCACTGTTATAACGAGTCTGTGGAGCGTACATATGGATGAAAATCTGTGGGGTGATCCGAATAATTACCGACCAGAAAGATTTCTGGAGAATGACGGCACGCTTACTAAGAAGGACTACACTCTGCCCTTTGGTGCAGGTATGTTAGTGATAACGTTTTACTATTTATTTACTCATCAATTTTTAAAAATATGTCCATTGTAATAAAGTTGTGTCTGTTAATATTAGATAATATAATGAACATCAACCAGCACTTTTCCATCTGATACAAACATCATGTGCATTAATTTACAGTCGCAATTCGCTAATCGCCTTCACTTCCAAGTTATTAGTTTTTAGCAGTTTTTTTGTTTTATTAGTGGCGTATCAAACTGAAAAAACTAATAAACATAAAATCAAGCAAATTTTACAATTTCCATTGTTCAGTTGAAAGGTGACAAGAATATCGAATTTAGTCACGAGGTGGCAAACAGGTGCTCCTATTTGAGAAGAGTTGGATCAAAATCGCTGCAGAGCCAGCCGTCTTGAATAACTTTTCGCCTCAGATAACTGTTTGGAAATTCTACAATGCTTTCCTTACTGAATATCTTAAACATCAAAATTAGCGTAAGCGATTTATAGATTTTAACCATTAATTTGTCCCTCTACAGTTTGGAGCATCGCAAATGAAAGGTTTTAGAATTTAGTGTCCTAAACACTGACAATCAAATTATGTTTATACAGGCTGGCCTGTGAGATGCAATACTTTTTGTGCCTCAGATTATGTAATATTATTAATGACAAACTTGAGCGCATTTGGAGATATCAGTTTAGGGAAAACGTCATATATGGTTGTGAAGCAGTTTTTTAAAACTGTGAAGTAAGTGAGTTTGGACTATCATTTGTTTTTGTGTCAACTCGCATTTGTTACTGACTTCGTCACCCAATGACAAATTTACTGTTATACCGAAGGAAAACTAACTGTATAAAGTGCAAAAGAAGAACATCGCTGCGGAAAGAAATACGTTAAAATCAGCGCGGGTCAAGCATGTACGTAAACGTTACAATCAGTAGCTATTTGTTGTGCCAATTCAGTGACACTACAAAAGTAACTACGGCGAATGTTTCTTTCGGAAAAATAACATTCCGTCTTTGGAGAAGACTGACATACTATCCTATTCTTTTAATTTTTGGTAACAAACACATCAGCAATATGCTAAAAAATATTATCAGTTTCGGCCGTGCACTTGCCATCTTCAGTTTCTGTACATCATATACGGCATGTGGAAAACAATTGACAACGAATTACTTACCAAATGTGACCTATGACACGTACAATCTGGAGTGCTACTGTATGGCCGAAAGCGATAATGATTGCTGTCCCAATTATAAATGTGATTGTGTCTGAAACAAAGAGAATGGTTTGTAATAATTGCACAATAGCTTCGCGAATGAGGGATTTTGTAAGGATTGCCAGCGGTATTATCTTACTTACGAATACCCATAGAATTATATCCCATACTGTTCTCAACCCTTTTCAGTTATTGATTCATAGTCATTTAACACAGAAATGTATGCTAGAGAAAATGGAGAAACAGGAGTAATTAGTTTCACAAAGATTCCAACGTAATGGAAGCCCTATCAGGTGTGTTTCAGTAAGCCGTAACTGGCAATGTTTCAGTGTAACAGGTCACAAGAGAGGATCATTTTTAGTTCCTTTTTGGAGAAATATTCTTTTTACGCTGTCTCGTACAAATTATGCACGTGACACATGAGGTATTACCTGTGGAGAAATATGTTGCATTTCGTTTTTGGCAGGTGTTCAGTAGGCGTTCAGGCAGTCTTTCCTGAGCTTAAATGCGTGCTTACTACTGTGGGGTCATTTTTTCGATCTCGTGATCGGTTTGGTATCACATGACGGAAAATGCACTAAAGACCGCAATAAGCATTTTCCGGCATTCTGTATTGTTTCCGTTGTTGTGAGACATGAGGTTGTGCTATGTGCAGAGTTTTTGAATATTACAAATTCTATATATCTGAGTTCTGTGTACTATATTAAAGCTGTTTGCAAGATACTGTTAACCCTTCAGAGTTTCATGGTGACTAAAATGCTGCATATTCTTATAACTGGTTACGTAACATACGGACGATTAAGCCATACTTAGTCAGTCGTACACCATATTGTTCCATGACATGAAAAGGCTTTTACCATGGAACACGTGATATTTGGAAATGAACTGAGTTTCTTTGATGTCAACAATTTCACCTGTATTGAAAATGAAACTTTGTGTTACTTGGCAATAGCTTCTATTTCAAAACAGATTTAACTTTAACTTGTTTTTCGTCATAGTTCTTAAATTGACTTCACTTACTGATTATTGGTGTGTAGTAGAGTAATAATGTAATACATAGATTATTAAATAGAGTCTTGGCATGGTCTTCTCGGTTGCAACGATTTTAAATTTGAACAGAATACTTTTTCCTAGGTACATGACCGTATTGTACCTTGAAACAGTTTTTCACATAGATAAACCTCACTTTTGTGGAGTAATTTTTATAATTTCTGAAAAAAGTCTCTAGGCGCTACAGTCTGGAACCGCGCGACCGCTACGGTCGCAGATTAGAATCCTGCCACGGGCATGGATGTGTGTGATGTCCTTAGGTTAGTTAGGTTTAAGTAGTTCTAAGTTCTAGGGGACTGATGACCCGAGCAGTTAAGTCCCATAATGCTCAGAGCCATTTGAACCATTTTGAAAAAAGACTGAATCATACATACACGGAGGTAAAAAGCTCATGGGATAATATGGTGTTGGACCTTCTTTTGACCGGCGTAGGGCAGCAAATCGACGTGGCATGGATTCAAATAGTCGTTGGGTGTTTACTGCAGAAATACCTAGCCATGCTGCCCCTATAGCTGTTCATAATAGCGAATTTGTTCAAATGTGTGTGAAATCTTATGGGACTTAACTGCTAAGGTCATCAGTCCCTAAGATTACACACTACTTAACCTAAAGTATCCTAAGGAGAAACACACACACCCACGTCCGAGGTAGGACTCGTACCTCCGCCGGGACCAGCCGCAAAGAATAGTGAATTTGTTGCCGATGCAGGATTTTCTACACGAAGTGACCTCTCGATTACGCCCCATAAATGTTCGGTGGGATTCAGGTCGAGTGATCTGGATGACCAGATCATTCGCTCGAATCGTTCAGAATGTTCTTCAGACCAATCGTGAACAACTGAGGCCCGGTGACGTCGTGCATTATCATCCATAAAAACTCTATCGTTGTTTGGGAGCATCAAGTCCATGAACGGCTGCTAATGGTATTCATCTATTCGAAAATAATAATTTATAATCAAAGATCGGCTCAGTCGGACCAGAGAACCCAGCCCAATCCACATAAATACAACCCACACCATTGTTGAGCCACAATCTGCTTGCACAATGCCTTGTTGACAACTTGGCTCCATGGTTTCGTCGGGTCAGTGCCACACTCTAATCCTACCAACAGCTCGTACCAACGCAAATCGGGATTCATCTGACCATGCCAAAGTTTGCTCTTTTATACCTTGTGTATGTGATACTACTGCCATCTGTATACGTGCATTTCGCTATCCCATGACTGTCCTGTCATCTTAGTGTAAAGTGTGTGTTATGATCTGAAAATGGAAAAAAAACTATTAAACATCTGTTACGGGGCTGGCTAGAGACGAATGTTTGAAAAGTGTTCTATGGTAAAACACTTTCACCTACGTTTAGTGTTGTGAAACGAATAATTGAATCAGGTCAAAATCTCAACTCTAGTGATAATTGGAAAAATGTGCACCACACTCTTGACATGCTTCCAAACATATAAAGAGTTAAATCAGGAGAACACGCTAGCCACACTACAGCTCCTGCTCGACTAACCCAACATCGCCCAAAGACGACAGTTAGGTGTTTCGCGCATCAGCAATGTAATACTGGGGTCTCCATTGTGCCTCGCAGCTTTCAGCTCAGTGTCCAGCAATTTCCCTATTGTGGTACACAGAAACCGATGGTAAGCTGGCTCAGTTGGTTGGTAGTAGAAGTACGGAAGATTCTTATAACCATGGGAACCTTACTGCAAATAAGCCCATTTCCTGAGTCAGTGTGCATGACATGGCTGTATGATCGTACACAGCGAGTCAAACAATATCCTTTGTCCTCCAGGGCATTGATCACGGACGGCTATTGAGGTCTAGCGTGTCAGTGAGTGTGGTCCTGCTGAACTCTATATAACTTATCTCTGTTCACACACACACACACACACAAAGGCTCTCTCTCTCTCTCTCTCTCTCTCTCTCTCTCTCTCTCTCTCTCTATATATATATATATATATATATATATATATATATATATATATATATATATATAGCCACTACACTGTATGAAAAGGAAATAGGTAAACGATAATCTGCACAAGAGACAACAATTTTTTGGGATGGCCCATATTTTACAAAACTTTTATTTTACTTTTTTTTTACTTTATTGAGTTTCGACTCCCCTCGAAGGGGACAGGCTGGCAGCAGCTTAGTACCCCGCTCTTCAGCCTACAGAATTTATTTAAAAAGATGAAGATAATAAATAATAAAAGCAGACGATAAAATCGGTGACTTAAATGGTACAGTGGTGAAAAAATTGTGGAACTTAAAATAAAGAGAAAGAGCTGATGATGCTAACAAAATACACAGGAAGCAGACAAGTAAAATAATAGACAGGGAATTAAAAAACACAGCGACAGTCTACTTTCTGTTCGCAAGAGATATAAAATTCACACCCAGTGACAGCATGATTTCTGTTCGCAACACTTTGGAAAGACGCACAACACTGAATACTCACCTGAACGCTGCACTAAAAAGTTGGCACAAATATGACATACCACAGCCAAGGGCAGACAGGGGGAACCAGGACAGATTATGGGAAAGAAAAGGGGGGGGGGGGAAGGAGAGGAAAAATGAAGTGGGGGAGGGGGGGAAGGAACCTACGGAGGACGAGGACTCATAAGAGGGGGCGGGGGTGCTGGGCAGACGCGAGAGGGAGTGGGGAAAGGCAGAGTAAGGGAATGCAAAAGGACTCGGGGGGAGGGGGGGAGAAGGGAGGCAAAGAGAGGGTAGGTGGGGAAACATACAACCATTCTTTTTCTTTATTGTGATTTCATTCCCCTGCCCTGCAGGGGAGGGCTGTCAGCAGCACAATCCACCGCTCTTCACCCGAGTGATATGACAAGTAAGACAAGAATAAAATGTTACATGTAAGGCGATAAAAAAGGGGGACATAAAACAGAGTAAGGGGAGATAATGGAGGTAAAAATAAACTGACATGAAGACGTTCATGGGGGTACATTTAAAAAAGGTTGACATAAAGTTAAAAAACACAGTTGACGAATCTTAAAACATAAAGAAGACAATGATGGCACACACACAGGTTAAAAGTCGGCCACAGTATTAAAAACACTCCAGAAAAACACGCTTAAAACCCACTTGGAGCACACACAATGAATAATAAAACTACCAGGTGGGACCTGGCGAGGGAGAGGCCAGAGAGGATGGAAAAGGAGGGGGGAGCAAGGGGCAGCAGGGGAGGCAGCGGGAGGAAAAGAGTAGGGGCGTCAGTGGGTACACTAAGAGGCAGGAGACTGGTGGGGTAGGAGATGAAGAGAGAAGGCAAGGTAGGAGGGAGTGCAGAGACACTGAAGGGGAGCACAAGAGATGGAGGGGGAGTAGGAGGGGAAAGCTGCTCAGGAGAAGGAAGGGGGAGGAGCGGAAACCCTGAGGAGGAGGCAGGAGGAAGATGGGGTTAGAGCTGGTAGGAAGGGTAGATGTCAGGGGGACGCTCATCATCTGGAAGGGGTAGATGGTGGAAGTTGCATTGGGAAAGGAGGTGGAGGGTGTAGAGATGGAGAGAGGGTGGGACACAATGGTAAAAGCGCGGCAACGGGCTGGGGGTGGAGAGGAAGGGAGACACCAGGGGGATCAGTGTGGCGGACAATATATATTGTGTGGATGTGTTCAAGGAAAAGGAGAAGGTGGGGGAAGGGTATGAGGTTGTAGAGGATGCGCATGGGGGACGGAAGGCAGAAATGGAAGACGATGTGGAGCGCATGGCGTTCTAGGATTTGGAGGGATTTATAGAACCTGGAAGGGGCGGATCCAAGCTACACTGCCATAACAGAGGACGGGGCAGATCAAGGATTTGTAGGTGTGAACGATGGTGAAAGGATGCAGACCCATGTCTGGCAGGACAGGAGTGTCAGGAGGCTGAGTCTGTTGTAGAACCATTTTTCTGGGATGACCTAATTTTTACAAATCTTTTGCATAGCTTTGAGAATACGTTCATGTACAAAGTGTAAATACATTTACAAATCCCACATTTGTAAAACAGAATGCTCCCAGATGGGTTGTCAAATGAATAATAGGTAAGAGTACAACATCCTTAACACCAGCAGAGGTAAAACTACATGCTATGCCGACGACCTCACGTGTACTGAACTGAGATGCTGCAGAGCCCTTGTGACTTACCATGTAGACGTCAGGTGGCGCCATCGTATTAACCGGCGATATATTGAAATCATGAAAATTTTACTCAATATAAAAAGCATATTATGTACTACACAAATGACAAAGGTAAATCTTTACACCTGATTCACATATACAGATATGGCGCATTTCACCAACATAAATTACACATATGGAAAAACATAATGGTAACGAACGTTTGTAATCCTCCTAGATTATCATTATGTGCTACAATATGCTCAGTGCACCACAATATCCAATAAGCTCGCCCACTGCACACGACGATCTTTTTATTTACACCGTATACTTACTATTGGCAACGGCCGTGCCGCAGTGGATACACCGGTTCCTGTCAGATTACCGCAGTTAAGGGCTGTCGGGCGTAACCGGCACTTGGATGGGTGGCCATTCGGGCCGCCATGCGCTGTTGCCATTTTTCGGGGTGCACTCAGCCTCGTGATGCCAATTGAGGAACTACTCGACTGAATAATAGCTGCTCCGGTCAAAGAAAACCATCATGACGACCGAGAGAGTGGTATGCTGACCACGCCCCTCCTATCCACCGAGCGAGGTGGCGCAGTGGTTCACACACTGGACTCGCGCTCGAGAGGACGACGGTTCAATCCCGTGTCCGGCCATCATGATTTAGGTTTTCCATGGTATCGCTGTGTTCCTCCTTCACACCTGAGACATGAAACAATCTCTCATCCAGCGCAAAGTATCAAGGGATCGGAAAAAAAGCATAACTGACTCCCTTATATAGCAAGGGGAAAATAACGGACCCATAAAATTGAACGTCTGTGTGCTGCAGTATTCTTGAAAATATTCTCAGTTCGAATATACGAGGAACTTATCTATCCATAAATCAGTGCGGATTTAGAAATCATTTTGCATATGAAACTCAGCTTGTCCTTTTCTCGCGTGATTTCCTATTCCATATTGGACACGGTTCTCCACTGCAGACTGTTACAGAAGGTACGAGATATGTGGGTGGCTCGAAGACTTCTTAAGTGATAAAACCCATTACGTTGTCCTCGAGGGCGGGTGTTCATCAGAGACAAGGCTGTCGTCAAGAGTGTGCTAGGAAAGTGTGATAGGACCGCTGCTGTTTTCCGCATACATAGATGGTCTGCCGGACAGGATGGACAGCAATCTGCAGCTATTTGTTAATGATCCATTCAAAAGAGGGTGTTGTCGTTGAGTGACGGTAGGGAGACACAATATGACTTACAGTTTCTAGTTCGTGTAATGGATGTCAGCTTGGTCTAAATGTAGAAAAATGTAAATTCATGCACATCAGTAGGAAAAAAAAATACCGCATATATATATATATATATATATATATATATATATATATATATCATTAATTGTGTTCAGCTTGACAATCTCAATTCGATTAAATACCTTGGTGTAACACGGCAAAGCGATATGAAATGCAACTAATGCGTATGGATATTGGTAGGGCAGGTGGATGATATGGTTGACTTCCTTTAAATGCGAACATTTTAGTTTAGGCTTTACTGTGACTGTTATTGACATTAAATAAACGGAAATGTCGTGTGGCTAGGGCCTCCCGTCGGGTAGACCGTTCACCTGGTGCAGGTCTTTCAATTTGACGCCACTTCGGCGACCTGCGCGTCGATGGGGATGAAATGATGATTAGAACAACACAACACCCAGTCCCTGAGCGGAGAAAAATCTCCGAATCGAACCCGGGCCCTTAGGATTGACAGTCTGTCACGCTGACCACTCAGCTACCGGGGCGGACCGTTGTCCTACTCATCATCATTTCATCCCCATCGACGCGCAGGTCGCCGAAGTGGCGTCAAATCGAAAGACCTGCACCAGGCGAACGGTCTACCGGACGGGAGGCCCTAGCCACACGACATTAAATGAAACAACAAGTTTACCGTTACCAGTTAAACGAAACAAGTTTGCAGTTACCAGTCACTGTTACCAGTGACTAGTAACATTAAACTTGTTGTTTCATTTAATGATTGACTTCCGTTTATTGGGAGAATTTTAGGAAGGTGTGTTTCATCTGTAAAGGACACCACATACACAACACTCGTTCTTGAGTAGTGCTCAAATGCCTCGGATCCACACCATATCTGATTAAAGGAAGACATCGAAGCATTCCAGAAGGAGCCTCCTAATTTTGTTACCGGTAGAGTAGATCAGTATGCGATTATCACAGAGATGTTTCGTAAACTCAGGAGGGAATACTTACGCAGAACGCTATTGAGAAAATTCCGAGAACCAGCATTTGGAGCTGACTGCTGAACGATTCTACTGCCGCCAACGTACACTATTGATGAAAAGTATCCGGACACCTGTCTGAAAAGCCGGCCGCGGTGGCCGAGCGGTTCTAGGAGCTTCAGTCCGGAACCGCGCGACTGCTACGGAATCCTGCCTCTCGCATGGATGTGTGTGGTGTCCTTAGGGTAGTTACATTTAAGTAGTTCTAAGTTCTAGGGGACTGATGACCTCAGATGTTGAGTCCCATAGTGCTCAGAGCCATTTTTGAACCAGTCTGAAAATGACTTACAAGTTCATGGCACCTGCCATCGGTAATGCTGGAATTCAATATGGTGTTGGGCCACACTTAGCCTTGATGATAACTTCCACTCTTGCAGGCATACGTTCACTCAGGTGCTGGAAGGTTTCTTGAGGAATGGCAGCCCACTCTTCACAGAGTGCTACACTGAGGAAAGGTATCGATGTCGGTCGGTGAGGCCTGGCACGAATTCGGCGTTCCAAAACATCCCAAAGGTAATCTATAGGATTCAGGGCAGGACTCTGTGCAGGCCAATCCGTTACAGGGATGGTATTGTCGTGTAACCACTCCGCCACAGGCCGTGCATTATGAACAGGTGGTCGATCGTGTTGAAAGATGCAGTCGCCATCCCCGAATTGCTCTTCAACAATGGGAAGCAGAAAGGTGCTTAAGACATCAATGTAGGCCTCTGCTGTGATAGTGCCACGCAAAACAACAAGGAGTGCAAGCCGCCTCCATGAAAAAGACGACCACACCATAAGACCACCGCGTCAGAATTTTACTGTTGGCACTACACACGGTGGCAGATGATGTTCACCGGGCATTCGCCATGCCCACACCCTGCTATCGGATTGCCAAATTGTGTACCGTGATTTGTTACTGCACACAACGTTTTTCCACTGTTCAATCGTCCAATGTTTACGCTCCTTACACCAAGCTAGCCGTCATTTGGTATTTACCGGCGTAATGTGTGGCTTATGAGCAGCCGCTCGACCATGAAATCCAAGTTTTCTCACTTCCCGCCCAAATGTCATAGTACTTGCAGTGTATCTTGATGCAGTTTCGGATTCCTGTGTGATGGTCTGGATAGATGTCTGCTTATTACACATTACGACCCTCCTCAACTTTCGGCATCTCTGTCAGTCAACAGACGAGGTCAGCCTGTATGCTTTTGTGCTGTACGTGTCCCTTCACCTTTCCACCTCACTATCACATCGGAAACAATACATCCAGGGATGTTTAGGGGTGTGGAAATCTCGAAGTCCGAGAGTTCCGCGGAGCGCCCCATTCTGCTCTCTCACTATGTCTTATGACTACTGAGATCGCTGATATGGGGAACCTGGCAGCAGGTGGCAGCACAATTCACTTAATATGAAAAACGTGTGTTTTTGGGGGTGTCCCGATACTTTTGATCAAATACTGTGCGTATCGATACCTGGCTTGTGGAGTATGTATGTTGATGTAGATGTTCACATACATCAGTGAAAAAAAAAAAAAAAAAAGAAAAAGAAAATATGATGGTCTACGAATTAGCTATCTTTTCTCGAAACTGATTGAATCTGCTCATAAGAAGGAGTCTAAGAGGAAGCAACAATATAGTGTCACGCATCACTGTTTGAATTCGGGGCTCAGGTGTGCGATGAACACCTCGCACACTCTTTTCTCTTCCTCAAAACATTCTGGAGAATATGTTTCACTTGATTTAAAGATGTTCTTCCATTGCGATTTGTGGCAAAACAACACTAACACACTAAGGCCGCACGTCCATTGCTTCACCCTGCCTGCTCACATCTGACTGGTCTAATGTGGCAGTCAGCTGTTTACTAATAACTGTTACTTCAAGCTCCCACCGCAATTAGTTCGCTGAAGTTGCTTATACGCCAGGAATATAATCAGTCTCGAGTCTTTTTGGATGGACTGTACAGTTTTAGTAGTAGATAAACAGGTAGAAGACGGGTTGATTGACACGAAAATGAAATCAGCCTACAAAGGAGACTGGCTATTAAACACTGGTGCGTCCCATCTTGGAATACTGCTCAAGTCAGTGTAGATAGTACTAAGAGGAAAGGTGAGAATGTAGGTCTCGCGGGAGGCGTGCGCGAGATAGTCCCTGCAGTCGCATTATCCTCTGTGCCCTCGGTGGCTCAGCGTGTTCGGTCAGAGGGTTAGGTGCTCTCTGTAATAAAAAAACTGAGTTAATGGATCCACGACGAACTGAAACGGGTGTCTTACGACGTCTGCCCCGAGCAGATAAAATGAACAAAATGAGGTTTTTTTTTTTTTTTTTTTTTTTTTTTTTTTTTTTTTAAGGATGGATAGAGGGTCTGCCAGGTAAGCGGGAGATCCTGGGTTCGAGTCCCGGTCGGGGCACACATTTTCACCTGTGCCCGTTGATATATATCAACGCCCGTCAGCAGCTGAAGGTGTTAAATTAATTCTAATTTTGATCCTGCACTCATCGGCGACGGCAGGGCTGGGCGTTGTCGAGCACGACACCGCTCTCCCAGCGTCCTCCAAAACCAAAGCGTGCGTTTGTGTTGCAGTGTCCTCGGAGTACATACGAGTGGTATTTTATAGGCAGCCATCATCTGTTGGTGTTAGTCGCCGTGGGCGATCATTACAAGGTTTTGTACCTCACGATATCATCTTCCCATAACCCTTTCCCGTTCGGCTTGTATTATACGGGGCGATCAAAAAATTTCCGTTTGAGGTCATTGCTGCAGCGAGTATGCAACCCAGCATGCCTCTGATGTGGATATATAAGCACCCACATGGACTTAACAGATCAGTGTGGCCTCCGAACCGAAACCTTTTGATCATCCCTTATGAATCTTTCCTGTGTCTTAAAATGAATGTAAAAGCGAAACGTCTGCTTAGATGGCTATCGGAATTACCAGACATATTTATAAAAGCGTTACCTACCTGACATATACGCATGAACATTGGATTACATTGATTACAACATAATAGTTGGAGTTGGAGGACACCCTACTACTCTGCGTAACACAATTAAAGGATCACTTTTTCGAAACTCCGTAAATTTCTCTCATGCAAACACAGAAGTTTGAAATTTTGCTCTAATGCGTGCACAACCT
The DNA here is from genome assembly GCF_023864345.2 of Schistocerca serialis cubense. Taxonomy (NCBI): domain Eukaryota; kingdom Metazoa; phylum Arthropoda; class Insecta; order Orthoptera; family Acrididae; genus Schistocerca; species Schistocerca serialis. The sequence continues at coordinate 313,375,108 of NC_064643.1, forward strand.
TCCTCTGTCTTGGTGCAAGGGCGTGGATTCCTGTAACGTCACTCTCGGCCGCGAGCACGCTTCAGACAGCAAGGTGTCGACACATGCGAAAAAAGGCCAGCGCTCAGAAGTTTGTGTGATATGTAAGATGGGTTAATTGATATCACGTTGCCACCAAATTTCTCTGCAGTTCTGGCGACCAGCAACGTGGAGATGTCACGCTGTGGATAGGTCGTCAGACTCCCTTTTGCCCACATTTAACCCCTCGTTTTGACTCCTCTGCCATGGAAGTCAGAACCGCGACCCGCGGCGTTGAAATCACGGGATTTTCTTATGGGTGGACGAGGAAAACATTTCAGACACACCGCTGATCAGTTTTGTTTTTGGTCATCAGTCTACTGACTGGTTTGATGCGGCCCGCCACAAATTCCTTTCCTGTGCTAACCTCTTCATCTCAGAGTAGCACTTGTAACCTACGTCCTCAATTATTTGCTTGACGTATTCCAATCTCTGTCTTCCTCTACAGTTTTTGCCCTCTACAGCTCCCTCTAGTACCATGGAAGTCATTCCCTCATGTCTTAGCAGATGTCCTATCATCCTGTCCTTTCTCCTTATCAGTGTTTTCCACATATTCCTTTCCTCTCCTATTCTGCATAGAACCTCCTCATTCCTTACCTTATCAGTCCACCTAATTTTCAACATTCTTCTAAAGCATCACATCTCAAATGCTTCGATTCTCTTCTGTTCCGGTTTTCCCACAGTCCATGTTTCACTACCATACAATGCTGTACTCCAGATGTACATCCTCAGAAATTTCTTCCTCAAATTAAGGCCGGTATTTGATATTAGTAGACTTCTCTTGGCCAGAAATGCATTTTTTGCCATAGCGAGTCTGCTTTTGATGTCCTCCTTGCTCCATCCGTCATTGGTTATTTTACTGCCTAGGTAGCAGAATTCCTTAACTTCATTGACTTCGTGACCATCAATCCTGATGTTAAGTTTCTCGCTGTTCTCATTTCTACTACTTCTCATTACCTTCGTCTTTCTCCGATTTACACTCAAACCGTACTGTGTACTCATTAGACTGTTCACTCCGTTCAGCAGATCATTTAATTCTTCTTCACTTTCACTCAGGATAGCAATGTCATCAGCGAATCGTATCATTGATATCCTTTCACCTTGTATTTTAATTCCACTCCTGAACCTTTCTTTTATTTCCATCATTGCTTCCTCGACGTACAGATTGAAGAGTAGAGGCGAAAGGCTACAGCCTTGTCCTACACCCTTCTTAATACAAGCACTTCGTTCTTGATCGTCCACCCTTATTATTCCCTCTTCGTTGTTGTACGTATTGTATATGACCCGTCTATCCCTATAGCTTACCCCTACTTTTTTCAGAATCTCGAACAGCTTGCACCATTTTATATTGTCGAACGCTTTTTCCAGGTCGACAAATCCTATGAAAGTGTCTTGATTTTTCTTTAGCCTTGCTTCCATTATCAGCCGTTACGTCAGAATTGCCTCTCTCGTCCCTTTACTTTTCCTAAAGCCAAACTGATCGTCACCTAGCGCATTCCCAATTTCTGTTCCATTCTTCTCTATATTATTCTTGTAAGCAGCTTCGGTGCATGAGCTGTTAAGCTGATTGTGCGATAACTCTCGCACTTGTCAGCTCTTGCCGTCTTCGGAATTGTGTGGATGATGCTTTTCCGAAGGTCAGATGGTATGTCGCCAGACTCATATATTCTACACACCAAGATGAATAGTCGTTTTGTTGCCACTTCCCCCAATGATTTTAGAAATTCTGATGGAATGTTACCTATCCCTTCTACCTTATTTGACCGTAAGTCCTCCAAAGTTCTTTTAAATTCCGATTCTAATCCTTGATCCCCTATCTCTTCTAAATCGACTCCTGTTTCTTCTTCTATCACATCAGACAAATCTTCACCCTCATAGAGGCTTTCAATGTATTCTTTCCACCTATCTGCTCTCTCCTCTGCATTTAACAGTGGATTTACCGTTGCAGTCTTAATGTTACCACCGTTGCTTTTAATGTCACCAAAGGTTGTTTTGACTTTCCTGTATGCTGAGTCTCTCCTTCCGACAATCATATCTTTCTCGATGTCTTCACATTTTTCCTGCAGCCATTTCGTCTTAGCTTCCCTGCACTTCCTATTTATTTCATTCCTCAGCGGCTTGTATTTCTGTATCCCTGATTTTCCCGGAACATGTTTGTACTTCCTCCTTTCATCAATCAACTGAAGTATTTCTTCTGTTACCCTTGGTTTCTTCGCAGCTACCTTCTTTGTACCTATGTTTTCCTTCCCAACTTCTGTGATGACCCTTTTTAGAGATGTCCATTCCTCTTCAACTATACTGCCTACTGCGCTATTCCTTATTGCTGTATATATAGCGTTAGAGAACTTCAAACGTATCTCGTCATTCCTTAGTACTTCCGTATCCCACTTCTTTGCGTATTGATTCTTCCTGACTAATGTCTTGAACTTCAGCCTACTCTTCATCACTACTATATTGTGATCTGAGTTTATATCTGCTCCTGGGTACGCCTTACAATCCAGTATCTGATTTCGGAATCTCTGTCTGACCATGATGTAATCTAATTGAAATCCTCCCGTATCTCCCGGCCTTTTCCAAGTATACCTCCTCCTCTTGTGATTCTTGAACAGGGTATTCGCTATTACTAGCTGAAATTTGTTACAGAACTCAATTAGTCTTTCTCCTCTTTAATTCCTTGTCCCAAGCCCATATTCTCCTGTAACCTTTTCTTCTACTCCTTCCCCTACAACTGCATTCCAGTCGCCCATAACTATTAGATTTTCGTCCTCCTTGACATACTGCATTACCCTTTCAATATCCTCATACACTTTCTCTATCTTTTCATCTACAGCTTGCGACGTCGGCATGTATACCTGAACTATCGTTGTCGGTGTTGGTCTGCTGTCGACTGATCAGAACAACCTTCTGCCCTACCTTCCTATTCATAACGAATCCTACACCTGTTATACCATTTTCTGCTGCTGTTGATGTTACCCGATACTCATCTGACCAGAAATCCTTGTCTTCCTTCCATTTCACTTCACTGACCCCTACTATATCTAGATTGAGCCTTTGCATTTCCCATTTCAGATTTTCTAGTTTCCCTACCACGTTCAAGCTTCTGACATTCCACGCCCCGACTCGTAGAACGTTATCCTTTCGTAGATTATTCAATCTTTTTCTCATGGTAACCTCCCCCTTGGCAGTCCCCTCTCGGAGATCCGAATGGGGGACTATTCCGGAATCTTTTGCCAATGGAGAGATCATCATGACACTTCTTCAAATACAGGCCACATGTCCTGTGGATACACGTTACGTGTCTTTAATGCAGTGGTTTCCATTGCCTTCTGCAACCTCATGTCGTTGATCATTGCTGATTCTTCCGCCTTTAGGGGCAATTTCCCACCCCTAGGACAAGAGAGTGTCCTGAACCTCTATCCGCTCCTCCACCCTCTTTGACAAGGCCGTTGGCAGAATGAGGCTGACTTCTTATGCCGGACGTCTTCGGCCGCCAATGCTGATTATTTATCAAAATCTAGGCAGTGGCGGGGATCGAACCCGGGACCGAAGACGTTTCGATTATGAATCAAAGACGCTACCCCTAGACCACGTTCTGATCAGTATCGACGCGATAACACCCTGGGGTCGGCATAAAGGGCTTCAAGGAAACACCCCTTTCTTTGGGGCGTTGATTCTCACACAATGCCTTGACACCCCTCCGATTCCAGATGTCTGCCTGCAGGTGTCTAGGACTTCTTCGAGCCTGTTTTTGTAAAGGTACAATTTTAAAATTGTCAGTAAATGTTGATGGGTGCTGAATTGGGGGTCTTGGAGGGGAACTCTTTGCTGCTTTACCAAGCGTTTGTCAGTCATCCCCTCCCCCTCCCCACCCTCCGTGATCAAGCCTCGATGAAAATCAAGCCACTGGAGGGCGACAAACAGGAAGGCTGAAAATTCGTAAGCACCCTTTGCTGCTACGGATCACGTTGAGAATTCGGCGATTGGTTTTGAACGGCCGTTAGTGGCTCTAGGATTTACGCGAGAGGAAAAATTGCGTTCATGTTGCGTTCATGTTGCACTCCAAACGGGTTCCATCACGTTCACTAGGGACGCAGGCCCACTGTGTCCTTAGAGGAGATGGAAACGTCTGGGCGTATCTGTAGTTTCAAAGGTTGTCAAGAACGTTGTCCTATCGCTCGTCGCATTGAGAACTGTCTTTTCCGATCGTGAAATGTTTGAGAAACAGGGGAAGGGGTGTTTTCATCGACGGCCCTTAGGCCATCCCCTGAAACTTTTTAGTAAAGATTCTAAGCTGCGGTTTGACTGAGATTATATCCTCGCCTACCCACAGGAAATCGCGTGATTTCAACGCTGGGCGTCGCGGATGACGTCCATCGAACAGGAGACAAGTTTGTGGCGGGCAACATCAAACCAGTCAGAATAGTAACAACTCCCACTGTGTCACTCAAGCTAAGTGCATCTCAGGGCCCAGCCGGATTAGCGCCAGTTTATTACTAGAGGCGGCAATTCGTACAGTTTATACTCCTTTCCCCTACCCCCCAAAACATCACCTGAACACAAAATCATGTATTCTTCATACTACACTGTACTAACAAAATAAGTAAAACTTCCTTATTTTCGATATTTTTGTTTTGTTTTGTAGTCTTAAATGTCCAGTCGTGTAGATGAAGGTGAACAAGTATAGCCCACCTTCCTATATTTTAGAAAGGCATTCAGTTCCGTACCATTTCATTGAGAAGGTCTGATTCTAGAGAATATTTATATAAGTATTTACCAAGCGAGAACAATTTTTAACTGATAGAACTTTGTGTACTATAAGGGAAGAGCAGTCATTGAACAGAAGAAAGACTAGTATTCGATGTTCCCCATGAAAGTCTAATAGAGTAGCCAACGTTCTCCACATAGGTTAAATATCATTTAACAGCTCTCTCGGACAGTTTGCCGTCGATATTAATGTCTACAGGAATGAATCATCACTTGAATGTTGCCCGAAAATGCAGGATGACTTAGAGAGGATGTTCATTTAGTGTTCTGGAAGGCAGCTCTAATTAAATGTGAATAAAAGCATCGTAATTCCTGTCACAATGAGAAAGAAGTCAATAGTAAGTGGTAGTTTTCTGAAGTCTCTTACAGAACTTGAATATCCCGGGGTAATATTACAAAGAAACATAAAATAAAAGAAAAATGTGAAATCAGTAGTAGAGAAGACAAAGTCAAGTCTTATGCGAGACGGAAAGATTCTAGGAGAGTATAGTGCCTGTATGTGAGGGCACATTTACCCTGCAGCCTCATTGCTGGCAGCTCTCTACTACTAGCTGCTGGCACGTCGCACAAAGCTGCTCGCAGTGGGCCTTATTACATTTACGCTGCAGCCCTTTTGTTCTCTCCTCACCGGGAGTCAATTACGCTACACTTGTTCACGTAGCTAGCCCAGCCAAGCACGGCACTTATCAGCGTGACCTTGAAGCAGCCAACTACGGTTGAAATTTGAGGACATGCGGCGGTTGTCGCGCGAGCAAACCACAAAATTGTTTATCGTCGCGTGGCGAGAATCTTAGTGAGCAGAGTGGCGAGCGGTGATGGTGCAGGTTAAATGGACCAGTGGGCTTGATTCACTATCGCCGGGCCATGTCGGCGAACATCGAGGTGGCAGCGTAAACGCTCTCTAATAGAAGACGCCTACAGAATGCAAGCGTGACCTGTTCTTCAACGGCGCTCCGGATTATGGAATCATTATCAAGCACGTCTAACAACGGATATTGATGAGATTCAAAGATGTGTAGCTAAGATTATAATTGGTCAGCATTGCCCATGTGAAAGTCTAACAAAAGTGCTTAGGAAGTTTTGATGGAAGTCACTGGAAGAACAGTGACTTCCTTGTCAATATTCCCTTTTGGGTTATTTTAAACAAGTAGTCTTTGAAAACTGGTGTAGAACTGTTCTCCTGATTCTGTTGTAAATTCATATAGTAACCGTGAGAATACGATAAGAAGGACGAGGGCATGAAATGAGGTATATAGCCTCGCTCCTTTCACACATGAAACAGGGCGCGGAATGGTTAAACCTGGGAGGAAGCTACCTACCCCAGCCACTATACGATGGCTTGCATAGAACATGTATAAATATAGGTGGAAAAGACAAAAACTCTACAAAGTTAACTTCTCATGGTTGGGATTCACAGTCATATAATATTTCTTAAAAGACATCATAGTCGCCGTTGACTGTACAAAATTTTTATTGTTACTATTGCAATTTCGGCCTTATGGCCATTTTCAAGTAACACTGCAAAGTTACCTAAACACAAAAATACAAAAGTGAATCACGGGGTGTATATACATAATTAAGCAAACATTTCATTTAGAAAGTAGCTCAATTATAAAAATTGGAGATAAATGTACATTACTTACATTCTTACTATCTGACATGAGTACATGTCGTCGTCAAAATGCAGCCTTTTGACTGTGAGAGTCCCACAAGATCTGATGAGTACGACAGTTATTACATCGTAATATGTTGATAAATATTTACTGAACTGTCGATGTTACCATCGTTCTAATAATCTATCACACATATAAGTTCAGGTGCACTGACAACATGTGGAGTTAAGTCAGTTGGCGCGAAAATACAGTTACTAAAGATACTGCCTGTGCACTTTAGTACGTCTGAGAGTGTTCTCGCTTAATATCAGGCGTTTGTATTGAACTATTCAGTTATCTAAGAATTACACTGTCATTAAATTTTACTTGTAATGGTAAACTTAATTAAACTGATTGAGTGTTATCATAACGTTGATGAAGAATCAAACATTCATCTAAGGTAATAACTGCACCAATTTATAGGTGATTTATAGAAACTCTTTCCCCTCTGATTTCAGATTGTCCCATTTAAAAAGTAACAATGACTGCAATAGCCCATTATTATGTGCAAATTGTTACGTATTAAATGAGTTTTGTATAAAAGTTCCCTTGGTCTCCACACAGACACGAAACGAGAAAAACACTATAGTAGCCTAAGCAAAAAACTTTGACTTAATTTGCATGTTCAAATGGCTCTGAGCACTATGCGACTTAACTTCTGAGGTCATCATTCGCCTAGAACTTAGAACTAATTAAACCTAACTAACCTAAGGACATCACACACATCCATGCTCGAGGCAGGATTCGAACCTGCGACCGTAGCGGTCGCTCGCCTCCAGACTGTAGCGCCTAGAACCGCACGGCCACTCCGGCCGGCAATATTCATGTACTTGTCATTCTGCTCACATGGAAATTTACTTTTCTTTAGAACATTGCTACTACTTTTGTAAGATCAAGTTCTCTGTATACTTACAGTATTCAGACATTGAAGTACAAACTCTAATTTAACTGTGTGCTATGACTAATGTCTGACATCTATTGAATGTAGTAAAGTGATAATCAAAATAAAAGGTCATTGTATATTACAGGCAAACGGCTGTGCCCTGGAGAGACATTTTCCCGCCAGAACTTCTACCTCTTGTGTGGCGCTCTTCTGCAGAACTTCACAATCGAGCTAGATGGCGTACCGCCATTAGATTCCAACATACCTGGCTTCGTTGAGACTCAGCCGTCCTTCTGGGCCAGGTTCACTCCTCGTTGATGAGGGCTGGGTCTGAAATGGAGAAGAATGATTGCTGACAACCAAACTGTATTTGCTTACATTGAGGCACCTTCCAACAGTCTCACGGAAAGGTGGTTATTAAATACCATCAATCACTGTACTATTTCTTTAAACTTATCGCAAATGTAGAGGTATTTAATTACACACATGATTTCAGAAATTGCTGTAGACTCTTGTGGCACTGGCTAAAACAATGAATGGACTGGAGAATTTTATCAAGTGACACTTGATTTCAATACATTTCCTTTGTCACCGTTCTTTAAAAGGATTTACGAAGAGTGGAGACAGAATCCTCCATCCACCACTGGTGGCCTTATGGGCAAATATCATATATGAGACAGTAAGTTCCATCTTACTCATAATTGTCAGTCACAAAGTGAGAATGTTATTCTTCGCTTCACGCTTATCAGCTTCAAAAGTCGAGACTAGCGTGCAGATATATTCAATGTTATTGAATTTTAAGTTCTCTTATAAACTGACAGATACCAATAACAGCATGTATTACTAAAATACGGATATAATTTCTCCTAGAAGTAAGCAAATACAGACAGAGGTTTAATGTGGCACTGTGCCTACTAGTGGATTGAAGTATTTTCCTGAAGTCTTCTAACTTCTGCTGATTAACGACTAGTCAGTGACAGGAAAAGGAATCGTGTGTAGATGGCGTATAAAGGAATGGAAGAAGAAGTCAAGATTCTTGTCATACTCAAAATGATGAAACACAGCACATTCATTCTATTCAATAAATTTGCCATTTGATTTTATCATAAATTATTTTTACGAAATTTATATTTACATTATAGTAATATATGCCATAGTTAATGTCTGCTTGTTTATAAGACAATTTCAAATTCTTAACTTTTGAAACCAGTAAGCATGAAGAGCAGTAGTACTGTTTTTATGCAATTTAAATTCCCAGATTGCGATAAAATTCAGAAGATTTCAACAAAATGTCGAGTGTCGTACACTCCTGATTCTACTCGATATTTTGTGCTATGTTCTCATATATTTGCATTCAAAATCAGTGATTAATCTCTTAACAGGGTCCTTTTCTTCTTTACATATCTTTGTGTAGCATTCATTGTTCTACAGGTTCTGTACCGTCTGTGGAGCACAGTGCACTGTATTGTTTATCTCTTACTGAAAGATTATCGCAGTCCTTCTTTGTATATGTAGACAATTGTTTGTATTATTGGGATTCTTGTCATATGATGAAATAAAACCAATTCATCCTAATCATAAAGTGTGCCATTTGATTGTATTACAAATTGCATTGTAAGGCGTAACTGAACTGAGTTGTGTATGTTTAAAGTAATGCAATAAATGACTCTTTTGATAAACTCTGTCAGTTTTAGCTCAGGGTCTTTGCCTTTCGAAATCAGTTCTTTAAAAAACACATCAAATAACATCCCACAGTTAAACTCAGACCTCTAGCCTTCCACCACCTCTATCGAGTGTGTTATTTTCTATGTAAAAGGAGCTCTGTGTGTTTACATTTCACTTGAGTATGAGTTATATGAAATTCGCCTGAAGAATACCCACTGATGTCACATAAGTTACTAGCTTCTCAGAGTAGTCAGTATTCTTTCAGGCTTAAGCATAACATCCACTACTATCACAGGTAGTACAGACCTGTACCTATACTCACAGTCTATCACTTAAGGGAAAATCAGAGTCATTAGCTTGAATAAACCATAGCAACTTCGTGCCTTGTTCTTGTGCTATCCCAACTCATATTCCTGACCGCATGACCTCGTCACCAAAAAAATGTTAAACTCCTTCCTTATCTTTAGTTTAATGCAAACAACGTTGTCTTTGCAAATACAGGTGACCCAAACGTATGTAAAAATTGGAAAATTTAATAATTCACAGAATAATATACGTAGAGAACTTAAAATTGACACACATGCTAGAAATGACATGAGGTTTTATTGAAACCAAAAAAGTGCATAAAATGACAAAAATGGTTCGCTACGTTTGATACAAAAGCAATAATTAGCATAACAATTGGGTTTTCGCAATGATAATGTTCTTTATAATCAATGCTCAATGTATCGGCCGTTATTCATGAAGAATACATGTAGTCGAGGGACAATGTTGTGAACAGCACTGTACTGCATATCAGGACGTATGGTGAGAAATTGCTGTGAGATGATCGCGGTAGACTTGCGACTTCAGACAACCTCGCAACCAGTAATCATACGGATTGAGGTCTGGGAAGCTAGGAGGCCAAACATGACTCAGTACACGATCGCCACCAAACGATGTGTTCAAGAGGTCTTTCACACGCGTACCAATATGGGGTAAGGCGCCATCCTGCATAAAAGTCATAATTTCTAGCCAAGCTAGGGATGATGCGATCATGTAACATGTCGGCGTACCTCACGCCCGTCTCGCTGAAAGTTTGAAAAACAACATCCAACATATCCTCGAAGAAAAAAAGAGTTCGATCGCAATTGATGTGATAAATCCACACCACGCCGTGATCTCATCATGCAATAGGGATTTCACGACAGCTCTAGGATTTTTGGTAGCCCAGATTCTGCAGCTGTGTGTGTTCTCATTCGTCTTCACTGACGTGTATCTGTCCAGCGCAATCTGTTGGCCGTTTTTTGCACTCGTTTTCGGTTTCGAGAACACTTCATGTGATTTAAGGCATGTGTGTCAATTTTTACTCTCTACCTACATTATTCCGTGAAATTGTGCATTTTCAAATGTTAAGGACTTTTGGGTCATCCTGTACTTAGAATTTTGATGTAATATGATTTTCAAAATAAGTAACAACGAAAATGCAATCAACATATATTTGTGACTGACCTTCCAAAAAGACAAGTTTTAGGAAGCTCTACAGTAGAAAACGCTTTTCTTATTGCAAGGTAGGTCATGTTTCAAAGCATTGTAAAATTGGTTCGTTTTGAAATTGAAAAGGTCATCGGTCAAATGTATCTTCTAACATACACAAAAGAGAGGCATGTGCAATGTTGTCAAATTGTAAGAAATACATGGAACTTTCAATGATAAACAAATATGTATAAGTGGAACGAAAGTTGACAGAGATCTGCAGACCACTCTCATATCTTCTTGCTTTTTCAAATTGTTCATTGCCTCTTGCCACTTGATAAATGTTCACAAAAATAACCAACCTTTTGAAAATAAGTGTGGCATTGTTTTCTTTTGGTTTGGAAGTTTGATAAATCACGATCCGGGTCCGAACTCCTGACTTCCTTCTTAATCCAGCTAATGTGAAAATCCAGTCTCACAGCAAATGACAAAGAGGAACATGGGATGATGCTGACGTCTCACTATTTGCATATTGACCGAGATATCTGTCTGCTGTGATTATAAGTCTGTTAAAATTGATTTCCACCAGAAATTTCGGTGTGAACAGAGCAGAAACAATTGCAATGAATCTTATAATTAGTTCCTTTGATAGAATCTAGACAGACGAGTTGACACTCCTCTTAATAGGTCAAGTAATAAGCAAGTCAGATGTCGCTGAAATAACAGTTTTTCATTTGTATGAGATGATGATGGGATGGCCGAGCTTCACACTCCTTTGCGGCAAAACAGTCTTCCTTGTGTACTCAGACAATGCAGAACCTTCACGTAACACATTTAGATGAGGCGCTGCCCTAGGCGGTCGATTTAAATGCACGGTATGCGTTCTTCATGGTCCTTTCTCAGAGGTACCCACCGAGGTGGACATTTCACTTGTTGACACGCCATTTGCAGACGTGGTGGCTTTAGCGCCGAAAAGACAACTCAGAAACTGATGACTATATACCTCAAGGCGACATAATGACGCCAGTAGAAAGTTGACAACCTGGAGATTAGCTAGGAAGTTACTCCCACAGCAGACGTGCCGATGCCAACAGTGTTCACCAAAACTGTGGGAAGAGTAAAGACGCTTTCGAAAAAATTCAGGATGGTAGGGGGAGAAACGAGGATTTGGTCATTTCTCGTAGGCTAATGCCAAGACTAGAGCTCTCATTGGCCTCTAATATGATGCATAGTTTTTTTCTGGAGCTCATAAGATGAGAGGAGGGGTCTCGAGTGTAAACTTTTCTCTGTTTCGATAGGTCAAACAAATTGTCACGAGCCCTGGTTGGCCGAAGCGAGTTTTTGGCAGAATTATTTTTGTTGAGCACCAGAGTTAGAGGCACGAAAAGCACGAAGAACATTCTGTTTCAAAGAACTGTGGAAAGAAGATTCTGTTTCGGAGGGTTGTGGAGAACAGCGAATGTTGGTATCGGAGATTGGTGGAGAGCAGGTGGCTTAATTCGACATCCAAGGCGGCAGCCAGGGTAGTGAGTATTATCGCTGCGAAGATTGGATTTAACTAAAGCTGCTGTGAAGTTTAGAAACCATGTGACCAATTTAGAGTCGGTTCACAGCCGTAGTCATGATTTTTAACTTTCCATGTCAGTTCTTTCACGTTTTGGTAGCAACATTTGTTATAGCGAATCTTGAGTTACCATTGTCTTGCACGTGAACTCGCATGTTGCACGTATTACTTTTGGTCCATGTCTTTCTTTTTCTTCCCTTCTATACCTCCCTCTAGTATCATGGAAGTCAGTCCCTGATGTCTTAACAGATGTCCTATTATCCTGCCTCTTTTTCTTGTTAGTGTTTTCCATACATTCCTTCCTCGCCGATTCTGCGGAGGATCTCCTAATTCCCTATCTTATCAGGGTACCTAATTTTCAATATTTTTTGTCGCACTACGTCTCAAAAACTTAGTTTCTCTTCTGTTTCGATTTACCCACAGTCCATGTCTCACTGCCATACGATGCTGTGCTCAAAACGCACGTTCTCAGAAATTTCATCCTCCAATTAAGACCTTTGTTTGATATCAGCAGACTTCTCTTGGCCAGAAATGTCATTTTTGCCATTGCTAGTCTACTTTTTATGTCCTCCTTGCTCGGTCCGTCATGGATTATTTTACTACTTAGGTAGCAGAAATCCTCATCTTCATCTACTTCATGATCTTGCATGAATGAAAAATATAACACTTTTGCTAATAAAGTGCTTACCTTATTCGAACACTGTTTTCCCCCAAAACTTACCAAGGTTAGAGCAAAGTCTACAAAAAAGCCATGGATTTCTCGAGGAATAGGGGTATCTTGTAAAACAAAAAGAAATCTGTATCTGTCAATCCGAAACAGTTCCAATGTTGATGCTATAGCACATTACAAGAAATATTGCAAAATATTAAAGACTGAAATACAGATGTCAAAGCAAATATACTACAAGGAAAAGATAGTCATATCAGATAACAAAATAAAGACAATCGGGGATATAGTTAAGGAGGAGACCGGTAGAACCATACATGAAGAGGAACAAATAGCATTAAGAGTAAATGATACATTGGTGACAGATGTGTATAGTGTTGCAGAACTTTTTAATCAACATTTTATAACTGTTACTGAAAAGATGGGGTTGTCAGGTTCGGTAGATGCTGCTATGGAATACCTCAGACCATAAATTTCAAGCAACTTCCATAATATGAATTTGACCCTCACTACCCCAACAGAAATAATGTCCATCATAAAATCTTTAAAATCAAAAACATCTAGTGGGTATGATGAAATATCAACAAAGTTAATTAAAGAATGTGATTCTGAGCTAAGTAACATATTAAGCTATCTGTGTAACCAGACATTTATCAGTGGAATATTTCCTGAATGGCTGAAATATGCTGAAGTTAAGCCACTGTTTAAGAAGGGAGATAAAGAAATAGCGTCCAATTTCCGTCCAATTTCACTCTTGCCAGCATTCTCAAAAATTTTCGAAAAAGTAATGTACCCAGAATGAGATTTTCACTCTGCAGCGGAGTGTGCGCTGATATGAAACTTCCTGGCAGATTAAAACTGTGTGACCGACCGAGACTTGAACTCGGGACCTTTGCCTTTCACGGGCAAGTGCTCTACCATCTGAGCTACCGAAGCACGACTCACGCCCGGTACTCACAGCTTTACTTCTGCCAGTATCTCGTCTCCTACCTTCCAAACTTTACAGAAGCTCTCCTGCGAACCTTGCAGAACTAGCACTCCTGAAAGAAAGGATATTGCGGAGACATGGCTTAGCCACAGTCTGGGGGATGATCTGAATAACCGTACACCACCCATTGGGATTTTTTGTGATCTCTCAAAGGCTTTTGATTGTGTAAATCATGAAATTCTGCTAGACAAGCTCAAGTATTGTGGCATGAGTGGGACAGTGCACAAATGGTTTAATTCGTACCTAACTGGAAGAGTGCAGAAAGTTGAAATAAGTAGTTCTCGTAACATGCAAAGATCAGCACATTCCTCAAACTGGGGAACTATCAAGAATGGGGTTCCACAAGGGTCAGTCTTGGGTCCTTTGTTGTTCTTATTATATATTAATGACTTGCCATTCTATATTCATGAAGAGGCAAAGTTAGTTCTCTTCGCTGATGATACAAGTATAGTAATCACACCTGAGAAACAAGAATTAACTGATGAAATTGTCAATACTGTCTTTCAGAAAATTACTAAGTGGTTCCTTGTAAACGGACTCTCACTGAATTTTGATAAGACACAGTACATACAGTTCCGTACAGTGAATGGTATGACGCCATTAATAAATATAGACCTTAATCAGAAGCATATAGCTAAGGTAGAATATTCCAAATTTTTAGGTATGTCCATTGATGAGAGATTAAATTGGAAGAAACACATTGATGATCTGCTGAAACGTTTGAGTTCAGCAACTTATGCAATAAGGGTCATTGCAAATTTTGGTGATAAACATCTTAGTAAATTAGCTTACTACACCTATTTTCACTCATTGCTTTCATATGGCATCATATTTTGGGGTAATTCATCACTGAGGAATAAAGTATTTATTGCACAAAAGCGTGTAATCAGAATAATAGCTGGAGTCCACCCAAGATCATCCTGCAGACATTTATTTAAGGATCTAGGGATATTCACAGTAGCTTCTCAGTATATATACTCTCTTATGAAATTTGTTATTAACAACCAAACCCAATTCAAAAGTAATAGCAGTGTGCATAACTACAATACTAGGAGAAAGGACGATCTTCACTATTCAAGATTAAATCTAACTTTGGCACAGAAAGGGGTGAATTATACTGGCACTAAAGTCTTTGGTCACTTACCAAATAGTATCAAAAGTCTGACAGATAACCAACAAGTATTTAAGAAGAAATTAAAAGAATTTCTGAATGACAACTCCTTCTACTCCATTGAGGAATTTTTAGATATAAATTAAGAAAAAAAGAAAAAAAACCAAAAATATAAAAAAAATAAAGAAAAACAAAAAAACACAAAAAATAAAGTTGTTATATTAACTTAAGTATGTTGTTAAATTAACCTAATTATGTCATGTATTGGAAAATTCGACTCGTTCCACATCATTACGAAATATCGTATTCATGATCCATGGAACTAGTATTAATCTAATCTAATCTAATCTAATCTAATCCAGAATGAGATTTTCACTCTGCAGCGTAGTCTTAGAAAGATCAGCTAATGAAATGTATGTGGACATTAATCACTGGTTCCTTGCCAATTCTTTGGCACTAAACTTTGAAAACACACTACATGTAGTTCAGAACTTGTAAGGGGTGTCCCACGAATATATGTGTAACATACGATGACAAGTAGATAGAAGAAGTGGACAGTGTTAAATTCTTGGGATTACAGCTTGATAATAAACTCAACTGGGAGGAGCACACCACAGAATTGCTGAAGCGTCTTAACAAGTCTCTCTTTGCAATGCGAATTTTGTCATACATAGGGGATATAAAAATGAAAAAG
This sequence comes from Schistocerca serialis cubense, assembly GCF_023864345.2. NCBI lineage: Eukaryota > Metazoa > Arthropoda > Insecta > Orthoptera > Acrididae > Schistocerca > Schistocerca serialis. The sequence continues at coordinate 313,390,608 of NC_064643.1, forward strand.
CTGGCATACTATGCTTACTTTCATTCCATAATGTGATATGGGATTATTTTTTGGGGCAATTCATCAAGCCAAGCTAAAGTTTTCCGCGCACAAAAACGTGCAGTAAGAGTTATATGTGGTGTGAACACAAGAACATCCTGCAGTAGCCTGTTTAGGGAACTATGGATACTAACTACTGCTTCCCAATATATTTATTCCTTAACGAAATTTGTCATTCAAAATATATCACTTTTTCAAACCAACAGCTCAATTCATGGAATCAATACTAGAAATAAGAATAATCTTCACAAGGATTTAAAGTCACTTAGTCTTGTACAAAAAGGTGTGCATTATTCAGGAACACACATTTTCAATAACTTGCCAGCAGCCATAAAAAGCTTAACAACCAATGAAATTCAGTTTAAGAGAAGCCTAAATGATTTATTGGTGGCCAACTCCTTCTACTCCATTGATGAATTTCTCAGTAAAATCAACTGATTTGTATATATATGTATATATATATTTCTGTGCAATTTCAGTGCAGTAATGTGTTCATTGTAAATGTGTGTGTGTGTGTGAGTACAATCTAACTTCTGCACCATTTCAGTGCAGTAATGTGTTCGTTGTAAATAAGTATTATAGTAGTTGTATTACATGTTTAATACCTTATAAATAAATAAAAAAATTTTTGATTTTAAATTCAGTGCATTAGTATTTGTAAAATGACTTTCATAGAGTGTTCATTAAAAAATGACTATCATTCCACTTGGGACATGTGGAATGGTACATTAGCTTATTTGTTTTAATTGTAAATATTTGTCATGTATTGTTTTTCTGACATGTTCCACATCCTGGAGGGCCTCCTCACTATGGATCAATTGGAATGAAAGTAAATCTAATCTAATCTATTCACCAACTCTGATATTAAATTTCTCACTGATCTCATTTCTGCTACTTCCCATTACCTTCATCTTTCTTCGATTTACTGTTAATCTATATTCTACACTCATTGGACTGTTCATTCCATTCAAATGATCCTGTAACTCCTCTTCACATTCACTGAGGATAGAATCTTGGTACTGTTATCTTTCACTCTGAATTTTAATCCCACTCTTGAACCTTTCCTTTATTTCCGTCACTGCTTCTTCTAAATATAGGTCAAATAGTAGCATCAAAACACTGCATCCCTGCGTTACACCCTATTTAATCCGTGAACTTCGTTCTTGGTCTTCCAGTATTATTGTTCCCTCTTCGTTCTTGTACATATTGCGCATTACCAGTCTTTACCTCTGGCTTATCCCAAATTTTCTCAGGATTTCGGAAATATTGCACCGTTTGACACTGTCGAACACTTTTTCCAGGTGAAAAAACCTATCAAAGTGTTTTGATTTTTCTTCAGTCTTAATTCCATTATCAACTGCAAGGTCAGAACTACCTCTCTGGAGCACGTCTAACCTCTCTTCAATACCACTGGTAACGCAGCTATTTCTGCCACATAATTTAAAGTCTATTCAATCGCGATTCTGGAAATAACGTCTCTTTTACATTGTGTTTCTCAACACCCTGTGGTCCCACCGGACGTGCATTTCTTATGACTGAGACAGTTTCATACTTCATGTATTTCTGGTTCTTTTTAAGAAAGACGTCCGAAATGTTCAGCTTTTTCTATGTGTGTTGATCTTTGTTAAATAAATACGTGGAAATTGAATTCTTCTTGAGATTATTTCGATAGTGAATGGATTCTATGTCATTTGGATATACATTTACCAAAGCCATACTTATATTTGAGGGATATTGTTTCCTATGACAATTCCGTGGTTCAAACCTTCTTTTAAATGACTGAAAGTTTACGATCAACCTACAGAAAATGTGATATATTCCTTCATTTCGAATTAATGATTGATGCACAGGCATTCGATGACCCTTGTATTAACTCGTTAGTAGAATGTAACAGCAACAGGATACTAAGTACCTCCCCACCTACCCGATAATAGTAGAACTCTTTCATTTAGTTCACACTGCCAGAATATCTACACATTCACTGACAATAGTCCGCGTCCGGTAACTGAGTGGTCAGTGCGACAGAATGTTAATCCTAAGTGTCCGGGTTCGATTCCCCGCTGGGTCGGAGATTTTATCATCATAATTTCATCCCCATCGACGCGCCAGTCGCCACTGTGGCGTCCAATCGAAAGACTTGCATCCGGCAAACGGTCTACCCAACGGAAGGCCCTAGTCACATGACGTTGCTCGCACTGATAATAGAGATCTTTCAAGATGAGGGTCTATGACTACAATTATTTTATAAATGTAAATAAAATACAGAATGGTACATTGCTAGTGGTACAACACATCACACTATAAATTGACAACCATTTAAAGCTCCAGTGAAATTGAAAAGTGCCAAACCTAGTATACAAATTGAAGCATTTGGAAGTTTGGGATGGATCTAGTCGATGTGCTGCTCTTTGGCATATGCAACGATATTTCGAAGATATTAAGTTTTGTCTTGATGGGACATGTAACTTATTTCCCATGAAGAAAGCTGGGCAACAGCGAGCAAATAACTGAAGATGATGGTAAATCATGGTATTTTTGAAGAACAAAACCGTAATTGCTGTTGATGTCTTCAGTAGTGAAGGTGAGCTTCATCGTTTAAATGTGAAGGCGGCAGGCTATGAAGATGGCATAAAATATCATAAAATATTTGGCCATCAGCATAAATTTTGTGTGCAACAGTTCTTAAAAGACTGTGGTATAGAAACAATGATTGATAGCAGCCTCTGTTAAGAGTGTTTCACTAGCAAACAAAGTAAGCCGCTGTTTGGTGAGGAAGTAGACAAACCTGGGGAAGTGGTCTGTGCAGATACATGCAGACTGATGGAAAAAGTGATTTTCAAGGCAATCAGTACTTTGCTGTAGGTAAAGTGATTTTCCCAGTTACATGGTCACTTATCTCTTGCAGTTCAACGATGAAAATAAATAAAAATTACCACTGTTTACTAAAATGATAAAGATACTAGCCGATATTACTGTGAAAGAAATATACACAGATGACTGCAATGAGTTTTTTAAATCAAACCTGCACATCCGTCTGCTGACTTGACTGGACTAAAACATTCTGTCACAGCACCATATACTTCCCAGTATGATGCAGTAGCCAAGAATCCCCTTGTGGGATGGCATGTTCTTGCCACTGCTTTTCTGAACATCTACCATAAGCATTATAAGTTGAAGCAAATTTGCTGCAACCTGTATTCTGAATTAGTCTGGATCTATGAAAACAGAAGGTGTAAGTACAGTTGAAATATTCTTAAAGAAAGAAGGTTATTTCTATAATTTGGCAATATAGTTTAATGTTTGGGTTCCAACTCGAAACTGTAGTTGGTTATGACGATTGTGGATATAAAGTTTATTTTCCTGAAAAATGGTGTGTTGTGAATGTAGAAATATAAAATTTAACTTCAAAACATTACAGTTCCCACCTAATATTCTTATTAAGAATGTTGTTGATACCTCAGATGCAGAAGGTGGGAAGTGAAATTGTCAGTTTTGAAGAAGCCAGTTAACAGGATTGTATTATCCAAGATACTGTCAATGAAGTGTTAGCAACCACTTGCATGATACTGTATTACACAATGAAAGGACTTAAGAAGCAAGAAATTAAAGAATGGAACCTATAATTTACATGACTGATGAAGTTAGAAGAAATCATTATGTTGTTGTTACAGTGCAGTCAAGATTCAGCTCATCAACAAAAGAATTATTTCCTCACATGAAGCAACAAGGAATTATCTAGCAGAAATAAAGTCAACATAATAAAAATTGAGAAATGGGTGACAGTGAAAGAAATGAATTCTCCACAGTACAATAAACTATAAAAATTAGTTAATAACCTATAAGAATTGAGACAGTTGATAGGTGAGTTTTTGCTGTGATATTAAATATCGATAGTCAAGTGGTTTGACAGAAGTCTCAGTTGTTGGCAGAACAATATACACAATGATAAATTAAATCATGTACCTGTAGCAAGATGTAAGACAATGAGAACTGTTTTGACTGTTTCAGTTCCATGTAATAGGTGTGTTAAATAGTTTCATGTAAACACTGCACTTCTCAGTGTTATTTTGAAGAAGAAAATTTACATCCACAGTCAGAGAGCAATGAAGAAGCTAAAGAACATGGCTTGAAGTAAGCATCATGATGATGGCATAAATGTCTTGTTACATTTTTCTGTGAATATAATTTATGGGATACTTATTCTGATCCAAGAATGTTCTATAGTGAAAACATGCCACTGCTTTTTCATGTTGATGGTCAACTGATGATGGACTCTACTGAATCTGTGAGTAAACTAATTGAACAGTTGGCCAATAGTTTACAAATCATGTAGATGATGTTGATTACTACCTGCGATTACAAATTAATAAATTCAGCTACAGTATTGGAACAAATAACTCTCTACCAGAAAGAGATTTTACATTAATATGTCATATCGGATGCCAAAGCATTTTCTTTACCAACTGAGTGAGAATGGATAGCAAGTGAATCACATGCTTGTCATATTACTGAGTGGTATTAAGAAACAGTTATATTTTTGCACATTTTTTGTCAGCCATAAGTGTACCAACTATCACCACACCAACAACAAAACTATAATTTGCAAACCACCATGAATGGTAGCATAGGGCCTTTTGTGTAATTTTGGTGATATTTTCACGTGTATGGCACCTTGCTTTGGGTAAACACTCAATAAGTCTTTTTAAACTGAAACTAGTTGTGTAGCTAAGAAGAGGTAATAAGAAATATAGACCTTAACTGAAAAAATATTGGCTTCAATCAATCACTGTAGAGCTGTAGTGCCTGGTATGAAGAACACATTGATAAATTGTTGGAATTTTGGTTTAAAGTTTCCCTGATGCAGCTACATTTTACATTGCCAAAACGAATACTTACATATATGACATTAACAATTGCAGATGGAATTAAGTTTGAAAAGAGAGAAGACTGAACTTTTGTAGCTTTTAGTAATGCTGATAAAGCTGGGAACACTAACAACCACACATGGGATTAAGTTTGAGAAGAGAAAAGATTGTAGCTTTAAGTGATGATGATAATGCTTGGAACTAAGAAAGTTCAGGGTGGAAAAATAATTATTATTTTTTGTTTATACTTCTTTGGAGCTATGTTCATCCATTAAAGATGATGATGCACTTTGTTACAGACTGAGTTACATAGAACTGAATTGAGTAGACGTTAAATTCTCACATTCAAATAAACAAAATTCTTCAATAGCAATGTTTATCCACTATTCATTTGGGTCTTGGTTGGTGACACTTATCCTACAATATCCTGAGGTAGCCCTAAATGGTTGGTGTAGTGTTGGTAGCGCCATGCTGCATTTGCTGTGATGTAAGGATGCTGAGGAACTCCAGCCACTCCATGCTGCCCAAGAAGAACCTTGAACAAATAATACAATACAAAACAAACATTCCCACTAATACAGAATATCCTCTATACTGAAATGATGTCTGAGCATATTCCTTAAACCTCACCATCATTGTAACAATATTAATTGCATATATGCTTGCTCGTTCATTGATAATCCAGATGCAGAATATTTCGTACCTCTAACACTTATGGGAATTTAATTCTGCAAAACTTCTGTTCTCTTGCACACACCACCCACAGAAATGAGTAATCGTGTTATTATTTTCCACGAAATTTAAGTCAAATATTATACATCACAACTTTACTCATTTTTCATTATTATGCAACAGTCATAAGTCATTTTTGACTTATTTTCATTACTTAATTGTTATTTTACTTCACACATTCATACCATTCTTGGTTCTGCTTTAGAAAACATGAAGTAACTACAAGTACTTACATTTTTCATAAGTATTATTATTCTAATGTTTTATTTCAAACTCAGTTACTTGTACAGTCTTTCATAAGATAACTTCAATTAATTCTTATTATTTCAATATACATTAAATATATTGGAATAACTTCTGTTAACACCATAGACTAGCCTTGGCTTGATATTGAATATTAAAGCATATTACACGTAACTACATTCTATTTTAAGGCAATTGTTATTTCTGATCCATTGCAATCTTCCATTTGTAATAACAGTAACTACTAATAGCGTTTTAATGACTACTATAGACCATATATGTAATTTCTTTCACTTACATTTTTGCATCACATATTTAGTCCATATGTGGTACTAAACAGTCATTAAGTTCATCTGAGTTAAATAACACAAGAATAGTTTATCTAGAAGCTACATAGACATTTTTCCAAAGTACCTCTCATATAAACAACTCTTAAATTAATTAAGTGTGAACAAGATGGGATGAGCTTCACTATCCATACTGTAGTTAAGCTAGTTATTTTTGTATAAGTTTCTAAACTCATCGATGTAATCATTCAGTAAATTCAAAATGGTGAAAATACCCTTGTGCGAAACTAACATCGATTAATATTACTACCCTGTAGAAACATGTACAAACCCTCACCAGATCTTCTCATTTAACGACTTAAACCTAAAAAACCTCCTGATACAGAAATAACCATTACATTGAAACGCTCCTTACTTTAGAATACTTACCTTAACCTAAGAACTTGTCAGGGAACTGATACCTTCATTTAATTAGAGCATGTCTCTTATAATGGGCGATTCTTGGAGTGTGTTCTGTTTTTCTCCAACACTGCAAATAATGGCATTTCTATTTCTGGAGGAGTCTCCAATCTGAGCAAAATACCAACTAGAAAACTGGTACTTCCCTTCAGCAAAAAAAAAAGTTATTGCTTCTCCACACAGAGGAGAAAGGAAACAAATACCAAATTAATTACTATTAAATTGATGCTTCCCTATAGCAAAGAAAGGAAGGGTATTTTCTTGCACAGAGGACTGAGGGTGCTAAAACCATGGTCACTGTTGGTAGGCCCACCAAGAGTGCCCACTGCCTCACACTACAATACGCAACACAAAGGAACCCACTGATTAAAGGGAAAAGAAATGGTTCCTTGACCACAATATTAATCAATACTACAACCCTTCATGGGCTTTTATGTAACATAAGCTATCACAACACACCAGAATAGCTGTCAACTCATGTCAAGGGCAAAAAAGTGTCCTTATACCAAAAATGGCATTTTCATAACTACACACACAATACTTGCATGTAAAAAAATCAACCTCTAATTCATTTTATACTAATCAGCCTTCGTACTCTTCACACTATGATTACCCAAACAGTTCATTATTACATAGAAATCCCCTACAGTTAACAGAAAAAAGTGTTATTTCTGAGACTGTGGTCCACAGCCAGAGAAATGGCCAAAGAGCTTCTGGTATTACTATATATAGAATATTATGTATAGCTCTAGTATCTACACTCAGTTCTTAACATATGCTATATGTTCCCACTGTCTTCTTTACAATGCTAAACATAATCTAGAAGTAATAACATTTATTCTGCTATAGTACACACTTCTTTGGACTGAAAAACACATCAGTTAAATGTATAGTCAACTCACATGTAACATATTACAAGTGTAAGTAATTACTAATATGTGAATTATGTGTAGTAGACCTATTGCTCTACAAAGTTAATGAGGTTCCAACCTCTTCTTGTACAACAGTAATGTAAGATGTCGTTAATAACTGTAGGTAATCAATTTTCAGCAGTGACTTCTTAGTGATAAAATAATAAATAAATTTTCAGTAGTATCATAAGTTGGTAAATTCTCAGTACTAATAGAAGACAGTAATTTGTCAATAGTAACTGAACACAATAACTTGTCACTAGTGACTGAAGACTGTAACTTGTCTATAGCAATATAACACAATTACTTGTTAGTAGTAGCTAGGTAGTAATTTGCCCAATAAATCTCTATCATAATTAGTTCCTTCATTGTAAGGAAATTTCACAATAGATTCTATTTGCTCTAAAAATATTCCATATTATGTGTAAATCCTGTAATCATTTCTAAATTATTAGTTATTGCATGTTCTAATGTGCCTTTGGTTTCTATTAATCCTGCTTATAAGAAATGATCTGTATTCACTGGAACATCCACAACTGCTCTTGGGGTACCTAAGTGTTCAATATTGCTTTCTAACATTTCTTCCTTGAAGTATAGTATCTAAATTGTGTGCCTGTTTATAATCTCTGTTTGATAGTCCTCATTTTAACTGAGAAAATGTGTTATCTATTTGAGAAAATCATTTGTCTATTTTTGCCTTCAATTCTGATGTCTTGATTAAAATCATCTGTTTCAATACTGCTGCTTGATTTAAAATTGCACATGTCAGTGCCAATGATTGCTGGCAGTCATCTACATAATTGTTCCTAAGGCAATATTTCCATCTATGAGAGCTGTTTTCATTAATTTCCTAACAAATATTAATTTAAAATTGCAGAATGCTTATTAGTGAGAATTAAATGCCATATTTATTAAATATTTCTCCATACAACTATTGTGTATTCAAAGTTATTTCAATGGGGATTCAGATAATTGTAAAACGCAGATAAAGACTCACAATAATGAAACTACACTGCTCACTTTTTATTTGCACACAAATACTTCAGTCTATCATTTATCTCACTGGATATGTTGATTACGTATGAGAGTGTTACAGTTCAGTACAATTCATATAATCTTTCATTGAAAACATAAAAATTAATTTTAAATATAATGAAATATATTAGTATTTTCTGTTTAAGAAACAATTCATGGTGTCTTTTGTACAAAAACCCACCATATAACAATTCAATGTAATAAAAATATTAGTAAGACTAATCATTCAATAATTGTACCTGTAATTAAGAAACAATTTTTAAGTACTGTCATAGATACACATATCTTGCTTGATCAGACATAAACCTCACATATTATATTATTGTGGATAATTAATTGATACATACTGATTAACTTGTTTGTTGAACTGTGACACAAGTGATATGAAACAAATATTTGTAGTCCTAATCCATTGAAAACTGTAAATGGAACGGTATGTGCGAAAATTTACAATTGTTAGAAGACATATAAACTTGAACAAGTGAGTTCTTGAAGTCATTGTTAATCACATCACATTTTCTCAAAGTCAGTAATAGTTCGAATGTCTTTGGGCCATATCTATATGCGTTATATTAAAATGTTTTGCTAAAGTTTAATTGAAATGGATCCGAAAACTAAATTTCAGTATTACCTTTGCATTACTTTATGTAAAAATTGTCGAATCTATCTGAACCTAGACAGTTATTAGTTTTTGACAAATAGTTATAAATTCCCAGTGTCAACAACAGGATGAAATGCAAGTACTGAAACTAAACATTGTAAAATTCATTGCTAACATTTAAATTTAAGTCTTAAATGCTTCATAAATCATTGTACAAAGAAACACAACATGAAATCATTATTTGTAATTTCATATATTGAACTGATAAGTAAATAAAAATGTTACACCATGAAGATTGCCTGCTTGAAATAAAGCAGGCACAGACAGATGTAAAAGTACCCTAATTACCAAAGGTCATCTGCAGAAAATTTCAAAACTTTGATGTTACCTACTGAAGGGTGTGTGTTCGAAAATATTTATCAAGAAGGTGAAACTAACAAGAAAGCAAAGATGGTGTTAATAATATATGTCATTATTTGAAGATTGCTGTTCCTGTCACAAATAACATAGAAAAACTCTTAAGTAACACGGAATATAAGGAATGTGTCATTGTTCCTATGGAGTCACATAGAACGTAAATTCCAATGTCAGACTGTTCAATTTCTCTGACTCCAGTATCTTAGTGTCCAGATCTGACAGAGATAGCTAATCAGGAGGTAGGGGGCAGGGGTTGGCAGTCTCTCAGGAGGAGGCGCCATGCCACCACACAAGAACAAGAAGATGCCACCATAGGCTGCACTGTATGTCCTTAGGGCTGCCAATCGCTTTGTACATGTGATAAAGCACGTGGACCATATTAATATTAAAACTGTCATGGTTATACACCTATGGTGTTTAACATTGAGACTTACGAAAATGAATATTGACTAAAAGCTCTAGTTATAATTTTCAAACTTCTCAATACATAAATGGAGTTTCCTGAAAGTAATTAAGTTTTAAAACAGGAAACGAAACGTTAATTTAGTACACATCAATTAAAAACTTCATAGGAGGGGGTGTTGAGTCTTGTTCACAACTGCACATCATTCTTGTTCATTACAGAGGTCCTAGACTGTGTTATATGCTTTATGTGACTACGAGATTTATACTTTTTGAAAATGTTTTTGATACACAAGTATCAACTTTTCCAATTTTTTAATGATTTTCTTTTCTATCTGCATTGTAAAAACTTCCTTACCATCTTAACAGCTGAACAAAATCTACACCACTTTGGCCCAACTCCAACTCTTACACAGATTAATGACAATGCATACTTTTATGATATTGTAGTAACTACACTTAGTGTACATTACAGTGAGGAGAAATATGTGCTAATTGATTTACTGGTGGCAAAATACTCAACATAAATAAAAATTTATTTCAAATAAATTGTTAGCTTTTCTGTGCAAAATTTCGTAAAATGAACTACTGCTGAAGTATGTCCAATTCATTAAAAAGAAATGGGTATTGCAGTTCTCTATACTTGTAGCAACTTTAGAGCTAAAGTTTTATCATGTTACACAGAAAACAGTATTTCAAGTTGTACTGCAGGCAAGTAATGTAATAGTTATTTACGTTTCCAGCACCTAATTGCATCACTGTATAAGACTTGGTTGTAAATTCTATTAAAGTATGTTCTGCTGTAGATTACATATTATTTCAAAACTTGTTAAGCAATTCGTATATTTGAAAACCGGAAATGATCATAAAAATGTAATTACATAATAAAAATTACGATATATCAAGATGTTTAGAAGACATATGTGTTGTATACTGCAATAGGAGAATCTCAGTCTGTTACCTTACAAAGATCGATATTATGCCAAAAGTTTATGGTCTGAATATCTGACAACGTCATTTCACTGTACTTTCTGGTAACTTACATTAAATCATTCTATGTATTTTATACAAAAATTGCATTACATGAACAGATTTTACTTTCCATATTTGGAAATATTGACATGACAGAATACAAACCTGGATGCACAAATTGACAGTTTTTATGTAATCATAATTGTTTTAAAGAAATTAGATAATGAACTTTTCTACTGCAGGGTATTAAATTATTTCAAATGGTGTTAAACAGCGATTAACATATGGGGCAGACACACACATAATTACACAAAACACAGTGAAAATAATAAGGTACAGCGTATTTCAGTAAAGTGTGTTTCACCTACTTGTCATCATCTGGTACATTTTCTGTCCAATGGCCAGGTCTGTTTGGAACATAAACCTCTCCATCATGCTCTGTCTTCCCACCACCTCTTCATGACCACCTTGATCGCGTCTTCTCCTTCCTTTCGTAAGCAGTCGTTCACTCCTTTGTGGCTCCTCCTGGAGATGTGTTCACCTTTTGATGTTCAGCAGGCTTTTTACAGTACAGCAGTAACCCTGTACTCGATTAAATGCCTCCGAAATGGTACACTGGCTACTAGTGGTAACTGTTATTACACACCAAGGAACACTGCTGCAGAATGTGAAATGGCTTGGGGAGGATCCAATCGTTATGGAGTTGCACAAAATGATTAATTTTAGCAAAACTGTTGTGACTTGTTGGAACGTGTTAGATCTATACACTAATATGTTAAAAGGAGAGTAAGGGACTTATGGAGCGACTGCTGTACATTACATCACAAAAGAAGTCTGTGTAGAGCTGCAAAATACGTCTTTACTCCTGAATATGCGAAGACAGTGTTTGTTCCGCTTAAGAGGTCCCTCAAAAGCCGCACATATTTGATCAAAAGTCTCTGGACAACCAATAGTGACCATTAATATGGGGTACGTCCACCCTACGCCTGTAAGATGGCTTGAAATCTGCTGGGGACAGTTTCAATGAGATGTATGAATATAAGGGGAGGAATGGCAGTCAATTCGTTTTCAAGACGCGAAATCAGAGGAAGGTTGTTGGGCACTGGGGCTTGAGCGAACTTGAATTCTAACTCATCCCAAAGATTTTACACTAGGTTCAGTTTGGGACTCAGGGCAAGCCAGTCCTTTTCACAAATGTTGTCCATAAGCTATTTGCTCACGGATGTTGTTTTTTGACAGGGTGTACTCTCGTTCTCATACAAACAATCATCGAGTCCAGACTATTCCTATACTATATGCAGCATACAATGCTGTAAAATGTGTTCATATTGTTCCGCATTTACGTCATCGTAAGCGCTATAAGGGGACCACAAGCAACACCCCCTATGCTATGACATTACCTGGACTGTACTTCACTGTTTTCACTATGCTTGATGATAGGTAAAGTTCTTCAGGTATTCTCCACTGGATTACCACAGGGTACAGCATGATACATCACTTCGAACCACTATTTTGTAGACATGCACTTCCCAGTGGCGTCACTCTTTACACCAACTGAAGCATCACTTAATACTGACTACAGAACTGTTTGGCTTATGCGGAGATGCTCGACTATCGTACCCCACTCTGTGTAACTCCCTGCGCACAGTCACTGTGAGAGCTTGTACTGCTTTGGAACTCACAAGTGATTTCTCCAGCTAAATTCATGCAAATTTTTACAACCACCATTCACAATGCTCGACGGTTTCTATCTGTCAGTACATGACGTGTGGCTAATCTTAGTTTAGCTGTGTCTGTTACTTCGCGTTTCCACTTCACATTCACATCATCAACATTCAACGTGAAGAGTTCTAGAAAGATTCAAAAGTCTGTCCTAGATGCATTACTCAGGCACATCCAATGACTAGTCCTCTTTCGTAGTCACTAAGCTCTCATGATCAACCAAGTCTGTTGTTCCTGCTTCTCCACTGAAAACGCAATACATCCCGTCCCCTTTTAGACTAGCAGGCCGCTTCTTGTGACAGATAGTGTTCGATTCCGCACTACATAGGAGCGTTCATATACTTCTGATCAGATAGGGCAAAACACTTTTTTTATGTATATATACCTCAAAGCTAGTGAAATGTTTTGCAACTAGTTTCGACAGCATGCACTCATCTGGCAGACAGTAGAATTTTAAACTGATGCGTATAGGACGCCAATAATTATAAAATATGTGTTTATTTTAAGCTGTGAAAGTACACTGAGATGATAACAGTCGTTGGATAGCGATATGCACATTTACAGATGAAGGTAGTATCGCATACGCAAGGTATAAAAGGGCAGTGCGATGGGGGAGCTGTCATTTGTACTTAGGTGATTCCTATGGAAAGGTTTCCGACGTGGTTGTGGCAGCACGACGTGAATTAATAGACTCTGAACGCGGAATGGTAGTTGGAGCTAGACGTATGGGACATTCCGTTTCGGAAATCGTTAGGGAATTCAGTATTCCGGATCCACAGTGTCAAGAGTGTGCGGGGAATACCGCACTTCAGGCATTACCCTCTCACCACGGACAACGGTCTTCAGCGGCGTTTACGTAGAGTTTTCAGTGCTAATAGACAGGCGACACTGCGTGAAATAACCGTAGAAATCAATGTGGGACGTACGTATCCGTTAGGACAGTGCTGAGAAATTTGTCTTTATGGCTGCAGACGATCGACGCGAGTGTCTTTGCTAACAGCCCGACATCACCTGCAGCTGCTCTCTCAGACTCAGTAGGACCCTAGGGACTGGAAAACCATGGCTTCTCGAGATGAGTCCTGATTTCTGTTGATAAGTGCTGTGGCGCGTACCTCACGAAACCGTGGACCCAAGTTGTCCACAAGGTAGTGTACGAGCTGTTGGTGGTTTCTAAAGGTGTGTGACACGTTTACGTGGAAAGGACTGGGTCCTCTGGTCCAACAGACTCAATGTCCGCCCCCGGTAGCTGAGTCACAGTCTGCCGCCGGCAGTGCTGCGAGGCGGTCACGCGCCAGAGCGCTGCGGGCGAGGCGCACATCGTGTGTTTGTGTTTACTTCGGCCGCTGTGATTACCGTTTTGCTTCTAGGCCACCATGGCGCAAAACTATCGGAAGAAGACATTCCGTTACAACTTTTGTTCCGACTTCACCCGACCCAAGGCCCTGGAGGTAGAACTATTTATTCGCGATGAAGTTAAAATACCAGCAACGGATCTAATTGGTATCCACTTGTCCATAGTTAGCAGTACCGTCTACGTCAAAATGATCAACGATGCGGCGTGCGAGAATGTGATTCAAGAGGCAAAACGTGGACAGCGCTTCTGTCATTTCGACGGCAACGTCGGAACCGTTACCGTCGATCACGCAGGTCTCGGCACACGAACGATAAGGATCTTCGAACTGCCGTTCGAACTACCTGCAGACGTCGTCACCGAGGCGTTCCGTTCCTATGGCAACGTTCTGGAACATGTTGCCGAATGATGGGTACAATTTCAAACCTATCCAGTTTTAAACGGTGTTAGACAGGTCCGCATTGAGTTGCAGAAACACGTGCCTTCCTATCTACGTATCGGGGGCTGCCGTGCCATTATAATGTACGACGGCCAACCTCGGACCTGTTTGGATTGCGGGAAAGAAGGTCATCTACGGTCTGAATGCATTCAGCGACGTGTCGCGCAGCTCTCGTTGTCGGAAGCGTCCGTCACACCCACGATGACCGCCCTACCGGTCACTTACGCAGCGGCTCTTGACACGTCTACAGTTTCGTCCAGTCCGTCGCCCGGTCCATCCGATCGGCACATCCCACCGTTCAAGTCACCTATGGACGGTGCAGAAGTCCCACCTGACAACCTTGCAGCCCAACAGGCTCCCGCACCGCACGCTGAGGAGACCAGTACTTCTTCATTGAACCCACCGACGCCTTCGAACCAGGTCGACGCTTCTCCTTGCTGTCGTCCGACACTGAGGAACACGTGCGCAAACAACGCTCGCCACGTAGGCGCAAACGCCGCCGCCGTTCACCCACAGGCTCTCAAAGCGTCGCCACCCGCGACAACGAAGACGACACCCAACCAGCCGACATTTCCACGCAGAGGTCGGCGGACAGTTTTCACGATGAACAAGACGTTCCGCAGGACGGGACCACCATGGAGGTCGCCACACACAATGTAACGATCGGTGCGCAGGTTGAGACACCTGTCTCCCCGCCGACAGCTCCAGATCTCTCTCACCACGACGCAATTCCCATGGACATTGGACAGACCCACGGCACTGGAGCGTGGGCCGACGACGTTGAGGAACGTACGCCCTCCCCTCGGGATGAAATGCCTCCGCCGTACGAGGCTACCTGTGAACATCAAAGCGAGGCACTGCAGCAGATGGGATGGGACTTCCTGTTGGTGCCCTCCCCATACTTCCCTTGGTGATGGTAGATGCGCGTCCACCGCCACTAAAACAAACGTACCGGTTCGCCACACTGAACATCAACATGATCGGCACCGCACCCAAGCTGCAGCTCCTATGTGACATGCTTTGGGCCTCTGACGTCGACGTCGCCCTTCTTCAGGAAGTACGCGTTGCCAAACTACAACCGGTCTACGGCTACGACTCATACTCATCCACATGTGATCAATCAGGGCGTGGCTTTCTACATACGCGAAGGAATCTCACTCAAGGACACAACAATCATTTCCTCTGGAAGGGGCATGGCTGTTACCGACACGCGCTTCATCAATATCTATACTCCGTCTGGCTCCACGAACCGTTGGCAGCGGTCCACTTTTTTCGGACATGACGTGGCGCCCCTGTTTGCTGGGCGCTATGATCGCCTTATCATGGGAGGCGATTTCAACTGCGTCCTCCATCCGCAGGACCAAATGCCTTGTTATTCGCCATGCCCGGCGCTGCTCACCTTAATCGAATATTTTCATCTAGTGGACGTTTGGGAGAAAATTCATGGCAGTACCCCCGGTTTTACCCATTATACAGAACATTCTGCAGGCAGACTAGACCGGTTTTATGTCTCTGCCCACCTTGGCAACGAAGTCGCCCAAGCTGAAAGATGGCCCTGGCTTTTTCGGACCATTGCGCCGTCATTTGCTCCCTGGCTTTGCCACCTCAGTCAGTATGGCGCAGCAGAGGTTACTGGAAGCTTAATAACTCCCTCCTTAACTATCCACACTGCCGACAATGTATTGTGACTACATGGGCGTCTTGCGAAACACGCCTCCCGCATTACGCATCCACGTTCCATTGGTGGCTCAAATGAGCCAAACCTGCCATCAGAAAGGTCTTCTTGCAATGTGGCAAGAAAGCAGCAGCATGACATCGAGACACCACACATTTTTACTACGCCGTCCTCCGTGAGCTCGATGCGCTCCCTCCATCACCTGAAACCCATAGGGAACGACAGCGTACTAAAGCTCATCTCCTCTCTCTCCAACGTACACAACTGTATGGTGCCTCGGTGCGTTTCCGACGACAGGACCTCCTCCACGACGAAATACCATCCACAATCCATGCCGCATCCGACCATCGTCGCCGACGTCGACTTTTCGTCCCCAACATCACGACCTCCGACGGTGCTCACCACACAACACAGGCGGCAGTGGTGCGTTCCTTCGCTGAACATTATCGCCAATTTTATGACGATGAACTGATGACAACGCCAATTCCTGATGATTTCCGTCCTCCCCTGATCGGACCCTCACCGTAGCGGAGCCAACGTCCATGATGTCTGCAGTCACCGCAGAAGAGGTGGTAGATGCGATCAATAAGAGGGCCAAGAACAAATCACCAGGACCAGATGGTCTCCCCGTGGAGTTTTACCGGGGGTTCACCACGCTAATGCTTCCTCGCTGGACGGAACTGATTCAGGAACTCTTTACTCCGTCCTTCCCAATCCCAGCTGAATTCGTCACTGGCATTCTTCTACCTGTGCCTAAGCCGAAGGGAGGGTCTCATGTCTCTGGATATCTCCCCCTTACATTAATGAATGCAGACTATAAAATCTATGCACTCCTCTTAGCAGCACGTATATGCGCCGTCTTACCTACGGTCCTTTTACCGGAGCAGACTGCACGTGGTTGTGGGGCCACCTTACAAACAGCCCTAGGAGAATGCCGTGACCTCATCGCGCTGGCGGCAGTTTGCCGCCTTCGTGCAGCACTGGTATCCATCGATTTCGCGAGTGCCTTTGATCGCCTACGACACCCATTCCTCCTCATGGTGGCGGTTCCCATTACTCTTTGTCGATGCCATTCGCCGGTTACTACTTCCCACGGTCTCGATGGTACAAGTCAATGGGAGGCTTGTAGGACCGATTCCTATATGCCGCTCTGTGCGTCAAGGATGCCCTATGTCTACTTTACTATATGCCATTGCACTTGAGCCCCTTATCACTGGTCTTACCTCTAGACTGCAGGGTCTCACTTTACGTGACTGCACCTTTCAGTGCAGGGCTTATGCGGACGACCTCCTCTTTCTCACCTGTTCCTCCACGGAACTCAATGATCCCATCCAATGGATCCACCAATATGGACGTCTTTCTGGTAGCATTCTTAATATCCGTCAATCGACTATGATGCACATTGGGAGCGGCCTCCCGGTTATGGTTCCGACCACACACCCAGTCAGTACCACCCTTCGTTACTTGTGTATCGAATTTACGAGCTCCACACACCTCACAGTAGCCCTCGCTTACCGGCTGCTTTTGCAGTCAATTCGGCACCATGCCCGCGGTCAAGTGCACCGTAACTTAAACCAACTCCAACGTGTTTGTTTTCTGGACTTCACAAAGGACTAGTTCTGGCCTTTGGTCGCCTTCAGATATAGACGTAAACCATCCGACACGAAGCATTTCGAAGTGTGTACATGTAAACCAACTTGCGCCAGCTAACTACTATTACCCTATAGAGCACAATTACTGATTCTATTAGCTGAAGATAAAGGTTCATTCTTATAGTGCCGTAACGCCATTAATTTGTTATGGTAATAAGTTGAACTTCAGAAACACCACAGCAGTCAACACGTGCAGTAATAACAACAGTGCAATCTAAAACCCACATGTTTAATTTCTGGTAAAGTACAGAGAGGAAGAATGAAAATTTTTTCCAACAAGTGTGGCATCCACAGCAGACCAAGGCAGCAGATTAGTTGAACAAAACCGAACCACTAGACACACCCGAACGTGTTCGCTCAACTGACTACCGCGTGCTCTTCTGGATTTGGCTAACTCTTTACGTCCGTAACTCCAAAACGGAGCATTACAGACTGATGAGAATACAGAAAACACTCTTAATTTGACGACCTATACCATAGAGTGACTTTATCGGGCTGTTTTTCCCCACATTCTTCGCATTCGGTAGGACAACGCTTCAAAGTCGCGTCTGGCCATCCATATTCAGGTTTTCCGTGATTTCCCTAAATCGCTTCAGGCAAATGCTGGGATGGTTCCTTTGACAGGGTACGGCCGATTTACTTCCTTATCTTTGACCCAATCCGAGCTTGTGTTCCGTCTCTAATGACATCGATGTCGACGCGATGTTAAACTCAATTTCCCTTCTTTCCTTGTTTTTCCCCTACTGTATGTACACACGAAAAGTTATGGCAAAAGTTATGCTCAGCGTTTCAGGTGCACGTATTAGGCTTTTCAGGCATCTAAGGAAACTCTGTGATTCCCTATACGGGTGGTGAGAAAGTGAAGCAGGGCTGAGCCAGCATACCTGTGTGCGGGGTCTCGTGTTTCCATCCAAGTCTGCCTCGCTCCCGTTCCTGCGTCAGCTTGAAGCCATGGCGTGCCCAGCATTCCCCCCCCCCCCCCCCCCCCTCCCTGCCCCCTACCAACTGCTGGTGGGCCCCACGTCTGGGTCAGGCGGTCACCCCACGGTGACCTGCTTCTCGTAGTGACGTCAGCGCCGGCACCCCGGCTAAGGGGAGGCAAGGGGGAACGCACAGCCACCTCGCCAGCGGCGCCGCTCGACGCATTCCGTGATTCTCGCATTCAAAATTGCTTTCCTTAGTCCACTGTACGCTATTAGACGCCACTCGGTTCTAGACGGTGTACCGGAAGAATCATTTTTTATACTCAAGTCAGGAAGAAACTGACACCTACCGCAACAAAACTGTTGAAACTGACTTACTTGTGTCATGTTTTCATGTTAAAACTGTGATAGACTACTAAGTGTGGACGAACTAAGTATCTAAAATATAAACGCTAGACTACAGTGTCTTGCAAAGAGGTCAGAGATGGTTATCAAAATAAGTAAAACAAGATCAATACAAATTGCCGAATATATATATATATATATATATATATATATATATATATATATATATGAAACCTTATTTACAAATGAATAAAACTATGAACAAGACTTTGTAATTATGAAACAAATTCATCTTCTTTTTCCTGTTTTGTTTTATAAAGAGTGTCCGACGTCATTTTCTCGTATATTTTGTGTGTTGGCTCAAAAGTTACACATGTTCCGTTGTTTCCTGGTCGTTCTTTAATGCATTCAGAGGCAAGATGAGCTCCATTCAGTGTACTGGTTTGGAGTCTGTTCCTAATTTTGGTTTTCATGAGGTTTACCTGAAGTTGAACATGAAACTTCAATAACCTGACAAGTATGAAATCATATTATTAACTAGTTATTAGCTTCATTGCTTTACATACCTTAGATAAAACTCTTTCGCAGTCTGCATTTGAATGAGGTAAGCTCAAAATTGAGAGAGCGAAAATGCTCAATTCCTTAAATTCTTCGGATTCGTTATTTAATATATTCCACATTTTATCCGGTGATTGTTCCTTTTGTAGTGAGTCTTTGAGACAAGCCAAAACCAGAGGGAGACGCCTCCACTGGTCGTCTGTAGTTTGTGCTAAATCGAGATCTGAGGGAGGAATTATATGTGGCAACAGTTCCATTAAAGACATGAGTGAAGGTGTTGTATCTCGGAAATGTTATGACAGGGCATTTGTATGTTTGAGTGCCGATAGTTTGGACAGCACTTTATCTTCCATATCATACGGTAATTTGATCTGGCACGAAGCTATCTGTAATATTTGAGAATTAATAGCTCTCATTAGGTATGCCACACATAAACACACAAACGTATAGAAAACAATAAAACACAAATCCTTGATAAGATGTGGGTGATTCTATATCTCTGGTGTGCCAATGTTCTTCAGAATTTTCACACCCAAATACAGTTGTGAATCTTCCAGATGATGAGCTGCATTTTTTGGGGCAACATCAATGAGATTTTTTCCCATGACATAAGTGCGTTTCATGAAATACAGAAATATTTCTGTATAGAGAGCTCTAATCTTGTCATGAAGGTCAACAATTACTACTGCTCTAGACTGGAAATATTCGTTGAAAGTAGTAAATTTTGGTAGAATCCACTCTAAGAACATATAATACATTTTTGCAAAGGAGTCATGTAAACAGTTAAAAACTTGTTCAGCACTTAGAACTCGCTCAGAAAGCCATTTTTGTTTAAAAAACAGCTTTAGAGCATCCCAGTTTTTCAGCACTGTCCTAACAACCGCGATCATTGACAGCCAACGTGTCTGTGAAGGATGTAGTAATTTGTGTGGTTGTAAGTTTAAAAATACCTGGAATAAAACATAATGTTTAGCCTATTTCCACACGATCGGACGTAAAGTAAAGTCTATGAGATGTAAAATGCTACAATACCTCAAATTCCTTGAACTATGCTTGCCTCTTCGCACTGAGTTTGAAAAAACCATAAATATTCCTCGCGAGGTCCTCACAAGCTCTTGGAAGGTTCTTGCACGCCTCGCTTGCGCATATATGCACCGAAGGACAAACACACTTCATTACAAAAATTCCCGGGCAGCTATCTCGGAATCTGCTTGCTACAGAATTACGAAGTCCCATCATAGTATTGCAACCATCTGCTCCAAAGCCAATAATATTGGCAAATGGAATGTTATGCTGTTGAAACGTTTTTACTACACCATTGTAGAGATTTTCTGCAGTAGAAGCTTTCTCAACATTTGAGTCTCCATCTTCATAAACTTTATATAGCTCCCAAAACTTACTTTCAATACAATCTGTAAAAGGAGAAGTGATACAAAGTGGTAACTTAACAGGAAAATTTATTTTAGAATTAATTTGGTTATTATTTCAAAACTAGCTCTTATTATTACTCACCTGAATCTTTGTCATAAAAGCGGATCGGCAAGCAGGAATTTTTCACAGTTCCGATATCAGTGGAGTCGTCCGTTATTATGCTAAATTTGGCGTGTTGTAGTTTTTTCGCCAACACTTCTTTGTGTGACGTCCCAATAACATTAGAAACAATGGCACGTGCTTTGTGCCGTTTAAGAGTCATTGCCCTTGCAATATCCGTGTCTGGAAAAATATCTTTTAACAAACCGGATAAATGGCCAGCAGCTAAAAATGCCACATTATGTTCTGCTAAGAATGCTGATAATTTGATTTCAGCTTTAGCAACCTTCCTCTTAACTGGTTGTGCGTTTGTGACAAATCGAGCAACTGAAGGCTGTCGCACGGTAGCAGACTGCACCATGTTTAGGTGCTTCTTACTTCTGGGATGGTTTTTAATATTCTGGATTTCGGAAACCTTGCTGGTGTTGCAATACCTGCATCACGCCCTGAGCGGATCACTATCGCGCACCAGCCAATTACGTAAACCTGACATATGTAGCCACTCATCAGGAAATTTTTGTTGTCGATGGACAGGCCGTTCTGTCTTCGAGATTTCACCTCTTTTTAGACGTTTTTTCTCCGGCGTGCACGAAAGTTTCGTGCTTGTGTTTTCATATTCACTGTCACTTCACATTTCTCCACTCACAGTGAGCTGAAACATTTACAAAAAGAAACTACACAGTAAATGAATTCAGCTGAACGTACTCGTAATGACTATACGCGAAATATGCATTGTTAAGAGTATCGTTTCCATAAGACGAAACAATACCGTCTGATGAAATGTCTTTCGTTTGTACTTAACAATTCCACAGTATTATAGGGTAATTAGGTCTACTGTTAATTGCTTTCCAATAATATTCGATTAAAGTTTCATTTAGTGCTTTGAGATTCGTTGGCCGCCCTATTTCTGAAACTTAACAATTCGAACTGAGTGAGATATGTCATGCAAAGCAAAGTGATTCGTTATTGTTAGCTTATTTAATTTATTTTCCAGGGCCAGGCCTTGAACTAAGCCTCATTCTCGACTTCAATCGTTTTGTCATGTCGATAGTTTGGCGCTCTCTCTCCTGCCTGAAATTTGTTGATTGACAGATACTGCATGGATTCGTAACAGTTTCTAATCATTTTAAAAATATAACAGATGAATTGATTATTTTCCAAACAAATGTGTATAATGTGTATTTGGTAAAAAATTTGGACCCGCCTCCATAGCCACACCACTTGGTGTGGCGTCACGAGCCACGAGCCTGCAGCTACTAAGGTTCGAGTTCCCCCGTGGGCATGTATGTTTCTGTGATGTCTGTAGACTAAGTTAGGATAGGATAGGGTAGAGTAAGTCGTCTGTAACGACTCCAGTTATCGATCGGATTAAACGCTGAAAAAAAAATAAATGTTTTAGGCAAAATTCTCGTATTTTCGTGCACGATATTCACTTTTGCCTCGTACATCGTACAAATGACGAAATTCTCGTATGCGTACGAGAATTCTCGTACATATCACAACCCTGGTTCTACAACACACCATCATTGTTGCCAGGAATTTGACAGAGTGCAACGTAGCAAATACGTTACGTAGTAATGTATAAATGTGTCTTCTATTTTCTTTTTGCTTACACTGGGTAATAATAGTAATAACCAAATTTAAAGAGAAGAATTTCACCCTATCCAAGGGGACGTGAAATAAACTATTTGCTTTGTACTGTAGTTAAAGTAAGAGGGAGCTCTTGGGAGAACACTAGGCAGCATGGAAGGTGGTGAGTTGCTTAGAGCAGGAAGACGAGAGTGAAGTACGAGGAAGTTTGCGCGGGAACAAAGAAAGCGTCTCGATTGTTCTAGAAGAACCTGTTCGCAGGTTGACCATTCCATCAGCTTAAAAGCGCGCGGAGCTGTTACGCCGAAGGGGAATCCCATTACTGGTCTATCCCTTCAGGTTAAAAAATATTTATTTTAACTGTGATCTAATTGCTTTTTCCAGTGAACATCCCTCATGTCCTGAAGATGCTCAGCCGGAGCAACTTGGAAGTCGCACAGGTGGCAGAACAAACAGCTGGTCCCTTACCCCACTGACCTGCACTGTCTGGCCACGCCCCTCCACGCCAAAGATTGTGTTCCACGAGCCTTGGCGCGAGCTGTCTACTGCGCAACGGTTTACTTGATTTGTAAGGAGAATTATATTTAGATCACTGATGGCAGTATCATAAAAGGCACGTAAGGGAACACGTTCACCTGACACCACTGCCTTTCATGTGTTTTTGTCTTAAACCATAGACGCCAACTGTAGCTATCAATCCATTGCTATAGCAACTGCTGCTTATTAGAGGACAAAGCACCTCTCAACTATGTTTGGAGGTTACTGTAGAACTGTTAATTCTATTCATGGCTATCCAATGTTACTTCCCAGACCACCTCAATATAAATTCGTGAAATATCGGGCTTTGTGACGTTTGCGGTAGTTCACAACGGTGAGATGGCCGTCAGCATGCTGCCAGTTCCGGTAAATGGAGAGACTAGCACATTTGCACTCAAGTAACTGGTCACTGACATCCAACCGATACTATTCAAACACGACTAAGTTTAGGTTTTTAAATTAAAATAAGCGTACTATCAGTTATAGTTAGGTGGGTCTGATTAATGCCTTTTACAATGTTCCGCTGTCCCTGCTAAGTTCTGCGAGAAAGCTTGTTCCATCACTTTTTGTAAAAACTTCTCTGATTGTCAGTTGTCTGATGTAAGATGTTTACATTTTTCCTGTTATGTCACTTATACATGGAGTAATAGTTTCTAACAATACCAACGTTTAAACATCTTTTGGCTTACAAATGTAGTTTCTTTTGGTTTGATAATTTATCTGTGAACTACTGCGGTGACATAGCGTTCGACCGGGAAAAGTGACCACACTACTAGTTGGGAAAAGTGTCCTAGGCTGTTACTTTTCAACAGATCATGTTTAATCTGTTTATGTCAGTGAGAATCAGTTTCGTTCATATTTCATACATAATACTACTATTGACTTCTAAATTTTTTACATACAAAGCTATCATACGTTATTCTACCCATTTCTGACGCTTTTGAATTAATTAATCATCACTGTTTAAAACCATCTGTGTTCTATTTCATCTAATAGAAATATCGTGTTGAAAACAGTCCGCTGAAGCCATTCTGACCTTTTCCAGAATGAGGGATTACAGATGCCAGGAACATAGGCTAGAAATCAAAGAAATAAACATTTGATCCGATGGAAAAAACGATTGAAGTGATGGACAATGATAAGGTGCTTCTTTCTACAAGAGTATGTAACTTAATGATAGTGAAAAGTACAGTTGTAGAAAGAAACAGAGTTTCAGTAGGTGGTTAAAAGATTATGTGAAGCTTAACGGATGTGTTCAACGCTGAACGAGGACAAGAAGTCCTTGATAGTAGTTTTGAAATGAATGTGATTTTACGGATTTAGAGTGAACGACTTATGAGGATTAGCATTCCAGAGTCACGTCTTTTTAATACTAACAACCTATAAGGAAAAGTGTCCATGCATTGGCCTCACAGTCCCTAAGGCAGGGAAAAGTGAACACTATATAGCGCTTAAAAATAGTTGGTTTGATATCTAATAACATGACGATTCAAAATACGTAAGTGGAAAGAGTCTATTAGTAACAATGGTTTGGTGAATATCCAATTTCCCTTTTGCTTCGTTCCCGTATTATCAGTTTTCTTTCCAATTCTAATCGCGTTGTGAGGGAGGGAAAAAATGACTGTTTTACACTGAATATAATCGACGAGGAAACAAACTTGTAACATAAACTGACTAAAAAAGAATCGGTTGATGGATTACTTCTTGAGGTAGCAAGTAACCGTCAATTTGGTAATAAAGAGAAGAGTGGATGGATTTATAGAGGGAGACCAAGGATTGTTTAGGATAAGGCTACTGTGATGGTGTCACTAAAAAGGAAGAATTCAATCGCGTGACAGCAAGCGAAAGCACACCAGTCACGTAACTGTTTCGAACAAATCTTATATCGTGAATTCTCTGACTTTCAAGAGGCTCTCGATACAGTTCGACACTACCGCTAAATGAACAAAATACGGGAATAAGAAATATCCGACTATCTTTGTGTCTCAGGACTTCCTAGTAAGCAGAGCTCAACACATTATTGCTGACAATCTCTACCCTAGAGACATACATTAAGCCACTTAAACTTCAAGTAATATAGGTTATACAGGGTGTTACAAAAAGGTACGGCCAAACTTTCAGGAAACATTCCTCACACACAAAGAAAGAAAATATGTTATGTGGACATGTGTCCGGAAACGCTTACTTTCCATGTTAGAGCTCACTTTATTACTTCTCTTCAAATCACATTAATCATGGAATGGAAACAGACAGCAACAGAAAGTACCAGCGTGACTTCAAACACTTTGTTACAGGAAATGTTCAAAATATCCTCCGTTAGCGAGGATACATGCATCCACCCTCCGTCGCATGGAATCCTTGATGCGCTGATGCAGCCCTCTAGAATGGCGTATTGTATCACAGCCGTCCACAATACGAGCACGAAGAGTCTCTACATTTGGTACCGCGGTTGCGTAGACAAGAGCTTTCAAATGCCCCCATAAATGAAAGTCAAGAGGGTTGAGGTCAGGAGAGCGTGGACGCCATGTAATTGGTCCGCCTCTACCAATCCATCGGTCACCGAATCTGCTGTTGAGAAGCGTACGAACACTTCGACTGAAATGTGCAGGAGCTCCATCGTGCGTGAACCACATGTTGTGTCGTACTTGTAAAGGCACATGTTCTAGCAGCACAGGTAGAGAATGAAATCATGATAACGTGCTCCACTGAGCGTAGGTGGAAGAACATGGGGCCCAATCAAGACATCACCAGCAGTGCCTGCCCAAACGTTCACAGGAAATTTGTGTTGATGACGTGATTGCACAACTACGTGCGGATTCTCGTCAGCCCACACATGTTGATTGTGAAAAATTACAATTTGATCACGTTGGAATGAAGCCTCATCCGTAAAGAGAACATTTCCACTGAAATGAGGATTGACAGATTGTTGGATGTGTACCCGTGAAGGCCAATCAGCTGCTGATAGTGCCTGCACACGCTGTACATGGTACGGAAACAATTGGTTCTCCCGTAGCACTCTCCATACGGTGACGTGGTCAACGTTACCTTGTACAGCAGCAACTTCTCTGACGCTGACATTAGGGTTATCGCCAACTGCACGAAGAATTGCCTCGTCCATTGCAGGTGTCCTCGTAGTTCTAGGTCTTCCCCAGTCGCGAGTCATAGGCTGGAATGTTCCGTGCTCCCTAAGACGCCGATCAATTGCTTCGAACGTCTTCCTGTCGGGACACCTTCGTTCTGGAAATCTGTCTCGATACAAACGTACCGCGCCACGGCTATTGCCCCGTGCTAATCCATACATCAAATGGGCACCTGCCAACTCCGCATTTGTAAACATTGCACTGACTGCAAAACCACGTTCGTGATGAACACTAACCTGTTGATGTTACGTACTGATGTGCTTGATGCTAGTAGTGTAGAGCAATGAGTCGCATGTCCACACAAGCACCGAAGTCAACATTACCTTCGTTCAATGGGGCCAACTGGCGGTGAATCGAGGAAGTACAGTTCATACCGACGAAACTAAAATGAGCTCTAACATGGAAATTAAGCGTTTCCGGACACATGCCCACGTAACATCTTTTCTTTATTTGTGTGTGAGGAATGTTTCCTGAAAGTTTGGCCGTACCTTTTTGTAACACCCTGTATACCGTCTCTTGAGAATATAATGAACGTCGTATTCAAACCATACGAGTTTCGCTTTATTTTAAAACACATTCAGTGCTCACTGTAACAATATTGTTTTCCTTACAAATCTGTTTACCAAATTTGTACATAGTTCTCATGTTTTAAATTACTGCTGTTAAACAGTATTAAATTACCATTATTACTCACGATTTTTTGTTTCCTACTTCAGCCCTAAATGGCAACGGCCTTGCCGCAATGGATACACCGGTTCCCATCAGATCACTGAAGTTAAGCGCTGTCGGGTGTGGCAGGCAGTTGGATGGGTGACCATCCGGGCCGCCACGCGCAGTTGCCATTTTTCGGGGTGAACTCGACCGAACAGTAGCGGCCCGATCAAAGACAACCATCATGACGACTGGGAGAGTGGTGTGCTGACCATACGCCCCTCCCCCCCCCCTCATCCGCATCCTCATCTGAGGATGACACGGCGGTCGGATGGCCCCGATGGGCTGCTTGTGGCCTGAAGACGGAGTGTCCACTTCATTCCTAACTTTGTTCTACACATAAGTGTTAGATTCTGGTGCACTGCACTTCAATGTTTTCACATTTGCTATTAATTTTTGACGTCATTACAGAACACAATAATCATAGTTAGTATTGTAATGAAGATAGAAATGCAAGAAACAAAAAATTCTGATTAGCGATTTCAGTTTTTAAGACCATGACAGACGAAGGAAGATGACGTGTCGAACGAGTGCACAGAGCCACTGTATAGTAACGATTCGTACCAGCCAAGAAATGCTCCAGTTTGTGACAAGTACCAGTCGATACTATATAGTGCCACTGATACTAGTTCCTCGCGCCATATGAAGCCTTGTTCTCAGATGCCCTTAAGGACTGAAACCGGAGCCAGAATTAAAAATAAAAGGTTTTTGTAATCTGGAATACTATTTTTATTAAAATGTATTTCACTTTCAAATTATGTAGATCCAGTTACGCTTCATATGCTTTGTTTTTATTTTGCAAAATTCGATTGTCTTCTGTTTTGTTTTGTAATTGTGGAAGTGTCTGCTGTTCCCCTCCCTCTCTCTGTGTGTGTGTTTATATTTTTAGCCTGGTTTGTGTGTATGTATGTATATAAGTATACCATTTAAAAAAAGGTATAAATGATAGGGACTAGGTGATATATCCTAACCTGTGTGTGTTTGTGTGTTGTTTTATTTTGGTATGTGGTGGTTAACCATGAGTGAGTACATTACTTGTTTTATGAGACACTGTTATTGTGGAGGCAAGAGGGATTGTCATTTATCTACTGATATTTTCTTAGTTTAAACACTGTTTGGTTGCTAATGTTCCTTCCATTTTCCATTATGTGTTTCTTTGGTCTAGTTGCCCTTTGTATTTGGAAGTTTACTTGTAGTATTAGACATTTTTGTTTCTGTTCTGATTATTTTAATGACTGTTTCTGTTGTAAGGGTGGTAGTTTCATTCTTGGAGGTGTACTGCAAATATTGAATTGCAGGTCCTCTCCTTCCATGCTCTTCTATCTTATTGTGCCTTATTACAAATGTTCTGCTGACCTGTCCTAAGTACAAATTATTGCAGTTATTATACTGACGTTTGTTAATGCCAGATTTTTTTATATATGTTAATGTCATCCACCACCTATAAACATTTCCATATTGATTTTTTAGATGAATTAAACTTTTGATGAAATGAGAAGATCTAGATTAGAACACTGATATGAATTTTTTTTACAAATAAATATTCGTTACATTGCATGTTTAATATTTCCAAAAAATTCTTACTGATGTCATTTCATGCACTTCCTTTCACTGGTTCCATCCTTGTTGGTTTCATACGTCTCAGTGAATTTTATTCATATACATATAAGTTCGTGTCACGAGAAAATGCAATATTTTCTTTCTCCTGAATGATTAGCACTTGCTGCTAGCCCGCATACCTTTCTCCCGTTTTAACAGTACAATGAAAATGTTGTATTTTCTCGTGACACGAACTTAGGAGCCACTGAAAATTTATTCAAGGCACTTCCCAGCAGGGGCGTGGGGCTACAAGGTGGAAGTAGTAATTGTCTTGCTGACCCAGTATCTTCTGTAGTGCAAGAGCTACACTGACGAGGGGAGGTCACCAGCGGTGGGATCGACTTTTGGCAACCATCCATACGCATCACACGCTGCAGCTATTATGCCTGGTGGGACCCAGTGTGCGAGTAACTGACGACAAAATTTTAGAATTTTGGGTGACCCACAGTAGTGTTAAAAAAGGAGTCGTATCGAGACAGCTCGCATGGTGTAATGGACAGGGTAGGGACCTCACATGTGAAAAGTTCTGGGTTCGAATTTTATCTGGTGCTTTAACTTTTTATTTTTAAAACTTAACCGAAATGACTCTGGTCATTATTTGTATTAATTGGTTTGAATGTAATTTTTTATTTCTATTCCTGTGTCACATCAGTTTAATCGTTATGTCAACTTCTTCATTTGCTCTAGTTTTTCTTTCTATCACTCTTTGTCCACTTGAAATCTTTGTTCCTGTGATTTTAATTAGTTTTATGTATTAATTTCGATTTAATTTCTTTCATTGATCATCCTATTTTTTAGTCCATGTTATTGCATTCATTATTTATTTTCCTAATTTTGCTTGTATTTCGTTTTACTTATAAACCTTCATTTGTGTTACTTTGTCCATGGTTTAGTAGGAATGTGGAATATATTTTGAATGTTTGTGTTACGATTAACATCTGACAGATGCACTTCTAGTAATGAAAAATACGTTTTTTACACCATTGCATAGTGAATACAACTACAGTATTTTGTCTTTTGTTTTTCAACCATTACATCACTCAAATAGTCTACACATTGTTTGTTTTTCAACGCCATTGAGGGTCACACAAAATTCAAAAAGCTTTTTCGTCGATTACTTTAAAATGAGGGCGCACCATGGAGAATGGCTGCAGGATGTGATACATTAGACCTTAACCCACATCACCATATAGATAGTTCCAAAATGTCTATCCCACTTGTGAAGACCTTATAACCATACCACTACTACTGTAATTTAGTACGCTTTTACCTAAATAACAGAAAACCCTGTCTCTATGTTGCCTTGTATAACCCTGTTACTAAATGTAGTTTAGTTTACAAAAGAGGTAGGCTATGCGAGGATAGTCCTGTTAATAGGAAAAGCTAATCTATAGAGTTACCCTTTTTCACGGTTTGACGGTGTGTTGTGTATAATGGAAAGT
This sequence comes from Schistocerca serialis cubense, assembly GCF_023864345.2. Taxonomy (NCBI): domain Eukaryota; kingdom Metazoa; phylum Arthropoda; class Insecta; order Orthoptera; family Acrididae; genus Schistocerca; species Schistocerca serialis. The sequence goes on from NC_064643.1 coordinate 313,420,785, forward strand.
AAATCAGACTATTCAATTTTTTTCCTAAGATCGTACCCAGCATTTAGAAAGAAATGCAGTATGAATAGTATTATATTGAAGACAGGAAAACTCAGGTCCAAGTTCATTTAGTGGTTTAAAAGTGTACTAACGGTCACCACCCTATCCAAGCAATTAAATGCCGAAGTATTGGAAAAGATGAAGTACGAATTTCGCCTATTTTATTGGTACTGTTTAAGTTGTTTCTTCAAATAAATATTACTCCACATAAACAATGTTGGACTACACCCTTATACATTACGTTTTTAAAGGAGAAAAACCCCAATTGATAACTCCAAGGAAGCTAAAAAATTTTGGCCAGGGGAGACCTATAGAAAGCACTTTGCATTATCAAGATACTAAAACACTCACTTTTTGTACTGAACAACTGACTTCAAGGAAACCTCTTTCTTACTGGAATTTACTTTCAAAAGCTATTATTCTTTGAACTAACTCTGTATAGTCATTTAACAGTTCTAGTGACTTGGCTTCACTCTGATTGAATTTTTCGTAAGCTGACTGTTACCATAACGCTTTGAATAGTTAAGAAAATTTTCTCATTATTTACAACAACAAAAATTAACTGGTGCCTTTTTATATTAACTTGGCACTTCATAAGTCTGTAAAACAGGATACTTCGATGAATCAAACACCAAGAATGAAGTCTATGGAGGTGTACGATTAGGATGAAATAACAGGTTGAACCACTTTTTTAAAGTTGAAGATCGATTATTAAGACACAATTTAAATTAATGGTTAACGCTGAACAAAGTAAAATACAAATAAAGCTTATCTGGTCGCTGTAGGTTCGGGTGTGGCAAACAGTTATGACGGCTACACTACCCACAGTGCTGCCTGCAAGTATCTTGCTGTAAAGGCTCAATTTCTCTTCTGCGGGTCGTTCAGTTTTACGTACAGTAGCCCAACAACTCGCAGGTATGACGTAAGTAGTTTGCACCCTTCATCCGAGGCAATTTTGTGCAAATTTTCAGGCAAAGCTTCTTCTGCTCCACAAAGCAAATAAACAATTTACATAGTATTTTACATACGTTATCCACATGCAATGCAAAGAACTTCAACCTCCAGTATAGTACACTTCACTTTACATATACAGAAAATATAGTACCAATATGCAAACATTTTAAAGCAAAAAATTATAAAAAAATAAATGAACCATAAACAAATAATATAATAACCTCTCCTTGTGAGATAAAGAGAGGTTGACACAGAAATAATTTGTTTCGGGCTGTATGACACCAATCACAAAACTGATGGCAAAAAAAGGGTCAGAGTGACATGCAGTTAGTGATGGTAGACTGCTAACGAACTGTCACCTCTCAAATATTGCAGTATTATCGGCACATTATGCCCTTAGAGGACTGTCATCAGGATGTAAAGCAAAGTGTCTTTTAGGTACATACTATTCATATTGTTGCACAACAGAAAAATTTTATTGTTCATGTCTAATTTCTTTCAAGTTCTACCATATGAGCTTAGGAAAGAGAAGGCTAGCTCTGAGATAACATATGGTCAGACTGTAATGCCTGTTTAAGCGCTAAGAATGCAGCCTTCTGAGAAGGACTTCAAGTAAATTTCTATCCATTCCGGCGCAGTTCATTCACAGGAGCCATTTTCTCTGCAAACCCTTCAACGAGCTTACGGAAGAAATTCATCATCCTCCAAAATTGAGCAATCTGTTTAACATTACTTGGACGAGGCATTTGGTTTATAACATCCACTAGGTCAGGATAGATGCGGATCTGCTCTGTGGAAAAAATATGCCCCACGAATTTTATCGAAAGAGAGGCAAAAACCACCTTCTAAGGATTTACCATGAGGCCTGCCGTTCGCAATCACCCAGACACTTCCTCCGAATGTACTATGTGCTCCTGAATCGAGTTACTGTATACCACGAAGTCTTCTAAACAGTGATCCACGAATTTCAACTTCACATTAGAAAATACAACATCTGCAAATCGTGATAGGACAGCAGCCACTGTCAGCAGCCCAAAGGGAAACTTTATTAAATTCAGATTAATTCCAGTAAGTGGCAAATGTGGTGACTGTCTTGGATTCTTCATCTGAAGGTATCTGGTTGTAAGCTTGATTAAGATCTAATGCAGTAAAAACTTAGGCGTCTGAGAACCACCCAAAGCACGAGTGGAGGTCCTGCAGAGGTACCGATCTAAACATCACCTTTTTGTTCAGTTACCGATAATCCACTACTGGTCGATATTGCCCACACTATTTAGGCAAGAGAAGTACTGGCGCCACACAGCGTGACTTAGCGGGACGTATGGCACCTTGATCCAACATTTTCTTAATTTTTTATCATAATATCTTCCTCATTGATAGAGGTAACCTATACAGTGTCGCCTCATTTGGTACCTGGTCTACTAGCCCAATGCCACTCGGGCATGTGGGTGACTAACAGTTTGTTTGTTAGCACATCTGGAAATTGGGAACAAAGAGCTTCGATTTAGTTCTTAATCGATCATTAAGTGTACCTGCCTGACACCCCTTAACTGTCTTGCTTTCCTGGGATTGCTCCTTCCCGAGTACCATAGCAATGCCCCCACCATGCTTCCAGGACTTGAACAGAGTTCCTGGTATAATTTCAATTAGAAGCTCCTCCCAGCCCAATCTGGAACTAAGCCCACCCTCCCAATGAAGTCAGTTCCAAGTATGCATGATGTGGTCAGATTTTTAACATTCGTTATATTAATATTTCACGAAAAATCTCCCAAGGCCACCTTGACGAACAGACCTTTTACAGTTAAACTTGGTTTATACGCCGTCGTAAATAGCCCATTTTCCGATGACAGTACTTCCCACTTACAATTACCTTGATGTTGGGTGAACCATTTATAACACAGGCCAAGGAAAAATTTAGTTTAGCATCTGAAAACTGTGGAAACGATGGCAGAGATACTGAAAACACGGCCCATCTTTAGGCAAAGCCTTTCCAAACTGTTTCATTACGCCTAACCTTATATACAGAGGTGGTAGGAGTAGGTTTTTTTGGATCTACAAGGTTTTTGCGTAGAATGTTCTTCTCACTAGGCTTTAAAGACCCCCTCACAGGCCAGTTCTTTGTGCATCAGTGTTGATTCCTATCCCTACTGTCCCATTCACACAAGAAACATGGAAATTTGGTAAAGCCACCTTGCTGACCAATGAGCATGCATGTTACTGTTAGATCGCCACATATCATCCAACCATGAGCAGAATAGCCTATTTTAGTTAGCACTAGTTCTAGGTTTTCATAGCTTGCTGTCACATGTGCAAAATGTTCAACAGGTATAGATGCATATATGTTACCATCGTGTAATAAAACAGCCTTTAAACTAGTTTTGGATGAATCAATAAACAGCCTCCAGTCTTCCATTTTGTATTCAATCCCAAACTCATTCATCAGACTGGGAATGTCTGAGCAGTACACTAAATCACCTTCTTGATGAAAAAACTTGGAAAATTGCTGATCTCTCTTTCTATACATGTGTATGCTGGTTCCAACTGCCAATAAGTTCTTTTCTTTTAATCTAGAGCCAAGCAATTCAGCTTTTTCTTTCGTTAAGTTTAGATCCGTAACCAAACCGTTAAGCTCGGTCTGAGTAAACAATTTGGGCTCTAGACTTTCTGTATTAGAATGGAATTCATCATCTGGTTCATCTAAATCACATTGTACATCAGAAAATACTTCTGTTGGAATAGAATTTAAATCACCTGGTGGTTAAGGAACCGGCAAATCTACACCATGCTCTACTGGTAGGATAGCGGACGGAAGGTTAGGGTAGCTTTTTACCTTATTGTTTTTCGAATTATGACCAGTAATATCAACATTTCATTCATCGGAATGATTTCTTGGCTCCCTCCATATCATAGAAATAGCAAGTCTAAAGGCTTTGGACACTTTTCTCAGACGTTCAACATACACACATAACATACTTTGATCACCAAGTTTAGATCCAAAGTCTGATAGATAACCGTTTTGACAAAGTTTCTTTGGTGTTTTTTTAATTACAAATTTCCACAAATATAAAAAACTGTCAGCAAAGTTCTTACAAACACGATTAAACATTGTACTGAACACATGTACAGGAAATTGGAAAGTGAGGTAAAGAAAACACCACCAGCTGACACAAAAATGGAATGGATTTTTTTGCCTCCAAATGCATTTGAGCAGTGCTACCAACGTCATCTACATTCATTAAACCTCTTTTTAAAATTATTTTAACTATATAAAGCTGCTAAATTATTTAAAAATCGCTTAATTTAATAAATTTAACTGTATAATGAGAAGAAATGGTGGGTGACACAGTTTTTTAAGTATCATATTTGGATTTCCTACCCTAAAAAACATAAGAGTAAGGTATTTTCAGTAAAAAAAGCTTTTCCTTCCTTGGCCTGTGAAATCAGTTGCCGAAATGGTATTTACTAAACCCAGGAGCACATAAACTGGCTTGTTATTTGCAGAAAAACGTACAGGGGGCACCTGTTTTTTCTATGTATCTCTAATTAATTATTAGTTTATCCTGTCCACGATATAATAATTTTCATAACTCAGGTTGCAGTCTTCCCCATACAGTGGTTCTTCATGTGACCTGGCCTGCTGAAATTCCAGCATTTTCATTATGAGTTTTTCCCTCTCAAGCAGTTTTGTTCCTCAGCACCTATTGATTGTATCCTAACGTCGGCGGTATTTCACTCTGAATTCACTTTCATATTCATAAAGTTCTTCCCTTCCTTTTTCTCGCTACTGCAGCCAAGGTACTCGCTAGTTTGAATCTGTCTGATCAGATCCTCTGATTGTAAAAGTGTCCAAGGTACCTGACAGAATGCGGCCCTCTGGCTGCTTCCAGGATTCAACCCTTCTAGTAAGTATGTTACAGACTGTTCCTCAGTGTGACCCAGAACCAGTCCCAATACACTTCTCTCAATCGAGCAACATATTCCACTAATGGTTCACCACAACCCTGCTTCTTTTCATATTGCTCATAAACTATCTCCCTCAATGGTTGTGGAGGAATGAGCCTAATTATTCAACTTGCATACTCCTGCCAAATCTCCTTATTTAGTATGGCTTGCAAAATCTCTACCCCCTACCTATCTTTCACTGTTACAAGTAATCTTAAGGCATCAATTTCACTTACTTCCTCTGCCTAAGCCTTCTGTTGAAACTCTAATGAAAATACAAAATCTTCACAAATGAATCCACCGACTCTAGCGACATACCTTAGTAATTGACAGGTTGTGCATCCTGCACATCTGTGCCCCCATCATTCCCGCACAACTATTCCCGAATATTCTCGCCATAATTCAAATCAAATGTGTGTTAAATCGTATAGAACTTAACTGCTAAGGTCATCAGTCCCTAAGCTTACACACCACTTAACCTAAATTATCCTAAGGACAAACACACACACCCATGCCTGAGGGAGGACTCGAACCTCCGCCGGGACCAGCCGTCTCACCATAATTCTGTAGCTCCTTGACCTGTCCGGATCAACATCAAAGTCTTTCATTCTATCTAGATAATGATCGAATCGGGCCTACAACGTACGATTCTCACTAGCTTTATTACCATCTGAGTTCTGGCTAATTTCTACGAACTCTGCCGATGGGTTGCAAATGGCAGCAGCAGCCAAACTTGCCCCATTGTGTGCGGTCCTTTATGTATCACTGGGAGATGATTGTACTGACATACTTGTTCGGTCAATTCGTGCATCATACCCTTGAGTTCAAGCAGCTGTAGTTCCAATTCGTAACAAGCTCAATTTGCCTCCTTAACAATGCCAGGCATTCTGAAAAATAAAAATAATGAGTTCCCACAACTGAATATCAGCCCCTACCAACACTCAATCAAATGAGCTTGCTCTGCTACCAAATTTGTAGCGTGAAGGTAGATATACAGGCGCAGAGCAATTGATTCAGCATGAGTTGGGTTACAACTGTGAAATGCTTTTATTAAGATAAACCAAGCTGAGAGAGTCATAAGAAAAGAGCCATTAAAACTCAACATTTTTTAATACAGCCTAGGCTCAAACTGATGCATCAAAATGAATACCGGAGATGGTAGAAAAACATGTAAACTAATAACCATTGATATAGCAGATCAAAAGATTTGTCAAGGTGTCAATCATAAGCTTTCTCAATAATGCATAACTAATTGAAGAAACACATATGCAGCAGAAAATTAATCATTAAGTACCAATAACAAAAAAAGTAACCATCAGCCAACAAAATTATTCACTCCTCATATCAGCACTAATTCATAAGCAAGAGAAACGGATTTAATGAAAGCTCTGAAATGTAGCAGTTCTCAATAATGAAAACTAATAATTAAAATCAGTACATTGGAAAGACTATTAGGAAAATCATCATGTCAAGCACTCAGCGAATTAGTATTAGGCAAATAATCATACATTAGACCAACACCTTGAAATGTACTGTGTTCAATAATCCATGAGAGGCAAATAACATTGGTGCTTAAAAATATTCCGTCAAATACGTCACCTTGAATACTTCATGTCTTAGACTTTGCAGAACAAGCATTAACTAAAACAGCACCCTAAGGTTTAAAAAATAAAATTTATCTTCCCTTATTCTGTGTATGGTGGCAAGAACCCAAGTTCCTCTCACAAACATGTCCGCACTAGTTCCTTGTCAAAGAAGTTACACACGTTCCGACATGTATTACATTTCGACTATAATTTGCGTCTACCATTTACAAGTCTGAATGGCAGTAGAGTGTACCACCAGATAAACGATAACAATTTATCAAGGACTAATGCACGCCTCTGAGTACAACCATCACACAGTTCTCAGAGCTGCCATGTCACCAGGACTTACAGCCAGTTTGGGCACATATTTCCAAAGACCAGCAGTACGGGCACATCTCACAATTCTTAGTCCAACTAACTTCGCTTTCACATTGTAACTGTCCACGTACGTCCTGGCTGTCACTCTCTGCTCCACCAACCACCACACGCGCTAGTACACACTGGTTCCATGAGACCTCGTTGTATCATTATGTGGTGCAAACCCATGAACTCCTTCCATAAGGAAATAGGCTGGGCCAGTGCCAATATAGCACAACTCTTGAAACGTTATTTGCAGGCAACACCTGTTACTTAGCGTTGAATATCTACAGGTAACAATGTGTCAGTCTGCAGAAAGCTGTATTGCATAGCGAAGGATTCCCACCAATATCGGAGGAGTTTATAGATCAACAGTTAGCGGTAGGTATAACAGAGTACAGTGACAGCTCATGGTATGTAAGTGTTGACATCAAGCTGAAAAAGTCATCAGATGGTACTAAGAAGAATAGAATCTACTGCAATGACTGCAACTTGAATGTGAGAGCTGTGGCTGATGCATACGCGATCCCCAATATTAAAGAAACGTTAGAAAATCTAGGACAGTGTCAGTACTTTGTGATAGTGGATGAAAGGAGCAGATGACGCTAGCAAGAGGTAGTCCCAGAACATAGACCGAAGGTCGCTTTCAGTATCCCATGGAGACTTTACAAGTACACCAGATACATTCCGCAGGTTATTAGAAAGGATCTTACATGGTATAAAGCCTGAAACTTCCATGTTAAATTTCGACAATAGCATTGTATTCTCGAAGGAAATGCCGGAGCATGTGAGATGCTTGGAAGATGTGTTCAGCAAGTTATGATCAGCACATTTGAATCTTAGTATAGACAAGTGTCATTCTATGGAAATGCAGATGAACTACCTGTGGCATATGATTAGCAGGAAAGATGTTTAAACCGATCCTCACCTAAAGAGGCAATGCAGAACATGGCAGTACCATAAACCACAAAACAACTAGAGCCATTCCTAGGTTTATGCAATTATTATTGCAGATTCATAAAGACATTTACGCAGACTGCAGTATCTTTGAATCTATTGTCTAGGAAGTGGTTAGAAGAATGTCAAACAGTTTTAAGATTTAACAGGAGCACTGGTTTCTGATACAGTACTGGACTTTCCAGATTTTGAGAAGGAATTTATCCTCTCATGTGACACCAACAATAGCTTGCTCTGAACCAGAATGTCTAGAAGGATATCTGCAAGATATGCATCAAGGCAACTCAATTGTTATTAATATGAATGGAAGTTTAATGTTGTCACTCGCCATGCTTCATTAAAATGGCTATTGGGGTGAAAGGCCCATTGAGTAGGTTGATGAGATGGGAAAAACTCAAACTATCTTAGTTTTATTGTGAGGTAATACATAAACTGGTAAGAAGAACACAAAACAAATACATTGAGTAAGAAAGTTACAGGTCTAAATGCATTTAGGAAAAGTGTAACAGAGTAGCAGAGAGCACAAATGGCCAACAAAGACTGTCAGGAATTCAGGCCACAAGCACAGTTCATGACACTTAAAGGCTTGCTCTGCAGTATGATGAAAAGCAAACCTTGCGTCGTTGTTCAGGTAGTACTCAAGGATAATGTATTGTGCAAGCACATGACCATGTGCAATTTGTGCTGATGATATACACTCCTGGAAATTGAAATAAGAACACCGTGAATTCATTGTCCCAGGAAGGGGAAACTTTATTGACACATTCCTGGGGTCAGATACATCACATGATCACACTGACAGAACCACAGGCACATACACACAGGCAACAGAGCATGCACAATGTCGGCACTAGTACAGTGTATATCCACCTTTCGCAGCAATGCAGGCTGCTATTCTCCCATGGAGACGATCGTAGAGATGCTGGATGTAGTCCTGTGGAACGGCTTGCCATGCCATTTCCACCTGGCGCCTCAGTTGGACCAGCGTTCGTGCTGGACGTGCAGACCGCGTGAGACGACGCTTCATCCAGTCCCAAACATGCTCAATGGGGGACAGATCCGGAGATCTTGCTGGCCAGGGTAGTTGACTTACACCTTCTAGAGCACGTTGGGTGGCACGGGATACATGCGGACGTGCATTGTCCTGTTGGAACAGCAAGTTCCCTTGCCGGTCTAGGAATGGTAGAACGATGGGTTCGATGACGGTTTGGATGTACCGTGCACTATTCAGTGTCCCCTCGACGATCACCAGTGGTGTACGGCCAGTGTAGGAGATCGCTCCCCACACCATGATGCCGGGTGTTGGCCCTGTGTGCCTCGGTCGTATGCAGTCCTGATTGTGGCGCTCACCTGCACGGCGCCAAACACGCATACGACCATGATTGGCACCAAGGCAGAAGCGACTCTCATCGCTGAAGACGACACGTCTCCATTCGTCCCTCCATTCACGCCTGTCGCGACACCACTGGAGGCGGGCTGCACGATGTTGGGGTGTGAGCGGAAGACGGCCTAACGGTGTGCGGGACCGTAGCCCAGCTTCATGGAGACGGTTGCGAATGGTCCTCGCCGATACCCCAGGAGCAACAGTGTCCCTAATTTGCTGGGAAGTGGCGGTGCGGTCCCCTACGGCACTGCGTAGGATCCTACGGTCTTGGCGTGCATCCGTGCGTCGCTGCGGTCCGGTCCCAGGTCGACGGGCACGTGCACCTTCCGCCGACCACTGGCGACAACATCGATGTACTGTGGAGACCTCACGCCCCACGTGTTGAGCAATTCGGCGGTACGTCCTCCCGGCCTCCCGCATGCCCACTATACGCCCTCGCACAAAGTCCGTCAACTGCACATACGGTTCACGTCCACGCTGTCGCGGCACGCTACCAGTGTTAAAGACTGCGATGGAGCTCCGTATGCCACGGCAAACTGGTTGACACCGACGGCGGCGGTGCACAAATGCTGCGCAGCTAGCGCCATTCGACGGCCAACACCACGGTTCCTGGTGTGTCCGCTGTGCCGTGCGTGTGATCATTGCTTGTACAGCCCTCTCGCAGTGTCCGGAGCAAGTATGGTGGGTCTGACACACCGGTGTCAATGTGTTCTTTTTTCCATTTCCAGGAGTGTATATGTGAGAAAGTACCACCACAACTGTATGTTGAGGATATCTTTATTCTATCACACAACTAGTTACGGCGGCATATTAACACCATCCTCAGACCCCACTACTACTAAAAGAGTATTTGAATTCCTTCGCACATTTATTGTGGGATACTTGTTATTAGCACATGGGGAGTGTCTATCATCAGGCGTCTATATTTGATACCATGTTGTCTTCAATGCGTTTGAGACAACATGGTGTCGAGTATAGACTCCTGAAGAAGGCTATCGCACATGTGCTAGTAACAAGTATTTCACAGTAAATACATTAACAAATTCAAATACTTTTGGCAGTGGTGCGGCCTGAGGATGGCAGCAATATGCCGCCGAAACGAGTTGTGTGATGGAACAAAGATATTCTGAAGACACAGCTGTGGCAGGATTTTTTCTCATACATGACCATGTGTTGTCAGGCAATGGACGACGCTGAGAAATGTACAGCGAGTAGCAGAAAGGTTCTGGTTTCACATGGAGAACAAGAAGACATGATGTTGAGCAGTATCTAAAGGACTGTGAACTTTGGTGAAAAAGAGCTGAAATTAGTCATTAAAAACCTTTTGCAGAGAGGTATCTAAACCCTTTCAAATGATTAGTCTCGACATCTTAGGACTATTTAATAGGATGCTCACTGAAAATTAATATTTTCCAAAATTCTTTGTAATGGTGTCTATTTCTGATTAGCTGGCTACTACATCAGCCCAGGCTTTAACTAACAGCTGGATTTTTGTCTGCTTCATACCTTAGTTACAGACCAGGATACCAATTTTCTATCAGATTTGATGAAGGAGTTATGCCACATACTTCATATCTGGAAGTTACAGTCAAACCTGTTCCATCCACAGACTAATGACAGAATGGAACAAGCAATGCTGTGCATGCAGAACATCCTTAGCGCTCAAGTATCGATTACATGTGGCCCATTGCTGGGATACCAGAGGGTGCCTGCATGCAAGAGAACGTGTAAGCAGTAGTGGATGGGGATATAGGGGCATACTTGGCTATCGATAGGGAGGTTACTTGTTGGTAGCGGTGTGGGCAGTTGGAGGTCTAGATTTACCAAGGCCGTGCGAGTGTTCTGTAGATCTGAACATAGGTGGAAGGCGGTGGCCCGGCCTGTGAAGTGTTATTGATGTCATCACAACAGTTGGAGTTTAAATGGCAGCACTCGACCTTTGGAGGAAGCAGACTGCTCAGGGATCCGTTGTATTCCCTTATTGTCGACTATATGGTGAGACCTTATGTAACAGGAAGTAATTTTGTTCTTAACTGATGTGATGAACCACTGAACCCTAGTTCCATGGGTGTAACTGATATTTGTCGTCGTTCCATCGGTTCGCTGTTATACAAATTTGTATATTTCTACTAGGCTCTGTTTAGACTATTTTTTGGACATGTATCCGCTATTTGTGGCGAATGTGGATTAATATTTAATTTTTTTGTCTACTTGCCACGTTACTGAATAGTGTGGCTAGGTTGTTTGGGTACGCTAGCCCGTGGTGTCTGTCAAATCATTCTGTAAGTTACCTGACAGGTGCATTACCTATTTAGTATTTGCCAACCCTCTTTAATTCATTGGTGTGTTACATTTTATTAGAATAGTGTTTAACACAGCTGCCATAAATTTAATGCTAAACTATCTGTCTGGCGTATTATCTATTCAATGCTCACCAGCTTCCCTTAATTCACTGGTGATTTTGGTATTTCATTAGAATAGTGCTTACCGCTTTCAGTGCTTGCCAAACTGGTTTAATTCATTAGCGTTTTCTGTTTTACTGGAATACTGTTTAACGCTTTCGGTGCTTCTCAAATTTGTTTTAGGCATTGGTGTTTTATATTTTATTACAATAGTGTTTAATTCTACTTATATAAGTGTGTTACAGGATAGATTAGCCATTATTTAATTCCTTAATTATGGAATTCAGGGGCAAACGAAGAGAGAGGCCTCTTTGTACGCTTTGATTGGCCTTGTACCGTTCACCAAATAGTAGTGCAAATTCATCAAACATATGTGGAAATGGAACTTTTTGGTAAGACGGCTGACCAGCTGATTCTAGTAAGTCCGTGTCACTTTTCATTAGCTTTTTTCTGAGTTTGCCACCTGCGTATTAATTATCTGCTGATTATTTTATTTGCCGTTTCTGCCCTGGTTACGTCTTTGTATTTGGCCGGCTATTACCACCTTTTTCTTTCCTGTAAACTCTGGAATTAAGTGTTTGCCTTGTTTTGATGTTTTATATTCCACTTGTATATGATTTAATGCAACTGATTTCTTCTAAATCCCGATTAAGTAAACCTAAGCAACATCGTCTAGAGGCGGCCTTTAGTATAAGTTTAACTTGATGTTTTGATCAGCCATTGTGCAATGAGTGCTTATGAGTAAGATAACATGCATAGTAGTGGGGGCGTGTTCAAACTTAAGCTTAAGATCCCTCAAAGTAGTTACTAATCTATTTCATGCATGCAAATCGTGAAGCACATTCTCCAGTCGTTAATTTACTTACCCTGTATCTATCTTTAAAGTGTTAAATTTCCTGTAGTGAAATTCTGTTCACTTAAGATTTGTCATTATTGCCTTAAACTGATTTTTATCGCCAAGGCATCGTGTTCTTTAATAAAATATGCGTGTAAAATTGCATTACTTGAAATGTTTTCACTGTGATAGACATTTATCATTGAGTCTTAAGCCGTTTGGGCAGGTGTCAAGTATAGTGATGTGACTGATCAGTTGATGTTCTTGACCTGTAATTGCCTGATAACGAGCAACGCCGTATGGCAATTAATAATTTGGTTGCAACTGCTTGGCACTTTGGATTATTTTGATAATTTCATTTTGGCACGACATTTTGGGGCTGACATTTGTTTGCTCGTTTGTTTTTACCTATAATCTCACTGCCATGTCTTTCAAGGACTGTTTTTAATTAAGCCTTTTTCATTGTTTCTGATAATAAATTGCTCTTCAAGTGTACTTTATTTTGTGGTCTCAGTACCTTGCCACTCTCCAACCTGCTCCGTACTACTTTAGAAGTCATAGTAACATCCCTAGAATGTTACGTCATTACGTTAATCGAAGGCATATTGACTGGGAAAGATATCTAAATCACGTAGTTTGCGCACGTAACTCTGAAGCACGTACTTTTACATGTCTCCCACCTTTTGAGGTAGTGTACGGTAGGAAAATGCCATCCTCCTTTGACGCCATCATTCCTAAATTAGGACTTAAATACGAATCTGATAAAAAATACGCGTAATACGGTGGTTTGGGAGAAAGTAAAGCGAGCCTATGCTAAAGATTTGGAACGGTAGCGGAAGTCCACGCAACGTTTGGCAAAATTGCCACAATATCGAGCAGGTCAACTGATATTAGTCTCAAACCCAACACGCCTAAGAAAAGGCAAGGAAGTTCTTGACTAAATATTACGGTCCTTATCAGGTCACTGAGATGAATGAAATGTCCATTGTCCATGTAAACAGGGTAAAACGATCGAGAGGAATGACGGATATATTGGCTCAGTTCTTGATGAAGGAGTTAGGGCATATGCAAACGACTAAAAACGCGAGAAAGCTTATACCAGTGGACATGCATGATGGACATAGTGTATCCTATGCAATGACATCATGCAGTAAGTAGTAATGTTTAAGCTTAGGTGTGTTATTTCTAAGAACTGTTTAATGCATGTGTTATTGTCTCCTTGTTCGAATGTATTGTGAATCAGTTCTAGTTAGCATAGGCCATTACAGTTATATATTGGTCTCCTTTTATTTCTTAGCTGTTTTGTTTTGCATGCGCTTTTGAAGGAGGGGGGGGGGGGGGCATGACGAAAGCTCCTTCCATCAGGTGGCGGATGGATTGTGAGCAGATAACCGGATGGTTTGTAAAAATCCTGATGCTGCCGCACGTCATCAGTGGAGGAATAATGCAAACAGTTTGCACTCAACCGAACCGTTAGAGTAAAGTGTGTTATTCTCACAACAACCGGATACATTACTGGCCAGTCATTAATGGACATTGAGGTTGACCGTTGATATGTGGGAGGTAAGGATCGAAGTTCACAGATTGCAGGATGCTTTCATAGAATCGAACGGGGAAGCACAGGATAATGGTGAGCCGTGGTGCAGGGTGAATACGAGGAATTGTGGCTATCGTGTGACAAACTGAGAGTTCAAGTGACGCAGATCACTGACATTGTGCCGCGAAGGCCAGTTCATAGCAAAAAAGGATGGCTGAACACACGAGGGAATGTATAAAAAATGTGTTTGGTACGGAGGATAACGAAGCTATCGAGGAGCTAAATAACACGACTAGGCATGTGAAAACGAGGCACACGCTACCAAAACCATAATAGAATGGCGCAACATACAATTGTCGAATTCAGAGCAAGGAGTTCCTGAATAATACCAAAATGGTATGTAAGTTAACTGTAGAGTTAGTTCAGTACACCAGGGGTACAATGGAAACCGCGAACAGTGATTTGGGATAAATACAAAAACGACTGAACTTACTGGATAGCAAACTAGCAGTAACTAGACTACTACGAGCATTAGCGGATAGACTCAACAATGCACGAATAAAAAGTGGCGTCATGACAGGAATCAGACAGTGGAGTCCTATATTACTACCACCACAGTAATTCATGACAGGGCTGCACGTAGTAGGAAGAGAGTTTCGTATGGAGTTAAGACATGGGGCGGATGTGTCGAAAAAGAACTTGGCAATATTTCACCACATAGAAACCGTGGAAGTGAATATAGAACGATGTTGTACGTGCTGGTCTGACCAACCATGGTAGGCGTTATCGGTGTTATATGCTTCACCCTTATCGACTGTATGGGTGCGGGTAAGAACGTGAAAGGTTTTAATAATTTCTGAGAATGTAGAAGTTCGTGCTCTTATGTCACTAAGGTACCTACAAGAGTGTTTGAAAGAAAATATCACCGATAAAATATCACCAACTGGCCAACGAGGGAATGTTAGACTGACGTACAGACTTGTGAAATGCAACTGTTTCTGGGGAAAGCAGAGGCAACGAAATGTGAGAAATAAATATTGGCACCTATTCCAGAAGGTAGGCGCACATAGGATCTACTTAGTATTTGCACCGTATGAATTGCTATAAGACTGGGAAACCCCAAGGCATGGCAAGAGTCCTAGTTACGTGTGAGTGGTATTTTGGTGAACGGCGCAAATTGTGAGATAAGCAGGATGAACGTCCTTCTCCCAGCTACAGTCAACAGTATGACTGTATTCCAGCTAACCCAGTCTACATTGTGTTGGCCAGAGAAATGGTTGGAAATACTGACAAAGCAAAATCTAACCAGCCTTAACAATACCCCGAATACTGATCTCATGCATTCTTTAAACACACCTCATCAGTTTGGTCCTTAGGAATTCACACAAATTTGAACATTTTCTTTTGCATCATAGACGCCGGAACTCTGTTCAAGTCCTGGAAGCATGGTGGGGGCATTGCTATGGTACTCGGGAAGGAGCAATCCCAGGAAAGCAGGACAGTTAAGGGGTGTCAGGCAGGTACACTTAATGATCGATTAAGAACTAAATCGAAGCTCTTTGTTCCCAATTTCCAGATGTGCTAACAAACAAACTGTTAGTCAGCCACATGCCAGAGTGGCATTGGGCTAGTAGACCAGGTACCAAATGAGGCGACACTGTATAGGTTACCTCTATCAATGAACAGCACTGTAAAACATGTCCGGAGTTATGGTGAGGCATTGGCGTCGGATGCTGTCTTTCAGCATCCCTACAGATGTCGGTCGATCACGATACACTTGCGACTTCAGGTAACCCTAAAGCCAATAATCGCACGGACTGAGGTCTTGGGACCAGGGAGGCCAAGCATGACGAAAGTGGCGGCTGAGCACACGATCATCACCAAATCTTTCACGCGTCTAGCAATATGAGGTGGAGCGCCATCCTGCATAAACATCGTACAGGTGTTTATCAGCCACGCTGGGGATGATGGGATTCTGTAACATATCGGCGTACCTCTCACCCGTCACGGTAGCAGTTACAAAACCAGAAACACGCATTTCCTCGAAGAGAAAAGGCCCGATAACGGTAGATGTGGTAAATCCAACCCATACCGTGAGTTTCTCGTCGTGAAATGGAGTTTCCACGACAGTTCTAGGATTTTCGGCAGCCCAAATTCTGCAGTTGTGGGCGTTGACAGACCCTCGGAGCGTGAAATGAGCTTTGTCGGACCGCAACACGTTACTCAACCAATCGTCATCTTCCACCATCTTTTGAAACGCCCACACCGCAAATGCCCTCCGCTTCACTAAATCGCCAGGTAACAGTTCATGATGCCGATGGATTTTGTATGGATGGCATCGGAGGGTACGCCTCAGTGCCAACCAAACAGTAGTGTATGCAATGCCAGTGCGACGTGCGACTGTACGAGCGCTGACTTCCCCGTGCATAGACGGACCCGCTACAGTCTCCATTTCTTCCTGAACTGTCTCAGCGGCATTACGCCTTGTGCTCGGGCGGCCACTACGGGGCCTATCATCTAAACAACCCGTGGCTTCGAACTTCGAAATCACTCTCGCCACAGCTGCATTTGTCAACGGACCTTTACCCTTTCGAATCCCTTTCCTATGGCGACAGGAGCGTAACGCTGAACTAGAACATTCCCCATTCTAATAATACAGCTTCACTAAAAGCGCCTTTTCGGGTAACGTCAACATGCTGCGACTGCTGTTTTTTCTTTATTGAATTTCAATCCCCCCCCCCCCCCCCCCCC
This sequence comes from Schistocerca serialis cubense, assembly GCF_023864345.2. NCBI lineage: Eukaryota > Metazoa > Arthropoda > Insecta > Orthoptera > Acrididae > Schistocerca > Schistocerca serialis. The sequence continues at coordinate 313,437,529 of NC_064643.1, forward strand.
CGATGGGGGCGGGCTGGCAGCAGCTTAGTACGGTGCTCTACAGCCTACAGACTTTTTTAAAAACGGAAGAAGAAAAGAAACAAAAAACAGGCGATAAAGGGGTGACTTAAAGTGTAAAATGGCGGAAAATCCTGGGAAGTTAAAACAGAAGGCAAAGGGGTTGGCAGTGTTATTAAAATTCACAGGAATCAGACTAGTAACATAGTAGACACACAATTAAAAAAGCATGGCGACAGTCCGGTTTCTGTTCGCAAGAGATAAAAAATAACACCCAGCGACAGTATGACGGCCATTCGCAACACTTCCCAAAAAACACACAACACGGAACACTCACTGTAAATCACTCACTGTAAAACACTGTGTGAAAATGTCGGCACAAAGATGACACTCCCTAGACAAGGGCAGATGGGTGGGGGGGGGGGGGGGCGACCTGGAGGAGAGGGAAAACAAGGAGGGACGAGAGGAAAAATAAAAAAAGGGGAGGGAACCAAAGGAAGGAGAGGACGCATAAGGGGGGGGGGGGCGAGGGGCAGGGCAGACGCGAGAGGGAATGGGAAAAGGCAGAGGAGGGAAATGGAAAAGGTCTCGGGGGAGAGAAGGGGGCAGAGAGAGGGGAGGTGGTGAAAAAAGAGGTTGGAAGGAGGGGAGAGGGAGCCCGGGAAAAGGACAGAGGAAAGGAGGGGGAGTGAGGACCAGAGTTGATAGGAGGGATAAATGGAGGGAGAGAGGGCATCATCTGGGAGGGGGAGTTGATGGAAACCACCTTGGGAAAGGAGATGAAGGGTGTAGAGATGGAGGGTAGGAGGGACACAACAGTGAAGATGTGGCAGAGCGTGGGGATGGGAGAGGAGAGGAGCAACCAGGGGGTGAGGGGGATGATTCTCTCTCTGATTACAGCTCCTTTTATACGCGCTTGTTATGCGCAGTCACTGGCGTTCTGCTGTCCAGCCCCATCTGTCGGATATTTTGTGAACTTTTTTTTTTTTTTTTGGTTCTAATAAAACCCCATGTCATTCCAAGCATGGGTGTCAATTTTTACCTCTCTATCTACATTATTCCGTGGTTTATTAAGTTTTCAAATTTATACTGACTTTTTGATCACCCAGTAGTTAACGATGCAATATGCTATTTTGACTTAGGGTATGGGGATTTCTCAGACACGCTCCTGCTCGGAGCGCACTTCGTCAACTGTGAGTGTGCACTGCCGTGATGAGGCAGAACTCTTCAGGAGCTGGCCTTGTTCTTCCGCGGCGCTGCTCCCACACAAAGTGCGGCCCGCGTCACAGGAGCGCAAGGCGGAAGGCGGGCCTTTGTCCGGCCAGGGCCGCGTCCGGCGCTGATTCCCTAATGGAGCATCGCGAGATGAGTCGCCCGGCCTCGCCGGCGGGCATCCGGGTGCATTTCCGGAATGAGACCGGCGCGGCAGGTGCGTGGACGTAGAGGCGGCAGGCAGGCGCTGTCTGCTGGACTAGGCTCCCGCACGTGGGATACACGCAGCAGAGGGGCACTTCACTGCCCAGCTACTGACACTCACAGCTGCTTCTATGTTCTGCATTCCAAGCTGTAGTGTGTGGCGGGAGGTACTTCGTGTACAAATGCCTCTCACCTCGCCGCTCCCCTTTTCCTATTCCAGCTGTGGATGATGCGAGATATACATAGGAGGAAGAAATATAATGCTTCTAGGAACGTACGCTCTTGGAACAGTAAAGCCCACCGCGATGCCGAACACCCCTCTTGCAGTATCTGCCACTGGCACTGGCTAAGCATTTTCGTGACGCTTGTACTGTAACGGACTACTGAAACTACCGATACCACCGGCTGGCGAGGTGTGCAGTGCCGTCAGTCAACTTGAAGGAGCAAGTGAACTTTAACTACGTAAACATAAACATATTATTATTTTGTTACAAAACTGTTAATATGAGGACAATCATGAGGTATATTGCCAGAGAACTATATTATAAACACTTTTCATTTTTCATACTATGTTTTTCATATATGTGTACGTGCGATGTGTAAAATATCGATATACAACAAAGGTTGGCAGTACTGCACAATTTGTAAGCTCTGTGAACATGAGCCGGTGGTTGGCGGGTGTAGAGACAATGGGCAGTTGGTGTTGAGACGTCTTATAATACGCTTGCTTTGAGAAGGTCAAGGATAGAGGGAACGAAATGATGTATAGGAAAAGCTGTTACATTGAAAATTATTGAATATCGTCACGATCAGCATTTATAAAATAAAAGTTGGAAGTTTAAATATGTGTCAGTTCTTGCGCAGCAGAATACACACCCTGGACCTCAAATTTATTTAAGAAACAGCGGATGGCGAGATTCATCACTGGACTGCGAGCGTGCAACAACGACCAATAAAGGTAAGAAAGTTATATTACTCTAAATTCAAATTGTGATCGTACCTTTCTTTCTCCATGTCTTCAACCCTGTATGTACTCTGTTGTTTGAGTGAACAGCGTGATGGGGACTTGTGGTCGACTAGGCACACCAGGGAGACCACACAGGTTTAAAACGATAATTTGTAGCTTAATATACTACTACTGATAATAATTAATATTTGTTCCCCGGAGAAAGAGTTGCATTACACGCTTTCGTGTTTACTAAATGAACCTGTAACGAAATGCGCTGCTCTTATTTGTATTTTATCTAGTTCCTCTATTAGTCCTCTCTGGGTTGCAAATGACGAGCAATATTCAAGTACTGATCTAATAAGAATTTTGTAAGCTACCTCCTTAGCAAATAGACTACACATCCTGAGGATTGTCTCAGTTAATCCCAATCTGGCATCTGTCTTTTGCATAAATATTTCTGTCTGTGGTTGTTTCACTTTAAACCAATCTGTACACATACTCCCAGCTTTTTTAGTGAACGTCACTGCTTACGGATGTCAGTGATTTTTTGGATTCTTCTTCTGCACTTTCCATATTAGAGCATCTGGGAGTTGTTTACCGTTCCTACCCTTTTCTAGGTCATCCAGGATATTTTTGCCTTTCGGTTTAAGATTTGCCGACCAGCTGAGTTATTTGCAACATAATAAAAAACAAAGAGATCAGATTAACACTTATGACCAACGATCTGAGGGACAAAGATCTCCTACATTTAATAGTTCTAACATTTCATTTATTACACAGGCCTTGATTACGTTTAACATTCCTCCACAATATTCATCAATATAAAGAACGAGAGACTATTATAAATGTGTTTCCATCTCCATAATAAACTATTCCAGATACATTTTCCCAGATTCGCAGTGAAAAGATCTCATCCTGTAAAAAAATCAACTCCTCGCTACTATACTTCAAATAAGACTGCTCAGGGGCTACACAACTAACTGACTAGGAAGTCGACCACAGATAAAGGCCGGCCGAAGTGGCCGAGCGGTTCTAGGCGCTACAGTCTGGAACCGCACGACTGCTCTGTCGCAGGTTCGAATCCTGCCTCGGGCATGGATACGCGTGACGTCCTTAGGTTCGTTAGGTTTAAGTAGTTCTAAGTTATAGGGGACTGATGACCTCAGATGCTCAGAGCCATTAGGACCATTAGTTTAAGATTCTTTATCAGACGTGTTATTTTGTCTGGGTCCATTCTTTACAAATGTTCACTCAATTTTTTTGGTTTCATTCAGTTTTTCTTTCACACTAAAATTTCTTAACTCCATTCGAGTACCCGGATTTCGTATTTTTTCTATTTGTTTACATCCCTTCACAAGTCTATGAAACTCAGTTTCTGTTCCTCTTCTAGTTTTTTTTTTTTTTTTTCATTTCACAATTCACTTCCACATTATGAGATCGGGAATAAGACTCTTTTATAACATTTCAGTCTTGTTTTTTCAGTGTTTTATGCTTGAAAGGTTTATTCATTATTCAAGGAGTGCTTCCAAATTTACTCAACTTAATCTGCATATCTTCTTCAATACATACAAACTGTTTCATCTAAGCTAATTAAAGTATTTTACTTTTCAGTCGTTTATTCACTAACTGCTATTTCAGTTCTTACTTAACATTTTTAACGAACTGATGTTAAGTTAGAAGCCGTTTTGATATCAGATTCTGCACATATTTTATTTAGTTCATAAATTTTTTGCAAATTATATCTCTTGAAAAAAGATCAATGTAACGTCATTAGCATATAGGAGTGATTTGAGCTTTACCAAACCTTTCAGACGTTCTTCATCTTTACCCTAAAGTTCCAGCTGCAACTGCATAAATAATGAACAGGGTAGGGCATAACCTATAGCCTTGTCTCACCCCTTTATTTGTTTGCATCTGCTTTCTGTATCTAAAATTACTGATGTTTCTTTATGTAGACTTTTTACAAATGATTTAAAATACATAGCGTAACCCCTGTGCTCTGTTATTCTCCATAACATTTTTCTAGACACACTATCCAAATCCTTCTCAAAATTTATAGAAGTAATGTGTGTGTCTTTGTTAAACTCTCCTTGTTTTTCAGTAACGCGTCGTAACATAAAAGCTGCATCTGTTCTTGATCGTCCCTTTCCGAATCCGACATGATCTTTCACTAGTAAACATTCTACTATTGTTTTCAGTATTGTTTTTAAAATTCTTGCATAAAGTTTTATGCTGATTCAAGTAAGTTTATGCCTATGTAGGTTTGCACGGAATTTTTTCTTCTTTGTTATATACCGGTATTACTTCCACTTTCTTCCAGTTTTGTGGTACATTTTAAGGTGTAGTGGCAATTCTCCACGTTTAATTAACTCTGTATGAATTCTATCTACCCCTGTTGCTTTTCGATTTTTTGTAATTTCTAGGCCAGCTGTGAGTTTTTTTATTGTTATTTCATCCAGGCCTTTTACTTCTATTTCTGGATGTTTTTCTTCCTTCTCTTCCATGTTGGCACAACACGATACTGATGGACAGATGACACACAATAATGAGTAGGGAATTAGAAATTTTCGTTAAAACTCATTCGCATTGCCAAAGGCAATATCCAGTCAAGTCAGAGACATACGCTGAAGCAGGAAACATGCCAGTACGTCACAAGTGGGTCAGGTCTTCGACACATTACGACGCGGAGAATACACATTCAGTAGAAAGAAAGACTGCAGCAGAAAACCAAGGGGAGTAAGACAAGCATATCGTTAACCGTAAGACATATTGTAAGATGGTTCAAATGGCTCTGAGCTCTATGGGACTTAACATCTGTGGTCATCAGTCCCCTAGAACTTAGAACTACTTAAACCTAACTAACCTAAGGACATCACACACATCCATGCCCGAGGCAGGATTCGAACCTGCGACCGTAGCAGTCCCGCGGTTCCGCACTGCGCGCCTAGAACCACTAGACCACCGCGGCCGGCCATATTGTAAGAAACTATCTCTTACACAAAAATATGTAGCAGATACCAATGCGTTAGGTCAAGATAGTAGCATATGGACGACACACACGGTCATTATGGACCGAGTCTCGTGTCAAAAGTCTCGTCAGTTAATAATTAGAATTGAAGGCATTCACAGTAATAACACTGAAGTCCATGTTGTGATATTATAGTGAATCTGTGTCCTAGATGCTCCAACACAATCTATAAAATAGCTGAAGGTATACTTAAGATGATGGTCTTCATCCGTATGAGCTTCACACTGCTCTCTGTCTACTATCTAATGATGGAGAAAATGGCTGTCTTTTGACAACACAATATCGCAGAGTGTTTCCAGCACTGAATTTCAATGTGGAAGCCAGTAATAGGACCTCTCAGAGTCCACGTTCTTGTTCAACACCCAAGCACCTCCGGGTGCTGACACCTACCAGGATGGTAAGGAGGAGATGGACCAACCATACGAGTACCAACACCAGGTACATCGCTGATGGTTCACCAAGGGTATTGTGGAATTTGGAGTGGGACCGAGGACACTCCTTCATCCAGTAGGAGACAATTTCGTGCAGGGCAAGAGCCGCGCCTGCTGAGGGTAGAGAGGCATGAACTTAAGGCCCGGGAGGGCTGCAGTCACATAAGAAAACCAGAGGTTGAAAATAACGCTTGAGTTTTAAAGTCATTTTATTATCACACGACCGGTTTCGGGCTCCTATAAGCCCGTCTTCAAGTGTCGTAACTTGGTGCTGTGGCCCCCGAGCGCTGCGGTGGCTTTCTCATGAAAGCTCATGTTTTGGGCGGGAACAACCCTGCTCAGTGCCACGACTGTGCTATTGTTTGGGACGTTTAGGAGAAATGGTGGCTGAGATCCAGAGGATAGCCGACAGAACGGCGCCACATGTAACACCCCAATTATCACATTCCGTTGGTGCCTGCCAGAAAGCTTCCCGCGAAAAGTCCTGGCGGAGGATATGATACACTGCTCGACTGTTACGTCAGCACATGTTTGCAGTCACCGTGGGGATTTGGAGGGAAGAAATGGTACTGGCGCCTAGGTTGACGAAATACTGTTGTGGGAATCTAGACGAATTTGCTGTAAAGGCCATAACTGGCAAAATCTTTGTTTGGTTCAAATGGCTCTGAGCACTATGGGACTTAACATCTGTGGTCATCAGTCCCATAGAACTTAGAACTACTTAAACCTAACTAACCTAAGGACATCAAACACATCCATGCCCGACGCAGGATTCGAACCTGCGACCGTAGCAGTCGCACGGTTCCGGACTGAGCGCCTTAACCGCGCGACCACCGCGGCCGGGAAGCTTTGTTTATCGGCGACGATTGGCCGAGTGCTGGCACAGTGGAACGGTGGTTCTCTGGGCGCGGGGCTGACAAGAATTGAAGCGAGTTGCTTCCTGGCCGCCGAAGGAGTCGGTCACACACCCTGCGACCCTTGCTGTAGAGTAATTTCATCCACAGGTGACGCTGATGAGCATTGCCTAAACATTTTCGCTAGTACCAAAGAGAGGGGAATTGATCAAGGTCCATCTATAAATTGACTGCATCGCCTAGTGAGATCGCATGTCACAATGCACTGTATCTACGTAGATGACAGTATCGAGCGGCTGACACTCCCCACCGCAGTCAGTAGCTGTCGAAATAAGTGTCTTGGCTTGAAGTTACCTTAAGTGACATGTATCTGGCATTTGTTCATCGTTTAGTGGAGAGTTCACCACGGGAATACTCTTGGAAGCAATGAATTAGGTTTGACACCGACATTTTTAATTTGTCTAATGGTTCAAATGGCTCTGAGAGCTATGGGACTTAACTTCTGAGGTCATCAGTCCCCTAGAACTTAGAACTACTTAAACCTAACTAACCGAAGGACATCACACACATCCATGCCCGAGGCAGGATTCAAACCTGCGACCGTAGGGGTCGCGCGGTTCCAGACTTTAGCGCCTAGAACCGCTGGGCCACTCCGGCCGGCAATTTGTCTAATGTTTCATATAATGTATTACTGTCGTCTTTCCAGATTTCGACTTTTTCAAATTACTCCACATCCACATTTATGTAAAGTACGACTGTCTAGTCTTCACGTTATTTTGTCGTTGCGATTATGCTCCATTCACGAGACTCTCCCCGCCCCCCCCCCCCCCCCCAATTTTTACGCTTAAGACAGAAAAACCAAAATAGCAAAGATAATTCACACCACTCAATATTTGGGATCTGTAGGTTGCAGTTGGTGCACCTGGGTGTTGTTAGTAACTATAGTTTAGACCAGTATCCTTATGACAGAAACTGAAATAAAACACATTGGCTGGGGCTTTAGGTGTTTCAATTCCCAGGTAGCATGGTGGGGGCGTGTGGCTATGTCTTTGAAGCACAAGCATCTCATGTGTGAGCCACCTCAAGAAATGTAGGGCCTATTGTGGTGTCACCGCCAGACACCACACTTGCTAGGTGGTAGCCTTTAAATCGGCCGCGGTCCATTAGTATACGCCGGACCCGCGTGTCGCCACTGTCAGTGATAGCAGACCGAGCGCCACCACACGGCAGGTCTAGAGAGACGTACTGGCACTCGCCCCAGTTGTACAGCCGACTTTGCAAGGAAAGGTTCACTGACAAATACGCTCTCATTTGCCGAGACGATAGTTAGCATAGCCTTCAGCTACATTTGCTACGATCTAGCAAGGCGCCGAATTCAATTGATATTGAGATTCTATTAATGTATCATCAAGAGCAATGTTCTACAATTGTGGATTAAACTTAAGTATTCCAGAAGCTACATACTTTTCTCTATAGCATTCATTACGTATCCTGTTTCAGACCTCACGCCAGCCTGCGTGAGTTTAAGCGCGTGCCTTTTGGCTTCCTCTCATTGTGTCTAGGCTGTCTTGTCTAAACACAACATATTTGGCGACGAGTCTCAAAAGAGGATTTAGCGTTCGTATTGCCCTAATTTACTTGCTTCGCCACAATCTCCAGATGTACTGTCCGAATTTTATCGCTTGCAGAGTCAGCAGACGCAGGCCTTATTGGATGCCCTTGGACAGCTCGTCCAGGGTCAACGTGCAACGCAAACCGATGCGGCAGCCGCCGCTCCACCGCTACCGCAGCCACAACACGCAGTTGCACCACCTTTTCGGCCGTTTGATGCGGCGATAGAAAGCTGGACGGAGTGCTCACGCCAATTTGGATTCCATCTCGCCGCCTGCAGTATTCAAGGTAGCGAGCGGCAGCCTCACTTATTGGCGTGTGTAGGGGTGCAGATGTACCGTGTGATAGTGAAATTATTTCCCCGCCGCGACGTAGTAACTCTGTCCTACGAAGAAATTTTGTCTGCATTAGATGCATATTTCAAGGAATCAGTCAATGTAGTTGCAAAAAGGTATACGTTTTTTCGTACAAAACGTACGGCCGGTCAAACTTATCGGGAGTGGGTTGCAACTTTGCAAGGCCTTGCTAGGGATTGTGCTTTTGAGTGTGAATGCGGACTCCCTTATTCAGATACTATGGTACGTGATGCAACTGCACAGAACGTTTCTGATGTTCGTATACGGGAGCAAATTTTGAAACTAGTCAATCCCTCCATTCAACAAGTGATAGACATATTGGATAGGCAAGACACACTTGACTTTGCTCAGGAATCATTTGCAGCTATCAACCACGTGTCCCGCGGCAGCAAGCAAATGCAGTGAAATCATGCCCGCGGTGTGCTACTAGACATTCGCGTGAAAATTGCCCGTCACGCCAAGCTATTTGCTTTTTCTGTAATAAAAAAGGACATGTTCAGAGTGTTTGCCAGAAAAAGCTCAGATCGGACACTCACAACCATTCCAGGCCCTTTGCTTCGCGCCGGAATCGGAATCGAACCAAGAATACTCAGGCTCGTGAACCTTCACCCATGGAAATTCATGTAGTTAATTCCACTCCGCCCAGTGACACTCTCTCTAACAGTGACTGTGTTCGTCCCACAAATAGTGTGTGTCGACGTCGCCGGAAATCGCGTCAATTAGCGAGTGATTCTGTACCAGTGTCTGTTCACGTTGCAAGAGACAGTCGCTCTTGTCGTCACCAGGACACTAGACTTTTTGTGGACTTAGACATTCATGGCAACGTGATCCCATTCCAGCTCGATACCGGAGCTGCAGTTTCATTGATCAATAAAGACACGTACAAACAACTGGGCACACCTCCGTTGCGTGCCGCAAATGTTACGTTAAATAGTTATTCAGGTCAGAATATCCCTGTGTTCGGACAGTGCAGCCTTCTTGCAACATACAAGGGACAAACAAAACTTATGTCATTTTACGTCCTTCGTTCTTCTTCTGCAGTGAACTTGTTTGGTTTGGATTTATTTAAGTTGTTTAACTTGTCTATAGCAAATCAGGTCCTATCAGTGAACCAGACTGTGCCTTCAGCCAGTGTTTCTAGTCTATCTGAAGAATTTGCAGACATTTTTGCACCGGGCCTTGGTTGCGGTAACAACTATGAAGCACATTTGGACCTGAAAGTAAACGCGCAACCCAAATTTTTCAGAGCGCGCAATGTTCCCGATGCATTCCATGATGAGGTTGCAAGAACATTAAATGATTTGGAATCACAAGGTGTGATTGAACGTGTGCAGGCTTCTCTCTGGGCATCACCCTTAGTAATTTTGCAAAAACCTTCCGGAAAATTGAGACTTTGGGTGGACTTCAAAGCTACAGTGAATCCACAACTAGTGATTGCAACTTTTCCTTTACCCCACCCGGAAGATCTTTTTGACAAACTGTGCCCGGGTATATAATTTTCGAAGTTGGACGTAGCAGATGCTACTTACAAATACCGGTGGACGAAGAATCCCAGCGAGTTTTGGTGGTTAACACGCATCTTGGTTTGTACCGATTCAAAAGACTGCCATTCGGGTGTGCATCCGCCCCTGCATTGTTTCAGCAATATCTACAAACTGTTTGTGTGTCGGTCCCTACTGCAGCAAACTATCTGGACGATATTGTGATCTCCGGAAAGACGGAAGAAGAACATTTAGCCAATCTCAGAACATTATTTCAGGTCTTGCGACAACGTGGTCTTCGCTTGCGGAAGGACAAATGTGTGTTTTTTGCTTGTGACTTACCATATCTGAGCCACGTAATCAATGCCCAAGGCATACATCCCAGTCCAGAGCACCTCCGTGCCATACAAGACTTGCCTTCGCCGCAGAATTTGAAGCAGCTACAGAGTGTGCTGGGAAAAATTAACTATTATCATAAATATATCCCACATGCCTCTTCCATTTCAGCTCCGCTTCATCGCTTACGCCATAAAGGTGTTCCGTTCGTCTGGACGACGGAATGCGAACACGCCTTTCGCCAGTTGAAATCGGCGTTGCTTTCAAATACTTGCCTTACGCCATTCGATCCCCAGTAACCCCTTTTGTTGATGGTAGATGCATCGGATTTCGGGATCGGTGCTGTGCTTGCGCACAAAGATGGTTCGCATGATCGCCCTATTGCCTTTGCGTCCAAATTGCTCTCGTCTGCGCAAAGAAATTATTCACAGATAGAGAAAGAAGCTTTGGCTCTCGTATTTGGTGTTACTAAGTTTCATGATTTCTTGTATGGTCGTCACTTTACAATCATCACAGACCACAAACCTTTGAGATCGCTTTTTCATCCGAACAAGCCTGTACCTCCACGTACAGCGCAGAAATTCATTCGCTGGTCTATTTTCCTCTCGCAGTACCGCTACGATATCTTGTATCGGTCCACTGCTAAGCATGGAAACGCCGATGCGTTGTCCCGTTTGCCTGTTGCTGAGGATAGAGCATTCGATTCTTCAGAACTTGCTTGCATGTTCATTGATTCGGAAACCGATGACGTGGTCGAATCGTTTCCGATTGATTTTCGTCGTGTAGCTACAGCCACAGCTGCTGACCCTGTCCTTGCTACCGTTTTGCGTTTTGTTGCTACGCAATGGTCCTTGTCAACGTCACGGATCGAGGATCCGTTGGTTCGCCGATTTTTTGCTCACAAGGAGAGACTTTTTGTACGACGTGGTGTTTTGTTGTTAAGTTCTGATAATGATCAGTCCTGGGTCGTGGTCCCACGTTCGTTACAGTCCTCTGTCTTACGGCTTCTCCACCAAGGACATTGGGGTATAGTGAGAACGAAACAACTTGCTCATCAGCATTGTACTTGGTTCGGAATCGATGCTGCGATTACGAATATGTGCTCTTCTTGCATGGCGTGTGCCGAACAACAATCCGCACCACCGCGGAAATTCTTTGCATGGCCGAAAGCCACTTCCCCTTGGCAACGCTTGCACATAGATTTTGCTGGTCCATTCTGGAATGCTCGATGGTTGGCTGTAGTCTATTCCTTCAGTAATTTTCCTTTTGTTGTCCGGATGTCTGCCACGACGTCATCTGCCACCATCCAAGCGTTATCCGCTATCTTTTGTATTGAAGGTCTTCCACAGACTATTGTTTCCGACAATGGCCCACAATTCATGTCCGCAGAATTTCAGTCATTCTGCAAGGCCAATGGTATTCAACATCTGACATCCGCGCCGTTTTCGCCTCAGTCAAACGGTGCCGCTGAACGATTGGTCCGGACTTTCAAGTCACAGATGTTGAAGTTGAAAGAGTCGCATTCTCGGGAGGACGCGTTGTTGCTCTTTTTGTCTTCGTATCGCTCTCAGCTCCGAGATGGTCACTCGACGGCTGAGTTGCTCCACGGTCGTCCTCATCGAACCTTGATGTCTTTGCTGCATCCGCCGCATCAGGTTCCTGTGCAGCGGCAGCCACCTGCTTTTGCTCCAGGCGACGTTGTGTACTATCGCAACTATCGAGGTTCACGGCGTTGGCTCGCAGGGCGCATTCTTCGCTGCCTCGGCCGCGCTATGTATCTGGTTTTGAGGGCCTCTGGTGAGGTGCGCCGGCATCTCAATCAGCTGCGCCTCTGTCGTCGCACGGGTTCTGCCGCTCCCCGTCTGCTTTCAGCGACGGTGCCGTCCGGTCAGCGCCCTGGGGACCGATCTACTGGCTCGCCTCATCCCCAGGTGTTACCGACGCTGCCTTCCATTTTGCCACATGGCGACGCGCCACCGCCGCCGCCGCCTGTTCTCCCGCCGGCGCCGCCCGCAGTGGACGCTTCGCTGCAACCGCCAGGCACCTCCCTGGGTCACGCACCGCCGATCGCTTCCCGTGACCAGCTGTCCTTCGACATGGAACTCTTGCCCGCTCCGGACCAGATGTCGTCTTCGCCCGTCGGCTGCCCCGACGCGATGGAGATCGACCCTACGGCCCCTCCTGTCTCTTTACGGGCGCATACACCGCCTGTCGGCGTGCACCCTGGGCTAGGTTTTCAGGCGTTTCCTAGCTCCCCTCGGACCGAATGGCAGGGTGCGGGTGGCACAGCCTCGCCTGTTGTTAGGCTCCCCACCTCGTCGCATACGTCAACGTGGGGTCCTCCCCACGGCGGCCGGAAGCCTTATAACACGACCGTTCGCCGATTTGCGGGGGAGGAATGTGGTGTCACCGCCAGACACCACACTTGCTAGGTGGTAGCCTTTAAATCGGCCGCTGTCCATTAGTATACGCCGGACCCGCATGTCGTTGATATTGAGATTCTATTAATGTATCATCAAGAGCGATGTTCTACAATTGTGGATTAAAGTTAAGTATTCCAGAAGCTACGTACTTTCTTTATACCATTCATTACCTCACGCCAGCCTGCGTGAGTTTAAGAGCGTGCCTTTCGGCTTCCTCTCATTGTGTCTAAGCTGTCTTGTCTAGACACAACACCTATCGTCTGTTGAAATATGTTATTACTGTTGCTGGTTTCAGAGCTGGCAACATTGTACAATTCGTTTGGCAGCTATGGGATCAGTGACTTAAGCCTTGCAGTAGCACAGGATTATTCCACCTAGTTCGCCTCACGTATTCTTGTCATTTCCGGTAAATAATCTTACTAGTCCCGGTAGTTGCTGGGTATGAATTCTGATCGACCACAAATATTTTAGTCATGTTACTTCAAGTTAAGCTTTGCGAACTGATACTGGCCAAAAATTTTTATATTTCGCGTCACGTCAGCAATGATGACTGCTGCTGTGTTCCAGTATTGGTCAGGCACGGAAGCTTTGCCTGGATAGCGTTGGACGTATGAGGTGCTTGGTTTCAATTTAGGTGAAAAACTAGCTGCTCATGAAAATCTTAGATATTTAATCGCTAGATAACAATGGCGGTAGGTAACTTTCGAATTGCGCATAGATCCATATGCTGTCACATATACAGTGAGGCTACTAGCGACACATTGTTAATATTGAGGTTTCCATTGAGAGCCTGAAACTGTTAATAGCGTTTTTTTTTACTGGTTAGCGTTTTAACCACTTTACACAATGCCACACCATGCAAAGAGTAGATAATAGGCGGTCGGAAATCTTTTAGAGAGCAGGAACACTTGGAAGTATCATAGAACTTTGGTACTCCACATATTCTTGCAAAATCTTTTATTCATAAAAGAAGTTTGATTTGACTAAGACTTACTGAATGATTTACGTGAGAGAGAGCTACGAGTCTTCTGGTTGGAGTCACGAACGATGGCGGTCGAGTTGAAGCTATTTATGCTCATCTATGTCAGACATTCTCCAAAGGGATGGCGGTTATCGCTGAAACAACCGGATTCAGTTACAACCACTTCTTTGCGTCTCCAGTTTAACCTGACTGCTAACACCGCTCAAGATAATTCTGAAATAAACGATTTTCGGTTTTTTATTGGGGTTACTTCCAATAGTAAAAATTATAGAAAACTTCTAATGAAGGTGAGGGAAGAGGAGATCGTGATTGATATGGGTTCGAGGCTGCGGCAGAAATCGGTTCCCTTGTGTCCAGCAAAGATTGCCAAGGTGTAGGAGACGGCTGCGGCAACAGTGAGAGCGAATGGTCCCTGCATCGTCACTATCGGTTGGTATCAATTTTTCACCCTGAATTAAATGTCCACTACTGGCCATTAAAATTGCTACACCAAGAAGAAATGCAGATGATAAACGGGTATTTATTCGACAAATAATTATACTAGAACTGACATGTGATAACATTTTCAGGCAATTTGGGTGCATAGATCCTGAGAAATCAGTACCTAGAACAACCACCTCTGGCCGTAATAACGGTCTTGATACGCCTGGGGATTGAGTCAAACAGAGCGTGGATGGCGCGTACAGGTACAGCTGCCCATGCACCTTCAACACGATACCACAGTTCATCAAGAGTAGTGAGTGGCGTATTGAGACGAGCCAGTTGCTCGGCAACCATTGACCAGACGTTTTCAATTGGTGAGAGATCTGGAGAATGTGCTGGCCAGGGCAGCAGTCTAACGTTTTCTGTATCCAGAAAGACCCGTACAGAACCTGCAAGATGCGGTCGTGCTTTATCCTGCTGAAATGTAGGGTTTCGCAGGGATCGAATGAAAGGTAGAGCCACGGGTCGTAACACATCTGAAATGTAACGTCTACTGTTCAAAGTGCCGTCAATTCGTACAAGAGGTGACCGCGACTTGTAACCAATGGCACCCGATACCATCACGTCGGGTGATACGCCAGTATGGCGATGATGAATACACTCTTCCAATGTGCTTTCACCGCGATGTCGCCAAACACGGATGCAACCATCATGATGCTGTTAACAGAACCTGGATTCATCCGAAAAAAAGACGTTTTGCCATTCGTGCACCCAGGTTCGTCATTGAGTACACCATCGCAGGCGCTTCTGCCTGTGATGCATCGTCAAGGGTAACCGCAGCCATGGTCTCCAAGCTGATAGTCCATGCTGCTGTAAACTTCGTCGAACTGTTCGTGCAGATGGTTGTTGCCATGCAAACGTCCCAATCTGTCGACTCAGGGATCGAGACGTAGCTGCACGATTCGTTACAGCCATGCAGATAAGATGCCTATCATATCGGCTGCTAGTGATACGAGGCCGTTGGGATCCCGCACGGCGTTCCGTATTACCCTCCTGACCCCACCGATTCCATATTCTGCTAACAGTCATTGGATCTCGAACAACTCGAGGAGCAATGTCGCGATACGATAAACCGCAGTCGCCATAGGCTACAATCCGACCTTTATTAAAGTCGAAAACGTGATGGTACGCATTTCTCCTCCTTACACGAGGCATCACAACAACGTTTCACTAGGCAACGCCGGTCAACTGCTGTTTGTGTATGGGAAATCGGTTGGAAACTTTCCTCATGTCAGCACGTTGTAGGTGTCGCCACCGGCGCCAACCTTGTGTGAATGCTCTGAAAAGCTAATCATTTGCATATCACAGCATCTTCTTCCTGTCGGTTAAATTAGGCGTCTGTAGCAAGTCATCTTCGTGGTGTAGCAATTTTAATGGCCAGTAGTGTAAAATAAAGGTTTTAGTTATTATCCTAAAATTACAGCATATCAGTAATACTGTAGGTGTATAAGTCAAATTTACCTTCTCTTCCAAGGAACATTGTGGATGTTTTTTCCTCATAATTATGATGTTCCAAGTTCGTTGTTCCTTCTCCCCTTTTTAACTTTTTAAAGCAAATGGAAAATTCTGCCTCATGGCTCCAACGCTTCGTAAAATACTTCCAAACTAGCGATGGTGCCGTTCTGCAATATAACTGATGCCCCAGGACGACACTGAGAAGAGAAACTACAGTATAGATCAGGTGAGGCACATTGCACGCACACGCGTACCATCTAATTGGCAACGTCACACAGCAGCGGGTACATTGTTGTCTCTGCAGTGCACTTCCGATTCTTATTTCATGTGTTTGTTGATACTTTCTATTTGTAGGCATTGTTATTAAAGTAGTCCTGATCACTTTTCCCTATTTATATAAAAATCCAGCATTTCAAAGCAATGGAAATTTTACGAGTAAACAATACTTCTCCATTTACATCTAAATCTATAATCCGCAAATCACCTTGCAGTGTGTAACGGAGGGTACTTTGTGTACCACTGTAACTTGCTCTCTTCCTGTTCCAGCCACGAATAGTCCCCGGGAAGAACGATTGCCGGTAATTCACTGTATGGGCTTGAAACTCTCTAACTTTATCTTCACGGAGTTTTCGCGAGATATACGTAGGAGGAAGCAATCTATTTATAGACTGCTCTAGGAACTTACGCTCTAGGAGCTTAAACAACAGACCCCACCGTTATGTAGAACACCTCTCTTGTAGTGTCTACTACACTTTCGTGCTTACTAAAAGAACATGTAACGAAAAGCGTCGCTATTCTCTGGATCTTCCTTATCTCCACTATCAGTCATATCTGGTAAGGATCGCATAATGATGAGCAATATTGAATTGTCTGTCCAGCGAGTGTATTGTGAGCTGCTTCCTTTGTTGATGGACTAAATTTCCTGAGGAATATTACAATGAATCTGTCTGGCATCTGCTGTACTCACGATTAATTTGATGTGGTCGTTCCATTTCTGCACGCATACTCATAGATATTTTATAGAATTAACCGCCTTCCAGTGATTGTTCTGCAATTTTGTAGTCATGTAATGGAGGACCTTTTTGTCTGTGTATCCACGATACGTTATGTTTCTTTTGTTGAGGGTCAATTGCTGCTCCCTGCACCAAGCGTCGACCGTCTGCAGCTCTTCCTGAATTTGGGTACAATTTTCTACCGTCGCGACGTCTCTGTATACAACAGACTCATCAAATGGGTCATTTATACTGATCAGCCAGAACACTATGACCATCTACCTAAAGACGGTATGTCCACCCTTGGCACGGATAACAGCGGAGATACGTCGTTGCTTGGAAGCAATGATGCCGTCACAGGTCGCTGGAGGGAGCTGGTATCATCTGCACACACAAGTCACCTAATTTCTGCAAATTACGGGGAGGGGGGGGGGGGGACGATGAGTTTTGACTCCACGTTCAATCATATCCCAGTCGTGATCGATCGGTCAGATCTGGAGAGTAGGGGGACCAGCACATCAATTGGAACTCGCCACTGTGTTCGTCGAACCATTCCATCAAACTCCTGGTCTTGTGTCATAGCGCACTATCTTGTTGAAAAATGCCACCGTCGTCGGGAAACCTGATCATCATGAAGGGTTGTACGTGGTCTGCAACCATTGTAAGATACTCCTTGGCCGTCATTATGCCTTGCACGAGCTCCACTGGACCCAGAATGCCCACGTGAATGTTCCCAAGAGCATAATGGAGTCGCCGCCAGCTTTTCTAGGTCCCGCAATACAGGATCTGTTCCCCTGAAAGACGACGGATTTGCGTTCTCCCATCGGCATGATGATGTAGGTATCGGAATTCATCAGACCATACAATGCCATTGCGCCAACGTCCACTGATGACGTATCTCAATCCTTGTGACTAGAGGGACTTCGGTCGTTCGCTTATGTAATAAATTGGAACACCTATGGTCGTCATCGCGATGTTATTTATTATATGGCTACCAGTTTCGGTGTTTCAGTGCACCGTCTACAGTGTTTAACTGACGCTGAGGGGATCAACTCCATCCATATAGACGATTCATCAGTGGCCAACGTCTATGAACTGGATTTCGCGGACTGTCTGTAACACCGATGTTGTGTCCTCAACCATCAGGTGTTCCGTTTTATTAGATACGGTGTCGATGGTCACGTGCCCATTTCAGTCGTAGTTCTCGATGTCGCGGTGTTAACATTGGCACATGCATGCGTTGTCGGCTGCGGAGTCTCATCGTTAGGAATGTTTGGTGCACTGCATGCTCAGACACACTTGTACTCTACTCAGCATTAAAGTCTGCTGTTCGTTCCGCCACAGTTCCCCCCAGGGGGTCCACAACTCTTTTGTGGATACGTGCGTGGCGAGCACGGGGCCCCGAGCCATTGCAGCCTTCTTTCTCTCCCGGGCTGCATTTCCTTTCCCTTCCCCTCCTTTCCCCTCCATGCTCCTTTCCCCTCGGCCTCTCCTCTCCCTCTATTGGTGTCCTTGCTTATGTTGGCCCCCGCTATCCTCATGGTTCTGTTGGTTTTACACTCCGGCTTTGTTGCGTAATCGTCTCCTCCTTTTGGCATTCCTTGGTCCCCCTCTTGAGTTTGGCCTCCATTACAAAATTTCTCCTCTGTAGTGTGAGCCATTTGGGCAAGAGCACCTTACCTAGTGTCTCCAACGTGCGCCCTCCTAGTGCATTCCACCTCTTCTTTCACGTTGTTGTTTGATGCTAGGGTGCATAGCCAGCACGGTAGCCAGCCCATGTGGTGGGGTCGCTATGTACCCTTTTGGTTGAGCCCCCTGAACACACAGGGATCACACTTCTGATACCTGAGCTGTGACCTCCTCATGCATGCCTTGGAGTGGTTGCTCATCATCCTGGAGCATCGGAACTCCCGGCAACGGCCGCCGTGCCAGATGGCCCTTGCTGTGGCTGGGTGGCGCCCGTGAGGAGAGCCCCTGATCGGAGTGGGTGGTATCACGGTGGACGCTATGCAGATGAAACGCATACGGGTCCAAAACTCTGGCCGTTCTTCTGCGGCCATCTCTCTGCGTGGTACTGATTCCTCAAGTGCTGCTTCTCTTGCCCCTTCGGCCTTCCCTTCCATGGCTACCCCCTGGGAAGAGGGTCAGGCCCATCGTCTAGGGGCAAAACCTTTCCCCCATTATCTAGTTTGCACCAGGACTGATGGAGATACTTTCACCAGTGTCAAACCTTTATTCTTTGTGGAACACATTGAAGAAAAGTTCGGCGAAGTGGACTCCCTGAGCAAGATGCGGTCGGGTTTGTTGCTGATAAAAACTGCTTCGGCTGCCCAATCTGCGGCCCTTCGTGCCTGTACCCATCTTGGCACAATTCCTGTGTCCATTACCCCTCACCAGTCTCTAAATATGGTACAAGGTGTGATTTTTCACAGGGACCTCATCCTTCAAACTGATGAGGAACTTCGGGACAATCTCGGACGCCGGGGTGTTCACTTTGTTCGGCGTGTTCAGAAGGGTCCTAAAGATAATCGTATTGATACTGGTGCCTTTATCCTGGCCTTTGAAGGGGATACCCTTCCTGAGAAAGTTAAGATTATGGTCTATCGCTGTGATGTGAAGCCGTACATCCCACCTCCTATGCAGTGTTTTAAGTGCTTGCGTTTTGGCCACATGTCTTCTCGCTGTTCCCAGGACCCTCTCTGTGGTGACTGTGGACGTCCACTCCATGAGGGGAGTCCCTGTGTTCCCCCTCCTGTATGTGTAAATTGTCATGGTAGTCATTCACCACGTTCACCAGATTGCCCAGTCTATAAGAAAGAAAAAAAGATACAGAAGTCCCTTGATCGTTTAAGCTACACAGAGGCCCGTAAGAAATATGCACGATTGCACCCTGTGTCCATGACATCTAGTTACGCCTTGGTTACATCTTCACCCCTTCCTCCCCCTTCCTTACCCCCATCCCGGACCCCTCTCCTTCCCCCCTCCCCTGTGGCTCCCACACCTTCTCCTCTGGGCGCTGCTCCCCCTCCCCAGCCGGAGAAGTGTCCCACTCCTTCGGCGTCTGCCGGTCAAGGGCGCCTCTCCCGGGATACCCCTTCCCGGCACATTCCAGGTCAAAGGTCTGCTGCCGCGCGGCGACCGCGAGAGCCGCGGTCTATCGGCCCCCAGGTCGCCCGGTCTCTTTCTGTTCCTGATCTTCCTGCAGCTGGCTCCTTTATGCCACACAGCCCTCCTCGATCTCAGCCTGAAAAGAAGAAGGAACATAAGTCCCGGGACGAAGAGCCTCTGGTGTCACCGGAGGTCCCTTCCCCGACTTCACAACCGGATTCTGACCTGTCGTTCATGGATGTCGCCCCCTCCTTGTCGGTGACGGGTGGGGACCCGGCGGTATGACTGGATTTAGCGTGTTCAGTCCTCATTTAAACCATCGTTCTGTGGTTCTCCAATGGAATTGTAATGGCTACTATCGCCACCTTCCGGAATTGAAATCCCTTCTTTCGTCCTACTCTGCAGTTTGTGTGGTTCTCCAGGAATCTTATTTTACTGATGCTCACTCACCGACCCTCCGTGGGTTCCGTGTTTTCTGTCGAAATCGGGTCGGACCCTTGCGGGCTTCTGGTGGCGTTTGTACGTTGGTCCGTACAGACATTGCTAGCACGTGGATTCCTCTCCAAACTACATTGGAAGCGGTTGCTGTTAGGGTCCACTTAGACTCTGCAGTCACAGTTTGCAATCTTTATCTCCCTCCTGACAGGACTCTTACACCTGCTGCCTTAACCACCCTTCTTCAGCAACTTCCTCCTCCCTTCCTCCTCCTTGGGGATTTTAATGCTCATCATCCTTTGTGGGGCAGTGCCTTTCCATCTAGACGAGGTCTTCTTATAGACCAATTTATTGCAGACCACGACCTGTGCCTTCTTAATGATGGCTCCCCTACTCATTTCAGTGCTGGTCATGGTACCTTTTCTGCCATTGACCTTTCTCTTTCTTCTCCCTCTCTCCTCCCTTCATTACACTGGTCGCCACACGACGACCTTTGTGATAGTGACCATTTCCCGTTGATTATCACGCTCCCTTCCCGCTCCCCGATGGACAGGTTACCTCGTTGGTCTTTCCACCGCGCCGATTGGCCTCTATATACTGCACAAGTCGAGTTTTCTCCCTCTTTGTCGGGTTGTATTGATGACGTCCTACGTGACGTGTCTGACGCGATTGTTCGCGCTGCTAACCTTGCTGTCCCGCGCTCATCTGGACCATTTCGTCGCCGGCAAGTCCCGTGGTGGAGTACGGCCATTGCCATTGCCATCCGTGATCGCCGTCGAGCTTTGCAACACTTTAAGAGGCACCCATCCATAGCCAGCCTTACTACCTTTAAACGCCTTCGCGCTAAAGCCCGTTATTTAATCAAACTGAGCAAGCGGATATGTTGGGAACGATTCGTTTCTTCCCTTGGTTCCACTGTCCCTCTGTCACGGGTATGGGCTACACTTCGCTCTCTCCAAGGTTGCCATCGGCAGTCCACCCTCCCAGGCCTTCACCTCCCAGATGGCATTTGTACGGACCCATTAGTTCTCGCAGAACATCTTGCGACCCATTTTGCAGTGGCATCAGCGTCAGCCTCCTATCCAGCTGCTTTCCTTCATCAAAAACAGCAGGCTGAAGCTCTCACCTTATGTTTCACCACTTGTGAGTCAGAATCTTACAACGAACCTTTTACTGAATGAGAATTTCTTTCTGCTCTATCTTCTTCTCATGATACGGCCCCTGGCCCAGATTCCATTCATAACCAACTGCTTCAACATCTCAGTGCTCCACAATGGCAACATCTTCTTCGAGTGTTTAACAGTATCTGGCTCCAGGGCGACTTCCCTTCTCAGTGGGGGGATAGCATTGTGGTTCCTGTCCTTAAGCCTGGTAAGAACCCCCTATCTGTTGACAGCTATCGGCCAATTAGTTTGACCAATGTTGTTTGTAAGTTACTTGAACGGCTGGTAGCCCGTCGGCTCACTTGGGTCCTCGAATCTCGGGATCTATTGTCCCCTTACCAGTGTGGCTTTCGAGAGGGACGATCTCCAATCGATCATTTACTTCACTTGGAATCCACAGTTCGGCAGGCTTTTTCCCAGCGCCGCCATTTGGTTGCAGTGTTTTTTGACCTTCGCAAGGCCTATGACACGGCCTGGCGCCATCACATCTTACTAACCCTTCATCAGTGGGGTCTTCGGGGCCCACTCCCGATTTTTATCCGCCAGTTCCTGATCCATCGGTCATTCAGAGTTCGAGTTGGTACTGCTTTTAGTTCTTCACGGACCCAGGAGACGGGCATCCCACAGGGTTCTGTCTTGAGTGTCCTTCTTTTCCTCATTGCTATCGATGGACTTGTGGCCTCTGTCGGTCCCTTGGTCACCCCTGCCCTGTATGTGGATGATTTCTGCATTTGGGTTAGTTCCTCCTCGATGCCATCTGCAGAACGGCAGCTCCAGGTGGCTATACGGCGTGCCTCTGCATGGACCCTCTCACACGGGTTTCAATTCTCTCCTTTAAAATCGCGGTTGGTCCACTTCTGTCGCCGTACTACGGTCCGACCTGATCCAGAGCTCTATCTCGGTGCACAAAGATTGCCTGTGGTTCCACAGTTTCGTTTCCGGGGTCTTCTTTTCGACAACAAGCTCACTTGGCTGCCCCATATCAGACACCTGAAGGTAGGATGTTTCCGTAAACTCAATGTCCTTCGCTTCCTTGCCCACTCCTCTTGGGGTGCGGACCGTTCCCTCCTCCTCCGTCTTTATCGTGCTCTAGTTCTGTCACGTTTGGACTACGGTTGTCAAGTTAATGGGTAAGCTGCTCCTTTCACACTGCACGTGCTGGATCCAGTCCACCATCGTGGTATCTGTTTGGCCACCGGTGCCTTCCCTACTAGCTCTGTTGATAGTCTCCTGGTTGAAGCTGGGATCCCCCCCTTTCTGTTCGGCGGTCCCAGCTTCTGGTGTCTTATGCCCTCACTATCCGTTCTTCTCCCACTCATCCTTCCTATTCTATCCTTTCCCAGACCATGGACGTCGCCCGCCCAACTCCCGCCATCGGGCGGGTTTACCGGTTGGGCTGCGCCTTGCGTCTCTTTACCGTGATTTTCAGCTTCCTTCTTTGTCCTGTCTTCCTCGCTCCCTCCCCTCCACCCCTCCTTGGTTAGTTCCTCGGCCTCGAATTCGAATGGATCTCCGCCGCGGTCCGAAAGATTCCATCCCCCCGGTGGTGTTCCGTTCCTTTTTCCGCCACATTTTATGGGAGATTCGGGATGCTGTTGTTTTTTACACTGATGGCTCTAAATCTGCTGATCATGTTGGGTATGCCTTCACCTCCTTTGCTGGAACGGAAAATCATCTGCTGCCACCGACATGTGGGGTGTTTACTGCGGAATTGATGGCAATCTCCCGGGCCCTTACCTTTATTAAACAATCTCAACACAATCGCGTTTTGTTATGTACGGACTCGATGAGTGGCCTTCTTGCTATTGACCGGTGTTTTTCGCGCCATCCCTTGGTCTCTGCCATCCATGACCATCTCGCTGATCTTCACCGTGCTGCTTGTTCTATTGACTTCCTATGGGTCCCGGGCCATGTGGGTATCCCGGGTAATGAGCTCGCTGATCGTTTGGCTGGGGGAGCAGTTACTTACCCCCCGTTTTCTGTAACCCCTCCTGCAGTGGATTTACGGTTTCACATCAAATCCCACTTCGCACAGTCATGGGCCAATTCTTGAGAGGCTACTCCACTGTCTAATAAACTTCGTGCAATTAAGGTGACACCAGGCCCATGGCGTTCTTCCTTTCGCCTCTCCCGCAAGGACTCGACCACACTGTGTCGTCTCCGCATTGGCCATACCAGGCTGACCCATGGTTTTCTTTTGCGTGATGAGCCACCCCCGCTATGTGGTTGTGGAGCCTTCCAGTCAGTGGCCCACATTTTGGTTGAATGCCCCCTTCTTTTGGCTCTGCGTGCTAAGTACAGACTCCCCTACACTTTACCTTTGATGTTGGCTGACGATTCCCGGATGGTCTCTTTGGTTCTCGGTTTCCTCCGGGAGAGTGGTTTTTATACTCAGTTTTAAAGTTTTTAATCTCTCTCTGGTGTTGGGGCAGGGCAGTGAGTGTTTGGGTGTCTCCCACTGTAGGCAGTGTTCAGAGATTCCCGATTCACCTCCCTGACCGGAATCCTCTTTTCTTCCCCTTTTACTCTGTTTTTACCCCTTCTTTTTAAGGCTTGGTTAGTCTTTCTATTCCCATACGTACTTTCTGCATTATAGCAGTTGTACCTTTTAAGTCACAGGTGGTCTTGCCTATGCTGCTTCAGCATAGTTTTGGGTTCGTTCTCTTGCCGACTTCCCTCATTTGTTTTTACAAATGACAACGTGCTGCCTTTTTACGTTTTTCCGTTTTATTGTTCTGACTTTTCTGAGATGTCCCGTTAGCAGAATGGAGTCTATTTGAAACAAGGGACTGATGACCTTGCTGTTTGGTCCCTTTAACCTCAAACAACCAACCAACCAACCATCCGCCACAGTTGGCCGCCTGTCCTGTTGTACCAGCCTGCCCAGCCAACGATGTCCGACATCTGTAAAGAGCGGTGACCGCCCAGCCGCACGACGTCTGGACCTGATTTCACCTTGGTTTCGCCACGTGTTGAAGACGCTCACCACAGCACTCCTCGAACACGCGATAAGTCATGCAGTTTCCGAGAAACTTGTGCCGAGACACCGGGCCGTAACAGTCTGCCCTCAATCAAAATCATATACGAGGGTAATCCCAAAAGTAAGGTCTCCTATTTTTTTATAAGTACATAGACCTGTTTATTTCTACAATGGTTTACATCAGTTTACAGCTTGAACTTTTAGCTATTTTTGGACATAATCACCATTTCTGTAGATGCATTTTTGTAGACGCTGTGGCAGTTTTTGTATGGCCATATCATACCAGCTCTCCGCCAAGCTGTTCAGAAAGTTATGAACTCTTCTTTCACCTCGTCGTCGGAGCTGAATCGCTTTCCGGCCTAATGTTCTTTTAACTTAGGGAACAGGAGATAGTCACTGGGCGCCAAGTCAGGACTATAATGTGGGTGAGTGATTATGTTCCACTGAAACTGTTGCAGGAGAACAACGGTTTGCCGAGCGATGTGCGGGCGAGCGCTGTCATGGAGAATGTGTACGCCCTTGCTCACCAGTCCTCTTCTCCGGTTCTGAATTGCCCGTTTGAGTTTTTGCAGGATCTCACAGTACCTGTCAGCGTTAATTGTGGTCCCAGTGGGCATAAAGTCGACCAACAATACCCCTTTCCGATCCCAAAAAACGGTTGTCTTGACTTTACCGGCAGACTGGGTTTGTTTGAATTTCCGCGGCTTTGGCGAAGAAGGATGCCGCCACTGGCGTGATTGTTGCTTGGTCTCAGGTGTAAAGTGGTATGCCCAGGTTTCGTCACCCGTGACAATTGTGTCCGGAAAGTTGTCCTGTTCGGCTGCAAGGTAGTGAAGAAATGCGCGGGAAGCATCAACTCGTTGCCACATGTGATCCTCAGTTAGCATGCGTGGCACCCATCTTGCGCGCGCCTTCCGATAGTTCAATGTTTCCGTTAAAATTCTGTGAGCAGTGATTCGGGAAACCTTAGGAACCAACGTGCAGAGATAATCCAGGGTGATCCGCCGATCTTCACGCATGCTTTGCTTAACCTTCAACGCTGTCTTCTCAGAAATTGACGGTCTCCCGCTCCTTTGTTCGCCGTGAATTTCGGTCCGACCACCTGCAAACTCTCTACACCACTTAAGAACGTTTTTGACATCCATGCACGACTCACCATAAACTTCCGTCAACTGGCGATGGATTTCAATCGGTGCAGTGCCCTTTGCGTTCAAAAACCGAATAACTACGAGTAATTTGCACTTGGCGGTAACATTCAACGGGAGCTCCATTCTCAACGGCTGCCAAGTCCGGCGTGCGCGTGTTAACACACAGCGCGTGAAGCACTCTTCGTAACAGTGTGACCAACTGCTCCACAAACAGAGTTCTGTACTTATAAAAAAAGTAGGAGACCTTACTTTTGGGTTACTCTCATAGATCACGCGTACAGCAAGCTCACTGATATTGGGGCGGACTTGTGTCTGACTAGCAGTCATTCCTCGCCAGGTGACGCTGCTATTACCTGGATGGGTTTATATCGATTGCAGGTCGGTAGTCAGAGAATTCCTTCTGGTGAATATATACTGTGAAAAGTAGTGGTCCTATAACACTCGTCTGGCTCACGTCCGAAGTTACTTTTACGTCTGAAGAACTATGTCATATCTGAAGAACATGCTGTGCTCTGTTTGTTAGAAACTCTTCAGTCCAATCTCGTGTTTGGTCTGATATTCCGTACGCTAGTATTCTTTTCATTAGGTAGCAGTGCGGAACTGTTTTGAATGGCTTCTGACGACGGAACCCGCAAATATCTGAGTGCTTGTATCTACTGATTTCTGGGTCTCGTTTAGGAGCAGGACGATATGGGTTTCACAAGACCGTTGTTTCCGGAAACCATGTGGATTCCTACAAAGGAGTTTTTCGGCTTTCGTGTGAGATCCTGCACTGTCGTCTAACATAGGATGCCTAGGAAGTTGTTTTCTTGGATAGCTAGACAACATTCAAGCAAATCTTATTAACGGACTTTATTGTAATTAGGTAAATTAACAATACGTAATTTTGCCTTTTCACAAAGAGGTATCGTAAGCAATTGGTGGCATGCAAATAATCAATGTCCTTCGATGTATACAATTTTCATGCAAGCAATAAATATAGACCACAAGTCACGGCTAAGTCGTTTGGATCACAGCTTGTCTTCTAGTACAGCTCTTCTAGTGCGGCTCAGCTCGTGCGGCAGAGGTTACCTGGAGCTCCGCTTATACTCTCTTCGTATACTTGCAGCTGCTGTCGTGGTGCCGTCCTAGTCAGAGTTCTATCGGCTGACGTCGTCTCACAACCCTCTCTGTTGTACCGTTCCAGGCCGACTTGTCAGCGCTTGATGTTAAGCCGGAGCACTTTAGAAACGTCATAATACGCGAACATAATACGTATTTAAAAATTCTACAAATGAGCGACGTCAGAGGTACAGGCCAATAGATTTGTACATCTGTTTGACGACCCTTCTTGATAACGGGAATGACCCGTTTCTTCTGGCAATAATCAGGAACACGTCGCTCCTCCAAACTCCAACGGTACATTACTGCTAGAAGGGGACAAGTTCTTTCGCATTCTCTATGTAGATTCGTATTGGTGTTAAGCGATTTCAACGATTTAAGTTGCTGTTCTATCCCATGGTCACTAATTTCGAAATCCGCCAATTCGTCGTTTGTGCCACAGTTGAAAGGTATTACAGTGAGGCATTACAGTGCTCTGTGAAATATTTTCGGGAAAAGATGTTTAGCTTTTCGGCCTTTTCTCTGTAGTCCTCTGTGTCTGGACAGATGGCTTCGGCCAGTCTATTGATTCAATGTAAGATCAGATTTTAAGAGGATATTCCAAGTCTGTACACAGAATTTCACATTCGAATTAGCTCACCATAAGCGAATGTTGGCCTTGTACAACTTTTGCTTATTTGTGAGGCTTTGATTACATTTTTTAAAAATAGTTTAAAAACAAAAAAAAGTAGCACTGCTGCTATGGCAGATGGATATGCTGCTTTTTCCGATTATTAGCAAAAAATGGAAATAAACCTTTTGGAACGGAGACCAAACAATTACCGAAAAATACCGGTTATTCAGAACTAAAATATCGGTATCGCATTTTCCCATCCCTAATTCTTCAACAGAAAATGAGCGTTCAGTAGCGTCCTCTGCACTCCGCTGTGAATGTCGTAGCCAGTGCCAGCATTAAACGTGATCGTAGCGAGTTATTTAGCGAATTGTTATTCTATTTGTTCAAATGGTTCAAATGGCTTTGAGCACTATGCGACTTAACTTCTGAGCTCATCAGTCGCCTAGAACTTAGAACTAGTTAAACCTAACTAACCTAAGGACATCACACACAACCAAGCACGAGGCATATTCTATTTGTTGCAACATGTCAACGCTAATGGTGGTGGTAAGTGATAAATTGCGGACAAGCAAGCAAGAGGCATAATTTGCAGTACCCACGCTTTCTTCTATTGCAGAGCTAGTGTATGCACTTACTGCAACCGTCGCTTGCAACTGTCAGTGATTCAATCCCCAGCCATGTATTGAGCAGCGTCAACCGCCGTCGTTCGTGATTCGGACTATAGTGGTCTCAGATGCTACTGAGAGTGATAACGTTTCTCAAAAGTTATTTATTGTAATGGATTTGAATTTGTAAACTTTAAGGACTGTCTCATCACTAATAGCGTGTTTCCTAATACAGGCAACATCGTGGTATTAATCTACGTCTGAAATGATTGCCACCTAGGGCAGTGTTCCCTGGTGGTCGCTTGTGGCAGCCATTTTGTATAGCCAGACGACTGCACCGAAACGAGATTACAAGACGTGCAAGAGAGTTACTTCATGTGAGGTGCATGAAATCAGGCGGAACGCGTTTCAGCTCGTTCGAATACTTTACAGCATGAAAATACATCTTCTACAAATAATAGGAATTAATGTTATTTTATGGCTCTTTTTTGTAGTTAATTCAAGGTCGCCGTTTTGGTTCTATGGTTGCAACGTAGACACAAACTAAGTTTCTGAAATGCCTCGCTACTGTTCCAATCAAATGGGGCAGCTCACTGCCCAACAGAACGCACTGCTACTAAATAATACCCAAGCTACATTTTAAAAGTGCAAAACAGGCGACAGGGGAAATTTTCCCAAAGTACAGTGGTTCGACGGAGGCACAAAGAAGTTTCTCTATTTTTGAGCGGTGTTGAAATATCATCCTTGCTAAACTAGGCTCAAGCCATAGTTTTTCGGCTGTTTCTCAGAGACACAAGCAAAGTAGCTGGTCTGTATAGTTCTATTCAATACAGATAGAGTTTGACTGTCAAGGAAGTAGAACTCTAGCCCTACTGTAGGTGACGAATGATAATTTGAGAAACTGTTCAGTTTTGTTGTCTTATTCGTGTAAAGTCAGAGAGAAAGAGTAACGTAGTCAGAAGTTTTGAGAAACACACTGGTGAGAGGAGTAGGTAGTGCTTAGGAAATAAATTAATTTTAATTATCAGGCTTAAGTTAAAAGCTGGCTGTATATATAATGTGGTTTTTAAACTGGTGTATACGTTTGCTAATCTCAAGACAAACTTTATAAATTTTCTGGCTTATTGTAAAGTAAGTGTAGTTTCTCAAACAGTGTGATTTGTAAAAGTGTAGTAAGACAGTTTGCAGTTTAGTTGTAATTTTTATTAACTGGTGTTCTGTATAAAACTAAAAACAGAATTTACTCGTGTGGATAATATATCCGAGGATTAATCTTTTTGCTCAGAACTGACTAATATGATAGAACACGGTAGAATCGTGCAGCAATATCTGATTCTTGTCTGCGCTACTGATGGCAAATAAGTCTTTTAATTGTTTTTAAAAGTTTATCTTGACTTATATAAATCTCTAGACGTTTCACTTCCCTAAATCTGTGTTCTGTCATTGTTAAATTCTACTTTAACATTTTGTTCTGTAGTCTTTAATCAATGTTCGAATTTTAGATCATATATGCAATGGCTAACAACTAGAAAAACTTAAATACCAAGATTTTGAGAGAGGTTGTTATTCATAAATGGTGTAAGTGCAGCTACATAGGAATTTATGACAGAAAGTGAAAACTGAACAACTTGAAACGAAATCAGAAAAACTGTCACACGAACGCGCGTGTCATGCGTTTGACCAAGTCGAAGGGCAGTTCACAACTCTTTGAGGAGAGCGCCAGTTGAGTGCTGTTCACACTGAGGATCTGCTGTAGTGTCCACAGAGAGGTTTCTATCATGGTATAACATGGCACATGTCTCAACGACCATTTGTTTTCGGGCATATGTTTGTAGGAGACCTTTCTGGTCTTGATAAGTACAGTTTTTTAAACTCTCTGTATTATCAATCTGGGCTCCCGATTTTTTGTACCACAGAAAAAAAGTATCAGTGAATTTATTGTTTTATAACACACAAACAGAAAGGAAGGAAGTCTCTCATTCGATGTGCGGAAGTGTTGAAATACAAACATACCAAACACGCCCCCCACCTCCCACACACAAACAGAGAGAGAGAGAGAGAGAGAGAGAGAGAGAGAGAGAGAGAGATTACTCCTCTTTAATTTGTATTGCAAAACTGACCGCACGGTGTTTTGACAATGGGCAGCAACCGTGCTTCGATTTTCAGAGACCACAGATAAATAGCAGTTACACACTGCGGATTTCATAATTTTAAATATTGCTTGCTGCCGCGTTTCATCGTAGCACCTTTAATCCTCTGAAATTGCGTTCTCTCTTGCCCGAAGGACAAAGCGTTGGACGTCCATTGTTTCCGTGTTCATCTCGGCCAGGCAGTGTTTCAGTACCTCTATTATCCGCCTTGGAAAATGAGGGGGAGTGACAGAAAAAGCGATATTGTGTTACCCACGAACAGATTACTATACAGTTGGAAGCAGTGCGGTACCACCACAACGACTGCGTAAATATAAGCAAGAATGCCGATGGATCATTTCAAGCCTGTTGCATTTTGAGCTATGTGAGAACGCTATGAATTTGCAAAGCATGCCAGACTGCTAACGAGTGGGTCCCACATACGTGTTTGGTTTAGTCCAATTAACTTTAATTTAGCTCTGTAATTGTGAACAGATTCACGTCCTCATTATGGTTTCCTAACTCACACACCCACGCTAGCACTCGGGCAGCGATTGGTCTGATCAAACTCTATGAAGAGAAACACACGCTGAAAATCGATAGGTTAGTTTCAGAGTCTTGTAACTATATGTTATTTCATTTGTTTAATGAAGTAACTCCGTAAGAAAATGAGAAAAATGTTACTTCAGGAAAAGAAATTAACCTAGAAAGGACTGAAAGTGATTCATTTCCGCATTTAATAACTTCTTTGAGTGCAATGAGATGTTTGTGGAACGGTTACACTCAACTTCCATCGCCTTTTCTTAACAACATACTGTCGCAAAGTGTGAATGCTACAGAATTCTTCGAGCGGACCTCGTAACCACTCATGTGTCACCTCTTTTACTTCAGTGTCATTCTGTAAATGCTTACCACCTAACTCATCTTTGACAACTGTGAAGATATTGCTCTTACATAGGAGAAATAAACTGTTTGCCACTGAAATTGCAGCAGTATTAAGCGGAAGTCATGTTAGCATCAAGTTTATTACATGCTTGGGTATGAAAATGATTAGCATTCCAGCTTAGAGAATCACACACAGAACTCATAGTCCTAAAAATAGTACCTGTGAGAAATATAATGTCTCAGGCTCAGAATGAGAAGCGCACTTGGTACGCGAAAACCTATTCTGTGCTGGTTCTTTTTCATCAAGGTCGAATATAAATGGTATTATCTAATGCTTTTGAAAAAATTCAACAATAAAAATACTGAGGAAGGTTACATGAATGCATTATCAGCAGGCAGATATCGCGGTAGAAGCTACAACCTTCGAAAACATCGGCGTTCAGTATGGATTACGAGAAGGTTGCTGTCTTCTCAAAAGGCGTGACTCTTGATATTAAAGGTTATATTGGCTAGATCAAGTATACTGACGTCGCTGTTGAGTTTATGAATTCAATGAAAGGCCTTCAAGAACCTTGAAATCTAATAACACGGATTAACAAGTCGTAGATATTTCATATGATTTTTACTTGTGATAATGCAGATTTTCAAGATGATTCCTTTTGAAAACTTTCGCCACCAGTTTTGTAAAGCCCTCGTCATCACTGCTGTGGAGGCCGAGTTTGTGAGTTCGTGTAACGGCTCCTGGTGCAGTACACCGCTAAGACAATTTCTCCCTGTCAGTACTACACAGCCATGCCCAAGGATCAGGTAACAGGATAGGAGAACGAAGGTTTTACAACACTCCAACAAATTAATAAGAAAGCGACACAAATGAGTTAAAAGGTTGACTTATCTTTGTGACTATTTGAATCATAAAGTCTGCAACACTGCTTGTAATATAACACAAAAAAGGCCCTCAGTGGATAAGTGCAAATAATCGTAGGTATACTTCACAGTACACAGCAAATGCAATTGTTCAACTGTCTGTTCACTTCTAAGAGTTCACTAAACGACGTTCTCTGTCTAAATCATCCCTGGAACATGATCTGTAACCAAGTGGGCGAGTAGGCTTCTGTGCGTTGGCCAGTCATTGGCGGATTGTACTCGGCCGGCAGTTGAAGAGGCGAAGTCGATGTCTTCACCCTCAGAGCCGCCCGTGGCGCTGGCGGAGCTCGCGCCAAGTGTCGAGTCTCTATGGCACTGCCACCAGCTTGCATCTTGGGGCTTGTGGTGCTTTTGTTCTGGTTGTGTCTTGTTCGGACGACACAGCAGTTCCAAATCTGGAAATTTTTTGACAATGGAGCCAAACAGTATAATGCGCCCCCAGGGCTTGGTATTAGATCCTTCTTTTTTGGTAATCAGTCTTCTGACTATTCCAATCTCTGACGTTAAGTTTCTCGCTGTTGTCATTTGTGCTACTTATCATTACTTTCGTCTTTCTTCGATTTACTGTCAGTCCAGATTCTGTACTCATTACACTACTCATTCCATTTAGCAGATCATGTAATTCTTCTTCACTTTCACTCAGGATAGCAATGTCATCAGCGAATCGTATCACTGATATCCTTTCACCTTGAATTTCAGTTCTACTCCTGAAACTTTCTCTTATTTTCATCATTGCTTGTTCGATGTACAGACTGAACAGTGGGGCGAAAGATTACATCCCTGTATTAAGCCCTTTTTAATCCGAGCACTTCGTTCTTGGTAGTCCACTTTTATTATTCCCTCTTGGATATTGTACGTATTGTATATTACTCGACTCTCCCTGTAGCTTACCCCTATTTTTCACAGAATTTCGAATATCTTGCACTATTTTACATTGTCGAACGCTTTTTCCAGGTCGAAAACTCCTAGGAACGTGTATTGATTTTTCTTTAGTCTTGCTTCCATTACCAGCCACAATGTCAGAACTGCCTCTCTCTTTTGCCTTTATCTTTCCTAAAGCCAAACTAATGGTCTTCTAACAGCTGCTCAATTTTCTTCTCCATTCTTCTGTGTATTATTCTTGTCAGCAACTTGGATACATGAGCCGTTAAGCTGATTGTGCGGTAATTCTCCAACTTGTCAGCTCTTACAGTCTTCGGAATTGTGTGGATGATATTTTTCCGAAAGTCACATGGTATGTCGCCAGACTCATACATTCTACAAACCAACGTGAATAGTCGTTTTGGTGCCACTTGATGATTTTAGGAATTCTGATGGAATGTTGTCTATCCCCTCTGCCATATTTTATCTCCTCCAAAGGTTTCTTAAGTTTTGATTCTAATACTGGATTCCCTATTTATTCTAAATCGAGTCCCCTTTCTTATCCTATCACATCAGACAAATATTTCCCCTCTTAGAGGCCTACAATGTACTCTTTCCACCTATGCCGGCCTCTGTAGCCGAGCAGTTCTAGGCGCTTCAGTCGGGAACCGCGCGACCGCTACGGTCGCAGGTTCGAGTCCTACCGCGGGCATGTATGTGTGTGATGTCCTTAGGTTAGATACGTTTAAGTAGTTCTAAGTTCTAGGGGACTGATGACCTCCGATGTTAAGTCCCATAGCGCTCAGACCCATTTGAACCATTTTTCCACCTATCCGCTCTCTCTTTTGCATTTAACAGTGGAATTACCGTTGCACTCTTAATGTTACCACCTTTGCTTTTAATTTTACCGAAGCTTGTTTTGGCTTTCATTTATGCTGAGTCAGTCCATCCGACAATCACTTCTTTTTCGATATCTTCTTATTTTTCATGGAGCCATTTCGCCTTAACTTCCCTGCACTTCCTATTTGTTTCATTCTTCAGCGACTTGTATTTGTGTATTTCTGAATTTCTCTGAGCAGTTTTGTACGTCCTTCTTTCATCGATCAGCAGAAGTACTTCTCCTGTCTCCATTACCTTCTTTGAAACTTTTTCTCTCCAACTTTTGTGATTGTCCTTTTTAGAGACGTCCATTCCTCTTCAACAGTGCTGCCTAATGAGCTATTCCTCATTGCTGCATCTACAGCCTTAGAGAACTTCAAGTGTATCTCGTCATTCGTTAGTACCTCCGTATTCCACTTTTTTGCATATAGCTTCTTTCTGACAAATCTCTTAAACTTCAACCTACTTTTCGTCACTACTGAACTGTGATCTGAGTCTGTATCTGCTCTTTGGCAAGCCTTACAATCCAGTATCTGATTTCGGAATATCTGTCTGACCATGATGTAATCGAACTGAAATCTTCCCGTATCACCCGGTCTTTTCCAAGTATACCCCCCTTCATTTTGTGATGCTTGAGCAGAGTATTCGCTGTCACTAGTTGAAATTTATTGCAGAACCCAATTAGTCTTTCTCCTCTCTTATTCATTGTCTCAGGTCCATATTCTCCTGTAACCTTTTCTTCTACTCCTTCCCCTACAACTGCATTCAAATCTTCCATGACTAATAGATTTTCATCTCCCTTTATGTATTGTGTTATGCTTTCAACATCCTCATAGTCTTTCCCTGTCTCTTCATGTTCAATATGCGACGACAGCTTGTATACCTGAACTATCGTTGTCTGTGTTGATTTACTGTCGATTCTGATAAGAACAACCCTGTCACTGAGCTGTTCATAGTAACACACTCTCTGCCCGACCTCCCTATTCATAACGAATCCTATTCCCGTTGCACCATTTTCTGCTGCTGTTGATACGGCCCTATTCTCAGCTGACCAGAAATCCTCGTCTTCTTTCCATTTCAGTTCACTGACACCTACTATATCCAGATACAGTCTTTGCATTTCCCTTTTTAGGTTTTCTAGTTTCCCTGCCACATTCAAGCTTCTGCCATTCCATGCCATGGAACGTTAGCCTTTTGTTGGTTATACAGTCTTTTTCTCATGGTCACCTCCCCGTTGGCAGTACCCTCCCGGAAATCCGAATGGGAGGCTATTTCGGAATATTTTGCCAATAATGAGATCATCGTGACACTTTTTCAATTACAGGCCCCCTGTCCTGGGGATACACTTTATGTGTCTTTAATGTAGTGATTTCATTGTCTTTTGCATTCTCATGCCGCTAATTATTCCGCCTTTAGGGGTAGTTTTCCACCCCGAGGACAAGAGAGATCCCTGAACTTCTGTCCGCTCCTGCGTCCTCTTTGACAAGACCGTTCGCAGAACGAGGTTAACTTCTTATGCTGGAAGTCTTCGGACACCAACGCTGATTATTAATCAAAATTTAAACGGTACCGGGCTTCGAACATGGGACTGACGACATCTACATCTATACTCCGCGAGCCACCTTACGCTGTGTGGCGGAGGGTACTTATTGTACCACTATCTGATCCCCCCTTCCCTGTTCCATTCACGAATTGTGCGTGGGAAGAACGACTGCTTGTAAGTCTCCGTATTTGCTCTAATTTCTCGGATCTTTTCGTTGTGATCATTACGCGAGATATATGTGGGCGGTAGTAATATGTTGCCCATCTCTTCCCGGAATGTGCTCTCTCGTAATTTCGATAATAAACCTCTCCGTATTGCGTAACGCCTTTCTTGAAGTGTCCGCCACTGGAGCTTGTTCAGCATCTCCGTAACGCTCTCGCGCTGACTAAATGTCCCCATGACGAATCGCGCTGCTTTTCGCTGGATCATGTCTATCTCTTCTATTAATCCAACCTGGTAAGGGTCCCATACTGATGAGCAATACTCAAGAATCGGACGAACAAGCGTTTTGTAAGCTACTTCTTTCGTCGATGAGTCACATTTTCTTAGAATTCTTCCTATGAATCTCAACCTGGCGCCTGCTTTTCCCACTATTTGTTTTATGTGATCATTCCACTTCAGATCGCTCCGGATAGTAACTCCTAAGTATTTTACGGTCGTTACCGCTTCCAATGATTTACCACCTATGGCATAATCGTACTGGAATGGATTTCTGCCCCTATGTATGCGCATTATATTACATTTATCTACGTTTAGGGAAAGCTGCCAGCTGTCGCACCATGCATTAATCCTCTGCAGGTCCTCCTGGAGTACGTACGAGTCTTCTGATGTTGCTACTTTCTTGTAGACAACCGTGTCATCTGCAAATAGCCTCACGGAGCTACCGATGTTGTCAACTAAGTCATTTATGTATATTGTAAACAATAAAGATCCTATCACGCTTCCCTGCGGTACTCCCGAAATTACCTCTACATCTGCAGATTTTGAACCGTTAAGAATGACATGTTGTGTTCTTTCTTCTAGGAAATCCTGAATCCAATCACAAACCTGGTCCGATATTCCGTAAGCTCGTATTTTTTTCACTAAACGTAAGTGCGGAACCGTACCAAATGACTTCCTGAAGTCCAGGAATACGGCATCAATCTGCTCGCCAGTGTCTACGGCACTGTGAATTTCTTGGGCAAATAGGGCGAGCTGAGTTTCACATGATCTCTGTTTGCGGAATCCATGTTGGTTATGATGAAGGAGATTTGTATTATCTAAGAACGTCATAATACGAGAACACAAAACATGTTCCATTATTCTACAACAGATTGACGTAAGCGAAATAGGCCTATAATTATTCGCATCTGATTTATGACCCTTCTTGAAAATGGGAACGACCTGCGCTTTCTTCCAGTCGCTAGGTACTATACGTTCTTCCAGCGATCTACGATAAATTGCTGATAGAAAGGGGGCAAGTTCTTTAGCATAATCACTGTAGAATCTTAAGGGTATCTCGTCTGGTCCGGATGCTTTTCCGCTACTAAGTGATAGCAGTTGTTTTTCAATTCCGATATCGTTTATTTCAATATTTTCCATTTTGGCGTCCGAGCGACGGCTGAAGTCAGGGACCGTGTTACGATTTTCCGCAGTGAAACAGTTTCGGAACACTGAATTCAGTATTTCTGCCTTTCTTCGGTCGTCCTCTGTTTCGGTGCCATCGTGGTCAACGAGTGACTGAATAGGGGATTTAGATCCGCTGACCGATTTTACATATGACCAAAACTTTTTAGGGTTCTTGTTTAGATTGTTTGCCAATGTTTTATGTTCGAATTCGTTGAATGCTTCTCTCATTGCTCTCTTTACGCTCTTTTTCGCTTCGTTCAGCTTTTCCTTATCAGCTATGATTCGACTACTCTTAAACCTATGATGAAGCTTTCTTTGTTTCCGTAGTACCTTTCGTACATGATTGTTATACCACGGTGGATCTTTCCCCTCGCTTTGGACCTTAGTCGGTACGAACTTATCTAAGGCGTACTGGACGATGTTTCCGAATTTTTTCCATTTTTGTTCCACATCCTCTTCCTCAGAAATGAACGTTTGATGGTGGTCACTCAGATATTCTGCGATTTGTGCCCTATCACTCTTGTTAAGCAAATATATTTTCCTTCCTTTCTTGGCATTTCTTATTACACTTCTAGTCATTGATGCAACCACTGACTTATGATCACTGATACCCTCTTCTACATTCACGGAGTCGAAAAGTTCCGGTCTATTTGTTGCTATGAGGTCTAAAACGTTAGCTTCACGAGTTGGTTCTCTAACTATCTGCTCGAAGTAATTCTCGGACAAGGCAGTCAGGATAATGTCACAAGAGTCTCTGTCCCTGGCTCCAGTTCTGATTGTGTGACTATCCCATTCTATACCTGGTAGATTGAAGTCTCCCCCTATTACAATAGTATGATCACGAAACTTCTTCACGACGTTCTGCAGGTTCTCTCTACGGTTGCTATGCAGGTGGTCTATAGAAGCATCCGACTATCATATCTGACCCACCTTTGATACTTAACTTAACCCAGATTATTTCACATTCGCATTCGCTAATAACTTCACTGGATATTATTGAATTCTTTACTGCTATAAATACTCCTCCACCATTGCCGTTTATCCTATCCTTGCGGTATATATTCCATTCTGTGTCTAGGATTTCGTTACTGTTCACTTCCGGTTTTAACCAACTTTCCGTTCCTAATACTATATGCGCACTATTTCCTTCAATAAGAGATACTAATTCAGGAACCTTGCCCTGGATACTCCTGCAGTTTACCAATATTACGTTAACTTTTCCTGTTTTTGGTCTCTGAGGACGGACGTTCTTTATCAACGATGATAATGTCCTCTCTGGTAAGCCGTCAGGTATTTTATCGTTTCGCCCAAGGGGGGGTCCCTCTAACCTAAAAAACCCCCGTGTGCACGCCACACGTACTCTGCTACCCTAGTAGCTGCTTCCGGTGTGTAGTGCACGCCTGACCTGTCTAGGGGAGGCCCTACAGTTCTCCACCCAATAACGGAGGTCGATGAATTTGCAACCATTATAGTCGCAGAGTCGTCTGAGCCTCTGGTTTAGACCCTCCACACGGCTCCAAACCAGAGGACCGCGATCGACTCTGGGCACTATGCTGCAGATATTAAGCTCAGCTTGCACTCCGCGTGCGATGCTGGTTGTCTTCACCAAATCAGCCAGCCGCCGGAAGGAACCAAGGATGGCCTCAGAACCCAAGCGGCAGGCGTCATTCGTTCCGACATGTGCTACTATCTGCAGCCGGTCACACCCAGTGCGTTCAATAGCTGCCGGAAGGGCCTCCTCCACATTACGGACGAGACCCCCCGGCAAGCTCACCGAGTGCACACTGGCATTCTTCCCCGACCTACCCGCTATTTTCCTGAGGGGCTCCATAACCCGCCTAACGTTGGAGCTCCCTATAACTAATAGGCCCGCCCTCTGTGACTGTCGGGACCTTGCCGGAGAATCGGCCACTGGCCCAACAGGCGAGGCATCCTGTGGTGGCTCGGAAACGATGTCATCACCACTAGGAAGCATCCCGTACCTGTTGGTACTAATCACTTGATTACTAATCACAGACGCTACCCCCGTTTTTTTGTTCGTTGTATTTAGTCGTAGCGGACGTCACATGACATCCGTTGATTCCTCCACTCAGTTTTTTCTTACAGAGACCAGTCAGTCCTATGACCGAACACGCTGAGCTACCGTGCCGGCACCCCTAGACCAAGGTGCACCAATACCGGTTTCTATCTACGGAAATGATGTGTCATCAGCTAGAATAAGCTCATTAGCCAGGAATATCGGTAATCCCTACCTCCTTTAACCATAAATGGGACAAATCTCAACTTCTCTCTTTCAGCAAAGTGTCTAGAGATCGTAACAGATGAAAATCTAAATTGCATTGAGCACGTAACTGCAGTGTACAAGAAGGCATCAACATCCCTCTATGTACTATAAAAATATAAAAAGCTGCTTCCTCTTGACCTGAAAAGTAAATTTGTACAAACATACTTACAGTCACTGATTACAGCGATGACATCCCTCAAGGCCTTTCTTAGGAAAGCTCACGGCGCCTGGAATTGATTATGAATGCCTGTGTTCATTATGTCTGTTATGTTCGAGTTTTTGATAGTATTTCACAATCATGTGCCCAGCTATCCTGGCTGCTTGCAGACAAATGCAGAGATTTTCATATCCTCTGCCTTCTCTACTGTCTTATCAGTGAACACTGTCACTCAAATCTCTCCTCTGCCTTAACGCTCTTGTTTGAAAATCAAGGCAGAAAAACCTGTTCCCACCAGAGCAAAACCTTTGGGTCCCAGTACATCGTAGAGCCATCTTCTCGAAGTCCTTCTCAGCCGCAGGTACCCGACTCTGGGGCAACTTCCGCTTAATATTACAGAACTAAATAACATCTACAGCTTCAGAAAACAGGTAATGACATATCTGCTAAAGCAGCAATATGGATTACCAATGTCCCTCTACGCACACGTTACCCTTGTATATTCCTCCTTCCAGCCTGATCTTCCTCATTACCCAGTATTTTAAATAGATACAGTCTCCTTAAATTTCCTTTTCGCAGGAGTCGATGTATCAGAAAACATCTCTTTTGTACACCTTAAAATTTTCTTATATCTGCCACTATCATTATTGTTATGATAATAATAATAATTATTATTATTGATATTATCATTATTTATGGCCGCAGCGCTCTAGTTTAAGTACTGCCAGAATTAATTTTACTGGCTCATGTTGTTGGGGTCTTCAGACAGTGTAATTTATTGGAATTGGAAATTTGTGCCGGACGTTGTGGCCGAGAGGTTCTAGGCGCTTCAGCCCGGAACCGTGCTGCTGCTACGGACGCAGGTTCGAATCCTGCCTCGGGCATGGATGTGTGTGATGTCCTTAGGTTAGTTAGGTTTAAGTAGTTCTAAGTCTAGGGGACTGATGACCTCAGATGTTAAGTCCCATAGTGCTTAGAGCCATTTCACCATTTTTTTGGAAATTTGTGGTAAGTTCCTATGGGACCAAACTGCTAAGCTCATCGGTCCCTAGGCTTACACACTACTTAATCTAACTTCAACTAACTTACGCTAACGACACCACACACACCCATGCCCTAGGGAGGACTCGAACTTCCGACGGGGGTAGCAGCGCGAGCCGTGGCAAGGCGTCTTTGATTGTACGGCTACCCCGCGCGGCTATATTTTATTCACACTGTCACTTCAAACATACAATAATTCAATACCGGTTGTCTTATCAATATTGTTATTTCTTAGATATCTATGGTATGATAGATACTGTGCATGGGAAACATTGGTCCGATGTAAGAGAGGGCATGGTGGAGCTAATAAGATTAAATAAGTAAATGAATGCTATGCTGAAATATCTGCCTGTGTTTCGGTTGCTTGGGCAGAATGTTACAAGAACACATCTCAAGAACGGTGGTTTTTTGCGATTTCCCTAAACTGCTCCAGACAAATTCCGGGATTCTTCCTTTGAAAATGGTACGAGCTTCTTTCGTCCCCATTGTTTCATATTCCGAGCTTGCGCTCTTTCTCTAGTGACCAAGCTGTCGACGGTGTGTTAAAGACTACTATTTCTTACTTCTTTCAAGAATGATGTAAATGTCGTGTGACTAGGGCCTCCCGTCGGGTAGGCCGTTCGCCGGGTGCAAGTCTTTCGATTTGACACCACTTCTGCGACTTGCGCGTCGATGGGTATGAAATGGTGAGGACAACACAACACCCAGTCTATTGAGCGGAGAAAATTTCCGAAGTAGCCGGGAATCGAACCCGGGCCCTTAGGATTGAAATTCTCTCGGGCTGACCAGTCAGCTACCGTGGGAGGACTTCAAGAACGATGAGAAACAGAGACAAAAGGTTTGCATGTTACGAATCAGAAAGTTCCGTTTATCTTAGAAAGAATGCTCTGTACCAAAATATTAAAGTGCTGAAATTAATACTTGTACACTTGTAGGTAGAATAATTGTCAACAGTCGACGTACAAGGTAGTATTGTCACGATTCAAAAGTTGATTCTAGGCTTTCTCCTGCGACCTTTCGTGAGAAATTAAGGGAGAAGGCAGAACTGTTTTGTGTATCAACAACGTATGATAACAAACCGAAAAAGGAAACGATTTGTTGTTGTGACTGATGGCCACTCTTTTCACGACTTGTGCGTTGCACATTGAACAGAAGCGTTAGTTTTAGTCTCTTCCAAAACTAATAGTCATAAAAAGTCCGGAAACAGTTCAGATATGGTATGCAGGACATAAAATCCCGACTGAGGACTGCGATCATTTTTATGTTCATAATTGGCAACCAGTGCTGTACAATCGCAATAAAGTCATGAGATGTTCAATTGACTCTTTTATTAGAACATGTTACGCGTTTCGGGATTACACCCATCTTCTGACATCACAAACTTCAACTCCTTTCTAACCAACCAGGCGTACAGGCTTGACAACTCAAAGAAAGTGTCCAATAACATACGACTATAACCGTTTGCGCTTGTGTCGTAGTTACAGTCATATGTTATTGGACACTTTCTTTGAGTTGTAAAGGCTATACGCCCTGTTGGTTAGAAAGGAGTTGAAGTTTGTGATGTCTGAAGACGGGTGTAGTCCCGAAACGCGTAACACGTTCTAATAAAAGAGTCAGTTGAACATCTCATGACTTTACTGCGATTGTACAGCATTGGTTCCAATTATTAGCAGTTCAGATACATGATGAGGTCGCAGCAGCTCTACCTTCTCCACAGTCTGTCATTTCGATGGACTTGAAACTAGGAGTGACGTGGCTGCTTTCCTGGAGACCGTAAGTACTTCTGTTAGCCAAATATAATTGAAAAGTTGAACGGGGATTTCTTTTGACCTCTGATTTAAGTCTTTTAACATGCTGTATGTTGTCAGACCGTGACCAGAAGCAGTGTGACGGGCTGTGGTCGATGAACCCAACTCCCACAGGGAGAGGGGACTGCTGTGTTCCCTCAATGTTGGTGAAACGGAAATCCTGTGTGGCCACTGGTCAACGCAGCTGGAAAACTCTGATAAAATTCAACTACTGTGTTGTAAGGAGAGTTCTCTATTCTTGTACAGCTGATATTTGGGGCCGTGAGTACTACCTGGAATTCCTTCAAATGGGCCCCAAACTTTACTATCGGATGTGGATTTATTGAAGGAATTCGGGACTCTTTATACGACCTCTTT
This sequence comes from Schistocerca serialis cubense, assembly GCF_023864345.2. Classification (NCBI taxonomy): domain Eukaryota; kingdom Metazoa; phylum Arthropoda; class Insecta; order Orthoptera; family Acrididae; genus Schistocerca; species Schistocerca serialis. Next base: position 313,479,955 of record NC_064643.1, read on the forward strand.
TTACTCTTCATGCTTCCCGCATTTGTCATCGTCACCCAAAAGGTAATGAGGTTTCCAGCTATGTGATACGCCTTGAACCTACGCATAACCCCTGTCCCGAAGAGATGACACTCGTCGTTCCACCAAGTGGCCGCAGAGATTCTTTGATGCCTCTTCCAAATGGATACATAAGACATTCCCCTCCCTCCGCCATAAAACTCCGCCGCGAGCCTTGCACACTTTCAAAATGTTCTGAAACAGCCAGTTGGGTGTAAAGTGTCCGATGGGCGTTTCTGAATATTCTTCTCTACGGCTTTCATTCGCAATCTGATTCGTCTGGCAGACGGGTCTAGATGTGGGAATGTTCTCTTCCGTTCAGGTGGTGATCCACTTCTAACTGAACAGTGCGTTTGAGGTGAGCAATACTGCGTAGCATGACTGAAGTTCATCAGCAGTTTGTGTGAGACCCTTTATTGCAATAGAGGGGCAGGCGACCTTGATGGACACTGCTACACCAGCATCTGTCCCGGCATCAGTAAGGCTGTCTTTTCTGTGGATGCCAAGCCTCCAAGTACAAGAGCGTTAGTCTCATGAAGGCACAGGTAGGGATGTCTTTCTTGTTCAAGGAGTCTCAGCTGCTCAGCACATGTCTTGTAGTCGTTAATATTTTATTGAAGGATGGAAGCGATTTAAATGCTTTGATTCTAGTTTCACTCTAATTTTGTTTCAGGGTAGCGGGCGACCGAATGACTGGGGTATGGCGTCATCTAGACCCGTAATGTATTCATCATCAGTAAAGCATATGAGCAACACATCTCTTTTTTAGAATGCTCCGTCGAGATTGCAATTTTAATTTTGTTTTTTGTTTTTGGACACTGCACCATTTTTCATAGTGCCTGTTTGTTTCAGTTCTTCGTGACTCGTTTCAACTTTATTATTATCATTTTTTGCTTTTGTTTTACTTTCCTTGGATTTAATGTATAATCGTGCTGCGGTTCTAGCTTTCATCTCTTTGTTGTACGTTTATGAATATCTCCCCTTTCCCCCTTTTTGGATATTTCCTGTGGTTTCTTCTTCTTCGCGGATGGATCACTTAGGACCACGCGTAATCAACATTTATTGGCCTTCCTTTTCGCCCAGTATTCCTTCATAAACAACGAGTGGGCTAGCTTTCGTTGCGTAGACCATGTATGTCGGTTGGTTTTTCTCTCTTCTTCCTCAAAACCCCGTGTGTGATTTTTCTGATTTCATTTCTATCATGTAGATTCGGAGACCCTAATTCTCTCAGGTCTTTTTCCGTCTGTTTGTACCAGTTCGGTCTTGTAGTTTTGTTCTTTAAAAACGTATTGATTTTGTGCGTTAACCTGTTTGAGTCCATTCTTTCTAAGTGCCCCATGAATTGGATTCTTCTCATGCGCATTGTGTCTGTTATTTTGGAGATATTTTTATATATTTCTGCATTGGGTTTTGGATAATGTACCCCATCTTTAGTTCTTGGTCCTAGGATTTTCCTCATTATCTTACGTTCTTTCACTTCTAATTCCTCTTTTAGTGTTGAAGGTTTAGTGTCTGAGATGCGTAGAGAACTTCGGGTCTAATTGCTGTTGTGTAGTGTCGTATTTTGCAGTTCCACGAGAGACTCTTTTTGTTGTAAATGTTTTTTGCTAACTGAAACGCCGTCTCCATTTTCTGGACTCTTGATCTGACAGATTTCTTTTCATTACAATTTTCTGCAATCCATTCACCTAAATATTTAAATTCTTTTACTCGAGAGATGTAGTTATTACCAATTTTGAGATCAGAAGGTGCATCTTTGACGTCAGTCATAAAATTTGTTTTTTCAAATGAAATTTGTAATCCTATTTTAGCTGCCTGTTCTTGTAATAATTCTAGCTGTTTCTGTGGATCGGTAATGTCTTGTGCGATCAGTGCCATGTCATCAGCAAATGCTAAACAGTGTAATTCTATGTCCTTATGTCTTGGTCCCAGTCTGTGTGCTGGTGCACCTGCTTTTTTCCATTCTCTAACAACTTTTTCAAGAGCACAATTGAAGAGCACTGGGGACAGTACATCCCCTTGTCGTACTTCTGTGTCTATTTCAAATTCTGTGCTCAATTCTCCCATAAATTTTACTTTGGATTTGGTCTCCGTGACTGTTTCTTTTATGATGTTTGTTGTCATTTGATCTAGTCCAAATTCTGCTAATACTTCAAAAAGGGATTCTCGGTCTATACTGTTATATGCTTTTTTAAAGTCCACACACGTGATGACATAACTTTTGTTTGAAGTATTATGTAAATATTTCATTGAGTTTTTCAAGTTAAGGATTTGTTCTATGCAAGATCGACCTTTTCTGAACCCACCTTGGTATTCGCCTTGGTTTTGAATCCAGCTGAGGTTCTGCGCGGTTTAGTAGGGCTTTAGACAGAATTTTGTATGTTATTGACAATAAGGAGATTCCACGATAGTTGTTAGGGGTCTGTTTTACTTCCTTTTTTGTACAGAGGATGTATGATTGCAGTCTTCCAATCTGTGGGGATTTTTTCAGTTTTCCAGATTTCATGTATAATTTCCTAGAGTTTTGCAATAAGATTTTTGCCTGCATTTTTCCATAATTCTGCGATGATTTGGTCTTCTCCTGATGCTTTGTTATTTTTCAGTGACTGAATTATCTCTTTAATCTCTCGTAAACTTGGTGGCTTTGAGTCTGGGTTTCGTTGTGTACGATGGAACTCAAATTTTTCTGCAGGCTTTTCACAATTCAGTAATTTAGAAAAGTATTTTGCAAGAATTTCACAGTTTTCGGTGTTGGTATGAGCAATTTAACCATGGTCATTTTTGAACTGGAGTGATGGAGGAGAGTACATTGTTAATTTTTGTTTGAATACTCTGTAGAAATTTCGGGAATTGTTTTTCTTGAAATCATTTTCTATGTCTTGCAATTTTTTGTCTTCGTGTTGTTTACGGACTGTTCGTATTGCTTTTGTGACTGTTTTCCTGGTATCTTTGAGATCTTCCAGGGTCTTTTGATTTTTGTTGCACAACCAGTTTTGCCACGCCTGTTGTCTGAGATATATCAGTTGGTCACACTCATCTGTCCACCATGGGTGTTTACGTGTTCTTGTTTGCGGTGCTACAGTTTCAGCTGCATTTAAAAGTCCTGCTTGCAGTTGTTGCCAATTTTGTGGTTTTAAATTTTGTGTTTCTTTTGTAAATTGTTCATTGCCATTTATCTTTTGTACATCATATTTACGGTGTGGAGATTTCTTAGTGAATTTTCTTTTTTCTGGAATGACAACTAGGGAGAAATTTGTTGGGTAATGGTCGGAATCTAGGTCTAGTCCATTAAGGACTTTAAGTTTCATGATTTCTACTGTATTTACGCGGGAGATCATTACATGATCCAACTGATATTCACCTAGTAATGGATTAGGTGAGATCCAAGTTTTCGTTTTCGAGGCTCTTTTCTTGAAAAATGTTGATTTGAAAAATAGGTCATGGTTTTTGCAGATTTCAATGAGTCGCATGCCATTCCGGTTGGTCTGTGTATGCCCTGACCATTTACCTACCCAATATCGATATTTCTTTTCTTTACCGATTTGTGCATTGAAATCGCCCATAAGGATTTTGACATGGTTATTTGGGATTTTTTGGAGAATATTATCTAATTGGTTCCAGAATTCTTCTACTTCCTCTAGTTTGTTTTTGTTAGTGATGTTAGTTGGTGCATGTCCGTCAATTAGGGTGTATATCTTATTAGCTGATTTTATTGTCATCGTGGAGAGCCGACCCGAGTAAGATTTGAAAGTTGCGACTGAATCAAGTATTGATGTATCTACTATAAATCCAGTTCCAAATTGTGGACAATTTGCCATGGCCTGTACCCTTCCGAATCAAAAGGATTTTCATCTGTATATCGTGATTCCTGAAATGCAATAATTTTGATTTTACGTTCTCTGGATTTGTCCAGGATGTTTTTTAGTTTTCCCATTTTTAAGAGAGAATTTACATTAAATGTCATTAGCCAAATTCTAGATTTTGATTTGATTTTGTTATTACGGGGTTTTGAGGTACACCGATTTACCTCCATGCACACTTCTGTGGTCTCCCCAGAATCCGAATAGACCACAGATTTCAGTCTGGTTAAGCTCAGAGTTCCACTTCTGAGTTTTATAGATCAGCCGCCACTAACATGTGGAACAGACGCTGTATGGTTACCGCCACTAACCTGTGGAACCGTCGTGCCCTTTGTCCAAATAACCTTGGACGATAGCTTTTATAGTATCACAAAAAGCAAGGTTGCCTCTTCCGCCAATTCTGCCGTACCGATGATCTTCATCTCCGCCTTCACTGCCGTTGAGGTCTTCACCGTGTCCCTGGCAAGGGGCCCTCACGAGGTACTATCACCCGGGCCGGGTGAACCAAGATTTTTTTATGAGGTGTTACTCCTCCCCCTCCTCCTTTTTCAACCGGGCTTGGGACCGGCTATGGCGGAGTTCCTGTGGTTTCTAATTTTTGTTGTTTCCATATTTAGTATGCCCTATTCATTTCTTGTCGAGTTGACTTTAACGGTTTGTGTTCACTTACGTGCTATAGTAGGTCCCTCAGAATTTCGAGTTAGTTACCTCATTTCTGAATTTGGTTTATCTGACGATGTATGGTGTCGCTTTTAATTAATTTACGTTTTTGCTTCCGATCCATCATGTGAAAGCTAGATATGTTTCGGCACCGGTGTGTGCGTTGCACTGCTGTGTTTGTTTTCAAAGTTCTGTTTCCATTTTATGAAGGAATTAGCTAAGGAAATTGAGGCAGGTGAAAAGAACAAGTTGCTAGTGTGATGGAGACGGGGAGCGGGTATGGCAGTTGGGGGTAGAGCGTAATGCAAGGAATGGAAATTTGAACAATGTAGACGTCGATGAGGAGCACAGGGGGTGTGAAATCGAAATGATAACATGCCAGTGAAATACCTTTGTCAGTATTAAATATGTAATCATAGTTGTAATTGTTCTGCACTAAAGACTTCCATACACAATTTCAGATAAACCTCAAATTCTGTAATCCACCACCACTACATTGCTGGTAAGAGTAAGAGATCTAACCGCTCTCTCAGATCAATTGTACATCATTGCATTATCAACTACAACATAACCCACGAAGTATGCAGTAAGTTCAGCGCTGTATTGAGGGTCTGGTCAAACAGACAAGAGTGCGGATACTGGCAGTTTCTGCTAGGGATTTCCTTTGAGACTCACGGAATAGTGTCTACAAATTAAGCATGTACTCTCATTTAAATGCACAGCTGTGAGTACTTCTTTATGTCTGAAAATGTTATTGCACAGTTTTCAACCTTACGCCCCACAAGTTTTCAGAATTTTAATTTCGTTCGCCGCTGACTCAATTTTCTTTCGCTCTACAGTTTTTTGTAATAATAAGAGGCCTTTAGCTACGGGCCTGCGGTTAGGGCTGCCGCGTGCCGAATTCGCGCTACATTCCGCACTGTTTGCCATTAATAACCCACTGCTTTAAATTTGTTTTTCAGTAGTATTATTTCTATGCTTGCTTACTTCCACATGGTTTAGGGGTTACTCAGGCTTAATAAAACGCTAATAGGATTTTGTAGGGACCTACAGTAATAAATATTTCGAAAAGCGACGTTATCTATGTTCTGACATCGCAACTGCATACATTCAAGCAATATGAAACGAATTAAACTCACCCAATGATATGTGACTGTATTAATAACGTATTTGTCTATAGTTACTCAGTACCAAATCGATATGTATTTGTGAGTGATGGAAGATTTCGTGCAGGACTGATTGCCCAACTCACCCCTTAGTTCTAATTGGAGATAAAACAGTCAGAACCTGTCTAATAATGACAGTTGAATTTGTGTAACATTGCCAGTATCGGTGTTATGACTCCAGTTGCTCTCAGTGTTTTCCGAGAGCACTACCAATGAAGTAAGTGCTTCACGCGTGCCATCCTGTACCTATAAAAAACAAGTCATTTAACTCCGGGGGAATGTTACTCATTAAAAGCTGCAAGTGTAGGAGTTTAAGATACTATTGCTGTCTCACAAAAGTCCGCGTTCCGTGTCGACATATTATCATTGTCCGATGTTCTTTTCTCTCTTAACGTTGACAAAGCTGCATTTAGCAGTGGAATTGACAGCTGTTTTACTGATGCTCTTATAGCTTCATTATTGTGGGTACAGAGGTTCGAGAAATAACGTAGACACTCCTTTACGGTAAGTGAATTAATAATGTGCTTATCTTTCCGCACTTTGTTAAATTATTACTATGCCTTTTCTTGTCTACCAACAAAATGGTGTTGTATATCATTTACAGAAACATCACAGATTTGCCATTGTATGTTCTTGAGCTCTTTTCTTTGTGTTGCTGCTTGTCTTTTGTACGCCATTACGTTTTCAGTTTAGGGATAACCTGTTCTAGGTGCACAGATTTTTTTTCGTTGGTGATGTTTGAAAAACCTCCGTTGTAAATTTTTATTCCCGTTTTTGTGCCTCGCTAAATTCGTTTCCTGTAGCTGCGGAGCTGACTATGTTGTACCATTTTAAACGATCTTCTATCGCTCTTTGATGTTATCATGTATTTTATAACTGACTATCGAGCCATTACTAGTACTTATCTGATACTGTCATCTTTTAGTACACGTATTTTAAACGTTTAGTTTGCTATTTGGCCACTGTCTTTAGTCTATATATATTTCTCAGGCTGGATGGATCTACATCCACAGCTGATCACGTTTATTTAAGTACAGAATGTTTCATGTAAGACTCAAGCAATGTATCCGGCAGTGCTCTGGAACAAGTACCCACCCCCGTAACAACATTTGGCAAATACAGACTGGAGTATCGAGAGTATCAGCTCATGACACTACGCTCAGACTCATCCTCAAACCTTGAAAAGTAACAGCAGTGCACCATCTGACAAACTAAGCTACTATTATTAGACGGTAGTACTACTACTGACTATTGCTGTCTGTGTACGATGGAGTGACTGATACTCATATGCTCTTTCTCTCTGATGAAGCATGTCTGCATTGATCGGGCAAGTTAACTTGCAGAGCAACGGACGTTAAGGTTCTGAAATCATCATTAGTTACGTAAACGCTTTTGCACGATGTTAAAACGTGAATATGATGTGCAGCTACTGAAACTCGTATTACTGAAAATCTCTTTCCAGCAAAGACTGATGTCTGACAGGTATGTGATCAATATGAGGCAACTTTTTCTTTTCACAGAATTAACAAAAAGCCCCGCCGTCGTTTCATATACTACAATGACAATATTAAGAAGTCTTCTTTATGATGGCTAATTATTACCGTGGTTGGTTAATGTAACAAATTTGTTCGCCTTATGAACTTATTACGGTATACATTGTGCTTTATTACGGATGTTCAACGAAACATTTGTGGAGAGATGAAAATATCATCGAAATGTTGAAAGAGATGGAACATTGTGCCTCATTAAAAATAAGTTAAGGCGTACAAATTTTACATAGCATAATCATAAATAAATTTGACTTAGGGTGGCCAAACCCATGAATACATATTAGTAGAATGCTGTTCATCTATATAAATAAAGATCAATTGCGGCATGTATGGAAGATCATCACTTGAGACGGGTGCGACCGACTTGGCTGATTTTTTTATTATGTTCGCAATTATCTGGAAAAGGTTTATATGAAGAAACCTTTTGGAAAATCCTCCAGAAAAGACGGAAATTTTGATCGTATTTTTGTATGAAAGTCTTAATGAAAGATATGTGCCGGCCTGTTTGACAGTTCTGCTGACACACGTTAAAAAAAAGTGACTTTCAGTTATACAGTTCTGCTGCCGCATGTTTTCATGCCACTGCAAATTCCGAATTGAATACTGATATTTTGCGAAAAAGAATGCGATTGGGAGCGATACTTCAGTGTGTTATTGGTGGTGATCATATCTTTGGTGTGTTGCAAAGTTTGGAAAAAAAATGAGGAGCGGGAGTATTGGTGAACGTAAGCGCAAAGCAGGGCGACTACACGATAGTCGAGTCAATGAGACTGACGAAAAGCATAGACAGCGTTTGGAGACAAATTGAATTAGAATTTCTCAAACGCTATCCATTACGTCGGGTACAGTCGAGTTCGACTCTCTCAGTTGGAGCTTACGCACAAAATAACCCGGAATGCCAGCAATAAAGACTCCCGAAAGTGTGTTCTCGGTGGTATTCGTATCTTTAGCACATTTCAAAGATTGAACTGAGGATAGTTCGTGGTAATTGATTTCGGTTCGTGGTTTATTTCTTTGGAAAAAATGAAACCACTGAGGCGTCGAAACATCGGTCGGTGTACAAATAACGCAAACCAGCTACATGAACTTCGAGTCAATGAGACGGACGAAGGGTGTAGACAGCGCCTGGAGGAATATCGAATTTCTCAAACGTGATCCATTATGACTCCAGAACAACTGATTCCGATTTATTTCATTTCGATAAATTCATGATCGTACTGAAATTGGTTTGTTTCAGTTCACACAAATTCAAGGAAAGATTCAGTTGGATGAATCCCTTCTCCGCCAACTGAGTAACTGATTGGCAGACGACGCACAGCCTAAACCACTGGAGATATAATGCTACAAAAACGTACTAAGCTGTGATAGGAAACTGTGCTGGTTTGTTCGTAGATTAAAACCGTGCGCAGTGCTGTCATTAAAGCTAAAATCCTCACTGATCCAGCAGCGGTAAGGTCTCTCATACCACTAATGACTCCAACCGATTTATGCATTCCTTTTGGCTTCTATTCTCAATCAAGGTTTGTTTTGCAATGGGAACAAATAAAGGCAGAGAGAGATGGAGGAGAAGATGGAGAGAGAAGGGGGAAGGAAATGGATATAAAGGAGGGCAGGGAGGATATAGACAGAGAATGAGGGAGGAAGAGATGGATAGAGAGAGTGTGGGATAAGAGATGTACAGAGGTCGAGGGTAAGGTGATGAACGGAGATAGGTGGGAAGACGAGGAGATGGATAAAGGGAGGGGGAAGGGGGTGAGGGATAGAGAGAGGAGGGAGGAGAATAGGACATACATCCAATTCTCATTCATATTTACAGCTGCGAAGCATTGCTTGATTAGCTAGCAGTAAATAAGCATCGGTACAAAAATTGTTACGGACCAATTAACGAAAATGTGTGATTTGTTTATCACTACATGCTTAGGGACTTCTTACCCCATTACCAAGTTCTATAAAACAAGGAGAACACCGATAATTACTTCGCATTACTACGCATACTAACATGCAGGCAATGGAAAACTGTCTATATTGTCATGTAATATTACATACCATAAAATTAAGATACCATTAGCACAGCCAGAAATAATAAGAAAGCAGCAAACATACGTTGTCAGACACATTGTCAGACATAGAAGATTCTTCCTAATACATCTCATGGCGGTACATAGCACTGTCACAAAGCGCTGTTTACTAACACGATCAACTGCCAGTCGTCACCAAGGATTGTACCACCTATCCTGTAGCTATGTACGTATGAGAACATCCAACGATGCTGCTGTCGATAGCAAACTCTTAAAACACTTAAGTTTCAGTTCATAGCAAATCCTAAGAACAATCTACACCTACGTCGAGAGTTGTCAACACTAATCGTTAAAGTTAATGGCTGCTATGGAAATTAGGTTGGTGACTGCTTTTCATAAGAACTTCGCTAAAGTGGGCCCTGAATTGTCCATATCTCCATTTCCTCTAAATATGACAGCAACCAACCTCTTTCTTCTAACAGCTTTAGATTTAAGGGTCCGGGATGCTTCCTAAGGAAAGCCGCGTCTTATTAAGATGCTTTGCTACTGCCGATGAACCATTCTCTTTATTATTATGTTCTTTGAACCTTATTTTACAGTTTTTTCCGATATAATCCTGTTTGATAATGGTCTAATATTGAGTTAAAAAAACATACATTTTCGACAACTGTAGCGTAATATTTTCTGTACTGATTCGTAATACAGTTGTACACGGCTTCACAACCGGTAAATAAACATTGGCGTCCGAAAATATGAGAAAATATTTCATTTTTGCAAAAGAAATATTCAATAATATTCATAAAGTTCCGGAGAGCATAAATGACGAAAACATAGAAAATTAAACGCTTGAATTCATTTCATAAATGTGCAAATGTTAAATTTAAGAAAAATGTAATAATCACTTAACTTAACAAAGGAAATTGTTAAAATTTATTGCTCCAGTAAGTGCGGTACACAATTTTCAAAGAGAAACTATCTCTTTGCATGATTCTTCGAAAAAGCTCCAGGAAGTTGCGATAAGTTCTTCTCCTAAATAAATGTCCTGGTTCATTTGTTGTAGTCTACTCATAATCTTCATTGCAGTTTTTTCTCAAGTGACGTGGATTTTCTTCCCTGACGTCCTAGCGCATGTCCTACTTATACTAGTACTTAATGATTCCCAGATATTACTTTCTGTAGCCAGTTCTGTGGAGAACCTCTTTGTTTCTTCTCTTGTCAGACTACTTAATTTTCACAATCCTTCTGTAATAGCGCAGTTAAAATGCTTCTATTCTCATCTCTTACGATTTTCCTACAGTCCTTGATCCGCTACTATTCAGCACAGTACCCCAGACTCACATCATCAGACACGTCTTTATCAAGGCCTATGTCTGATACCAGTCGACTGCGTTTGACGAGGAATGATGTTTGCCTCCCTCTTTCATCCTACTTTCTTCAGCCGACATAATTTATTTTGTTTCTGAGGTAGCAGTATTCAGCAGAATTCATTCACTTCCACCATAACATGATATCGGTGCTGCGTTTTTCGCTAATTTCATTTCTATTGCTAATGCTTTCGTCTTTTTTGGTTTACTCTACACCCATATCTCACTGGGCATCCCACTGGTCGGGTCCTGTAATTCTTACTTATTTTCGAAGAGCTCAGGGACGTCATAACCGAATCTTATCACAGACAATCTACGTCTTATACCCTCTTCATATTTTTTATTCTGTTCTTTTTTCTTCAATATACAGATTGAACCGCATAGGAGGAAGATTGCAGCTGCGTTGCTCCCTTTCTAGTCCAAATACGTCTTTCATTTTAAAATTGAATGTTAAGTCTGAAAGGCGAAAAGTCTTAGAAATATTCTGTTTTTCAGGTTTAGTTTCCCTTCTAATTCAATAAACTTCAATGCGGTTCCAAGACTGCATTGGCATAAAGAACCACAAACTCACTTTATTACTTACTGAGGTCTGAATCAAGTCACCTTTAAAAATGATATGCAACTGTGGCGGAAACCTTAATGAATAATCAGTACAATTTTACCAACTTTCATTCAGTGACTAGAACCCAACGCTGAACAGTGATTGCTATTTATCTGCGTCATTTCCTTGTACTGAAAACGGTTACAAATTTTTTTGGATGTGAAAGTAGCTGGAAATCAAAGAGTTAACTCCCCCATTTCTCCCGCAGACAAAACAATGTTGAGGTCTTGAGTACTATCCTGTTGAATCTTTTGCTATGCAGGACTTTCGTCTATTATTTTTTCTTCTAAATTAGTTAAGGAGAGTTATGTAGTATTTGGAAGTCATTGTCTTACGTTTTGCAAGGAAATGAAACAAACATCCTTTTGTGTATTTCAAATCACTAAAAATTTGGTTTCCAGGAGATGAAACTAAGTTCGTCTGTTTCGGTGCAGGGCACCGACTTGCACACATGGCTTGGATTCTTTTTCATGTTTAGTGTAAAAAGACATTAACATATCACAGCAATAAATAAATGAATTATTTTTATACATGTCCAACCGTTGCTGAAAAAAAAACTATTTCTCATTCGTTCTCGGTTAAGTGGGACTATCTAAGATTTATTCTAACGCTCGCTGCAAGTCTTCTGCAAGCTGTTAAGGTAATTGTTATCTGAAAAAGAAACATTTTCGCTCCAGATTTTTGTTTCCGGCGAGGTAAAAACATAAACAGCAGCTTGGAAAATATATTCGCCTGTTAAGTTTCTGAAACTCAACACTTAGCGTCTTCTTTTTTTTCTGTTCTCAGCAGTGTTTTCCGTACTTTAGTTGTTTGACGCAGTACGGAGTTGCGGAACTACGTCATCTCTGCCTTAGGCGCGCACAATCTGGTGCTTCTGTTTATCTGTGAACGGCAGCCGGAAAGCCTTTTTAATAACCGAACATTCAATTAACATGAAGTGAATTAAAAACAGACAAATAATCACAATCTACATTGGCGCGGATTACATAGATTTACAAACGTAATGCTTAGTGCTTTTGTGAACAGAATACACAGCAGCAATGTTGGCACACGATCTGATTAAAAGCACTATAAATACTAATAAATAACCCCGAAAAGCGTTGCAGATTATTACGGGGAAGCAATATCCCAAAGTATACGCAGCGTCACCTAATATCAATAACAGCGGCTGTGGAGGATAACTTACTGTTTATCTATGGTAACATCTGCGGTGACGTTTCATTGTTTCGAATACATGCCCGCTATGGACTGTCATATTTTTGTGAGGCTTGTGCCTTTAAAGTCGTAGGTCACAGGGAACGTATGTCATTTTAACCTTCGTATAAGACACGTCGAAAGGTAAGAAATTCCGTTCTTCGATTACTAAACCCTCGTAAAGATTACGATTGCAGTGGGGTCTAAAATATGATATTTTGTGATTAATTTGGTACAGAGACCTAATACTAGTAATGAAGTAATGCATAACCTGTAAAGTATGACTTATTTTGAATGAAATGTGGAGCAGTAAACTTCCCAGTGACGTAGTACCAATGTAACATTTGTCCCATCTCCACCCCCCCCCCCCCCCCCTCCTTTAGTGTTCTAGGGTTAAAGACAAAGTCCAGACGAGATGATGTGAGGCAATTGAAGAACTTTCTCTCAGTCTGTCACAGCTCTTCAAGACCTTATATAAACGTATCACGTCACACGCGAAATTTCGTATTTATTTAAAGTTTTGCTTTATTGTTTTGCTCATAGGAACTGAAGAATAATTCTCAGTTTAGGTACTGAAATGCCGACATTAGATGTGTGGACAATTCCGAAATTACAACTTTCTGTATCAATCGAGATCCGAAAACTTGTGGTGCCCTTTTTGAAGTCGAATATGCACTCCCGATTTGGAGGTAAGAACTTTATTGGGAAACTAAAGTAGTCATTCAGTTATTGGACAACCCTCAGACACTGGTCTGCAATGACGAAGCTTCCTCGACTCCACTTCACTTCGAATACGCATCGAAGAAGAAAGTTCGCTCCATTTTTTGAAAATCAGCATACTTTGTACAACGCAACAGTGGAATAGCCGTGTAAATTGCCCACGATAAGCAGTAGCTCTATTTCCTACATCAGTATTTTTTCATTCATCTGTGAAATAGCGGACAATTCATTAAGTTACCTCATCGTAACAAGCACAAAGACAGTGCTTGCCTTGAATGATATCGCTTCCTGCGGAATGCTAAAATCGATCACAGTGACGAAGAGAGAAAGCTGGAATGGAAGAAAGAAAGGGCCGCCGGTTTCGGTGGAACACCGAACTCTTTAGTTAACAAGATCGCAGCAATTCGATTTCCGCTTCAGGCCCAGCAGACAGTTTAATGACATCGGGAAGGAGGGTCAGGAAGGCCCCAGGCTTTACTTCAAAGCGCTGTCGAGGAACATGCGACGTCAGGTCCACTGAATTGGATTAATTGAGAGAATACCAGTACTCCCGACAAAGGCCGCTTACTCCGGGTACAAAAACTGAAAAAAATAATAATCTTGCGGATAGGACCGTAGAAGCAAACCTTAGTACCTATTTACTCGTATAAAATATTCCTCGCTGTTGTGTAGAACAGTTAAGATGATGTACCTAAGCTAGCCGCGGCTAGAATACTCCATCTTTAACGTCGGATTAAAGCTTCTATACATCATTTGTCTAGTGGCGGAGAAGAAAATGAATCTGATCTACTTCAATGGCGTAATAAAACTAAAATCTGTGTTCATCGCCTCATTCTTCGTAAATGGGGGAACAAATGAAAGAAGGAACACATGAGTTACAATATTATAATTTGTAGTCTACGTAATCTTAGGTCGAACTTACTCATAGTGCCTCTTTAATATTTATTGAAATATTACCTATCTAATTCCTAGCTACGATGAAGGCGGAAAATAAAAATTTCAAGGAGCAGTACTTAATGCACAAATATTTTATTGACAATAATTCCAGATTTTGAAAGAACTTTGTACTAATTTCCACGATTAACAAATTTTTCAACTTTTAATCAATCGTTATCCTCCCCAGCTCAACCAAATCTATCACGAAATATCGATTCATCGAGGTGGTTCATCCAGCGAAAAACGTCACTACATTTATGCATTCGACTACAACGGAACGAGATCACTGGCTGCGGAAGTTTCCTGCTGCAGAGGAAAGTTACAGCATCAGAGGATCCCTACTTCGTCGGTAGCTACTGCGAAATGAAATAGAGAGCCCAGCTGAACAAGGTCGACTTTATACTATTACTTAACTCACAAAATACAAATGGACTGGTTCATTGCTGCGATTGTTTCAGTGAAGATTGACAGCAGTTATTACACAATAAAACCCATTTTAAGATATCTGGAACACGAGGTCCTCTATTATCTACCTTAACGGTGTAATCTTACGATAAATAGCCCGAATTTTAAGTGTGCATTAATTTAGTCAAATCCTTCAGCAATTCAAAGAAAACAGGTCGATGGTTTCCGTTATCTTTTCACGGTCAAGCACATTGTTTCCTTGAGGGGGAGAGTAAAAAAAGGATAAAAAGAAAAGCAAGCATTTTATTTAGTTTGCATCCAGTTTCGGCATGAGTTTTATTGAAACTTAAGTTTGTTTTTGGTGATGACAGTAACTAAATCACGTAAAAAAATTATTAGTTTCCACAGCTCGTTGTCTACTGGTTGACATCACTACCTCTGAATCACAAGGTCCGGGGTTCGATTCTCGGCCTTGTCGGAAATTTTCTCCGTTTTGATTTTGCATTGTATTGGAAAAAGGTGTTCCTATTACCCTTATCATTCCATCTCTTCTTCATCGATGGAGAAGTCACCGAAGAGGCGTCAAATAAAAAACCAGGTGGACGAACAACAAGGGTGGAACCTCTTAGCCAATAATGCCGTAGAGTCATTTCATTATAACACATAAAGATAGATCAACCGATCTAGACAATATTATTCCCCAAAACACCCAGTTATGAGCCAAAACATCTACAAATAATGATTCGAGTATAATAAGCTTAGCTTAACTACGTACGTGTTTTCTACACCAGTAGCTGGGTGTGTTAGGTTGGGGCATAAACTCATAGCGCGCGGGATTAGTCGAGCGGCCTGGGGCGCTGCAGTCATGGACTGTGCGGCTGGTCCCGGCGGAGGTTCGAGTCCTCCCTCGGGCATGGGTGTGTGTGTTTGTCCTTAGGGTAATTTATATTAAGTAGTGTGTAAGCTTAGGAACTGATGACCTTTGCAGTTAAGTCCAATAAGATTTCACACACGTTTGAAATTTCTTTTTTTGAAATTCGTAGAGTGTTTGTTTTGCGCGTTGGTATACCGGTTGCTATGTGTTTATCTATCAGTTGTCGCTTTATATTTGTAGTTCACTGTTGCTTTTTGACGCTGTACAGAGTTGCGGCATTGTGTCATCTCCGCCTCAGGATAAACTGTGATAATTCACCATCGTGCGACCTTGCATGCAATGTGGAGGTTCAAAAATCGGGTGGATGGGTGCCGCACGCCCTATATCGAAATGACAAAAATCAGCGTGTGGCAATATGTGCTTGCTCGTCATTAATTGGCTCGTGAACAACACCGACATTCCTATCGTGTGTTCGTTCTGGTGACGAGAAATAGTGTCTTTATGTTACCATGAGATAAAGAAAGGAATGGTTGAACCTAAATAAAGCAGCAACTCCCTATACGAAGTCCTGCGAGCATACACAAAAGATAATGTTATGCATCTGATGAAACAGCGACGGTGGGGCGTACGATGAAAACAACAGGGACGTCTTGCAAAGCAGTCCAAAAACGACGACCAGGAAGATCACGTTAAATGATGCTTCTCCGCGATAACGCACCACCAGCATTCTGCTGGACTGACAAGAGACACTACACAGGAGCTGGGTTGGAAAGTCATTCCGCACCCACGTTATTGGCTTGATCTCGGACCCTCAGATTTTCACCTTTTTCGCTCTCTATCGAACAACCTTCAACGTACTTCCTTTCGGATGAAAATGCGCTCCAAACACGGCTCGACGAGTTCTTCGCTTCAAAACCACGTGATATGTACAATCACAGAATCGAAAAGTTACCGCAGTGTTGGCAGATTGTTATAAATAGTGGAGGAGAATGTGTTATTGATGGCTAAAGCCTCTGTTATTTGTATCTGTTGTGTTTATTAAACTTATGGAAAAACGTTACCGACTTATGCACTAACCTAATATAACCAGAGTAACAGTAGCTAATGCCCTGAAAATATCGATTCAGTAATGTCTGATCGAGATGCTTTGTCCACGATGCAGAAAGGATCAAAAACGTCACTTTGCTTAAGTAATTTTCGTGTACTGGGTATTTTTGGTTGTAACGTTGCCTTTGTATTATAACTTCTGATGAACTAAAAAGTATTAATTTTTGTTTCTAGCTCCTGAAGAATTAAAGGCCTGTCTAGAAGACACATTTATTGAATACGCTGGTATAAAGTTATGTAATATGTTGTATCTTTAGTATCCGGCAGATGATTCTGAATCGTCCTCACCCGAAAGACAGTTCAGTAATACTTGGGCTTCTTACTCCAGCTGCAACAGATACATCACGTGTGCCCATCCAATGACGCGAGAGTGCTGGTAAATCCCGCGGCCACGCTCTTGCCACTCAGTGTCTTTAATTCCGTGACGCCCCTGACATGCGTTGTCAGTTAGTAGGTTTACCCGGCCTAGCCTGTATTACGTTTTGATTCGGATGGCTCCCTGGACTCTTTGCACACGCTTACGACGACTTCAATTCGCTCTGGACTTTGTGTTTGGCTAACTGTTCGCTTCGTGAACTCCACAGGGCTGAACTAAGAAACCGCGTATTGTTCTACCGGTCACTGTGGTGCTGCCAGAGCAAGTGATTGTAAACTGTGTTCATCATAAGAAGGGCATATATATATATATATATATATATATAGGATGAGTCACCTAACGTTACCGCTGGATATATTTCGTAAACCACATCAAATACTGACGAACCGATTCCACAGACCGAACGTGAGGAGAGGGGCTAGTGTAACTGTTTAATACAAACCATATAAAAATGCACGAAAGTATGTTTTTTAACACAAACCTACGTTTTTTTAAATGGAACCACGTTAGTTTTGTTAGCACATCTGAACATATAAACAAATACGTAATCACTGCCGTTTGTTGCATTGTAAAATGTTAATTACATCCGGAGATATTGTAACCTAAAGTTGACGCTAGAAACCTCCGACGTTCAGTTGCGTGTTGTAACAAACACGGGCCACGATCGGCGAGCAGCATCTGCAGGGACATGTTTACGATGACGACCGTGTTTACGAGTGTGGCTGTAGTGCACTGTTGTGGTTTGGTCTAGCTGTCGCAGTATCCGCATGTAGCGCTTGCTGCTATTGTTATTTTGCATTCGTCTCCGCACGCAGACCAACTGTAGTACACCGTGTTACTAGACGTCTGTGATAGTGTAGTGTTGTAGGAACTGTGACCATGGTGTATTCGAACTCTGAAAAGGCGGAGATGATACTCATCTATGGCGAGTGTCGACGAAATGCAGCTGAAGCTTGCAGGGTGTATGCAGAACGGTACCCGGACAGAGAGCATCCAACGTGCCGCACATTGCAAAACATCTACCGCCAACTGTATGCAACAGGTACGGTCGTAGCACGCAAACGGATCCGTAACAGGCCCGTCACAGGAGAAGCGGGTGCAGTTGGTGTGTTAGCTGCTGTTGCCATGAACCCACACATGAGTATACGGGACATTGCGAGAGCCGGTGGACTGAGTTCAAAAATGATTCAAATGGCTCTGAGCACTATGGGACTTAACATCTTAGGTCATCAGTCCCCTAGAACTTAGAACTACTTAAACATAACTAACCTAAGGACATCACACAACACCCAGCCATCACGAGGCAGAGAAAATCCCTGGCCCCGCCGGGAATCGAACCCGGGAACCCGGGCGTGGGAAGCGAGAACGCTACCGCACGACCACGAGATGCGGGCCTGTGGTGGACTGAGTCAAAGTAGTGTCATGCGCATACTGCATCGTCACCGCTTTCACCCGTTTCATGTGTCGCTACATCAGCAATTACATGGTGATGACTTTAATCATCGAGTGCAATTCTGTCAATGGGCATTAACAGAGAATGCGTTGCAGTTCTACCTGTTTACCGATGAACCGGGTTTCACAAACCACGGGGCAGTGAATCTACGGAACATGCATTACTGGTCCGTGGACAATCCTCGCTGGCTCAGACAGGTAGAGCGACAGCGACCGAGGACTTTAAATGTATGGTGGGGAATCATTGGCGACCACCTCATTGGCCCTCACTTCATTGCAGGGGTCCAAACAGCTGCAACGTACATCGCGTTTCTACAGAATGATCTGCCAACGTTGCTCGAAAAAGTCCCATTGTAAACACGTCGACATATTTGGTATCAGCATGATGGTGCACCTGCACATTCCCCAATTAACACTAGGCTGACCCTTGACAGGACGTTCGACGGGCGTTTCATAGGACGTGGAGGACGCATAAATTGGCCAGCCCGTTCTCCTGATCTTTTACCTCTGGACTTCTTTCTGTGGGGTACGTTAAAGGAGAATGTGTACCCAGAGGATATGAAACAGCGTATTGTGGCAGCCTGCGGCGACATTACACCAGATGTACTGCGGCGTGTACGACATTCATTACGCCAGAGATTGCAATTGTGTGCAGCAAATGATAGTCACCACATTGAACAACTATTGGCCTGACATGTCGGGACACACTCTATTCCACTCCGTAATTGAAAACGGAAACCACGTGTGTACGCGTACCTCACCCCTCATGGTAATGTACATGTGCGTCAGTGAAAAAGACCAATAAAAAGGTCTTAGCATGTGGACGTAATGTGCTGTTCCAGTCTCTTCTGTACCTAAGGACCATCACCGTTCCCTTTGGATCCCTACGTAATTCGGTGCTCTCCGATACACACGATCGAACAGCGGAGGAGTGGTACTCAAGCGTCAACTTAAGGTTACAATATCTCCGGATGTAATTAACATTCTACAATGCAAGAAACGGCACTGATTACGTATTTGTTTATATGTTCAGATGTGCTAACAAAACTAACGGGGCTCCATTAAAAAAAAACGTGAATTTTTTTATGGTTCGTATTAACCAATTACACTAGCCCCTCTCCTCACGTTCGGTCTGTGGAATCGATTCGTCAGTATTTGATGTGGTTTACGAAATATATCCAACGGTAATGTTAGGTGACTCACCCTGTATATATACAGGGTGTTACAAAAAGGTACGGCCAAACTTTCAGGAAACATTCCTCACACACAAATAAAGAAAAGATCTTATGTGGACGTGTGTCCGGAAACGCTTAATTTCCATGTTAGAGCTCATTTTAGTTTTGTCAGTATGTACTGTACTTCCTCGATTCACCATCAGTTGGCCCAATTGAAGGAAGGTAATGTTGACTTCGGTGCTTAAGTTGATATGCGATTCATTGCTCTACAATACTAGCATCAAGCACATCACTACGTAGCATCAACAAGTTAGTGTTCATCACGAACGTGGTTTTGCAGTCAGTGCAATGTTTACAAATGCGGAGTTGGCAGATGCCCATTTGATGTATGGATTAGCACGGGGAAATAGCCGTGGCGCGGTACGTTTGTATCGAGACAGATTTCCAGAACGAAGGTGTCCCGACAGGAAGACGTTCGAAGCAATTGATCGGTGTCTTAGGGAGCACGGGACATTCCAGCCTATGACTCGCGACTGGGGAAGACCTAGAACGACGAGGACACCTGCAATGGACGAGGCAATTCTTCGTGCAGTTGACGATAACCCTGATGTCAGCGTCAGAGAAGTTGCTGCTGTACAAGGTAACGTTGACCACGTCACTGTATGGAGAGTGCTACGGGAGAACCAGTTGTTTCCGTACCATGTACAGCGTGTGCAGGCACTATCAGCAGCTGATTGGCCTCCACGGGTACACTTCTGGGAATGGTTCATCCAACAATGTGTCAATCCTCATTTCAGTGCAATTGTTCTCTTTAAGGATGAGGCTTCATTCCAAAGTGATCAAATTGTAAATTTTCACAATCAACATGTGTGGGCTGACGAGAATCCGCACGCAATTGTGCAATCACGTCATCAACACAGATTTTCTGTGAACGTTTGGGCAGGCATTGTTGGTGATGTTTTGATTGGGTCCCATGTTCTTCCACCTGCGCTCAATGGAGCACGTTATCATGATTTCATACGTGATACTCTCCCTGTGCTGCTAGAACATGTGCCTTTACAAGTACGACACAACATGTGGTTCATGCACGATGGAGCTCCTGCACATTTCAGTCGAAGTGTTCGTACGCTTCTCAACAACAGATTCGGTGACCAATGGATTGGTAGAGGCGGATCAATTCCATGGCCTCCACGCTCTCCTGACCTCAACCCTCTTGACTTTCATTTATGGGGGTAATTGAAAGCTCTTGTCTACGCAACCCCGGTGCCAAATGTAGAGACTCTTCGTGCTCGTATTGTGGACGGCTGTGATACAATACGCCATTCTCCAGGGCTGCATCAGCGCATCAGGGATTCCATGCGACGGAGGGTGGATGCATGTATCCTCGCTAACGGAGGACATTTTGAACATTTCCTGTAACAAAGTGTTTGAAGTCACGCTGGTACGTTCTGTTGCCGTGTGTTTCCATTCCATGATTAATGTGATTTGAAGAGAAGTAATAAAATGAGCTCTAACATGGAAAGTAAGCGTTTCCTGACACATGTCCACATAACATTTTCTTTCTTTGTGTGTGAGGAATGTTTCCTGAAAGTTTGGCCGTACCCTTTTGTAACACCCTGTATATATGGTTCTCTGCCGCGTTTTTCTGTCTATGTTGGAGACTAATCTCAAGAACTGCTGTAGGTATTTTGGTATGGTTTCCACTAATACATTGATATTTTACCGAGACACAAGGCAAGTCGTCGGCTATAGGATACTTAATGCTAACCATCTCCGCCCCCGGTAGGTGAGTGGTCAGCGCGACAGAATGTCAATCCTAAGGGCCCGGGTTCGATTCTCCGCTCAGGGACTGGGTGTTGTGTTGTCCTCATCATCACCATTTCATCCCCATCGACGCGCAAGTCTCCGAAGCGTCGTCAAATCTAAAGACTTGCACCCGGCGAACGGTCTACCGGACAGGAGGCCCTCGTCACACGACCTTTACTTTTTTAATGCTAACCATGCGAATCTGGTGCGGGTCACTATCCTCAGTACCCACTGACGTGACAAAGGTCATGGGACAGCGATATGCACATATATACATGATGGTAGTATGGCCTACGCGAGATATTAAAAGACTGTGCGTTGGGGGAGCTGTCATTTGTACTCACGTGATTCATGTGAAAAGGTTTCCGATGTGATTATGACCTTACGCCGGGAATTAGCGGATTTTGAACATGCAAACGTAGCTGGAGCTAGATACATGGGATATTCTATTTCGGAAGTCGTTAGCGATTCCAATATTCCGAGATTCACAGTGTCAAGAGAATAGCAAATTTCATGCATTACCTCACACCACGGACAACGCAGTGGTCAACGGCCTTCACTTAAAGACCGAGAGCAGCGCCGTTTGCGTAAAGTCGTTAGTGCTAAAAGACAAGCAACACTGTGTGAAATAACCGCAGCTATCAATGAGGGGCTTACGACGAACGTATCCGTTAGTATAGTGCGGCGAAATCTAGCGTTAGTGGGCTGTGTCAGCAGACGACGGACTCGAGTGCCTTTGCTAACAACACGACATCACCTGCAGCGCCTCTCCCAGGCTCGTTACCATATTGGTCGGATCCTAAGCGACTGGAAAACCATGGTCTCGTTAAACACGTTCGGATTTTAGTTGTTAAGAGCTGATGATAGGATTCGAGTGTGGCGCAGACCTCTACGAAGCCATGGATCGCATTGTCAACAAAGCACTGCTAGACTGACAAACACTATACAGGTACTGGGTTGGAAAGTCATTACGCACCCACGTTACTGACTTGATCTCGCGCCCTCAGAGTTTCACTTTTCCGCTCTCCATCGAACATCTTTCAACGGACTTCCCTTTTCAATCCGGAACCGCGCTGTTTCTACGGTCGCAGGTTCGAATCCTGCCTCGGGCATGGATGTGTGTGACGTCCTTAGGTTAGTTAGGTTTAAGTAGTTCTAAGTCTAGGAGAATGATGACCTCAGATGTTAAGTCACATAGTGCTCAGAGCCATTTGAACCATTTTTTGCTCTGGTCAAACCTATCCGATCATTGACTGGAAATGCTTATGTTCGACCACTTGGTGGCCATTTGCAGTCATTCATCGACTTTATGATCCCAAACAACAATGAAATTTTTATAGATGGCAATGAGCAATGTCAGTAGGCCACAATTGTTCACGATTGGTTTGAAAAACATTCCGGACAGCCATATCTCCCGACGCGAAACCCATCAAACGACTGTGGGACGTAATTGAGAGGTCAGTTCGAACACAATATCTTGCACCGGCAATACCTTCGCAGTTATGGACGGTCAGTGACAAATCTCATAGAAAGTTTGAAGTGGGACACACTTGCAGATAGACGGCGCTCTAAACAGAAGGGGCTGCTCACTAAATTGCGAAATCCGATCTTCACCGAGGATGTAGAGCATATATTTACTACCACCAACATTCAAAATGATCACCATTCAAAGATAAGGGAAATAAGAGCTCGTACTGAGGCGTTCAGACAGTCGTTTTTCCATCGCGCAATCCGCGAGTCGAACAGTGGGGTGGGGGGGGGGGGGAATATGACTTTGGCGCTAATTGTGAGCTCCGCTACACACCGGTTGGTGGCTAGCAGAGTATATATGTAGATGTAGATGTAGACGTAGACGTAGATGTTATAGTGCAGAATGGCTCAGTATTTCTGCAGCGGATTTTCCAATGACATGCTGAGTCAATGTCACGTCGAGTTGCTGCACTACGCTGGGCAAAAGGAGGTCCGACACTTTCGTCTCCTTAGTATAATTATTATTGCACTAACTGACAACTAGCAGGATATCCATCGCTTGTCGTTCTGT
Organism: Schistocerca serialis cubense; assembly: GCF_023864345.2. Lineage (NCBI taxonomy): Eukaryota > Metazoa > Arthropoda > Insecta > Orthoptera > Acrididae > Schistocerca > Schistocerca serialis. The sequence goes on from NC_064643.1 coordinate 313,503,296, forward strand.
GTTGTCAGATAATCTTATCATTCAGGTCATCTAGAGCTTATGAACTACTTATACGTGTAACAAAAGTAAATAGTAAAACTATTGAGGATAAAAATTATTTTTTGGGTTTGACTATCGAAGTGCCAGTAGTAGTAGTTTTATTCATTAGTTGAGCACTTTTGCAAGGATGCTAGACATGTCACATCTTAGTCTAACAATATGGGACATAAATTACATTATTAATGCTTACAGGTCTAGTCTTATAATGATGGAGCAGATGGTCGGCCATGGCCTATATAAGAACCGGCACCCCGACATCTGTCTGAAGAAATTATAACAGAACAACGGGGAAACTAAACCACAGTCACGAATGGAGATTAAAGCCTCGATCTTCCCGAATACACGGCCAGTCTGTGACAAACAGTGCGTCTCTGGGGTTGTCTCTAGTGTATAGTACTTTGTTTACATATCCTTCCAAAATCGTTATTTAACAGTCTAAAACCTAGTGCTACTCTGTTTATTAATTTCTTAAGAACAAATACCGCACACACTGTGCGCATATTCGAGCGGTTCTGGCGCTACAGTCTGGAACCGCGCGACCGCTACGGTCGCAGGTTCGAATCCTGCCTCGTGCATGGACTTGTGTGTTGTCCTTAGGTTAGTTAGGTTTAAGTAGTTCTAAGTTCTAGGGGACTTAATGACCTCAGCAGTTGAGTCCCATAGTGCTCAGAGCAATTTGAACCATTTTTTGTGCGCATATTACACTGAAGCGCCAAATAATCTGGTATGGGCATGCGTATTCAAATAGAGAGATATGTAAACAAGCAAAATACGCCACTGCGGTTGGCCACGCCTTTGCAAGACAACAAGGGTCTGGCGCAGTTGATAGCTCGGCTACTGCTGCTACAATGGCAGGTTATCAAGTTCTAAGTGAGATTGAACGTGGTGTTACAGTCTGCGCCGGAACGATGGGACACGGCACCTCCGACATAGAGATGAAGTGGGGATCTTCCCGCACGATTTTGGGGTATCAACAAGACACCCCACACGTCCAGAATTTCTACAGGGTGGCTCCAGGAACACTCGTCTGAGTTTAAACACTTCCGCTGGCCAACGAACTCCTCAGACATGAACATTATTGAGCGTATCTGGGATGCCTTGCAACGTACTGTGCATAAGAGATCTCCACCCCCTCATACTCTGGCGGATTTATGGGCAGCCCTGCAGGTTTCATAGTGTCAGTTCCCTCCAGCACTACTTCAGACATTAGTCGAGTCCATGCCACGTCGTGTTGCGACACTTCTGCGTGCTCGCGGGGACCATACACGATATTAGTCACGTGTATCAGTTTCTTTGGCTCTTCAGTGTATTTCACTATGTAAAAATCAAGTGCTACACCATTCGTTGAATTCTCAGGGCCAGTCACTATAAGCAAAATACTCTCACACAATTAGCTGTCATCAGAATGAAAACGATAATATTCAGTTTCCATTGTGTGTACCGCACCTTTCCTTTTGTTTGCCTGAACAGTTCAGTCATCGTCCCTCCATAATTAGTGAGATGTTGATCACAGGCAGAAGATAAGATGTTAGAATCGTCCATTGCAGGACTCTGGAAGCTTCGGAAGAGTCTTTACGTATTGCTTTCAGTATATGAGAAGCTACTGCTATTAGAAGACATGTAGACATGCGCAATCAAAATATGATCTATACTTTGTTTATTTATTGTTCAGCTAATTAAAATTTTACATGTTGTAACGTATTTAATCTTAAACTAAAAAATAGGATGTCAGTAATTTTTCCTTGCCTCTCTATTCCTGCTGTCTTCTGTCAGTTGACTCCCGCAGATTTCGTCAATTCTTTATCCCTGCTGTCGACTGGTCTGCCTCGAGGTCTTTGTCTGCCTGGAACTTCACATTAGTAGTGCCTTTCTCCATCTTCCGTCGTTTATTCGTTGGAAATGTCCTGTCCATTTCCATTTTAGAGCCTTTACCCTTTTCACAACATCCTGAATGCCTGTTATTGCTTTTATGTCTTCACTTCTTTTCCGGTTTTAGTGAGACGTAGGAGTGATTTTTTCGTAGCTCTCTGAGCTATTTGTAGTTTCCTTTTGAAAAACTTGTTTAAAATCCAAGTTTAACAGCCATATGTTACTGTGGGAAGAATATGCTGTGAGAAAAGAACATTTTTGAGGTTTGTTGGCATATTAGGTATAAAAAGATTGCATTTCTTACATAAGTTCTCCAACTTAGTTGTAGCTACCCACTTGGTGTGCATAATATTTGTGTTGAACAGATTTATCCTAAAGCTTTTTCGTAGCTCTATCATAAATCTTTTACAGAGGATTGCAATTCTGTGATTGTTGACAAGGACTAATACGTCGTCTGCATATCTCAAGTTAGTGGGTCTTTTCCCATTTATTCTAATTCCTCTTTCTTTCAAGATAATCAGTCCAGTTTCAAGTGTTGCTATAAACGGTAGCGGTGATTTAGATTCACCCAGTTTTATTCCTCTTTCACTGGAAAGTACCGTCACGTGTTTCCCTGCGCTGACAGAACCCATCGAGTTATTAATATTACATAATGTGTTTACGTACTTTGTTTCCACACCTCTTTCTGTCAGTGCATGTATAATTGCGGTTGGTTGACAGAATCAAAAGCCTTTTCAAAGTCTGTAAAAGCTCTGTGTAGTGGCATTTAATATTAATTGGCCCGACAAATTACTTCACAGGGGTGTGTGTATGAACGATTGTAGTATAACCACTGCGAAATCCAGAGCATTCTACGGCTTTTGCGTGTCCGTGATATCATTTAACAGGGAGTAAAGTCAACAGTAATTCTTCACCCGTAAATACTTCGTTTTTTATGTCTTTGTTTTGTTCCAGGAGGTGAATGTGCTGCCGTTTCGTATACAACCAATAGAGATTTTAGACGGATATTTTTGTGTGCCTTCCCCAGTACTCTTAAGTACTTCAATCGTTGAATCATCAACGCCCTCTGCTTTAACATTCTGCATTTATTTTATAGCTTTTCTTGTTTCTTTCGGGGGGGATTTCTGCAACTTCGTCATTTGCCGTTGAATATGCTTATCGTAGTCGTTCATGAGTTCTTTCATAAAGTTTGCTGCTGAAATTTCTTATATGATCTAGTCAAAGGAATATATCTAACAAACGTAGTCGAAAGGAAAAGTATAAATCATATAGAACCAGCAAATCTAACATAAGAAGGTATACTTAAAGAAAACAAATTATGAGAAAAATTAAACTTAGAAGTCCCTTATCTCAGCTGTTATGGGCCCTTTATCGTTGTCAGTTGCTACTATTTCTTTTTTTATCAATCATAAGCTTCAGTTTACTTTACTTACTACTCATTTTATTTTCTAGCAGTGATATTATTGCATTTTAATTATATCTTTTTATATTTGTTTTCATTCTCTTTCTGAAACACTTACATACTGCTAAGTAGTCTATCATGTGAACAGTTGTTTTAATTTTCATTTCTCGTCTCTTTGACAGTAAGTCCATGGTTTCAGTTGTTAAATAATAGAAAAATCTGTTGTTTTCGTTTATTTAAGGTTTCGTTTTACTTTAGTAATTTTTTCATTTGTTGATACTCAATCCACTTCAAGTCACAATGCAGATGAGCACTGTTTACAATTTTTTGCTCATCTGCGTTTATGTGTTGCGGTTGCAATAAATATTCAAACAACGTGATACTGAAATTTCGACTATGTGCAGTGTGACTTTTCATAACTTTAACAGAACTAAAAAATGTGGACGCCATTCTTCTTCAGGTTACATTTTTTAGATTTCTAGTACTTCTTAAGACTGTTAAATGTGTAACATGCGTTAAAATTCATATACGAGTTTCACCGTTTATTTAAAATATATTTAAACCAAAAAGATACAAAATTACACTGTAAGAGTCATGCAAGAAAGGTATTATGTACTTAGTTCATAATAGCTCAGAGAACAACGGACAATGCTTCTGAGTGAGAGAGGCCTAAAGCCATCTGGTGGGTGCAAATTTAACTTTTGATTTGTAACATGTTTTTGGAGTACAGTAATAACTTGTATTGAGGAATAACCAATAATGGACTTGGTACTTTAACTCTAAACCCTCCATACCAAGCGTCAATATGGTTCAAGACTAACAGTTCGTGTGGGGCTTTTACTTTGGCCTTCAGGAACACCTCACCTCAACCGTCTGGATTGTTGTGTCTGGGAAAGTCTCAGAAGTAAAGTGTACAGTACTCTTGTTGATACGAATGAAGTACTGGAGCATCGACTTGTACAGTCTTCTCAAGATTTGCGAGATGACATGGGGGTGATTGAAAGAATTCGTAACTGACCGCGAATACCGAGCGCAGTATTCCCGCCATGTGCGAGGATGGGACGTGGGACACTTTCTTTACCAGGTACGAGAGTACAGTAAATTATATTATGCAGAACGATTGTGCAGTATTGCATTTCTTATTACAATGGGGAATGTGCGAAATTTGAGCGCAGTTAAACAGGGACTAAATCGTAAAGTTTCTACTTAAAATGTATTTGCACTAACTAGGACAGTATTTCTCAGTGACAGCTCGTTGTCACGCATCCGAAATTATATTGAAAATAACCAGATTTCGGATCCTTGTTTAGGTGATGTGTTTCTTTCTATAATTGTATATGTTCATCCGTGCCATGTTTCGCTGTTACTTATGATATAAGCCATGCATGCAAATCTCGGTAGATGAAACCATTGACATAGCAAGGAAAATCTTATTTAAATAAGAAAAATTGCCACGTGTAACTGCTTATTGAACTGCTGACCTCAGTCTTATCCCACAACGTCTTCTCGTTCAATGAGAAAATAAACAAATAAACAGTATTCAGAATGGGTTGCTCTTAATCTGGCACAATGGCTAACACATTAATGGATCACATTTTTAGCGAGCATAAGCAGTTCAGATAAAATGGTTTGCTACAAAAGATGCACAAAGGATACAATTATTCTCTTCGGTGGAATATTCAACAAAGTTAATGACCTCATAATATTTTCAACAGTGTACATAATAATTTGACGTTCGCAAATAAAACTGAAAATATGGGAACCAAAATTTTTTTAGGTGTAAGACCCCCAAATCTAACCAGTAAACATGACTAATATTTTACACAAACCAAACACTATAAATCGTATTAATCATCGCTCATCACCCCATGTGCATTTTTTTTCTGTCAATGCTTTATTGTGTAATAAGGCTCCCATTATAAGCCAAGAACATATTATGTGAATTGGGCTATTTGGAGTACGGAACAGAAACAACAACTAAGGGTAATGGACAGTGTCTTGAAAAGAATTGTGAAATGAAAATTAAGAAAAGGAAAACAAATCCTGATATTCAGTTTCTTGCTGTTCTCGTTTCTGCTATTCCTCATTAGTTTCGTCTTTCTTTGATTTACTCTCCATCAGTATTCTGTACTCATTAGACTTCTTTCCATTCAGCAAATCCTATAATTCTTCTTCACTTTCACTGAAGATATCAATGTCATCAGCGAATATCCTCAGTGATATCCTTTCACATTTAATTTTACTTCCACTCTTGAATCTTCCTTTAATGTCCCTCATTGCTTCTTCGATGTATAGATTGAACAGCAGGGGCGAGAGAGTACATCCCTGACTTACACCCTTTTTAAACCGAGCACTTCATTCTTGGTCTTCCACTCTTATTGTTCCCTCCTGGCTAATGATCTTTCCGTATAGCTTACCACTATTTTTCTCAGAGTTTCGAACATCTTGCACCATTCGACGTTGTCGAACGCTTTTTCCAGGCCGACAAATCCTATGAACATAACTTGATTTTTTTTAAATGTTGCTTCCATCATCAACCGCAATATCAGAACTGAGTCTTTGGCACCTTTACCTTTCACTGAGCCAAACGGATCATCATCTAACGCATCCTCAATTTGCTTTTCCGTTCTTCTGCATATTACTCTTGTCACCAACTTGGATGCAAGAGATGTTCAGCTGATTGTGTGATATTTCTCGCACTTGTTAGCTACTGCAATCTTCGGAATTGTGTGGACGATGTTTTCCAGAAATTCAGACAGTATATCGTCAGACTCGTACATTCTACACACAAAGTGAGTAGTCGTTTTGTTAACACTTCCAACAACGATTTTTGAAAATCCGATGGAGTGTTATGTATCTCTTCTGCCTTATTTGATCTTAATGCTAATTCGATCCTTCCGACAATCAATTCTTTTTCGATTTCATCGCACTTTTCATGCAGCCATTTGGCCTTGGTCCCCTGCAAAACCTATTTATTTCATTCCTAAGTGACTTGTATTTCTTTATTCCTGAATTTCCTTGAACGTTTTGTACTTTCTTCTTTCGTCGATCAATTGAACATTCACTTCCCTTACCCATCGTTTCATCGCAGTTATCTTCCGAGTACCTACATTTTACTTTCCAACTTCAGTGATTGCCCTTTTTAGAGATGTCCGTTTCTATTCAACTGAGCTGTTCCTTATCGCAGTATCTATAGCTTTAGAGAAATTCAAGCGTATCTCTTGATTCCTTAGTACTTCCATATCCCACTTCTTTGAGAAATGATTCTTCCTGATTAGTCTCTTAAACACCAGCCTACTCTTCATCACTATTAAATTGTGATCTGTGTCTGTAGTCTTGTACGCCTTACAATCCAATATCTGGTTTCGGAATCTCTGCCTGACCATGATTTAATCTAACTAAAATCTTCACGTATCTCCCGGCCTTCTCCAAGTATACCTCCTCCTCTTGTTATTCTTGAACAGAGTATTCGCTATTACGAGTTGAAATTTATTGCGAAACTCAATTAATCTTTCTCGTCTCTCATTTCAACTACGAAGTCCATATGCTCCCGTACCCCTTTCTTCTACTTCTTCCCTTACAACCGCATCCCAGTCCCCCATGACTATTAGATTTTCTTCTTCCTTTACGTACTGAGTTACTCGTTCACTGTCGTCATACACTTTTCCTATCCCTTCATCCTCTACTTGCGACATCGGGATGTATACCCGAACTATCGACGGTGTTATTTTGCTGTCGATACTCATCAGAGCAATCCTATTACTGAAGTGTTCACAGTAAGTCACTCCCTGCCTTACCTTCCTATTCATAACGAACCCTACTCCCCTTATACCATTTTCTGCTGCTGTTGACATTACCCTATACTTATCTGACTAGAAATCCATGTCTTCTTTCCATATCACTTCACTGCTCCCTTTATATCTAGATTGGGCCTTAGCATTTCCCCGATGTCTTAAGCTTCCCCACCACACTCAAATTCCTGGCAATCCATGCCCCGATTCCTAGGACGTCATCCTTCCGTTGGTTATTCAATCTTTTTCTCGTGGTCACCTCCCCCTTAGCAGTCCCTCTCAGAGATCCGAATTTGGGGGACCAGTCCGGAATCTTTTGCCAATGGAGATGTCTTCACTACACGTTTTCAATAATAGGCCACATGAACTGTGGATACACGTTATGTGTCTCTAATGCAGTGGTTTCCGTCGCGTTCAGCATCCTCATGCCGCTGCCTATTGTTGATTCTTATGTTTTTATGGGCGGTTTCCTACCACAAGGGCATGAGTGCTCTGAACCTCTGTCTGTTCCTCCACCATCTATGGCAAGTCTGTTGGCTGAATGAGGGTGACTTCTTATGTCTGAAATCTTTAGCCACCAGTGCTCGTTATTATTATTCAAAATTTTAGCGATGGCGTGGTACGAAGCCGGGACGATAGATGTTTTGATTACCAATCAAAGACGCTACCCCTAGACAACGAGTGCTACCACAGACACAGTTCAGTTCTGTTGTTTGTTCCTTAAGAAGAACCGAGCTTCGACGGAGGGTATCGATCCTTTCTTGAGTTTAATTTGTAGACCAATGATTTACTGAAGCAGCGGAGACTATCCTAATTGCTTTTACAATATACACTCCTGGAAATGGAAAAAAGAACACATTGACACCGGTGTGTCAGACCCACCATACTTGCTCCGGACACTGCGAGAGGGCTGTACAAGCAATGATCACACGCACGGCACAGCGGACACACCAGGAACCGCGGTGTTGGCCGTCGAATGGCGCTAGCTGCGCAGCATTTGTGCACCGCCGCCGTCAGTGTCAGCCAGTTTGCCGTGGCATACGGAGCTCCATCGCAGTCTTTAACACTGGTAGCATGCCGCGACAGCGTGGACGTGAACCGTATGTGCAGTTGACGGACTTTGAGCGAGGGTGTATAGTGGGCATGCGGGAGGCCGGGTGGACGTACCGCCGAATTGCTCAACACGTGGGGCGTGAGGTCTCCACAGTACATCGATGTTGTCGCCAGTGGTCGGTGGAAGGTGCACGTGCCCGTCGACCTGGGACCGGACCGCAGCGACGCACGGATGCACGCCAAGACCGTAGGATCCTACGCAGTGCCGTAGGGGACCGCACCGCCACTTCCCAGCAAATTAGGGACACTGTTGCTCCTGGGGTATCGGCGAGGACCATTCGCAACCGTCTCCATGAAGCTGGGCTACGGTCCCGCACACCGTTAGGCCGTCTTCCGCTCACGCCCCAACATCGTGCAGCCCGCCTCCAGTGGTGTCGCGACAGGCGTGAATGGAGGGGCGAATGGAGACGTGTCGTCTTCAGCGATGAGAGTCGCTTCTGCCTTGGTGCCAATGATGGTCGTATGCGTGTTTGGCGCCGTGCAGGTGAGCGCCACAATCAGGACTGCATACGACCGAGGCACACAGGGCCAACACCCGGCATCATGGTGTGGGGAGCGATCTCCTACACTGGCCGTACACCACTGGTGATCGTCGAGGGGACACTGAATAGTGCACGGTACATCCAAACCGTCATCGAATCCATCGTTCTACCATTCCTAGACCGGCAAGGGAACTTGCTGTTCCAACAGGACAATGCACGTCCGCATGTATCCCGTGCCACCCAACGTGCTCTAGAAGGTGTAAGTCAACTACCCTGGCCAGCAAGATCTCCGGATCTGTCCCCCATTGAGCATGTTTGGGACTGGATGAAGCGTCGTCTCACGCGGTCTGCACGTCCAGCACGAACGCTGGTCCAACTGAGGTGCCAGGTGGAAATGGCATGGCAAGCCGTTCCACAGGACTACATCCAGCATCTCTACGATCGTCTCCATGGGAGAATAGCAGCCTGCATTGCTGCCAAAGGTGGATATACACTGTACTAGTGCCGACATTGTGCATGCTCTGTTGCCTGTGTCTATGTGCCTGTGGTTCTGTCAGTGTGATCATGTGATGTATCTGACCCCAGGAATGTGTCAATAAAGTTTCCCCTTCCTGGGACAATGAATTCACGGTGTTCTTATTTCAATTTCCAGGAGTGTATTACGATACCAACTATTATACACGCTATTATCAACTATTGTACCACGTTTGCGTAACATTGTACTTTGTTAAAGGTAAACGTTTTCGAATAGTTTTATACTTCTTAGAATACTTTCATATCAAAAATTCAGCACTATCCCCCACCATCACAACGAACCCCTCAGTGTGAGGTTGCAAGTTCAGTCTTTAGCAAGGCTTATTTAAAAGTGTTGTGTTAACAATTAGGACAGGAAATGCAATAGCTGCTCATGACAGTCCACGTGCATCAGGAGGGCGGCAGAAAATGAGTGCCCGAAAGATGCATAGATCAACCTTCTATGGGATGTATATATTATACGTCGACATTCAAGAAATGTTCAAAGCAAGTCATTAACTTGCACAATGCACACCAAATGAAAAATGACACGCAACTGTGATCACAAAGGTTCGCACCATGAAGATCTAAGGCGAACTCCTTGGAAGTTACAAACGTGCAGGACGTTCAGCTAGCTATCCACGTTTAAGGAAAGCATATAGAATCATACTGGTGTAAAGGGCTGATGAGATCCGGTAGATTGTGATGGCATGCAGCCGAATGTGAAACAGTCTGACGTGGAGCTTGTCGTGAAACTGGTTATCCTTTAAGGCTTAGCTGCAGAGAAAGCGATAAAATGCTTAATAGGCATGGAAAAACAAACATCCAGTGACTGAATTTGTCCATTGGTTTCATGTTGTATGAATTGCAAGTGTCACACTTTTTTCGGGAGGGATAGTTTGCTCTAAAAGAGCGCGATTTTTATATACAGATCAGGAATCCAGGAAATGCAAGTTGTTTAGACCAGTTATCGGCCAAAAGCAGTGTTCTTACTGTAGCTGTAGTTCTCTTATGTCAATTTTCCCACTCTGCTTGCTGTGACGTAAATATTCCTACTGCCATTCCAATATCACGTAGACGAGAAAGAATCATAGAGGGAAGAGCACCTCCATCTTCTCGCAGCACAATAAATAGCATTCCAGTGAATTTACCATCCAAATTAACAGTCGTCATAGTTGTAAACGAAAGCGTTTAGGCATTGATGTTAGTTGATCTTGATACAACTCTTTTGGTAGCTCTAATTTCCAGGTTTCCTTTCAAATATATTTCCTCTTCAAACCTAGATTGGTTTGAACTGAAAACAAATTCCTTACTGAACGATAAGTTTGTTTATTTCATCTACAAATTTTCGGGCCGATTTCCCATTTGCTTCAGTTAGTTTGACGCTTTATTTGAAATTTCGTTATCTTGTGTCTTGCAATTCTGTAGCACTGTTTGAAGTTATACAACGATCCACTGCTTCCCTTGAAATCAGTGTCGCGTATAGTTCGATGCTGTTAACGTAGTTGGTCACTATCATGCACATGCTGTAAATTGTATTAAGCACCCTTGAGGCTCGCAAACACCAGTTTTTGAAACAAGTGGACCTTGTCCTCTTGAATATCCGTGCTTTTTGTTGTGCAATACGCAGAAATATTTCTGTGGTCTTTTTCGAAATCTGTTCATAATTGTTTTTGTACTATGCTGCGGATAATCTTTGATGTACGTAATTATGTTTAACACCTGCTCGTTGGACAACGATTTTTCTTTGCTACGTTTCACTGGAGACGGTAACCGTGGCTCCCTGTCAGGCAGGGATGTTGAGCTACATGGCTCCACACCTGTTTTAATATCACTTTCACTTGCTAAGCACGTATCGTCATCATTATACTCGTCATGTGTGTTGTCCGGACAGTCGAGCGGATACAACACCACACATTCCACTGATTCATCTTGCAGAAACGCTAACATTCCATCTGCCACTTCTTGGGTTCCTTTCCGACGAAATATCAACTTCGGAAACAGTTATTGTAGACATATCGCAAACTTTTCTTTGTTTATCGTTGCCATTGTAATGCTTTGTGTCAACTCCACTAGCACTGCAGCACTGTTGTGGGTTATTCGTCGACTGGTAGTTCAAATGTGTTGTGCTCGCAATTGCACACTTCCGGTCCCGCCCGCTGTTGCTGTTAGGAGACAATTTTGTGGTTGCACGTTATGTGTGGTGTCGAATGCCGTAAATATCATTGGCCTTTTGCGACGTCACACTCAGAGGGTTCCTTTAGAGTATGCCACCTCAAAATTATTATTGTACTACTTCTTCATGGAATCTGACCTGACTCACGAACGTTCACACACAACGTCTAGCACTACTAGTGTATTCACTCAAGTCCGCCCTCAACTGTCCGCAACTGTCCACAGCTCCTCGCGGGCAGCTACTGTCTGGCTTGGTGTCACTATTCAGGGGCTTATCTGCTCAGCTGACGGCTGGGGGTAGCGTCACTGTATTATTTGTGATAATTTCCGTGTATTGAAACAGGTGGTTTCATTCGATTTACCAATTAATGCAATACTCTTTCTACATCTACATCTACATTTGTACTCCGCAAGCCACCCAACGGTGTGTGGCGGAGGGCACTTTACGTGCCACGGTCATTACCTCCCTTTTCTGTTCCAGTCGCGTATGGTTCGCGGGAAGAACGACTGTCTGAAAGCCTCCGTACGCGCTCGAATCTCTCTAATTTTACATTCGTGATCTCCTCGGGAGGTATAAGTAGGGGGAAGCAATATATTCGATACCTCATCCAGAAACGCACCCTCTCGAAACCTGGCGAGCAAGCTACACCGCGATGCAGAGAGCCACTCTTGCAGAGTCTGCCACTTCAGTTTGCTAAACATCTCCGTAACGCTATCACAGTTACCAAATAACCTTGTGACGAAACGCGCCGCTCTTCTTTGGATCTCCTCTATCTCCTCCGTCAACACGATCTGGTACGGATCCCACACTGATGAGCAATGCTCAAGTGTAGGTCGAACGAGTGTTTTGTAAGCCACCTCCTTTGTTGATGGACTACATTTTCTAAGGACTCTCCCAATGAATCTCAACCTGGTACCCGCCTTACCAACAATTAATTTTATGTGATCATTCCACTTCAAATCGTTACGCACGCATACTCCAAGATTTTTTACAGAACTAACTGCTACCAGTGTTTGTTCCGCTATCATATAATCATACAATAAAGGATCCTTCTTTCTATGTATTCGCAATACATTACATTTATCTATGTTAAGGGTCAGTTGCCACTCCCTGCACCAAGTGCCTATCCGCTGCAGATCTTCCTGCATTTCGCTACAATTTTCTAATGCTGCAACTTCTCTGTATACTACAGCATCATCCGCGAAAAGCCGCATGGAACTTCCTACACTATGTACTAGGTCATTTATATATATTGTGAAAAGCAATGGTCCCATAATACTCCCCTGTGGCACGCCAGAGGTTACTGTAACGTCTGTAGACGTCTCCCCATTGATAACAACATGCTGTGTTCTGTTTGCTAAAAACTCTTCAATCCAGCCACACAGCTGGTCTTATATTCCGTAGGCTCTTACTTTGTTTATCAGGCGACAGTGCGGAACTGTATCGAACGCCTTCCGGAAGTCAAGGAAAATAGCATCTACCTGGGAGCCTGTATCTAATATTTTCTGGGTCTCATGAACAAATAAAGCGAGTTGGGTCTCACACGATCACTGTTTCCGGAATCCATGTTGACTCCTACAGAGTAGATTCTGGGTTTCCAAAAACGACATCATACGCGAGCAAAAAACATGTTCTAAAATTCTACAACAGATCGACGTCAGAGATATAGGTCTATAGTTTTGCGCATCTGCTCGACGACCCTTCTTGAAAACTGGAACTACCTGTGTTCTTTTCCAATCATTTCGAACCTCCCGTTCCTCTAGAGACTTGCGGTACACGGCTGTTAGAAGGGGGGGCAAGTTCTTTCGCGTACTCCGTGTAGAATCGAATTGGTATCCCGTCAGGTCCAGTGGACTTTCTGTGGTGTTTTCTTCTAATCTAACAGCTTGTTGTCACTGAATAAAGTGTAAGCTAACGCATGGTTCCCGCAGACATGGTCACCTTACAGTAAAATAAGTTTATGGTACAACTTGACCAAAAGAAGGAACTGTTGAGGGGTAACGTCCTGAGGTATGAGGAATAGTTTGATACTGGGTTAAAGATGGAGGGTTACAGTTACATAGGGAAAGTAAGGATTGAATTATGACAGTAAATAAAAAAGTAAGTTTACTTTTACCAGTGACTGTTTGTTTATTTCCACGACGCGTTTCAAAGATTTAAACCTCCATCATCAAGTGGATTTACATTTATTAGTGCGACATATATGTGTGTGTTTTTTGTATATGATTTTTTGGATGAACTTACGCCACTGTTCACTGGAGAAGCAAAACACTGTTTCAGAACATGGTTTTGGGTTTCTATTCACAAAAAACTAAACGTATATCTAACGGTAAAAATAAAATAAGTGAAATAGGGTACCTCCAATGGTCACAGGTTTCAAAATGGTTCAAATGGCTCTGAGCACTATGGACTTAACATCTGAGGTCATCAGTCCCCTATAACTCAGAACTACTTAAACCTAACTAACATAAAGGACATCACACACATCCATGCCCGATGCAGGATTCGAACCTGCGACCGTAGCGCTCGCGCGGTTCCAGAATGAAGCGCCTAGAACCGCTTGGCCACCACGGCCGGCTAACAGGGCTCTTTAACTGTCGTAACCCATCACATGTATACTGTCATATTTTGTAAACAATTATGGCGTCTGGAAACCATTAGGTGCAAGGATTATACACTCCTGGAAATTGAAATAAGAACACCGTGAATTCATTGTCCCAGGAAGGGGAAACTTTATTGACACATTCCTGGGGTCAGATACATCACATGATCACACTGACAGAACCACAGGCACATAGACACAGGCAACAGAGCATGCACAATGTCGGCACTAGTACAGTGTATATCCACCTTTCGCAGTAATGCAGGCTGCTATTCTCCCATGGAGACGATTGTAGAGATGCTGGATGTAGTCCTGTGGAACGGCTTGCCATGCCATTTCCACCTGGCGCCTCAGTTGGACCAGCGTTCGTGCTGGACGTGCAGACCGCGTGAGACGACGCTTCATCCAGTCCCAAACATGCTCAATGGGGGACAGATCCGGAGATCTTGCTGGCCAGGGTAGTTGACTTACACCTTCTAGAGCACGTTGGGTGGCACGGGATACATGCGGACGTGCATTGTCCTGTTGGAACAGCAAGTTCCCTTGCCGGTCTAGGAATGGTAGAACGATGGGTTCGATGACGGTTTGGATGTACCGTGCACTATTCAGTGTCCCCTCGACGATCACCAGTGGTGTACGGCCAGTGTAGGAGATCGCTCCCCACACCATGATGCCGGGTGTTGGCCCTGTGTGCTTCGGTCGTATGCAGTCCTGATTGTGGCGCTCACCTGCACGGCGCCAAACACGCATACGACCATCATTGGCACCAAGGCAGAAGCGACTCTCATCGCTGAAGACGACACGTCTCCATTCGTCCCTCCATTCACGCCTGTCGCGACACCACTGGAGGCGGGCTGCACGATGTTGGGGTGTGAGCGGAAGACGGCCTAACGGTGTGCGGGACCGTAGCCCAGCTTCATGGAGACGGTTGCGAATGGTCCTCGCCGATACCCCAGGAGCAACAGTGTCCCTAATTTGCTGGGAAGTGGCGGTGCTGTCCCCTACGGCACTGCGTAGGATCCTACGGTCTTGGCGTGCATCCGTGCGTCGCTGCGGTCCGGTCCCAGGTCGACGGGCACGTGCACCTTCCGCCGACCACTGGCGACAACATCGATGTACTGTGGACCCCTCACGCCCCACGTGTTGAGCAATTCGGCGGTACGTCCACCCGGCCTCCCGCATGCCCACTATACGCCCTCGCTCAAAGTCCGTCAACGGCCCATACGGTTCACGTCCACGCTGTCGCGGCATGCTACCAGTGTTAAAGACTGCGATGGAGCTCCGTATGCCACGGCAAACTGGCTGACACTGACGGCGGCGGTGCACAAATGCTGCGCAGCTAGCGCCATTCGACGGCCAACACCGCGGTTCCTGGTGTGTCCGCTGTGCCGTGCGTGTGATCATTGCTTGTACAGCCCTCTCGCAGTGTCCGGAGCAAGTATGGTGGGTCTGACACACCGGTGTCAATGTGTTCTTTTTTCCATTTCCAGGAGTGTATATCAGGAGAGGAACATTATCACAAATTACATCATAAGCATATTACAAGAGAATAAGTTTTAAAGGATTTTGAAGACTTTTGTTTTGAGGTGTTTAATACAAGCGTTTGAATAAATATTTCAGATGGTATATAAATCCGATTTTGTCGAGTTAATATAGCTTAAACTTCAAATTCGTTTATATAATCATGTGATATGTTACATATTTTAAGTACAGTAATTATGTTGTCTACAGTGGTAAAATTATACATAAATAACAATTTTGGTTGGGGATCTCAAGTAGAAATGAATGGCCGGAGGCAGAGGGAGGGGAAGAGAAAGAGAAAGTGAGAGGGAGGGCGGCAGGAGTGACTGGATGAGAACAAACTTTTCAAAGCTGGGGGTTCTTAAGATTATATCTGTTACATGTAATAACTGTCTAAAGGTTGGAGTAATACATTGGTTAATGCTTTAAAATATGCAGATAGATGCACAATTTTTGCGATAGTTGATGAACATATAGTTTCAAGCTGACAGGGGTTAAAATCTGTTGATGTGATGGTATATATCTAAATGAGGTCAATCCCTTGTACATTTGGGGGATGTTATGGTAACATAACTAAATATTTATGGTAAATATTAAGTGTGTGTGTGTGTGTGTGTGTGTGTGTGTGTGTGTGTGTGTGTGTGTGTGTGTGTGTGCGTGCGTGCGCACACACTGAAAATTTAATAACCTAGGCAGCTGCTGGAAACAGAGATGATACTATTGTAAATAAAGTCATTTTTGTCATTTAAGATGGATTCAGAATGTTTTGTTTGGTTGTTTTATTTAATGTCAATAACTGTCATGATAAAGCCTAACCCAAAATTTTCACATTATAGGCTTGAATAAAGTAAGCAAGTTCAAATAGATGTAATGTACAGTAGTTACGAGCAGATGGAGAACTTGCGGGAGACAGAGCTGCCTCATCCCAGTTTCTAAATGAAAACAACATACACATAGAATTTTCTTACTTTATGAACTATTTTTTAAATTTGTGCACTACTGCGAAAAATCTTAACCGATGTTTCACTGTGTATATGTCAATAATATAGTGGCACTAGATTCTATGGAAAAATCATCGAAATATATAAAAAACAGAAATGGTTTCTAGCACTGATCCGCACATTCTGAAAGCTAAGATGAAAAAAGATCCCTGTTCACCACATTACGCATTGTAGTTTCCTCATGAACCAAATTAATTGTAAATAGATAAATTCTAATCAAAAGGCTAGAAAAATTAAGTAATTATCAGATTTATTGTTTTTCATTTTCAGAATAAACAGGAATGCCCATTAAAGACGTTGTAACAGTACTGAAATCTATTTCGGTAACAGAAAGAAAGAACTCAGTATCTTGTAAAAAGATTATTTCTACTAGTTCTTTATCTGAAAAATATGTTAATTTCAGATAATGTCACTGTGCTACTGACTGAAGACGCCCCAGAGACGAAAATTCCTTTAAAAATCGCAACCGAGCGAAAAGCGTGTCGCCTAAATATAAAAGAAAAAGAAGATTCCTCAACGGTATGTATCCTGCGTAATTAAAATTGAGAGAAGTGGTAAAATCCTGGAGGTCATATCGAATATTAATTATTTCACCGTCAGACATGGAGAATGGTAGCAGCTGCCAACTTGCGTTCAAGGACATATTAATGAGAAGAAACGACAGCAAATGTGTTTGATTAAAACACCTAGCGAGTGAAGGATAAATATTTATCCTCACCTCCTGAAAGATGGACTGAGGCCTATAAACAACGTTTTACTCCCCAATGAATACCTTTCGCAATAAATACGCCGAACAAGTCACTGTCGATGATATCTAAAGAACACTCGTGATAAAAGACCACTACGAGGTGCGGATTACTTTCTGCTCTTAAAATCAGTGCCAGACTGCATTGGAGATATTTTAGAAACAGAAGAATGTGAAGTTTGTCATTCATTCCCGCCCCCAACCCCCCCTCCCCTCTCCTCCTCAGCAATTATAAAAGAATTTCTGACTCGTGCAAAAATAAAAATGACCTGTTGTATGTGGTAGATATATAAGGGGTTATGTGAGCTTGTGCCACTACGATGAGAAATGTCAACAATGTGGAAGCGACGGTATAATCATGTGAAGAACCCTGTATACGCTATATTAGTTAGAATGTTTGGTTCTTTACATAATCACGTATTTTTACATGATCTGTTTCAACCAAATCAAGTAGTAGTATTCAGATCGATATGTAGCATTGTAGATTTAGCCTCATTGAGGTCAATGCGTATGTGACAAGGAATGTTTCGTACTCAACAAGTCGAAGTCTACCTAGCTCTACAATGTTTGATAAGGTAGAAACCAGTAATGTAATGTAGAGGGTAAAGTTACGAGTATAAACGAGATACAGAACCAGCTATTCAGTGCCAGAGCAGAATCAGGCCACGTCAGAGTGGGGTGCTGGACAGAGCTCTACGTGGTCAACGGCTTCGCAGCCACATCTGTGTTGACAGACTACACGCGCCGACGACGAGCGAACCTTCAGGGCGGTATTAAAGCCCGATGACGACAACTAGGTCATCGGTCCTGGCCCGGAACATTCGACGTGACCCACTAACGTTCACGTTACCGTGACATCAGCACAGAGAAGTTTAAACGAGACCGAGCCAACCTGTCATCATTTGACAGTTGGATAGTAATGTGACATCGAGCCTGTGCTACTCCGTGCCGTGCAGATGAGAGACGATTCTCCCCCAGCTGGGACACGAACCACAGCCTGCTGACTAAGCATCGAGAGGTCAGGGGCAGCCTGCACTTGGCTGCCGTCCTGAGAGCACGATGAGAGGATCTCTGCCCTCGCCGGGGTATCAACGGAAGACCATCAAGCTCCGAACCCTCAGGGGAGACGCAGCCTGACATCCACAAAGCTGAAGACCACAACGTCACCGTGAGTACAACGATCCAACAGCAGCCGGAACAGTGGAGGCCTGCAGTCAGCAGCTCAGGCCGCTGCACAGGGGGAAACGCATTTATATTCACCATGCACTCTAACTACGATTGTAAACAAGCCTCAATAAAGAGGGCATTATAAACATCAACGGTCCTTCATAAACTGCACAACATCCTTCCTCAGTAGATAATCCTGCAATAAATATCGCGTTTTACCGTCGGTTTTGGACAATCGAATTTCAATTAAAATATCTCCCCTATACGGGCATATACATAATATATGCGCGAATGCATCTTGTGGACACATTGACGACGACGTACGGAAGTTTGGGTCTGGACGTGAAGCGTGATCGGATTGCCGAAATTGTTAAGACGATCGTCCGCGACAAGCGGCAAATCCAGGTTCGAATCTCGGTCGGACACAAATTTTCACTGTCGTCATTCACTCATGCAGCTTATGATTGTCCATATTCGCAACTGTGAATATATTTAATGTATTTCATGAAAGCTGTAGTCGTGGTAGTGCCTGTTCACTCGGACATGCATGTACTGCAGTATCACAATTGTAAACTTCCTTATGGGTTTCAATTACTTTCTATGCAAGGAGTTCTCCTTTGCTCTCACTGAGTATAATATTACTACCATCGGCGAAGAGAATTTTTTTGCTATTACTAGCACTATTGGAAAGGTCACGACATGTATCAAGAACAGTACTGATCCTAATGTACTTCCATGAGAAACTTCCATATTAACATATTTTGGTTTTGATACGTGTTTCACGGAAAGTTTAGACTTATTTGAGGTAGGTGTTATTCCTGCTCTTTGTACCCTATTGCTAGGTATGATCAGAACTGTCATTCATTAATTAATCAATAATTTATTACTCGTAATAGTTCCAGTTTCTTTAATAGAATTATATAATGAACAGTATCAACAGCCTTAGGAAGATTTAAAAATATGCCCTTGACGCAGTCATCTTTGTAAAGAACATCAGGCACCACTTTTGTGAATATTATGGCCGACCCTCTATAGCTACAGTACAGGATCCCAAAATGTCATGAACTTAGTTGGCTTTACTAATTCAGGTAATTCATTAATCTGTCTTTCATAATTCATTCTCCTGTGTCTGAGAATGATGACACCAGGGAAACGTGCTGCATTACCGTTCTTTAGCAGAGGTACAACTCTCACCTGTTTGAAATACTCTAGGATTTTCCCAGGTATGAATGACTCATTTGTTATGTTTGCTAAGGAAGTTTGCATACACTGTATGCATTGTTTCGCGGCACTCATTGGTACTTCATTCAAGTCTAGAGACCTTTTATTTTTAGGTTTTGTACAGTTTACTGAATTCAAGCCGTTTAGTTGGTAGAAACATAATGCTACTTTGCGTATACCTATTTACAGTTGCTATACGTGTTTTTAGGAATATTTGTTATAATTTCTCTGCAATATTTGAAAAACGCTCGTTAACGTAGTTTCCTAGGTGCTGTGAGTCATTTATTTCCTTATATCCCTCCCTTATTAGTATGTTCTTACGCTTTTGTTTGTCTCTTCCTCTGTCCTGTTTAATAACGTCCCAGACTTCTTTACTTTCATTCTCTGCATTTATCATTTTTCGTCATTAAATGACTTTTCGCGATAATTAGTATCTTCATATAAATATTTTTCTACCTGTGCTAAAAATTTAAGAACTCTGTCTCACTAAAACTTTTTTTCACGGGACGCAAGTACTTAAATGTTTGAAAGGACCTCCTAATACCTGCTATTATCCATTTGTTTTTGTGAGACATTGAAAACAGATATGGATACTTTCGGTAATGTCTTTTCGAAGTTAAGTTTAGATAATTTCAAGAATTTGGAGAATTTCGCAATTACATTGATTTCTCCGCAGACTTCATTCGAGATCCAGTTTACTGGTTCTCTCGAAAAAAAACTTGTGTTTTATTTCTGATAAATGTTTTTTGTAGGACTGTAACTTAGTGTTTTTTTTCCATAGGCAATTGCATTTTGCTGCTATTATTTGTCGAAAACTGTCTAAGAATCCGTGACCTTTTACAGTTACATCAGATTTTTTCCTGTCCATATTTGAGGCCACATGGTCGGTTAATAATGATACAGTCACTGCAGTAACCCTTACTGCACTGTTGTCCAACTGCAACCCGCAAAACACTTAAAAATATACAGGGTGTTACAAAAAGGTACGGCCAAACTTTCAGGAAACATTCCTCACACACAAATAAAGAAAAGATGTTATGTGGACATCTGTCCGGAAACGCTTAATTTCCATGTTAGAGCTCATTTTAGTTTCGTCAGTATGTACTGTACTTCCTCGATTCACCGACAGTTGGCCCAGTTGAAGGAAGGTAATGTTGATTTCGGTGCTTGTGTTGACATGCGACTCATTGTTCTACAGTACTAGCATCAAGCACATCAGTACGTAGCATCAACAGGTTAGTGTTCATCACGAACGTGGTTTTACAGTGCAATGTTTACAAATGCGGAGTTGGCAGATTCCCATTTGATGTATGGATTAGCACGGGGCGATAGCCGTGGCGCGATACGTTTGTATCGAGACAGATTTCCAGAACGAAGGTGTCCCGACAGGAAGACGTTCGAAGCAATTAATCAGCGTCTTAGGGAGCACGGACCAATTGCATGGCCTCCACGCTCTCCTGTCCTCAACCCTCTTGACTTTCATTTATGGGAGCATTTGAAAGCTCTTGTCTACGCAACCCCGGTACCAAATGTAGAGACTCTTCGTGCTCGTATTGTGGACGGCTGTGATACAATACGCCATTCTCCAGGGCTGCATCAGCGCATCAGGGATTCCATGCGACGGAGGGTGCATGCATGTATCCTCGCTAACGGAGGACATTTTGAACATTTCCTGTAACAAAGTGTTTGAAGTCACGCTGGTACGTTCTGTTGCTGTGTGTTTCTATTCCATGATTAATGTGATTTGAGGAGAAGTAATAAAATGAGCTCTAACATGGAAAGTAAGCGTTTCCGGACACATGTCCTCAAACATATTTTCTTTCTTTGTGTGTGAGGAATGTTTCCTGAAAGTTTGGCTGTACGTTTTTGTAACACCCTGTATATAGGTGTTTATGTCTACTCATAAAATTATGTTAACTTTATCTAGAACTTCCGTTAATTTATTGAAAAAAGTGTCCACACTACTACTGGCGGATCGCGATGCACGCAAAATAATTAATTTCTTGGTGATGTCAAGAGCCTTCATTTCAGTCTCTGAGATTTCAATGTGTGTGTCGCAACTTTCTGAAATAATGTTATGCCTTGACATGACCCACACCCCTTGAAGTAATGCTACAGTAGGAGTGTGTCCTCTCATACACTAATAAAACTACATGTTGAATTTCTTTGTAATACAAACTATTGTGCAGTTCAGAGATAGGAGACCAACTTTAAATTGCTGTATTTTATCTTTTACTGACTGCATATTTCGATGAAGGATTGTTAAATCTCTGATATATGCGATGTTACTGTTTCCAATAGCTTGTTTTTCTTTATGACTTGTTTTATGTGTGTGTTATTGGTATGTTAGAATCTGTATTACTGCAGAAGTTTTGAACTGCTGAAGATACTTTTTAGGCAGGGGGTCCAATTGTCTGGATCTGTCCTCTATAAGACCCTCTTCTTGAGCTTATGACAACAGAACAGATAACAGAAGTCACATACCTTTGCAAAACTTTCAAGGACTTGTCGAATCTATTTCACTTAGAATCGAGGCCAGTCTGCTGATTGTCGCCTCAGTGAATGCTATTAGCAAGTTGTCTTAGCCTTTTGGCTGATCAGTTACTGCCTGTAAGGAGTACTTTCTACATAATACGCGTCTATGGGTGGAGTTAGGCTGGATGTTGGGGGTGGGTAACGGGAAGCAAGTAGTACTTAGAACATTTTTACGTAAAACAAATGTCGGTTTCACAGAGGCCAGAAATCTACAACTCTGTGAGTCGCTAGGTTGATTGTTGACAGTCCAAACAACACGTAAGCCCACGTTAATCGAATAACATTTACAGACTTCTGTGGCTCCTTCTGGATACATTTAAAGGAATAGAACTCTTTAGAACCTCCTTAACCTAAGAAAATATGCAGTTAATGATTTTGCTATTTCATTAGAAATAACAGCCAACTAGCTGCAAAATATAAGTTTATTGAAGGTTTAAACCTTTAATAAACCTGTATTTTTCAACTGGTTGCCTGTTATTTCTAATGCATTGGAGCTATTGCAAGCACAGTAGCTGAAGCGCAGCCATGTTTGAAATATTAAATTTTAATATTTGTTTGTTTTCTGACAAATCAATTGTCTTCATATGTTATACACAATTTAGATAAAATCACATTTAGATACGGAGTTCAGTGTTATTATGGGTAACACTGTATTTACACTTCTAAAAATATGCCAAAGAGAACCCGGGGAATTTCAGTAGGCGCCCGTTAATCTTAGTAACACCTCGTCGTTGAAAACTTCTCATTATTGAGGTTGACTTCACTATCTGCAATCTACGACTCCAAACGCTCGCAGCATATCCTATGACTGATGCTAGTATAGATGGGTGGTATACTCTGTCTTCAAGGGAAGCCGAAATTGCCCATTCTCAAAATGGTTCAAATGGCTCTGAGCACTGTGGGACTTAACATTTGAGGTCATAATTCCCCTAGAACTTAGTACTTAAACCTAACTAAGGACATCACACACATCCATGCGCGAGGCAGGATTGGAACCTGCGACCGTAGCGGTCGCGCGGTCCCAGACTGATGCGCCTAGAACCGCTCGGTCACAAATGCCGGCGCACGTTCTCAATGGTTGTAGTTTTATTCACTACGTCTGTACCTTTTCTGCCTGCCTCCTCTACGTGATGGGCAAAATTACGACATTCGTCCAGAAATACCACTAGATATCAAGTGACTGCGCTTCTCCTAATCGATATGTAATTTAATTATGTTTTAGAGTTTCTTATTAGGTTCCCTTTTAGCAGGAGGTACGCTGTTTTGTGAGGTGCTAGTGACAATTTAACATTTCGACACCAAGTTCGTGGAGGGCGTCATTACATATGTCTTCTATAATTCTTCTGGAGTCACCACTTATAACGAACAGCACATCGTCTGAAAATGACGCCAGTCCGCTTACGTTACCGCTGTCACGTAACTTCTGTAGCACGGGCTCCAGTGCTAGCCCAAAAGGTTCCAGAGCTACGCCCAAAATCTCTGCACCCCACATCGACCCCAGTGGACAGCCTTTTGTTATTGTCTTCGTTATTTTCTTTCCTGGGCATGTTGAAGAGGGACGTCTCCAGAGGAAATAATCTCTCAGGCAATTATACAGTGCTTCTGGAAACTCCATATCCCTAAGGCGAAAGAAAGAAACGTTACCGAAAGCGCAAACAATATCAAGCATATCGCTAGCGTGTATGTAGAATGAGTATCGTGTCTAGTGAGATTTCCTTATTAATTGCGTCTTCAATTGACTTGCCTCTTCTAAATCCGTACTGGTGAGGGCTCATCCCGTGTAGTAGTCTGTGATCTTGTAAGCTTTTGCACATTAATTTTTCAAATATCCTGCCGGGAAAGTTCAAAAGCGAAAATGGTCTGTAGGATTTGGGTATAATTGGATTCTTATCGTGCCCTTGATTAATTACTACCACTTCAGCGTTCTTCCACGGTGCAAGGACCATTCCTTGCAAGGGACACTACTTTTACAGATCGCACAAGTAACTATCCAATGGGTAAAATTAGGCTTGTATCACTGCGGCCGGTATCCTGCCCGGTCCTAGAGATTTTTTTCTTTTTCAGTCTTGAAATTATTTGCCTAATTTCTTCTTGTGCGAAGGGGTACACGGGTTTACTGTTTCCATATTCTTACCATAACATTTCCCGTAACCTACGCCAGTAATCCGTATCGCCTTCTTCCCCATCGTCAGGAAGTAGTGTTTCCACTAGGAGGGACTGTTCCCAACTTTCTGTTACCGTTTCATCATTCCTTCTGAGCGTGGATAAGACTGTTGGTGATAGTATTTTCTCGCAGACTGTTTTATATGGTACACCGCAGCGATAGGTTCCTAAGCTAGCCTCCACGACTTGTTTCCATCGTTCCAGTTTTGTTTTCCTGAATTTTTCCTTAAGACATTGTTTAACAACCCTGTAGCTATGCAACTTTCTGACGCTTTCGTTTTGGTCATGCTGCTCTGGTATAGTTTCCTGGCTATCCTAGTTTCGCATCTTAATTTCTGAAGCGTCCCGGTCCAGATGTAAGGTACTCCTTTAGAATGGCCTTAGCTGATAGGTATCGCTGCTTCCATTTCTCTGTATACAGCCGCTGTCAGCCTTAACACTATCACCCAGCGATCAACATCCTGGACATTGAAACATTCCTCTAACTTTTTCCCTGTTAGCGTCCTTGATCTCACATCTGGAACTTATGTGCCCGTTCTCTGTGGCAGTTTCAGTTTCCATTTCAATGATGGTACAGTGTATGACATTGTGGTCACTCGACGTCATTCTATTCGAATCTTCCAGCCTTTCACACGGCGCGCCGCTGGCGTATCTGCTAAAGTTATGTCAATATTTGACGTTTCTCCGACCCTCCCTTCGTAGGTTGGCCCATTCTGAAGTGCATTCAATACCTGTAGATTGACTTCCATAATGGCTTCTTCTAGTTGTCTTCCACAGTCATCAGTCAGGCAGCTATGCCGCAAAAATCACATCAGTGGAGCACACAAGAGGCTTTAGGGGTCTTCGGTGGATCTAGTCATCAAGTAATTCAAACTAGGGGGTGCCAAGTGTGGGCACTGCTGGAGAAATATCCGGGTCGTGTTATCTGACGCCATGAAAACTAGAAACATTGCAGATTAGAATTGTGAAAATACTGTAGACTATCATCAGTAAGCATAGACTACGGTACCTTTTCTACTAGCTTTGGTCAGTTAAGGTTGTACCTGGGTTACCTATATGTTAGGTATTTTGCAGACCTGTTTGGCGTTAGTTCATAGCATTCCCTTTCTTTATGAGTGCAGTGAGTGTCTTACTAGATTCCCATAAAAATGAAAAGTGATAAACCGCCTAGAATCTGAATGACGTTGAGGGACGTTGCAGTAAAAATGAAGAAAACGATGTAGATTTATCGTATAACGGTAGAAAACACAGTTTCCTCAACAGAAAGATAAAATAATACAAGAACCGCAAAATAAAAACATATGAAACATTGCAAATACACTTCTCGCATTTGTAGATCCCACAATATTTCATCGACGCAAGTGCTCGACATCTTCAGGCGGAGGTGGTGGTATCTGCTACTGTCACTATTGCAAGACGAGACTGATGATAATCGCAAGACAACGTCGAAATTTATCTGGTCAGGGGCAGGCGTAGTGCGTTGCGTCGTCATGAATTGTAAGCTCTTGTTTTCCCTGTTCCTTCTAAGGCCATTAAGATCCTACACCAACAGGCTGCAGGTTCCCCTAGAATGAACGGTCTACCGAAGATACGTATGGATGGGTTTCCTCTTCACCCAATAGTGAGCAACATTGACCAAACATCTTACTCTACTGTTGCGACGTCTCATAGGCAAGTGTGACCACCATATCCGGAATTTAAAGGACTCTATAGATCACGCCTGAAGACACTTAAGCTACAACCGTCGGATCGTTTGGTTACTTTTAACGTTGTATCTTTATTTACAAAGTACCGCTGTAGGACTCGTTAGAGCTTATCAGCAGCGAGTTTGAGAAAGATCCCGTGGCATTGTTTAAACATGCGGTTACCTCAATTTATTTCTTATTCAATGACCGATTTATGAACAAGTGGACGGTGTCACCATGGGAAGTTCTCTATCTCCCATGATGTCCAACGGTTTTATGGAAGACTTGAGGAGAAAGCACTGCAGTCGGCAAGTCTCAAACCTTCCTGCTTCTGACGGTAATAGACGATACATTTGTGGTGTGGTCTCACAGAACAGAGACATTACGCATGTTTCTCTGGCGTCTCACCTCGCTCCATCCTAATATACAGTTCACAACGGAAGTGGAAAAAGATGACACTTCACCATTCCTGGATGTACTGATCAGAAGAAAAGCCAATGGTACACTGAGACATAGTGTCTACCGCAAACGGACACATACAGAGCTGTATTTGCAGGCCACAAGTAGTCATCTTCCTGCACAAAGCGGTAGTGTCTTACGCTCCTAGGTGTATAGAGCACATATGATCTCAGATGCCAACAGTCTGCCTGGTGAGCTACAATACGTAAGAACGGTACTCCAACAGAGCGGCTATTCCGATAGACAGGTACGCCGTGCATTCTGTTCTAAGCAAAATCAAAGCAGGGATGTAAATGAATATTTGGAGGCACCCACTGCAACGGCTTTCTTGCCCTATTTTGGCGGCATGTCTTCAAGAATGGAAATAATCCCAAAAGGCACGACCTCAAACGTGTTTTTCGGCCATCAGGAAAATTGATGAATTTATTGTGCTCAATGAAATACGATCTTGACCTTAGGGAACGTGTTGTGTATATCATGCCATGCCAGTGAGATATTACATTGGAAAGTCTTTTATTGGACAGACATGCCGAACCGTGAAAGAAGGTTGCGTCGAACACCGTCATACACGCCAGGGGCAACCTAACAAATTAGCGGTAGCGGAGCATTGCCTGGACGCGAGGCATCATATGTTTTACGAAAAGACTGAAATTTTATTCCCCAGCGTCATCTTTCTGGACTGTGTTGTTACGGAGGCTATACATATCCGAACAGCGGACAATCTTGTCAACAGGGATGCGGGTTTTCAATTAAGCGCCGCCTGGAATCCAGCGCTGGCTGCGATTAAATCAAAGCAGGGAAAACAAGAACTTCAGATTCATGACTCGACGCAACCCACTGCTGAAATTTAATTCAGCTCTTAACCACAGGAGCGTCCGGCAGCACAGTTTGCTCCACCTGCGAGCGACTTCCCGCGCACGCGTATTGCCTGCTCCTGGCCCGATAAATTTCGCCGCCGCCGCGCGATTATCATCAGTCGCATCTTGGAGCAGTGACAGCAGCAACTACCACCACGCGAAGATAGCGAGCAGTTGCACTGATCAAATATTATGGGATTTACACAATACGATCCGGTGGAAAACCCGAGAAGTGTATTTACAATACATCCATCGGGAAAGCCTGAAAAGTCACATGTCAGACATCGCTTCAATACTTGGTCGAACTTTATGATTGGTGAATAAGCAATAAAGGGACATTGAACATAAAGAAAACCAATGCCATGAATTTCAGTTTGAAGAGGAAAAGTTAAATGTTAAATTAAATGTAGATGGCACATCTATAGACAGTGTAACAAATGCAAAATTTCTAGGAATGAATATTGATTATCAGTTGAAGTGGTGTGAACACACAAAGGTACTTGCAAACATAATGTCATCAGAATGTTATGCCCTTAGAATCCTATCATCAGTGTGTAACATGCAGTGTCTTTTAGTTACATATTATTCATATGTACACTCAATTATTAGCTACGGAATTCTTTTTTGGGGAACAAATGCACAAGAAGTGAACACAATTTTCAAACTCCAGAAATGAGCGATAAGAATAATAACCAAAAATACTAGTCGAGCTCATTGTAAAGATATGTTCAGAACACTGGGGATTTTAACTGCTCCATGTGAATACATTTACCAGTTAATTGTACACATAAAAAATAACGTTGGTAATTACTGCACAAACAGCTCTGTCTATGGCCATGCAACAAGAGATAGACTCAAGTTACATTTACCAAGAAAAAATAAACATAAAACTCAAAACAGCATTTTCTACCAAGGAATAAAACTTTACAATAATTTACCCAAAGAGATTAAAGAAATTGCAAAAATACACTTATTTGGAAGGGCAGTTACGAAGTACCTGTTATGCAATACATTTTATACATTGAAGGATTACTTAGCTAAAACAGAGTAGGGGTCTGATAAAAAAAAAAGTGATACGAAATAATAATAATGATTATAAAATATCCAACATACCATACAACACCTTCACTTTATGTTTTTTCCTTTTTTTTTCCTTTCTAGAAATGCTTACCCCCAAGCTATGCATAGCACAATGCTAACACCTCTTCCGCTTTCTGAGCTCAACATCTCACTCATTACGGAGGGATGCTGACTCACTTTTTCAGGATAGGAAATGAGAAGCTGCGGTACAGAAAATGGCCCAGAGATCACGTGTGTGTGTGTGTGTGTGTGTGTGTGTGTGTGTGTGTAGTGAGTGAAGTGTTATGAAACAATGCGTGTATAGTGTGTGCAGTGACTGATAGTGAGGTATGAGTGAAGAATATGGCATTACATTATTTAATAAGTTATTTGTAAAAAAAGTATTGTATACCAGGAGTAAATCTAATGACTGTCTCGAACTAGAAGTCTGTAAATATATGTGTGTACGAATTAGCTTATTTTAAATTGATCAAAATTTGTAAATGCTTTGACATGTCCTATATCCTTGAAAAAAGACATCTATGGATGAATAAGGCTACCACTACTACTTATATGAAACATGTTTCTGTTGTTAATAAACAGCTTTCGCATTTATCAATAGTAACGGGAAACTCTTGCCTTTGACCATGAAAAAGAACATTACATTGAGTACAAAATAACAACAGTTACATACCTGTTTTGTATTTTTACATCTAAACCGTACTCGCATCAAAGCCTTGCTTTCATAAAAGCGCAGTAGTTATCGGATCAATTAGTTGTTATTGCTTACAAAATGAAATTCATATTCTGTAAGGATATAAAATGTACAATGGACTACACTGAATAATGTCTGGTTCTAATTACGTGCAAAACAAACAAACAAACAAAAAACAAAGAGAAATCGTCGGCTGCTAGTTTCTCTCTTACACCGTCGATTAAGTTTCTTTTCCTACCATAGTCACCAATCTACCGGTAATATTGCGATTTACTACATCTTCTATGCAGTGTGCTAAAACTACCGAACTGTTGTTTTTGTACAGTCCAAGCTCTACCAAGGAGTGACAACTTCATGTGGAGTTACGTAAAGGACATTTCTGCGCTATCAAACAGAGAACAATTCGTAGGTAAAACAACTAAATTGAGCGATTCATTGACGAAATCGATCCAGTAACATGGGATGATCTTATTAGACATTTAGGAAAAACAACGACAGTTGGCGACCATGTTGTGTTGGACATTTCTCCGACATTCTTTTCCACACGATACCGCACTGCATATTGACGGGTTTTATTTAAAAACTGTGCGCGGTTATTAGGACACCCTTTACAATATGAGGACAAATGTGTTACTGTTAAATTCTGGGTAATGCAAGTTGCTTGTTATTCTGTAAAGAGGGTGAATGAGCGCTACAGAAGTCCGCGATGAAGTTGCACTTATTGTGATAAAAACCTCTCGCAGCAACTGAAAGCCAGAAAAATGGATGTGATTTATAAGTGCCTGTAATGTGGGGCTGGAGAAATAACACAATGCCTCACAATAAGCACAGTTGTAAGGGGCCGTGCAAAGAGAAATATTGTGAGACAGTAAAAAATTTGATCACCGCGAATCGTTTAGCTTTTATCCCGGGTAGCTCGGGCGGAAACGGGAGCGCCGCCTCAAATCAACGTAAATCTCTGGGCGCGGCAGTCTGTACATACAGGCCTTTCTCTGCGCCGGAGCCAGAAAAGAGTTTCGCGGTGTGGCGCTGCTCGGCGAGCCGGTGGAGCGCGCCGATGTGATTCAGGGGGTGCCCGGGCGGTGGATGTATGTGCGACAGGGACAGCGGCAGCGGCAGGGGGAGGTCTGGGAGATTGCCTCCGTGGGAGCGGCCGGGGATGAAGGCGGCGCTGCGGCGGCGGTGATAAAGCTCTCCGCTCTGGTGCAAGGGAGGGGGGAGGGTGGCTGGAGAGAAGAGAAGGAAAAGGGGGGGGGGCAGTGACGCGCGCGACAGGCGGAAGGAAGTGTGCCGGCGAGGAAAGGGGCGGCGCTGAGGGAAGGAAGGAATTAGCGGGGGCGCACGCCCTAATGGCCCGTCATCGCGGCAACCCAGATTACACCCACACGCATTATTAAGACGTATGGCGAATTTACATTCTATATAAAAAGGCGAAAAATGATCTCGCTCCGCCGCCTTAGCGAACCTCGCCGTCGCGAGGGGCTTCTGCTGGGCAAAGGGCTGGATTGGCTGAGCTGAGGAGGGGAGGGGTTGAGCCACAGAATTATGCCGCCGCCAGGGTCGAGAGCTACTCTTCCCTGGTATCGGGAGGGAGCTTCTGCACACCAGCGGTAGCTGCATTCTTGTGTAGCGGCATACTGCCCGATGGTAAGGATGGGATTTGCAGAAAAAATAGTAGTGATGATGATGATATTGGTATCAAGTCACTGAATGGCACGATTATCAGTGCCCTTGCAGAATGCATGATGAGCTAATGAACATACATTATGAACTGTTAGTAATACGGAGACAGAGGAAAGTAATGAGGCGTAATAGAAATTCGGGACAACGAGGTAGGCTAAGTGGAGGAATTCTGCTACCTTTGAAGCAAAATAACTCAAAACGGACGGTGCAAGAACGTCATAAGAAACGGAGGAACACAGGCGAAGGGGGCATTGCTTTCCAAAAGAAGTCAATTAATTTCAGAACTAGGTCCCAACTTGGGAAGCAATTTTTGAGATGTACGTATGGAACACAGCTTTGTACAGAGTTGTGAAAGAAATGGAAAAGAAGACAATCGAAGCGTTTGAAATGTGATGCTACAGAAGGATGTTCAAATTTAGGCGGACTGATGAAATATGAAGTGAGAAGTCACGGAGAGGCTCATGCGGAAACACTGACTAGAAGAGAGGATATAATGAGAGGATGTAATTTAACTATCAGGGAATAACTCCCATGGTACTAGACGGTGCTGTAGAGGATAACAACTGTAGGAGAAACCGACACTGGGGTATGTCCAACAAATATCCGAGGACGTTGGGTGCAGGTGGTACTCTGAGTTGAAGAGGTTAACGCAAGAGAGGAATTCACGGTGGGCCACATCAAAATCATCAGAAGGTTTTATTTGGGGGGATGGGGGGGGGGGGGTTGGGGGGGGGAGGGTGCAGAATGAAGTATTTTTTCATAAGAGATCAATCTTTTTGGGACAACTGCCATGGACACGCATTAGAGTAAATGGTTTGTAGGGCGGTTAAGCAGAGAGGTCATCAGACCCCCTGTCAGGAGCTAATTCATCTGGAGTTGGTAAGGTCCGTCAGAAATTTGAATGAATTAATAAAGTACATACGCGTGGCGACGTCGAGATATTGAAAGGAACATTGATGTTTTGCATACCCCTGTAGATGTCAGAATAATCCACATTATTTGGACTGGCTGATGAATAGCTCCCCATACGTTCATGGGCCTTTAATGAAAGGTGTCACGCAACAGATAACTAACAGGACAGTGGTGGCTTTGGCAAACACGAGACAAGGATGTTGAGCGTCACAAAATATAACACCCAACAGTGTGTTCATCTAACTATCAAGCGAAACCATGGTGCACATTAACACCTATTTATTCCAAAGTTGCCTGATTCATGAATAAGAAGTTATTACAGAAAGAAGAAATGCAGAGAATAAGAAAATTAACAATTTCAAATGTGTGTGAAATCTTACGGGAGTTAACTGCTAAGGTCATCAGTCCCTAAGCTTACACACTACTTAACCTAAATTATCCTAAGGACAAACACACACACACACACCCATGCTCGAGGGAGGACTCGAACCTCCGCCGGGACCAGCCGCACAGTCCATGACTGTAGCGCCTCAGACCGCTCGGCTAATCCCGCGCGGCTTAACAATTTCATTATTGTCATGAAACTGTACTAACCTAACGCTAGGATGCCCCGACAAAGACTGGATAATTTAGGTGAATGGGATAAAACCGTAATCTACGAAAGAATTCCAGAAGGATAAATACGTGGTGCACATGCAGCGATTTCCTGAATCCGCCAAGAGAATGTAAAACTATGCATACAAATAACTTTACTGAGTGAGTCATGAATGAGCCGCCGGTCACTCGGGAAAAGCGTAAGATAAGAATGCATCTGCTCCTAACAACGCGCCTACAGACACAAGGTAATTCTCATACCCCGCTTGCCCAAGCTGCAATTTTTCTCCATATACAGCACTCAGTTCTGTGGAAAGTAGCGAGCACCGTGATGTGTTTGCAGACTGAAACACATCAGCTCTGTACTAGATCTCCAGAAGAGATATATCGTGCCTTGCGTCCCTATGACCTATTCTCTTCACGATCCCAAGCGAAGTGTTCTCCACTGGCACAAGAGTTCCTTCTCCTGCACAATTCCTGTGTGCTAATTAAATAGGCTCTGCGATATGCTGGCCAATGATATTTTTGTTGACAA
This sequence comes from Schistocerca serialis cubense, assembly GCF_023864345.2. Classification (NCBI taxonomy): domain Eukaryota; kingdom Metazoa; phylum Arthropoda; class Insecta; order Orthoptera; family Acrididae; genus Schistocerca; species Schistocerca serialis. The sequence goes on from NC_064643.1 coordinate 313,536,135, forward strand.
GCCAACAATTTCCCATCGTGGCAAAAATTTTACAACATTAATGAACCCTTTTACTGTCATTTACACAGTTCTTAAACAATTCTGAGGAACCTCAGCTAAGTTTCCTATTTCAACCGATAAACTCGTCTCCAAATTTGTAGCTCTCGGAAATTGCGTTTGACTTCTTCCCTGCTGGTTTTTAAGATTAATCAATGAGGAGCCCTCTTACATCTCTTTGGACAAAAGGGTGTTAACCCAGCGTGCAGCGAGGTAAAGACGTTGGTCCATCGCTGTACAAAGATAAAACAATTCCTATCCGCGATGCAGCAACATCGTTTCTCATGGAATGCTGCGATCTTATCTGTTACTGATTAACCCTTGCACAGCATTCATGGAAGATGACTCTTCAGCACAAAACGAAGTTCCTTTAAAATCTGTTTTTAAGCCAGTTCAACTACAGAGGATACTACATTCAAAGCAGCCACAACGTCAGATAACAAATTAATGTAAAATTAGCCAGCTTAATCCTGGCAATCACTCGTGTTACCAGTTACAAGTGTTAACTGTTTTATTGATTGACAGGAATATAATGTAGACAGTAATGGTTTCAAATCAATTACGAATGACACACATGACATACCGGCCAGCAAAGTACTGACACGTGTCACCAGAGATGAGAAATAATTTGAGGAGAGTAATATGAATCAGGACTCGTGCGTGGTCGAACAGTACAAACTCCCTCTACAATCTCCTGATAAGAGGAAGAGAAGCTACTTTGGAATTTCGTAAAGTTTATTTGAATGTTTTTAGTAATGTTAAACTTCTGATCTATGTTTTAGATGTTATAATGAGGAACTTCTTATATATGAATTTTTTCAGTCTATCGAGGGCTCTTTTGAGTGCTTCTGGCTCTACCATCGGAAAATTTAAGAAGTTATTTTTAAGTGTTTTAAAGCTCCTATACAGTTTTTAATAATTATACCCTCATCTATGTGTCATGCTTTACACTTAGAAACGTCTTTTATGCATCCTATCAGTCCACAAAGAGCACTTTTGAGGGCTACGAACTTTACACCAGTTAGGGTTCTTATAATTTTTTAAAAACTTTTGTAAATATTTTACAAACTTCCTTAATATATTTTAAAGCTATCATAATTCCAAATCAGTGTTTCATGCTGCACTTAGGAACATTCCTAATGAATTACATCAGTCCACTCTCTACAGATTGAGGGCGTTTCTCAGCACTGTAGGTGTTGCACCCATTAGGTTTCTTAAAAATAGACAAATAAATTAATTATAAGCCGTATCAGGCTAGTGTATGGCCAGTTATGACAGCGTACTTTCAGTTTCAAATTCGACAGGCTTCTTTGTAATTGTCGCAAATTGTATGTTGCTCGACTGTTGTACTGTAAATAATTTCTGAAGAATACTGAAGCTTTCTAAAAACAATCTTAAACCATTTGTAATTCAAACTAATAATAAATTGAAATTTATATTAATAAATCTGCAGATGGGCAGTTGGCCGAAACCGGTCATGAGGAAATATAGGAAACCAATCTGGACACTCCATTTGGACAGTTTTGTATAAGTAACGATCGCAGACTATTCCCGGTGACCAACACGTCTAGTTTTCGTGTAGAGGTGTCAATTTTGTGAGTTGCAGACCGTAGTGCGTTTCCTGAACGACCGTTCCAACGCTCTCCAAGTGTTCTCGTAAGATGATTTATCATTACATGTGTGGAAAAGGAGTGACATCCAACATGTAGGTTCCACACTCATTGACTTATGTCCAATGGGATGTCTTACAGTAACTGCGAGAGCAGCATATCTTACGAACTCGAGATACTTGAGTTATTTAGATGCCCATGAATAAAACAGTGACCAATGATGAGCGGCTTGAGAAACGCACATCAAACTTTGATAGACAAGTGCTTTGTGTTATCCACTTGCTTGAGCCAGCGTGGATTGTCAAAAAAAATGGTTCAAATGGCTCTGAGCACTATGGGACTTAACTGCTACGGTCATCAGTCCCCTAGAACTTAGAACTACTTAAACCTAACTAACCTAAGGACAGCACACAACACCCAGCCATCACGAGGCAGAGAAAATCCCTGACCCCGCCGGGAATCGAACCCGGGAACCCGGGCGTGGGAAGCGAGAACGCTACCGCACGACCACGAGATGCGGGCCCGTGGATTGTCAACTGATGATTAGTGAATATTGTGAAGATTGACTTGCCCATGCTTTGTAAACGATGCGTCTTCGTCAAAAAAGATTTTTGCACATACATGTCTCTTCACATTGCACTTTTCGTAGATAACATTCTGAGAACAGTAACCAATATTGTAAGTCATCGCTATGAAGTTGCATGTGCAGCGAAGTGAGAAGAGGACGATGGGTGATGCTTCTAAAATGTTAATTTCGTTTGTGTCATCAGTTTTTCTTTTTCCTTGGCGTATTTTATTCTACACACTTTCAGTTTCTAGAACATTGCTATCGTGTTTCTGAAGAAAGATCATGACTTGGAACGGTCTCGATTCTTTTGAGCACACAACTGCTCTATTATCTCCATGACACTTACCAGAAACGATATTCACTTTTTTGAATTTGGTTTAGATTTTGAATGTATCAACTGCCTTAAGTACAAGTTATCTGACTGCTACAACAGCGGAACACAGATTGATGGGCCTCAAGGGCACAGGTAAACCGTTCATAAGTTACGCGTTTGCTTACATTTGGTATAATAGGGCAGACTTTTGTGGAAACTTTTCTCCTGCCCATTGGACAGTGTTTTACGGCGCTGTTATCTCGATACTGTTTGATCGTGTTCCATACATGTTACGTCGTTAAGTTCTCTTGGAAACTTCTTTGAAATTCCACAGAAAAAAAGCATATAGTTCCATTAGGAAAAAAATTCAAAGTCACTGACGTAATTCGGCCACTAGAAACGATAAAAATTTCTTGCGAACGTCAGGAAATTTGTCACATCGTCCGCTATAACTTGGCGAAAACCGCACGTGATTATATTTATTCATTCTGGATATATTTTGGGTTACCTGTTTTGGATATCTCATCACGTATATAATTACAATGACACTTTAAATGTTTTCCTAAGCGGAATGCACTTTCAGTCATCATATTGAGTGCAGAGAAGTATAAATGTTGCTTAGGAACCATTTATCACAATAAAAGATTTCACAAGGTATTTATACAATTACAAAGTCGAAGTAAATGATTCCTAATTAGAATTACAGTGAAACAGCATATTGATTCAATGTAATTCTTACTTTAATTAACATGCACAATCAGAAGTCATTTATAACACTAAAACATTCTGTCAAAGGTTTGTATTTTCCTCCAACTTAAGATCTGTGGGGATGCAGTATTCTTTGTTACGTAGAGGGTGTCAACTGCAGATTATAACCATAAAATGGAAACCTTAAGTCGTACATTAGAATTAAGGTAAGATGGACGTTAGTAAGATTTTGAATGAAACTTCCTGGCAGATTAAAACTGTGTGCCCGACCGAGACTCGAACTCGGGACCTTTGCCTTTCGCGGGCAAGTGCTCTACCATCTGAGCTACCGAAGCACGACTCACGCCCGGTACCCACAGCTTCACTTCTGCCCCCAGGCTGTGGGTAAGCCATGTCTCCGCTATATCCTTTCTTTCAGGAGTGCTAGTTCTGCAAGTTTCGCAGGAGAGCTTCTGTAAAGTTTGGAAGGTAGGAGACGAGATACTGGCAGAAGTGAAGCTGTGGGTACCGGGCGTGAGTCGTGCTTCGGTAGCTCAGATGGTAGAGCACTTGCCCGCGAAAGGCAAAGGTCCCGAGTTCGAGTCTCGGTCGGGCACACAGTTTTAATCTGCCAGGAAGTTTCATATCAGCGCACACTCCGCTGCAGAGTGAAAATCTCATTCAAGATTTTGAATGGTAAATCTTAAAGAAAAGAAAAAGCAATATGGTCGCAGGATTCACACCTTTCAATGAACCGAGCGCACCGATGTGAGTTACCGCGTACACTATTTTATGCTCGCCCATGTGCAGGACTACATCAAAAATGTTGTTCAGATGTGAGGTGCATCCCAGAATGAATTTCAACTCTCAACTTCTTCAGTTCCAGTATTTTCATTATTAACACTCTGTGTTCCTGTGTTTCATACATCGAACCATACCAACTCTTTGTACAAGAAATGACAATGAACTGTTGAGTACAAATACCGTCGTAATTACTTTTCAAAGTTTTCACTTTTTTTCTGCCTCGCAATCTGTAAACAGTTTTCAGCACTAAGAAATAGCCGAGAAACCGCTTTAAGCATGCATTAGAATGTAGGCAGGAACTAATCTCGCTGCTAGGTGGAGTGTGACCGATTGTCACGAGGAGCTCTCTCCGTGCCCCGCAGGGTGGGAGATGGTTGCACGGTGTCCCGAAATTTTCCATTAACGAACGCCGTAGTTAGTAAACACAATATTACGGCCCTAAGCTCCGACGCCAGAGAGCGCCGTGTGCCGTGAAATGAGACCGTAATGAACTTACTGAGTTACCCTGCTAATGTGACAGCCTTAACTGAGTGCCAACGGAAACTGATGCTACGAAGCTTTGCATTTATATTACAATGGCGAGTGGAAATGGAGAGTCGTCTTCACGGATCAAATCGTAATTTACGTAATTTACGCAAGATGTAAAGCACTTACTGGCATCGCACTGAATGCAGATGCGAGAGTGCCATAAATTTTGATTCTAGTCCTTTATTTCACAAGCAACGAGATGTGAGTCTATTTCCTCGAAGCATTTCCTTTGCCATTTACTTGAGGAGGTTATTCATACCGTCGACATATCTATTTCTCCACCTGCCAGTTTCTAAAGGGAAATTTAAACTCTGCGCTAACAAGCTTAACCAGTTCACAAGCAACCACACTTGGATGCATCTGGAAAACATTATCCGACTTGAAGATGAACATTAGGGGGAAAAAAGAATCAATTTTATAGATTCTTTTTGTTTTAAGAATATTTGCTTGTGAAAAATGACTAAAAGTTACAAAAAAATATTTCTTATCAATAGAAGAATTTCATGTTGATTAAGAAAAAGTGTAGTTTATGTACATTTTCATCTTTCGTTATGTCCCTATGTCTGTTTAAAGTGCATCGGAATACATGATGTATCCTTTTCCTCCAATTTTTCATCTTTTAAAAAGGGATCATAAACACATGAGTATTCTAGAAGGCTCTGACTACTGTAACTTTAAGTACAGGCGTGCCTAGAAGGCTGTGGCTTAGCTGCAGCCAAAGATCTAACGACATACAGTATATATTTACTTATTGGTTCCGCAATTTGAAACAGTGTACTTCGTAGTTACTGCTGTGTTGTTCTATTTCAGTGTATGTGTTTTCTGTGTTAGAAATATGGAGAGTAAATAAATTTAACACCAACCAGTCCAAAGCAAAATCGAATAATACACATCATTTGGTTCAACAATTATCTACAGAAATTTGGTGTACAGACATACAATAAATTCACAAGTATACGTTGCTGTTATGGAGGAAAGTAAGCCTTAAGAAAGGGATCTGACAAACACAAATCTTCTTGGGAGATAACTCCATAGTCTCTCACATAATCCCAACGAAATCTTGAACATCTGCATATGGAGCGAATACCGAAAACAGAATTTCTCGGGCTGACAGCATTGAAGATAGGTGTAATGGATGCTAAGTAACATTCAACGATGGTGCAGTTTCTAGGGTCATGTTCTGAAAAAATTAAATCTACAGACTGGAAGGATTAAGGTTTATCTCTAACTGTTGTTGATCGGTTGCGAGTAACTGAAGTGGACAGAGCTGCAGAAGCTGCTACCAAAGATCCCAGGATAAATAAAAGAATGAACAGAAAGAGTATGGTGGATAAGGAAGCTGGCGAGTAATATGAATATATAGCTTGAATGTTGTAAAAGATAAGTTTTTGGATTTTCTGTAATGATCTACGGGAAACATGAATTTTTATCATTCAGGTACACTTTTCTTCTAAATGACTGAAGCAAAACTGGTACGTATAATTAGAATGGCCTTTTCTAGCTCCTTTACCTGTTGTTTTCAGAAAGTTCTAAAATATAATGATGATCGCTGAGGTAAATCTTAAATATATTTCTCGTTACAAAACCAATTGTGTATATTTTTCACAGATCAGCACCAGAAGAGGAAATCGAAGGCAAAACATACTTCCTTGAATGTTGTCTGTAGCCTGACTGTGCGGTCTGTGATACCAAAGAGAATGGTACCTCGGTTAAACAGTCCTCTGTTTTTTAGCCTTTTAATAAGTATTGTTGTCGACATCATAATATAATAAATATCTAACTGATTTTATCAGATATGCTTTGGTTAATGACCCTAATTCTATGTACAAATTTTGAGCTACCTATTCTTTATAGATCAATAACACTGAGTGGGTAGACAATGCTACCAGCTGGTTCAGGGATGGGGTCTCGTAAGTATTGTAGTTGTGTCGAGTGAAGACACCTCCACGTTGTCACGATGTTGTGGGTCATGAAGAGCGCCCTTTCTCCCTAATAAAACATGACTAGCAAGTTATATTTATTCATTTAGATTTTTCAGTTTACGCGTGTCTTTTCTTCAGCCACAGATGATGCCTGTTGCCAGTGACATGGTGAAGTTCCGTTGACTCTGTTGCTGGCAAGGCTGCTGCTTCAGCTATTGAGCTGAAGCGCTGTGGGCTGACGTGTGCAGTCTGCAGGCAAACCCACAGCTGCAGATTGTGCTCCAATCTGCGTTAGAGCCTCCTCGATCACCCTCGGAAAGATGACGATGACACAGCTTGACCATTCGAGATGTAGTGTGCTGTTGGAAACCGTGTAGTTGCTTGATCCTGTCCCCACCGGATAGGTATGTCCTGGCACTTGCAAGTGCCTGCACCGATGATTGGAAACGGAGGCACCAAGATGGCCGTCTCACGCAACAGTGATAATGATATAAGTGCAATAGGAACTGCGTGATGTTCTGGTGGTGGAAGACGCTCAGTCTCCACCTCAGCGGCGCGGTTGGCAGCCAATGCGATGTCCCACCAGCGGCAGGTCATGGTTAATTGGAGGGATGTTCTCATTTCGGGAACGGCAAGCAGCATGTTCATGAGAGGTACTGGAACATCTAATATATGGATGTCACTACACCGTAATAAACATTGAGTAGACCAGTCCAGAGCTGGAGAACTGTGGTGCGTATGGAGGTGGGTGGGAAGCAATACATGAGTCTCTCTTTATTGTGACCGAGTGTATCCTGCTTCTTTACTATTGGACAGCAATCCTCATTCCACTTGTTACAGGTTCTTAATTGCGCTGTCAGGTCACTGATAGGTGTTATTGTATCCAAGGTACAGCTTATTGGTTCACAGAACAAGAGCTAACGAACGTATGTCTCTGTCTCTCTCCATCTGTGGAAATTTTACTGAATGTGTAACTTGTACCTGTCTGTGGTGCGTATGTAGCAGCATGTGCTTTTATTACGTGACCGACTTACAGTCTTGATTGTTTCTTTCTGCTGCATAGCTATGTCTCCTCCTCACCTGTGGCTCTGCTAGCGTGAACTTCCGAACATTTTTAATATCTTCCCATTTTCTACTTTGTGGCACAACGTTATAAAGAGTCTGTTACATTAAAATGTGACCATCATTCCCTTTCTTACCATCGAATGGTGATGCGAAAATGTTTAGTGCGACAAAGGGAAAATGACACCCTCTTTGCAACAGCTGTAGTAGTGGGGCTTAATAACAGTGAAAAAAGTTTAACACAGAATCGCTTAACATGAAAACCTTAACACGAAATAATACTATGGACCCAATAAAATACCAGGTACTTCTATACATTTTTTCTTTTAACACGAAGCAAGTGTCGTGTGCATCATCTCGTTGTTTGTCTGTCAGCGTGTCGCGTTTGTGACTCAATTTTGACGAGTTGTTGTCTTGCGTCATGATGTCATACATGACTCCCAGGAACATTCGATGCACAGGTACCATCAGTTTTAGTTTTGACAAGTTCACGCGGCGTAAGCATCCAAGTTCATTAGAAATTCATGATTGGCTTGTAGATACGATCAAGGTAAACTGACAAGAGCGTCACACAGTTTACTTAGATTCTGAATCGTATGTGTTATACGTCAAGTTTCTAGACGCGCTTCAGGTTGACAGGGACCTTTTGCGTGCAGCATGGACATCAAGCCACTTAAACGCATCGCGATGGCTCTAATAGTGTGGTTATTTTGGTAAACGCAGATGTGAAATATACGAATGTTAGGTTTTAACCCTCTACCCAAAGTTAATGACAGTTTCCTCAAGACCGTCCTGCTTCCATTTGGGGACATACAGAACACGTGGCGGGAACGCTGGTCTGCTCAACATCATTTACAAGAATGAGATTTTCACTCTGCAGCGTAGTGTGCCCTGATATGAGACTTCCTGGAAGATTAAAACTGTGTGCCTGGCCGAGACTCGAACTCGGGACCTTTGTAGGAGACGAGGTACTGGCAGAATTGAAGCTGTCAGGACGGGTCGTGACTCGTGGTTGGGTAGCTCTGTTGGCAGAGCACTTGCCCGCGAAAGGTAAAGGTCCCGAGTTCGAGTCCCGGTCGGACAGACAGTTTTAATTTGCCTGGAAGTTTCATATCGTTTGCAAGCTTGTAATTGAGTTAGATCAGCGGACATAGTAGCCAAACGGAATAACTTCTCTTATTTGCAGGTTTGTGGACACCGGGTGCAAATAATTTATACAGTCCAAGAAGGAACCTGTTTTATATGTAATGGCAGTAGATAGCACCGTAAAAATAGCCTGCTGCACTTAAGGACTAAAAGGCTAACTGCAGCGGACCTGGTCTCCCAAGTGACAGCTGTTGTGCCCAACAAAGATTCTCAGGGGCAAAACGAGCCATTGCGTGAAGGTTCTAAGGCATTTCCGCCGTTAACCTCACATAGGGACTTCGCCACTGCAGCTTCCGCGCCGTCACCATCTTCACTTCAAAACAAGCGTGGACGGACGCAAGATGGCGAGGAATCAGACGATTCCTCTTCCCTTCTCCGCTCTGCTGGAAAGAGTCCGTTGGTGGAGGCCTCTCCCTTCCTCGAGTTCAGACCGGATGATAAAATGTTAGCTGCTACTCAAGACTCAAAAGCCCCCAGCACCCCCTCAGATGTGTTCCCCGAGACCGAGAGTGCCTCTTCAGAATCACATGAGGATAGGCCTGTTCTTGAGCTCCGTACTATATCGACGTACTTGCCGGGCATTCCTGAAGCCATAACGTATTCCCACCCTTCTTCTGCGCCTCCGGATGGGGAAAACATGCTAAGCCGCTGTGAACCAGATCGGCACAAGTGTGACAGTGGAACACATGGTGACGTTAAAAGACGTACAGTCAGTTTTCGTTTCCGTTGACTCCCAGGAGACGCACTGCCCACCTGTGGAAGAGCGGGATGTATCCTCTGTCTGAATTTCCGCAGAAGTCCCTCTCCCCTTCCACCACGTTGCCCCATGGGGCAGTCACCTTCCCCTAAAAGCGCAACTAACAGCGTTTTTAACCTCAGCGATCGGCATTGCGAAAAAAGAAAAAAAACTGAGATTGGTTAAAGAGAGGGAGCCACCTCTTTACGTTAAGATTCGTTCGCTGACTCTGCCTTAGACTGTGATACACGCCTTATATTTCACTTGCAAGTAATCAGCTGAATAGTCTGGTAATAAATAGATGGAGGACTACACCTTTCTTACTTTGAATGTGAACAGAATTAGTTCCGAGCTTAGACTTGTGGCGCTATGACAATTTATTGACGATTTATGTGCGGACGTGATATTTTTGCTCTATATGTTATTTGACCATTTTTCTGTTCCCAGCTTTCCTAATTTCTTTCAGGTGGCTCCTAGCTGCCGGTACTGCGCTATTTTACATTGAGGAAATACCACTGACTGATTTCGAAGTTCTTGATAACGGCCGAAAAATAGGCTGCAATTTTTGTGACCTTATTTTAATTATTCTTTATGCGCCTTCGGGATTTGGCTGTTTCACAGATCGTGCGCGTTTTTATAAAGAGGATATAGTTTATATGTTTTGTAAAACTCAGCAGGAAGTTCTGTTTGGAGGAGATTTGAATTGTGTTTTGTGTCCTGTGGATCAGACCCCTAATTTTAATTTCAGTAAGGAGCTAGACGAATTGGTGCGCTCTTCCCAAATACACGATTCGTGGATCTGTTGCCACCCCCACAGCACTTTACAGCTACTTTCAGTGGCAGACTCGATCACTTTTATCTTCCTGATTTTTTATGTGGACAACTGTTAGCGATAGACGTGATACACACTTGTTTCACTGATCACTGTGCCGTAGCTGTACTCTTAAATCATGTACCGCAACCAGTAAAACTATATCACCTCCCCTGGATATTGAACATAGCTCTCTTAAAGCATCTTTCCCTCGAGGTTATTGTTCGAGGGGTTTGGGCCCGTAGCTTTCTTTCGCAGGTCCGTTAACCTTCTCTTATGGAATGGTGGTCAGGGCATGCAAAATAAATGCTCCAGAAAGCGTTAATGCGTTACGGCGCTGAGAGGGTGAGGGATTTTCGTTGGACCCAGGAACTTCATTATTGCATCTTGCGACAACTTTATGAAGGTGCCAAACAAGCTCTCTTACGGATTATGGATGTCCGCCATGTTAAGGCAAAGCCTCTTCAGTTAAATAAACCACAAATAGAAGGACTTAGGCTGCGATCAAAACCTGCTCATTGCTACAGGATGAATTGTCATCCTCATGTTACCTTATCCGGCTGAGGACGGCTCGAAAAGGAGCATGTATCGCGTACCTCACTCACACCGATGGTCACGTACTGACGTCCCTTACGTGATATTGGCAGAACGATCTATTATTACTTTACCGATTTTTATGATGTTCCTGCTATTGATATCATTGTCTCTGCTGGATTTATTCCTCTCCTTGAATGTTTGGTTACTCCCGCATTAAATGATGGTTTTCTAAGTGACTTTACTCGCGATGATATATATCACCTTATTTTTGGTTCACCATCGAAAAAATTGACAGGATTCGACGGTATTCCTAAGGAATTTTATATTCATTTTTTGCCTCTTGTAGGTGATACCATTATGTCACTGGTAAATGAGGTGATCGCCCGCATCTCGTGGTCGTGCGGTAGCGTTCTCGCTTCCCACGCCCGGGTTCCCGGGTTCGATTCCCGGCGGGGTCAGGGATTTTCTCTGCCTCGTGATGGCTGGGTGTTGTGTGCTGTCCTTAGGTTAGTTAGGTTTAAGTAGTTCTAAGTTCTAGGGGACTGATGACCATAGATGTTGAGTCCCATAGTGCTCAGAGCCATTTGAACCATTTTGAGGTGATCCTGAGGATTTTGATACTGGACCCTTCAAGATTAGTAAAATCGTTCTAATTACGAAGACAACGAGACGTCCAGGCACTCATAAATTCCCCTCGATCTCACTGCTTAATTTCAGTCACAAAACTGTCTTGCGAATGGTAAACAGCAGTTTTTTGATTAAGCTAGAGAAAATTCTTGTTGTTCATGAAAGCTGGGTGCCTGCGTGGACGATTCTGACTTCGGTAGTCGAATGCCAGGACGTCGTCTCAGTGGCTGAAGAGACTTCTGTCTCTGGTGTCTTTCTTTTTCTTTGTTTTAGTAAGGCATTCGATCGGGTCAGTCACGATTGCTTGATGCAGATGCTCAAGGCGAGCGGTCTCAGTTGTACTGCGTGCCCGGTATTATCCAATTTTTTTTACTGGTATTTAAGCATCTGTCGTCGTGAATGGACAACTTACTCCCCAGAGCACCATCCCTCTAGGCTTATCACGGGGGAGCACCCTGCAGTAGCATCAGAGGATAGTGGTTTGTCTCTTATGTATTCCGTGTTACAAATTTTGTGACTAAATCTTTATGGCTTGATTTTTAATTTACTAAGTGACATGCCAGTTTTAGAGTTTTTATTTCTTATGAAGGCACTCATAGCAGTGCCGAAAAGTGGGTCAAAAGACTCCCCTTTTCTGCGACCGAGGGCTGCCATTAGTGGTGATTTTACCTACAGCTGTCCTTATAAAGCTTTTGTATGGCTACTAGTTTCGGTCTTTCAGTGCACCATCTCCAGGCTTATATCCATAAACAGTAATGATAGTATCATTAACTTATTAGCCACGCAACACAAAGACAGACAAAAACCAGAATAAGAATCAAGAACAAGTCTCTACAACCGAATTTACAGTAATCATTTGATAGAACCAACGGATACATCCATTGTCACATACCTAAAGTATACCATAACGAATATCCTCTATATACATTGTACAAATATACTATATATTAATAACTTCATTAATTAAATATTCAGTGATTTTTATTGGACGATACATTGTCGGCACAGTTCTGAAATAATTGTAGAAATGATAAATGAAAGAAACTACAACCTCAGAAATAAATAAAACGAACAAACGTGCACTATGCGCAAGTGGTCCTTGCACAAGGACACTTCACACCAAACTTATAAAATGCTAAGCTGAAAACCGAATATAGGCATGTTTGTCATATGTATAAAATGAACCTGCAAAAACATATCAAGAGGTAAAATGTAGAGAACCACCTATGTCATACCACATCCTATGCCAAAATCAGCATATTTATGTCATGTGTATAATATAAATGCCAAAAACATATCAAGAAACCGAAATGTAGAGAATCACCTATGTCATACCATACACTAAATTTATAAGGGCTCAACAACATCTACACATTTGTGAGAAAGTAGCTCTTACTGTAAGAAACCTCAACAAAATCTAAATGTCAGTATGGTGAGCTGGCAAAAAGACAATGTAAATTCATCTATATGTCATGCAAAAGTATAAGCTGCTGTGCTGTAAACCACTGATTAGCATACTTATGTCATATACATAAAATGAATGTCCAAGACATGTCACAGGACCAAATTTAGGACATCACCTATTGTCATAACATATGTAGAACGTATGAAAATTCCCCACAAAAAACCGTTCGTGGTGAAGAACTTTCACGAGCGAAAGCATCCATGTGTCGTGCAGTGCCATGAAACAATAACACACAAGGACACTGTCTAACCAGCTTGTGAAGATGCAGTGCACTATAAGATAACTCAACAGTATCTACTCATGAAGTATCAGAAAAGCCTTTTGACTAGCAAACCTCTCAAAAAGTACTCTTATGCATTAAACAAAAATGGACACAAAAACTAAAATGAAAATTACGTATAGTTATGAATAAATGTACTGTAACTAGCAAACGCCTTGGTCTTTCAACCACATTAAAACCGAAAGCCATTACAGCCATTGAATCAAAAATTCAAAAGAAACATATTGGCCACACATATCGTCTAAAAGACAAACCACATTATTAATGGACCAGTGAGGAGGCCACACAACACGCCAGTAATTAAATTAAAAGTAAAGCCAATGTGCCATTTTAATATAAGACTGTGAACATGTTACAACAATCTATAAGTAGACAGTACATACACTATTACAACAAAAACTGGCAATGCCACAAGTCATGTCGAACGGAAACTAAGTGTGGGTAAATGCAAACCCATGTAAAATTGAAGATGGGTGCACAACTACTAAATGTGTCACATGCGGCTAAAATAATTTCATTTTGAAGAGAAGGAGACATATTCAAAAATATCTAGCTATATTTCTAGGGCTAACACAAACAATTCTGCCACTAAGCACCTAACTAGAGGCCAATGATGGCAACGTACACGTCACCTAGCTTGCTAACTAGCAAATCCCTCATAAAATACTCATATGTCTTAAACACAAGTGAACACACAAAATACTTATGAATAAACGTACTGTAACCCGAACACATCTTGGTCTGCCAACCACATCAAAACCAAAAGGCATTGCATCCACGAAATCAAATTTCAAAAGAAACATGCTGGTCATAGATATCGTCTAAAAGAAAAACCACATTATTAATCGACCAGCGAGGAGGCTACACAACATGCTAGTAATTAAATCATAAATAAAGCCAATACGTCTGTTTAATGTAAGACTATGAACACGCGACAGCAATCTATGAGTTGACAGTACATACACTATTCAACAAAGACACTGGTAATGCCACAAGTCAATTCCAGCGGAACCCAAATGAGGGTAAATGCAAACCCATGTAAAAATGAAGACGGGTGCGTAACCGCTAAATGTGTCACATGACTAAAACAATTGCATCTTGAAGAGAAGGAGACGTTCAAAGATATCTAGTTATAATTCTAGTGCTAACGTACACAGTTCTACCATCAAGCCTTAACTAGAGACTTACGACAGGAATGTACACGTCAGCATAGATCATTACCTGAAAAATCCTTCCAAGTACACTACAAACTATCATGTACGAAACCGATCGTAATCCGACAATTCAAACTAAGTCCAGTAACAATTGTATCATGAAACAAACAAATACCAATGGGAGTGGGTAAGAGGCACGTACATAATCGATGATATAAACAGTTACAAAAGGGCGGAAACCTGACCTGTAATAGGTAGTTGGCGAAAGAAGGGGCGAATAACGGAGAAAAGAGAGGGTTACCGTAACCGCACAGTCACAAGACAGATTGTAATAGACGCCCAACACCCACAATTACAAACGACGTACCTCTAATACGAGAACAAGGCAGAAACCTCAACAATTACGACGCTTCATCCAGAAAGCATACGTCAATTCAAGAGAACCCTCCCCTGTCATGTGCAAACCGCGCACAAGAACACAGAGAACACTGAGGAACTCACCTTAGCTGATGCCGAGAGGGTTAATAGCATACGTATACACGATGTATCAGAGGCCATCATTTTCTTAAATTCCGTTTCATATCCGTACAGAGGTTACATCTGGGTATTTGTATGAGTCGATAGATTCCAGCTGCGACTCACTGGCATTATAGCGATAGGAAACAACGTCTCTTCGTTTTGTGAAACGCATAATTTTACACTTCCGAACATTTAAAGCAAGTTGCCAATCGCTGAACCAATTTGAAATCTTATCAAGATCTGGCTGAATATTTATGCTGTTTCTCCCTGGCATTACTTCATTGCAGATAACTTCATCGTCGGCAAAAAGTTTCACGTTACTGTTAGTATTGTCTGCAAGATCATTCATATTATAGCGCCTCCAGTGTTGGAAGGGGCTGCTATGAACCATGTTGGAGCGATTTGGTAGTGGAGGCGATGTGGGAGCCCAGGAAGCTTCAGTGACAACATTCCACTCTCTCTGGCTGACAACGCGGCTGCAATACACAGCTCAAGCTCACGCTATTATGCCATACACGGTTGTGCAGTACCCCAGGATCCCAACACCACTTGCCAGGGGTATGCCTGAAGCTACTTCTGCGAGTAAATCTATCGTTAATTCTCCATCCAAGATAAGATGCTGCGTTCCTTCTACCAAAAAATCCCCAGACCAGTCACAGATTTCACTGGATATCCCATATGACGGTACTTTTGATAATAAGCCTAGAGTGTTACTAAGTGGAATGATTTTCGGAAATCTAGAAACATTGCATCTACCTAACCCAAAGCTGGTTAACATTTAAGAGGTCCTTTTGTTCGAGATTTCTCATTATGTATGAGGATCTATAACAAATTTATGTCGAGGATATTGGGTGGTTGTTTTGTGGACCCATCCCTATTACCATTGTTGTAAACAGGATCTGTGCTTTTTCGAACTATCAGGCACGGTTTTCTCTTTGAGGAATCTATGATATACAGTAGTAAGAAGAAGGGCTAACGCAGCCACAAATTCAACATAGAATCTGCTAGGGATTCTATTGGGTCTTGGAGTTTTGTTCAGTTTTGACGATATCAGCTGCTTCTCAACACCACCGACACCAACTCCTTTTTTATTTATCTTTTCAGTGGTACAAGGATTAAATTCCAACAGTTATCCTGGGTTTTCTTTTGCAAAGGATGAGCCTTGGCGCTCGATTCGATATATCGCTAGTGAGGTGATTCGCGATCCTTGCATGCAGAATTGGATGCTGGTCGTATGAGGGAAGTCCGAGAGAGGACGTGGGTAGTACATCGGCAACGAGTGAGGCCATGAGATAGAGGGGGCGCCACTCGGTGAAAGGGGGAGGTAGTTGGGAACTTGATGTGGGTGCGGTGAGTGGCTTGTGCAGAGCCGAGGGGAGGGACTGTGCCCTGGCCGGTGGGGTTGTTCCCATCGTGTTGGCAACTGGGCAACTGTGGTGTTTGGACACTGATATCACCTCAGGGGGAAAGGACAACCTTCAGGTGCTGATGTCCACCCAGGACTTATCCTACGCTGCTTTGATCATTTAGTGGAACTTATAAATAAGAAGTCTGCCATTTTTTAAGGTGTAAGAAGCCACTACTTAAGACAAATAATGCGCCAAAGCAGTTTAATCTGTGATAGTCAAAATGTTATATAGTCGTGACCATTAGACAGATTGCTGTGCCCATATAAGCCTAATATTCTACATTGCGTCTGCGAGGAACAGTATTAACTGCCTGACTTGTAGCTGAGTTCCCAGTTTTTTGTAGCTAAATTCAAAGCCATTGTTAATGTGTATACCCAGTGTTTATGTGGGTCAATGTAGGAACGTCACTCTCACTTCCCTTACGAGTAATTGGTTTGTTTCCCATTTCTAATTGCTCATCCTTGTGTTTGACAATTTTTTTATTTAAAATTTTGGTCTGTTGTAGTTTATTTCATCCGTGGACCTGTGTCATCTCCGCAGGGAATAGGCAGGAGCTTAGGGCAGGTTTCCACTGCCCTGGTCGGCCACAGGTCTGGCGCCGCTCTCTTAGAGTCTGACCGACAGACCGACATACGTGGCGGTGTCAGAAAAGGCCGAGCCATCTCATGTCGGTCTGCTGACGGTTCGAGGCCGGAGCTGTAAAACAATAATATCTTTGCTGTATGTATCTTACTTTCTTAAACACATCTGGCTTTATTCGGATGGCTGTCAACATTTAATTTCGGAGCTTACTTCGCACTGATCTGTTGATATTTAATTAATCATTTGTTGGACGCCATTTCTCATTTTGATTTTAAATATCTTATAACCTGAATTGGAATCAGTTAAAGACATAGAGAGCGTTTGCTTGCTTCTTAATTACAACTATTAATTGGATGGTTATTAACAAAGTTTGGTACGTGCTAGGTGCGTGTTTTAGTAAAATTGCTAATATTATTCGGATTGTTTTCAAAAGATAAATTGCTATTGACAGATGGTTTATTAGGGGCGGATACGCATTTTTCTAAAATTGCAAAATTCGTTTAAATTATTTTGAAAAAATAAGTTGTTCTTGTCAGAGAGTTTAGTAAGCGGTAGGCGCATATTATCTTAAATTTAAAATTCGTTGAAATTCTCATTAACGAATGTTTTACTGTGTGATGTGAAGTACTTTCATAACTGCAAACTGTTTACTGTGTGATCAACATTTCATTCGAGCATTAAATACAGGGAGCAATTTGCTTAGTTGTGTCCATGCACACACGGGTTAAATTTATACAAATAAAATGTCATCATGCAAACTATGCTGCTGTTGCTGGGTTAATCCTCCCACTTAGCAGCCTTGTGTGTTGACCCTTGTGACCTGTGCTAAAGGAATATTTGAAAAGCAGTTAAGGATTAATACTTCTGCGTTGCTACCCTCTGTCTCTATTACTGTCATTTCAAAGGAATATTTGAAAAGCAGTTAAGGATTAATACTTCTGCGTTGCTACCCTGAATTTCAGTTCTTGTGTCATCCGCAAGTGAACGCTAACGTTGATGTCACTAACAGCTTTTACATACGACCAGAATTTCTTTGGTTTTATGAAAGGCTAAATGGCGTTATTGTGCTACGGTCACTGAAGGCTATACGCATTGCTTTCTTGAGAGCCAAATGCGTTTCATTCAGCGTCTCTCTATCTGTAGTCCTATACTTTGTCTTAAATCTTTTATGTGGTTGTCTCTGTTACTTTAGAAGTTTCTTTGTAATGACTGGGTACCACAGTCAGTCCGTCCAATTACGAACTGTCTACTGCGTACATATCTGTCCAGTGAATGGTCAACTATTCTTTTACACTTAAACCATAGATTCTCTACAACCTCATGTCCTGTGCTAAATGTCTGAAGTTCATCATGAGATAAAACATTATTGCTTTTTATCAAGTTTACTGGTTCTCTGTGTAGTTTGCTGAACATACAAATATTTCTAATTGTTTTAGTTCCCCTTTGTACTTTGGTAATCATTGTTTCCACAACTGCCACATGGTCACTGATACAAGTTTTAATGTGGACATCCTCAGGTCAGGTCTATTTGATGTCATTAGATTTAGTATGTTGTCATAATGAGTGAGGTTTCAAAGAACTTGTTGTAAGTGGTTTTCAGAAGACATTTACTAAGGTTCCACAGAATGTCTTGTCACCCTTACCACTAACAAAATTTTAATTTCCCCAATTGATTGTTGCATGATTAAATTATTCACACACGATGGTCGTATTACTGGGTATTTTACATACAAGTTAACGGAGGATTTCTCTAAAATTTCCGGTTACATCGATAGGTGAATATGGTGGTCGGCAGGAGGATCCAGTTACCATTTTATGCCCATCCCTGATACTTAGTCTTGCCAAAACAGTCTCGCATGATGTTTCAGTTTCTGTCTCGCCAATCAGAGTTATTTTCTACTACGACAAATGTACCACCTCCATTTCCAATCAGCCTATCCTTTCGATATGAAATCGTTCCCCAAAAACTCTCAGATGTCAGCGTCAGGTTTTAATCAGCTTTCCGTACCTAGTGTTATGTGCACTTCAGCATTTATCAGGAGTGCTTCAAACACAGGCACGGGCAGCATTCCTTTGGATCTTACACTAATAGTTCTAGGTCTCCAGCAGCTGTCGTTATCTGGACTGGATGGAGAGTCGCCTAATCTAAAAAATCCTTGTATGTACCTCACACACCTGGGTAGCAGTCTCTGTTGTGCAGTGCACGCACGACCCATTTAAGGGGGACTCTGGGGTTCTCAATCCTATGGCCCAAGTCCAGGAAATTGTAACCTAGCTTGTCACAGAACCTTCTAAGTCTCTAATTCAATATTCCCACTCGACACTGAACAGCGGAACCACGATCAGTTATGCGGACATGGCTGCAAAGTGTGAGTTCGTCGAAAATCTGTCTGTAAGGGTGGCCATCTCAACTGCCTCTGATAGACACTGCAATGGTCCAAGAATGGCCGCGTAGCACGGGAGACTGGCTTCATTTGTTCCAAAGTGCGCCCCAGATCCCACAATGCTGCTGCAACAGCCTCCTCAGAATGTTGAATGAAGCACCCAGGCATGCACAGTGAGTGCACCTTATGTTCTTCCTATCCCGTGCTGCCATTTCCCTAAAGGGTATCATTATTCGCCGTAGGCTTGATCGATTGATAGAACCATATCCATGTACATTTTCCTCCTCCTGACACAAGCCGAAGCAGGTTTCACAACTAATGAATTGAGTCCCAATAGCTTAGTTTGTTTCAGTGAAAGACAGCGCCTCGAACTTGTTGGTTAGGGGAACTGCTACAAAAGCCTGAGACTCACCTTGTCTCATCTATCATGTGCAGGACGCTTTGACGTTCCATTAAGACACCGCTCGCAATCAAGTGGATGAGAAATGACAGATCCTGTACATCCTGTGAAGGAGATGGAATCCACAGGAGGTACCATTGGTATCTCTGGTACATAAGTATCGGGAGCTCTTCCAACACACCGATTCAAGCAGCTGCCTTACGAACGTCAACAAACTCAGCCCGTGTTTGAGAACAGCATTCACAGGGGGCTGCATTGAGGCCGGAGCTATGTTTTAGAAGACAGTGAAGAAATAACTGCTGATTATATTTTAATCTTTGAACTGAAAACATTACCAATTCCCTTTTAGAAATGGAGAAGGTAGTATACAGTTACTAGATTATTTTAACACTTTGAGGTTATAGTTACTAACAAACTCGACAATAGCGATGATTTACGATAAAATGTAGATAATATATTCTCCTACACTACTCTTAAAAGTGAAGGGGGGGACGTAGACAAAATTGGTCAAAAATGATAAAAATTTTGCGGCCAGATAGTTCTATAACATGTGTTGCGATCACATGTATTAAGCGTTGCATCACGCAGTGGAGAATGGCAAAACAGAGGCACGCCGGCGACCCAGGCATTGTGAAGTAGGCACGCACAGATAGCCTTGCTGACAGCAGCAGTCTACCAACAGACTGACGCAAGGACGCACACAGACCGAGCTGCCAGATGTCAACTTCAGCTCTGGAAGTCGGCTCGAGTTCGGTCGGCACCATGGCTGACTAACTACAGCGAAAACTTCCAGCAGGACCGGCCGCAGCGCCGTCTTGGTCACAGGCGTCGCCGGGGACTGACGCACGGATTTCATGGCAACCCGGCCCCACGGCGCTTGGTCTTTCCGTGACGGGACCTCTCGGCCATCGCGACTGACGGCTTTCCAGCCGCCGGTGCAGCAGGTGTCGGCAGCTGACCTCACGGCGACGAGTTATCTCAACCACAGGGCATCCTGGCTTCGGCGGAGCACTGGTGGCCTGAAGCTCCCGAGTGCGATCAGCAGCCCGCTTTGCGCGCATTGTCGGAGAATCTACTCAGCAGCAGCCAGGTGGAGGGATCCGCAGGGCTCGGCAGCGACGACGAGGGAGAAATTGTAAAGAAAGTTCAATAAATAATTCTAAAACTCCACGCCGTCTCAGTCTTCGGCGCAGCCACTGTGTCTGCTGCTAACAAGTGGTGTCAGGAGCACCCACGCCACGACTTTGACTAGCACCATGTGGAGAAACCGAGAAACACCGAATAGGGTGAGACAAATGGTTCAAATGGCTCTGAGCACTATGGGACTTAACATCTGAGGTCATCAGTCCCCTAGAACTTAGAACTACTTAAACCTAACTAACCTAAGGACATCACACACATCCATGCCCGAGGCAGGATTCGAACCTGCGGCCGAAGCGGTCGCGCGGTTCCAGAGTGAAGCGCCTAGAACCGCTTGGCCACCACGGCCGGCTAGGGTGAGTCCAGCAAATGCCTTCTCTCTATGTTTTCTGTGTAGCTAGACATGTCGAGTGTAAAGTTAAGGGATGAGAGAGTGTCATTTGAAAGGCCTAGCAGCCCTGTAGACTTATCGCAGTTTCGTGGGAATGATAGTCACGTTAACTTAGTACCATCTAAATGTATAGTGTGTGGATTAACAGGTCAGGTCGCTCCTCGCGATAAATTTGTACCAAGCACTTGTGATGTGTGTGGCTTCTATGGTCATGTAACGGGGCAATGTGTAAGTCTAGATGGCTTGGCATTAGACGTGCAAGGAATTAACTTGCTTCTGGGTAATACAATTTTATTTTTGTGAGGTGAGGTATACCACACGGAAAATGTCAGAGACATGTGCAACCGGAACAAATGACACCGTAGTCGCATTGACAGTGCAAGTTAAGAAACTGATTAAAGAAAATAAGTTGCAAAAGCAGCACGTGCAGAGGATGGAGCAACAGTTGTTGCAAAATACTCAATCAGGCTCGGGAAGCTATAGTGTAGAATGCAAGTGTACTGTCTTTTCCGGCGTGGCAGATTGCTCAGCGGCTAATTAGATACCTTCCTTCTCGGGTAAAACATCAGAGGATGTGAATGTTTTCATTGGTGACGTGCGTAGTATGGCTAGACTGTGTGGCTGGTCGGATGAAATGTGTTTGCAAATGGCGAGGTTACGGTTAGTAGGTGACGCAAAGAGGGGTTAAAGGATGCTACTACGTTCACAGAGTTGGCTGAGGGATTGTTGCAAAGGCTTAGGAAACAAAACAGTGCCAGATTTTTGAGAGAAAAATTGGGGAGGATGATGCAAAAAGCGGGTGAAACGGTAGAAGAATTTTCAGACAGAATTAGGAGAACGAATGCGCACACTTATGAGTTAATGTAAGATGCGAGTGCAAATGAAGTTATATTGAAAGAAGCAGAGAATAGAACTTTAGACGCATTTTTGCGAGGTGTCTCGCCGGATTTTTCACGCCGGATAAGTGACTTAGCAGCAGCATTGCGCGTAGCTACACATTTGCAGGAAGCGGATAGTGGTCCTAGAAGTCGCAATGACAAGAAAATTTTTTCGTCTTCCAAAGAGTATTACCATTGTGGGAAGCAAGGTCATTTTAAGGGACAACGTCGGGAACCGCAGTGTTTCAATTGTCAGAAAATAGGGCATAAGACACGGCAGTATAAAGCCAAGAAACGGGTTAATGATACAGCAGGTGAAAAACTGTTAAACGAAAAAGGGAGTGTTCCTGCCGTCGGGAGGCATTCCCAGTAAAAAGGGGTACTCACAGAGTGCACAAAGAGGCGGATTGTAGTTTGATGGTCTGGATAAAAGATAAGTGACGAAGAGTTTTAATGGATACTGGAGCGCATGTATCAGTTGTCAGTGTGGACCTCATGGGCAAGAAAGGATTGGAAGCTCCGAGATACAGATTGCGCGCAGTAGGTGATAAAAAATTAGATGCACTAGGGACAGCACAACTCAAGTTTAAGATAGGGTGGTTCTGGGAGCAAATGGAGGTGTTGTCAACTGGGGACAGGGATTTTCAGCGATACTTGGATTGTACTTCCTGATTATACACCACGCCAAAATTGACCTTTCGCAACATACGCTGTAACTCGATGGGAACTTGTTCTCAATGGGTACAACCATTGCAAATGTTTCAGAGTCGCAAGGTGCACCGATAGCTGAGGTGATACCAACTAAACTGCATACAAGTGCACTAAAGGTGATTTCGTGTGACAAAGTACGAACAGGTACAGGGAATCTGATCTTGGTACCGGTGGATGTCGAGGTGCCACAGCAGGGGTTATTCTTGGTAGAGCCACTACCGAGTAATGAGGTTTTAGACGAAAAACATTGCTTTATTCGTAGGAGCGTATCACAGGTGACGGACATAAACGGGCAGTCTATGGTTCCGGTGAGTTTAGATAACTTCGGGCGGGATGGTGTCGATCTGCCGAAGGGATTAGTAATAGCCACAGTAGAGTTAATGGATGAAGAGGACATCGATAGTTAGAGGTTAGACTATGATGTGAAGCAAACCGTCAGCACTTTTGCACTTCGTGACAAGGTAAATCATTTGAGAGGAAATGATCGTTCGGGTATGGAAACATTATTACTAAAGTATACTGCATTGTTTGAAGCACAGGGTACGTTACCTGCTACACCGATAACGCAGCATCGTATTCCGACAGGAAATCACGCTCCGGTGTATCGTAAGCCATACAGACTACCGAAACAGTTAATACCAGTAGTAGAGCAATTAATGCAAAATTAACTGGACGATGGGATAATCCAGCATAGTAATAGTCGCTGGTCTAGTAGGCTGGTCCTAGTTCTGAAGAAGACACCGGACGGGTCGAAAAAATTTCACTTTTGTTGCGATTACAGACATTTGAATGAACGGACAGTGCCAGATGTATATCCGATTCCGAATATCACAGAAACGTTGGATAACCTAGGGCAGTGAAAATTTTTCTCCACTATGGATTTGCGAAGCGGTTATCACCAGATTGAAGTATGTCCGGAGGATAGGCCACAAACAGCATTTACGACGCATTGTGGTCACTTCGAGTATAAAAGAATGCCATTTGGACTAAAAAACGCTCCAGCAACATTTCAGAAGTTGTTGGATGGAGTCCTTCGCGGCCTGAAACCGAAAAAATGCATGGTGTATCTGGATGACATAGTTTTTTCAAGAGATATAGAGCTGCATGTGGAACGGTTAGAGGAGGTGTTTAAAAGATTAGAGGCAGCACGGTTAACATTAAGTTTGGACAAATGCCATTTTGTGCAAGCACAAGTAAATTATCTCGGGCATGTTATCAGTCAGGACGGGGTGCGCTCTGAAATGGTACTTCTGCAGTACGAGATTTTCCGGTTCCGCAAACGGTTAAACAGCTGCAATCGTATATTGGACTTGCGAGCTATTGTCGAAAATTCGTACAGGGTTCGCAGAAATAGCGAGGCCACTTACTAAGTTGCTAAGAAAAGGTGTTACCTTCCAGTGGCGTCAGAGTCCGAGAAAGCATTTCAAGAGTTGAAACGGATACAGACATCAGATCCAGTTTTGAAGTTTCCAGACTTATCGAAGGAGTTTATAATACAACGTGAGGCGTCTAATCACTCTCTTGGGGCTCTACTTGGGCAAGAAATTGATGGCAAAGAACATCCGATTGCGTTCGCGTCTCATCAACAAGGCGGAACAAAATTACTCCACGGCGGAGAAGGAATTGTTAGCGGTAATCTACGGGATTTCGTACTTTCGATGTTATCTGAAATGGTTATTAGGTCTGAAAGACCCAGCGAGTAGGCTAGTGAGATGGGCGCTGAATCTCAGTGAGTTCGATTATGAGGTGATACACAAGCCAGGTGTAAACATGCCAATGCTGACGCATTGAGCAGGAAAGTGGCAGTATTACAAGTAACAGGGGTGACTGAAGATGAGTGGAAAAGGGCACAAGCCGTGGATAGTGATTGCCAATTGTTCAGAAAGTACAGGACGGGTTACTTTGCAGGTCGACGAAATGCGGCCCGCGCGTCGTCGTACCAGCAGCGTTAAGATCTGAAGTTTTGCAACAGGCGCGTGACCATTTTCTTACAGGACATGGCGGGACAATAGCTACGGATAGGCGGATAGCGGAGAATATTTGGTGGAGGACACGACGTCAAGACGTGGACGAGCACGTCAGGAATTGTGTGCCATGCGCACAGCGTGCGGACTTGAGCCATCAAAAGATTCAGCTTCAAAGATAACCAGAGGCAGACAGACCTTCCCAACAAATCGGAATTGATTTATTAGGCCCATTTAATAGGAGTGCAGCAGGGAATAAGTATGTGTTAACAGTGATTGACCACTTTTCTAGGTATTTAGTCATGGTCGCATTACCAGATCAGAAAGCAAGTACGGTGGCACAAGCTATAGTTAATAATTGGTTACTCAGGTATGGGATACCTTAATCTCGGATCAAGGTACTAATTTCACGTCTGATCTGATGAAGCAACTGTGTAAGTTACTGAAGGTAAAGAAACTACGGACTAGTCCATTCCATCCACAAGCAAACGGACGAACGGAGAGAGTGCATCGCGCGATCGCTAACATGTTGAGTCACTTTGTAAATAGTCAACACACCGACTGGGATGTGTACTTGCAATTCGTAACCAGTGCATGTAATAGTAAGGTGCATACGTCGACAGGATTGTCGCCGTACGAAGTGGTGTATGGGCGGAAGATGCCACCACCTTTTGACATGCTTCGTCCAAGGCTGGGAGCGGAGGGCGAGCATGTAAGGCAATTCGCGAAAACCATTAAGGAAGTATGGCAGAGAGTTAGACGAGCTAACACGAAAGCGTTGGAACGACAAGAACGGATGGGAAGTACAACGAGGGAGTCGCCACAGCACAGAGTAGGCCAATGGGTGCTATTAGCTAATCCTTATGTTCCAAAAGGGAGAACCAAGAAGTTCACAAACAAGTTCCAGGGACCGTACCAGGTAGTGGAAATGACTTCACCTGTCAATGTAAAATAACAGTTGCCTACCAAGACAATGGTGGTTCACGTTAGAAGAGTTAAGCCGTTCCAGGGGGTAGTAGATCCGTGTATATGTCCTTCTCCTTCTGGCAGGAAGCGAAAAGAAGCGCCAGAAGCAGACAGTAAACCGGGTATTAAGTATAAGTTGCGTTCGAGGGATGTGTAGTTATCAGTAATTATCATGTGTGTATTATTTTTGTGCACGGATTAGGGTTATTTTATTGGTATTAAGGGGTAGTGATGGGAGTTTTTTCCTTCTCTCTCCAATCTGTAGGTGACGCAGGATGGGGTACAAGTGGATAGTATGGGGCGTAGTCCTCTGGCAGCTGACACAAGCTGGCCAAGTACAGGATATGCCGTTGCGAAGTGGGGTGTTGTTTGGGAAACAACCGGATGTGGTCCTCATGAGTCATGAGTGGACGCTTCGGCTGGCACTCAACATCTTGCCGGTAAAGGAACGAGATGGGGCAGCTATAGAAGGTGGTATCGAGTGTGGAAACAGTTGCATCTAAGAAAGGAATATTACGGGACGTGCAAGAAGAGTACGAGGCTTTGGATAGGTCATGTAAGGAAATAAGGGAACAACTGCGCCAAGTCGTGAGCATGATTCCAGGAAGGAGAAAGAGAGTAAAGAGGAGTTGGTTGAATGCAGGTGGGAAGTTGCTGAAAACAATTTTTGGAACAGCGGATAGAGACGATATTGAGGGTTTGAACCATTCTTTAACAGTTATTCGCGACAGGGAGGAAAGCAAATGGAAGTTAGTGGATATACACACAACAGAGATACGGGGATTAAGTAGAGAGATGTTGAATGTGACACGTGTGGTGCGTGGGATGGCTACAGGGTTACGAGCATATATACACTCCTGGAAATGGAAAAAAGAACACATTGACACCGGTGTGTCAGACCCACCATACTTGCTCCGGACACTGCGAGAGGGCTGTGCAAGCAATGATCACACGCACGGCACAGCGGACACACCAGGAACCGCGGTGTTGCCCGTCGAATGGCGCTAGCTGCGCAGCATTTGTGCACCGCCGCCGTCAGTGTCAGCCAGTTTGCCGTGGCATACGGAGCTCCATCGCAGTCTTTAACACTGGTAGCATGCCGCGACAGCGTGGACGTGAACCGTATGTGCAGTTGACGGACTTTGAGCGAGGGCGTATAGTGGGCATGCGGGAGGCCGGGTGGACGTACCGCCGAATTGCTCAACACGTGGGGCGTGAGGTCTCCACAGTACATCGATGTTGTCGCCAGTGGTCGGCGGAAGGTGCACGTGCCCGTCGACCTGGGACCGGACCGCAGCGACGCACGGATGCACGCCAAGACCGTAGGATCCTACGCAGTGCCGTAGGGGACCGCACCGCCACTTCCCAGCAAATTAGGGACACTGTTGCTCCTGGGGTATCGGCGAGGACCATTCGCAACCGTCTCCATGAAGCTGGGCTACGGTCCCGCACACCGTTAGGCCGTCTTCCGCTCACGCCCCAACATCGTGCAGCCCGCCTCCAGTGGTGTCGCGACAGGCGTGAATGGAGGGACGAATGGAGACGTGTCGTCTTCAGCGATGAGAGTCGCTTCTGCCTTGGTGCCAATGATGGTCATATGCGTGTTTGGCGCCGTGCAGGTGAGCGCCACAATCAGGACTGCATACGACCGAGGCACACAGGGCCAACACCCGGCATCATGCTGTGGGGAGCGATCTCCTACACTGGCCGTACACCACTGGTGATCGTCGAGGGGACACTGAATAGTGCACGGTACATCCAAACCGTCATCGAACCCATCGTTCTACCATTCCTAGACCGGCAAGGGAACTTGCTGTTCCAACAGGACAATGCACGTCCGCATGTATCCCGTGCCACCCAACGTGCTCTAGAAGGTGTAAGTCAACTACCCTGGCCAGCAAGATCTCCGGATCTGTCCCCCATTGAGCATGTTTGGGACTGGATGAAGCGTCGTCTCACGCGGTCTGCACGTCCAGCACGAACGCTGGTCCAACTGAGGCGCCAGATGGAAATGGCATGGCAAGCCGTTCCACAGGACTACATCCAGCATTTCTACGATCGTCTCCATGGGAGAATAGCAGCCTGCATTGCTGCGAAAGGTGGATATACACTGTACTAGTGCCGACATTGTGCATGCTCTGTTGCCTGTGTCTATGTGCCTGTGGTTCTGTCAGTGTGATCATGTGATGTATCTGACCCCAGGAATGTGTCAATAAAGTTTCCCCTTCCTGGGACAATGAATTCACGGTGTTCTTATTTCAATTTCCAGGAATGTAGAACAAACACAGAAATTATTGAATACAGATCTGAAACAGGTATAAACGCGATTGGATATAGTGGAAAGGAAGCTGGAAATGGCTAAATTGCTGTGGGAACTGGTTAATAGCATTGGTGATGTACGAGTGAAGATGGATGAATTGCAAGAGGCAATACATCACGCATTGCACGGGCAGGTGAGTGTGACGTTGATGTCACCATAAAAATTCAGACGGAGTCTGAAGCAAGCAGAGGGAGAGTTTCCAGAGCGGGTAGAGCACGTAGTGCCGATAATTGAAGCGAGTATGTCACTTTATCATATGTCTAGGATTAACCCCCCCATGAACCATGGACCTTGTCGTTGGTGGGGAGGCTTGCGTGCCTCAGCGATACAGATGGCCGTACCGTAGGTATAAGCACAACGGTGGGGTATCTGTTGAGAGGCCAGACAAACGTGTGGTTCCTGAAGAGGGGCAGCAGCCTTTTCAGTAGTTGAAGGGGCAATTGTCTGGATAATTGACTGATCTGTCCTTGTAACACTAACCAAAATGGCCTTGCTGTGCTGGTACTGCGAACGGCTGAAAGCCAGGGGAAACTACAGCCGTAATTTTTCCCGAGGGCATGCAGCTTTACTGTATGGTTAAATGATGATGGCGTCCTCTTGGGTAAAATATTCCGGAGTTGAAATAGTCCCCCATTTGGATCTCCGAGCGGGGACTACTCAAGAAGACGCCGTTATCAGGAGAAAGAAAACTGGCGTTCTACAGATCGGAGCGTGGAATGTCAGATCCCTTAATCGGGCAGCTAGGATAGAAAATTTAAAAAGGGAAATGGATAGGTTAAAGCTAGATATAGTGGGAATTAGTGAAGTTCGGTGGCAGGAGGAACAAGACTTTTGGTCAGGTGAATACAGGGTTATAAATACAAAATCAAATAGGGGTAATGCAGGAGTAGGTTTAATAATGGATAAAAAATAGGAGTGCGGGTAAGCTACTACAAACAGCATAGTGAACGCATTATGGTGGCCAAGATAGATACGAAGCCCATGCCTACCACAGTAGTACAAGTTTATATGCCAACTAGCTCTCCAGATGATGAAGAAATTGATGAAATGTATGATGAGATAAAAGAAATTATTCAGGTAGTGAAGGGAGACGAAAATTTAATAGTCATGGGTGACTGGAATTCGAGAGTAGGAAAAGGGAGAGAGGGAAACATAGTGGGTGAATATGGACTGGGGGAGAGAAATGAAAGAGGAAGCCGTCTGGTAGAATTTTGCACAGAGCATAACTTAATCATAGCCAACACTTGGTTCAAGAATCATAAAAGAAGGTTGTATACATGTAAGAATCCTGAAGATACTAGAAGGTATCAGATAGGTTATATAATGCTAAGGGAGAGATTTAGGAACCAGGTTTTAAATTGTAAGACATTTCCAGGGGCAGATGTGGACTCTGACCACAATCTATTGGTTATGAATTGTAGATTAAAACTGAAGAAACCGCAAAAAGGTGGGAATTTAAGGAGATGGGACCTGGATAAACTGACTAAACCAGAGGTTGTACAGAGTTACAGGGAGAGCATAAGGGAACAATTGACAGGAATAGGGGAAAGAAATACAGTAGAAGAAGAATGGGTAGCTCTGAGTAAATGAAGCAGGCAAAAAGGAATACAAACGTCTGAAAAATGAGATCGATAGGAAGTGCAAAATGGCTAAGCAGGCATGGCTAGAGGACAAATGTAAGGATGTAGAGGATAACCTCACAAGGGGCCAGATAGATACTGCCTACAGGAAAATTAAAGAGACCTTTGGAGAAAAGAGAGCCACTTGTATGAAAATCAAGAGCTCAGATGGAAACCCAGTTCTTAGCAAAGAAGGGAAAGCAGAAAGGTGGAACGAGTACGCAGAGGGTCTATACAAGGGCGATGTACTTGAGGACAATATTATGGAAATGGAAGAGGATGTAGATGAAGATGAAATGGGAGGTGCGATATTGCGTGAAGAGTTTGACAGAGCACTGAAAGACCTGAGTCGGAACAAGGCGCCGGGAGTAGACAACATTCCATTGGAACTACTGACGGCCTTGGGAGAGCCAGTCCTGACAAAACTCTATCATCTGGTGAGCAAGATGTATGAGACAGGTGAAATACCCACAGACTTCAAGAAGAATATAATAATTCCAATCCCAAAGAAAGCAGTTGTTGACAGATGAGAAAATTACCGAACTACCAGTTTAATAAGTCACAGCTGCAAAATACTAACGCGAATTCTTTACAGACGAATGGAAAAACTGGTAGAAGCCGACCTCGGGGAAGATCAGTTCGGATTCCGTAGAAATGTTGGAACGCGTGAGGCAATACTGACCCTATGACTTATCTTAGAAAATAGATTAAGGAAAGGCAAACCTACGTTTCTAGCATTTGTGGACTTAGAGAAAGCTTTTGACAATGTTGACTGGAATACTCTCTTTCAAATTCTGAAGGTGGCAGGGGTAAAATACAGGGAGCGATAGGCTATTTCCAGTTTATAGAGAAACCAGATGGCAGTTATAAGAGTCGAGGGGCATGAAAGGGAAGCAGCGGTTGGGAAGGGAGTGAGACAGGGTTGTAGCCTCTCCCCGATGTTATTCAATCTGTATATTGAGCAAGCAGTAAAGGAAAGAAAAGAAAAATTCGGAGTAGGTATTAAAATCCATGGAGAAAAAATAAAAACTTTGAGTTTCGCCGATGACATTGTAATTCTGTCAGAGACAGCAAAGAACTTGGAAGAGCAGTTGAACGGAATGGATAGTGCCTTGAAAGGAGGACATAAGATGAACATCAACAAAAGCAAAACGAGGATAATGGAATGTAGTCAAATTAAGTCAGGTGATGCTGAGGGAATTAGATTAGGAAATGAGACACTTAAAGTAGTAAACGAGTTTTGCTATTTGGGGAGCAAAATAACTGATGATGGTCGAAGTAGAGAGGATATAAAATGTAGACTGGCAATGGCAAGGAAAGCGTTTCTGAAGAAGAGAAATTTGTTAACATTGAGTATAGATTTAAGTGTCAGGAAGACGTTTCTAAAAGTATTTGTATGGAGTGTAGCCATGTATGGAAGTGAAAAGTGGACGATAAATAGTTTGGACAAGAAGCGAATAGAAGCTTTCAAAATGTGGTGCTACAGAAGAATGGTGAAGATTAGATGGGTAGATCCCATAACTAATGAGGAGGTATTGAATAGGATTGGGGAGAAGAGGAGCTTGTGGCTCAACGTGACAAGAAGAAGTGACCGGTTGGTAGGACATGTTCTGAGGCATCAAGGGATCACAAATTTAGCATTGGTGGGCAGCGTGGAGGGTAAAAATCGTAGAGGGTGACCAAGAGATGAATACACTAAACAGATTCAGAAGGATGTAGGTTGCAGTAAGTACTGGGAGATGAAGAAGCTTGCACAGGATAGAGTAGCATGGAGAGCTGCATCAAACCAGTATCATGACTGAGGACCACAACAACAACAACAACTAGGATTAATGTAAAAACGGATCTAGTTAAGATGTATATAGAGACTAGATACGCATTAACTAGTGTGGGGAGACAGTATTACTGTTACACAGTGCATCCTTATCCAGTCAGATGGGAGCACATGGGGAAGGGCATACAGTTCAGGACGTTTTATTAATTTCTAAGGAGGGGGATACTCATGCTACTATGTCAAGTTTAGAGTTGAGTAGATGTCTAACGGAGTCAGTTTCCATTTGTCCATCATGGGTTGTTATCACGGGCAATGGGTCGTGTGAGATCCAGTTATTTAGGGCAGAAGCAGAAGCTTCGGAGTGTCGGAGAATAATAGTGAAGCCTACGCCACATTTTCAGCGAGTTGGGAGGCATTGGTTGTATTCAGTATTCGCTACGGAGAGGATATCAGCCAAGTGTTATGACAATGGGAATTGGACAGCTACCACGGAGATGGAATTATAGGACAGTGGTTGGCTATTCGACGGGAGAAATTGTGAAATAGTAGGGGATCGTTTCAGCTTACCAGCGACAGTCGCAGGAGTCACCAAGGTAACAGATACTCATCTGACGTTGTACTGGCCAGATACGTCATTCAGCATCGCTCCAAGAGAAAATTTGACGTATATTAACAACACTTTGGATGCTAGACTATTGCAAACGATAGATAAACGAGTAGATTCGGAGAAAGATCAAATTTCAATGCAGCAATTATTAAGGCATGTGGAGGAGTACGATACCAGGCGGAAACGTAGCATAATGACCATTGGTATTTCAACGAGTACTATGAACGTGTTGATTGTATTTATCGATGTGGTATATGTCTTATTAAAACAGAGGATTCAGCATGTTAATGCAAGACAGCTCCATGAGATTCCTGTAGAATGGATTACCAGTAGGGCATGAGTAAGGGCAACCTGGATGTATATAGGGAAGAAGTAGAATATAGGATAGAACTAGAGTTAACGTATAGGGTAAATTCAGGGACGAACTTAATTTTTAGGAGGAGGCAGTGTTGCGGCCACATGTAGTAAGCTTTGCTTCATGGAGTGGAGAATGGCAAAACAGAGGTATGCCGGCGACCGAGGCGTTGCGAAGTAGGCAGGCACAGATAGCCTTGCCGACGGTAGCAGTCTACCAACAGACTGACGCAAGGACGCACACAGACCGAGTGCCGAGTGAAGCCTGGAGAGTGCTGAGTAAAGGGAAGTGAGGCCAGCACGCTAAGTTACACTGCCATATACTGTGGGAGTAATAACAAAAAGCTACCACCGAGGGTGAAAAACGTCCTCCTGCCGGATATAAATAGTGGAGTACAGGTAGCAACACACAGTACCATTAGGAAGGAGTTCGGATCTGAGGACAGACGTGGTCCGTGTCCGAATGTTGAATCTTCGTAGGTGACGATTCCGGAAGTCTGTTCCAGCTCGGAGGAGTCATCCGTTTGTCGTAAGGTATCAACTTCAGCTCTGGAGGTCGGCCCGAGTTCGGTCGGCACCATGGCTGACTAACTACAGAGAGAACTTCCAGCAGGACTGGCCACAGCGCGGTCTTGGTCACAGGCGTCGCCGGGGACTGATGCCCGGATTTCATGGCAACCCGGCCCCACGGCGCATGGTCCGTCCATGACAGGACCTCTCGGCCATCGCTACTGACGGCTTCCCAGCCGCTGGTGCAGCAGGCGTCGGCAGCTGACCTCACGGCGACGAGTTTATCTCAACCACATGGCATCCTAGCTTCAGCAGAGCACTGGTGGCCTGAGGCTTCTGAGTGTGATCAATGTCAATATACACGAACAATATACACAGCAGCAGCCAGGCGGAGCAATCCGCAGGGCTGGGCAGCGACGACGAGGGAGAAATTGTAAAGAAAGTTCAATAAATAATTGTAAAACTCTACGCCATCTTAGTCTTCGGCGCAGCCACTGTATCTGCTGCTAACAAATGTTGCAGAAGTCGTAACACATGTTAGAAATTCTGTCTCCAGTTTTCATACAGTAATTCTAACTACAAATGACAAAAAAGCTGCCTTGTTTCAATCAATGCGCAGCGCCATGCTCACTTTTCTACACGACACTCTTCTTGTTTGCGATGTTTTATTACTTCCTGTTGTCATAAAAGCATCAGAAGAGTATAGAATGCTATGAACACGTTTACGTCGTGTTATCTTTGACTTCCGCTAGCTATCTTTGGCAGCTGTTATTGTGTTTGGTGCAGAAAAATAAACATTTCAGTTCTGCTTTAGTGTGTGAATTACGACTACGTTCAAGCTTTTTTTGTATGATTTACCGTTTAAAATGCCAAGATATAGTGGTAAAAAGTTAAAGAAAGTCGCTAAATCTCGCCTTTTACATATGAATACACAGTTTCTACAAGTGAGTCAACATAATTCAGCAAAAGATAATTGTGAAGCTAAGAGGACGAGCAGTTCACAGAAGAAACTTGGAACTGGTGTAGAGTTTTAGTCCACTAAAGACGAAGTGAATAGTGGTTTTAGGATAATTGATTTAGAATTGTGTGTTCTGTTATTAGAAATTCGTGTGCATGTGGTAACTGTGGCAATAAATCTTTAAGATTATGTGACGGCAATGACAAAGATGGTATTGTGTGTAATATGATGCACTTGTGTTATGACCGCTGTCAAACTGACATTCAATGCAGAATATCAGCTGCTAAGATTTGGGTGTATGAAGCCAACATAAGATTCTGATACACGATGAGATGTGTTGGTATTGGAAGGGACGGCAGCAATTTTTTTTTGTGCAATAATGAATATGCCGTCTCCGTCTGCCTCGTACTCAACACTAAACAATCATCTTCTGAAGCCCTTGGAAGCAGAATGCAATAGTTGTTTGTCAGCAGCAGTGAAAGAGGCATTTTTATTTAACAAAGACATTCAGACCGAAGTAAATAACCTTTTGCCTTCTAGAGATCTATGCGTTTCATGTGATAACACATGGTTGAACAGGGGCCACACCTACCTACACGGTGTTTCATCAGTTATAAGTGTTGACCCAGGAAAAGTTTTGGATTTGTAGCTGATTATTAGATGACAACCTCATGTATTTTCATTAGCTTCCGATCTTTCCGAAGACTTTTCAATGTAGCCTATAAAGCAAGCATTCATTTTCTGCTCTCAGCATTTCCGAACTGTAGTTATATCGTATGTTGAGAATTATGTTCATGTATTTAAACGGCACAACTATTGAATAAATTGGTATAATATTGAATCTTCCTCCTCAAGGACTACCACCTTAACGTTGGTGGAGAGGTCTGTGTGTATCAGTGATCCACTGAGCTATGCTGGCGGGGGCTGTGCTCCCGGTAGGCTCACCAGTGCCAGACAGGTCAGTTGGCGAGATTCCAGACAAACAAAGAGTAGCCCCCCCCCCCTCCAGGAGGCTCCTGTCTTGGGAGTATGTGGGTGGCAACCACATGGGCCCTTACTTGTGTCAGGCTACTTCTGTTTTCTTTCCTATCGGCCTCCCTTGACCAACTCCTACTCTTTCGACCCCAATGGTATTAGGTTTGTATTAGGTTTCGAGGCCTGAGGATTTCTTTCATTTCTCTTTTCTGTTCTCCAACAATCAAAGGTTGGCAAAGGACCCTGGAGTCTGCTCAGGCTGCCGATACTTGTTTGCAGAAATAAAACTGTGGGAAATTTCCACTGAAATTTGAGAAATCAATCAGACCTAAGGATTTCAATGCAGCTCTGCCAACAAACCCTATTCCCACATCCTACAAGGCATGAGTCGTGAGACCCCTGAACAATGTATGACACACAGTGGGTACATGCTACACAGCCAATGGGAGAGGATGAAAAACGAACTTATTTCCGGCGCCTTTAAATAACCGGAACATATCAGCTAAGGGAGATAACCCCGCAAGAAAATCCTGGTACTCCTAGAAGGGGGCTGAGCAGAAGGCTGGTAACTAACTCTCAGAAAACACAAACTACTCCCAGCAAGCAAACGAGCCTCGAAAATAGGATGGTGTCAAAGGTAAATGACAAGGCTATGAAAAAGGACAAACGAAAATGGATAAATGGACACATCAAATTAGCAACCTGGAATGTGAGAGGAATTTCCCAAAGGGAGGTAGAATTAGTAAATATACTAAGCGACATGAATATCGATGCTGCAGCACTCACAGAAACTAAAAAGAAATTAAGAGGAAGCAATTATGTAGGGGATTGCATTATATTTTATAGTGGTGTTGAACAACATAAAAGAGCAAGCAAAGGTGTAACACTAGTCCTCCATAAAAATGGGAAAAAGACATTCAAGTTTGTACATACATAAGTGAAAGAATACTTACAGTTAAGCTGAAACAGATAAGGGGTAACGCCACCTTTATAAGTATATTTGCACCTGAAGAAGGGAAAAAGATGAGTCTGAAAGCTTCTATGAAGAACTACAGAAAACTCTGAGTAAATACAGTGCTACTGATCAGATTATTATGATAGGTGATTTCAATGCCAGAATAGGAAATATCCCAGTAACAAACGTTATAGGTCCGTTTGGAGAGAACCAATATTTAATGAAAATGGAAAATTAATAAGAAATTTTGCCACTTACAACAATTTAAAAATCACAAATTCGCTTTTTGAGAAAAAGGATATACACAAGTATACTATGGACAGCAGAGATCTTAGATCAATAATTGACTACATCTTAGTAAAAGATAAGCTAGCGGACCAAGTAAGGGATACAAGAGTTTACAGAGGACAAGTTATAGGATCAGTTCTTACTAATCTCCAGAATAGATCTTTTTACAAAAGAGAAGAAAATAACTAAACAAGTAACAAACCAACAAGATCAAAGCGTTTATAAGGTATACTTGCTTGAAGAGGACAGTGTCACACACCTGTACCAAAGAAGATTAAATGAAGAACAAGAAAACTTACAAAATAAAGACAATATAGAAGAAGAATGGCAAACTCTGAACAACACTGTATGCAGAGTAGCAGGAGAAGCTCTTGGTAAAAAGAAAAGGCATAAAAATTTGGAATGAGGAAATAATGAAAGCCGTTAAAGAAAAACAGGATGCATGTATAAATCACTTAAGCAACCCCACTATTGAGAACAAACAATACTATAATGAGAAAAGAAATAACGCTAAATAGTAAGGAAAGCCCATCAAGAACACTGGGATAGATTTATTTCTAACATTGAACATGATATTCACGGAAGACAGCAAATGGCATATAAGGTTTTAAAAACCTTAAGCACAGCAGGAAGAGAGAAGATACAAACAAATAGTATTGAAGTATTGAAGAAGAACAGTGAATAAATCATTACAGCGAATTGTGGTATGATCATACAGCACAAGAAACTGAAATTGAACAACTACACGAGAAAGGATTAAATGAAATACAGTCTGACGAATTAACATCTGCAGTAACACCACTTAAAGAACAGAAAAGCAACAGGAAAAGACGGCATTAATGCTGAATTATTAAAATATGGAGGACTGATGCTACACCAACGACTGCTACATCTCTTCAATGAATGATGGAAGAAGAAGAGTATTCCCAAAGACTGGAAAACAGCTAGAGTGATAAAAATTGTTAAAAATGAGATAACTGCCTATGCAGTAATTACAGAGGAATAAGTTTGCTGGACTCAGTATACAAGATGTATGCTAAGATTTTAAATACTGGACTTAAAAACATAGCAGGAGCAATACTATATCAGTACTATATGAGGAACAAAT
Organism: Schistocerca serialis cubense; assembly: GCF_023864345.2. Classification (NCBI taxonomy): domain Eukaryota; kingdom Metazoa; phylum Arthropoda; class Insecta; order Orthoptera; family Acrididae; genus Schistocerca; species Schistocerca serialis. The sequence goes on from NC_064643.1 coordinate 313,573,233, forward strand.
GGGTTTTAGGAAAGGATGCAGTTTTTATTCTACAGCAAATAATAGGAAAACGGAGAGAGTATAATAAAGAAGCACACATAGCTTTTACTGACTTTAAAAAAGCTTTTGACAATGTCAGTTGACAGAAACTTTGGGAAATAATGACGAATCACGAATATCCAAAGCATCTAGTAGATGCGATAAAAAGTTTATATCAAGACACAAATATCACTCTAGATCTCAATGGTAAAACAACTAATGAGGTACCAACTAACAAAGGGGTACGACAAGGCTGCTGCATCTCTCCAACTTTGTTCAACATCTGCATTAATGAAATAATACATTTATGGAAATCAGAATTTCAGAAAGGCATATACCTAGATAGGAACATTCTTTTAAATAATTTACTATATGCTGATGAACCTGTGATCCTAGCAGATGAGGAAGATGACCTTCAGAGAGGAATCTACTTGCTAAAACAAATAAGTGCAAAATTTAACATGGAAATTTCAAAAAAAGAAACTAAGACAATGGCCTTCATGGGGAAAGAACCAATCAGAACGAAAACAGTGATAAATCAGAAGATTTTAGAGCAAGTAAACCTTTTCAACTACCTCGGATGTGAAATGACATATGGCTACAGTAGAGATATTGAAATTAAAATTAGTAAGTTCAGTCATGTATGAGGAACAATCAACAGGAACCTAAAAAACGAAACCAGGAAAGACACTCAAATTAAATTTTACAAAACTGTTGCAGTTCCCACACTGCTCTATGGATGTGAGACATGGGTAATTACTAAGAAGCAAGAAAGCGGATTCAGGCACAAGAAATGAAACTCCTTAGAGGTGTTAAAGGTTGCACAAGAGAAGACAGGCTAAGAAATCAAGATATTAAAGAAGAACTGAAAATCTTTAGCATCAACGATAAAATTCGAGATTACAGAGGAAAATGGAATGAACATCTACAAAGAATGGAGAATGAGAGACTTCCTTTAAAGGCAAGAAATTATAAGTGCCGCGGGAGAAGAGATAGAGGAAAACCGTGACAGAGATGGATACCGTAACAGGCAATTCCTGCCTAATACCTGAAGAGAATATGAAGATGAAGATGATCATTTTGAGTCCTATTTCATTTCGTTGTCAGATGATGTTCTTGTTTTATATTGCTATATCCTTGATTCTTGTGTTTAATAGGGGCCACTCTTTTCTATTGACGTTAATCCGTTGTGCACAGTTTAATTAATGTATATCAGCCTGTGGAAGAATATAAAATACCAACCACCATTAGCAGTATAAACGTCATTTTTAAACGAAATTGCGCTTTCCACAAAACTACAATTAGGTTAACAACATAAACGTAGAAGCATACACAAGAATACATGAAACACAGACATGGGCGCCTTCTCCTGCATATCAACTGTAACTCTGCTCTGAGGCATCTCGCTGCAATGTCCTACAGTAGTGTCCAAGCATAGAACAATTCCTCCTACCATGATATCTTTTCCACTGGTAAACCATTCGGGGGGATGAGGCAGTGCTCCTTGGAACTCTCCTTTTCCTAACGTTTCGTCCAGATCTTATGCCCCGAAAGGTTTGCCTGCAGCAGTACTACTCGGTCGTGAAAACCTTCGTTCTGTCATCGTGATACCTCCGTTATATTGTTGATATGTGTTGGTGGAACCCAGCACCATGAGCACCATCACTGCACGGCAGCTTTCCGGCAAAAAAATCTGAATGTGAGTGGAGGAAGCGTATTTTGAATGACATGTTACAGTCGAAGCAATGACACTTGTCCAGAAGGCTGTTCACCAGTTCAACATAACTTGCAACTTTTTTGTTACCTAATGCACAACAAGCATTCAGCCCTACCAAGCTCATTTCTTATTGTCCTGGATAACTAATCAAAGAATTGATTCACAAGAATGTTACAAATTTCAGTACCAATGAAGATTCCTTCCTTCAGTTTCGCTTCACTCAGCCGTGAAAATTTGTCTCTCAGCCATTTGAAACAAACTCCATCCTTGTCAATTCCGTTCACAGTACTTTTCATGAGGTGAAGTTTGGTATGTAAATATGGCAGAACAATTTTATTTCTATATTCCAACGAACTGTGTTGGACTCTCTTATACCGAGGTCGCAGAGTTTCCCTTGGAGATCAGTGTTTTCTGCTGTAGTGTGCGTATATATTCCGACTGTCTCACTCACATAGGAATCAGCAGCATTCTGTGCATCTCAACTGCATACTCAATTATACGAGTGCTTTAATCACCTTGAGATCTCCACTGGTGTAACAGCTGTGCTCTTTGTACTTAATTGCATCCAGAACTGATATCATATTGGCATATAAAATTCTTGATTCACAAGAATGTTACAAATTTCAGTACCAATGAATATTCCTTCCTTCAGTTTCGCTTCACTCAGCTGTGAAATTTGTCTCTCAAAAAAAATTTCCACGGCTGAGCGAAGCGAAACTGAAGGAAGGAATCTTCATTGGTACTGAAATTTGTAACATTCTTGTGAATCAAGGATTTTATAATGTTGAGTGGGAAGAGCTTTACATAAACACATCATATTGTATTTATGCATCTTATGGCCAGCATGACCCACAAAATTAGATAATTAGATAATTACAGAGATTTTATTTCAATAATAAACGCAAATGACACGAATTTTTTTCTTTCTTTCTTTTTATTTTGAATGTAAATGCCGCAATTTCACAATAGTTTTTTTTATTGCTGTGTTTCACACTATCGTTTCTATAGATATTATCAAGGGCAGAAGCGAAAATTCCGACATGTCTGAGTGAATGATAAATAATATCAGGAAAATCTTAAGAGTCAAATGGTGTCAGTGACATTGAAAAAGTACATTATGACTGTGGTGCACAACGAAGGAAAAATCATTAAACGTGAAAATTGTTGTTCTGCAGTCAATTTAGGATAACTCATACTTACATATGAGAAAATGCACTGATGCTGAGAAAGTACAAGATCATGATTATGTTATTTCGTTCATTTTTTACAGACGTTTACAAGAATTCTGTAATGTTGAGTGGGAAGAGCTTTGTATAAACACACCATATTGTATTTATAGTTAATTTTCCGAGATTTTTAGACGACTAAGTGTATGTTCGAAGACTTTTTCTCTGTACACCCCTGTGTATTCTACAAAGAAGAGATGAAGTTAATTCCTCTAATCATCTTGCAATGAAAGGCTATAGTTTCCCTTTATGAACTATGATAAAATTCAACACATTTGATGATGATCAGCCTATAGCTGAGATCTCTGTTTACTCAAAATTACGCTCAAGATATATAATTTGTGATGTCACATTTAGATCTTCTTACATGAAAGTACATTAACATCTATTTTAATTAATGTTTCATTTACAGGAAGTAACCTCAATTTGAAAATGTGATAGCGTTTAAAAATACTTCAAAGTCAGTATTTCATATGTCGGAAAATTTTTGGACACGTGAAGATATGAAAAGTCATGGCTTTAACACTCGTCTTGATGCTGGAACCAAAAGAATAAATTCGCAAAAGCCTCACACAAACGCGTGGACAAAGAACTTGGTTGTACTTCATGCTAATACCTTTGAAAGTTTCGAGGTACAAAATACGTAATTTACTGCGGAGTGGACCGAACATGAAAAGTAAAAGCCGTCAGAGTGAGCGGCGGCACAATGCAGACGCGCTGCTTTAGTCTTTTGTTCGTGCGCTTCCCTGCAGGATATAAAAGCCCTTCTGTCGGCCGCAGGGACATCCTTTGGAGCCAGCGAGCGACAAAAGCTTGTAATTTGTACCAACGAGCCGCTCTGAGAGCAAAAATACTCTGGGGTGAGCCAACAACAAGACGCGACGGTCGCTTAACTTGCATCGGACCTGCCCAGTCCGCATTTAAATAGCTAGGGACAAGTCGCACGCGGCGCCCAAGACAGCGGACAGTCGTGCTGTCACGAGCACTTAAGCTCTTAACAGCGAAAATTCTAGACACGCCTCATATTTGAGCCGTTATTTACATTTCCTAACTTACACCTATTTTTCTTACGCCCTCCTATGTTTCAAAGGGTCACCGCACAACCCACTGGACTGCCATCATGACAAGCTTGAGCGGGAAACATGAAGTCACTTACTTTAGGAAGGAAGGAAGGTAGATTAGGTTTAACGCCCTGTCGACATCGAGGTCAGTAGAGACGGAGCACAGGCTCGGGTAGAGTCAAGGTAGGGGGAGGAAATCGGCCGTGCCCTTTCAAAGGAACCAGCGTTGCCTTGGGTGATTTAGGGACATCACGGAAAAACCAAATCTGGGTGGCTGAGCACGGATTTGAACCATAGTCCTCCCGAATGCGAGTCCACTGCGCTGACCGCTGCGCCACCTCGCTCGGTACTCGTCTTAGGCTGACTGAGACTGTGAGCTTTCAGCCGCCCTCCAAAGGGACGCGGAAAAACACGTGGACGAGAGGCTGGTAACGTCACGGCGTGGAATGCCACGTTCCACTATACTGCAGAGCGTGAAATGAAGAATCTGGCATGTCAGATGTTTGCCTCGTGGAGAGGAACATGGCCAGTGTGAGATGACTTTCTTTTTACGTCACAGGCAGAATTAGCAACCGCTATATTGCACTGAGTTAAGCAAAGTACTTTCCGGGTTTTCCGCATTGTAGAGCAGGTGCTATGCACATAAGCTGTTTCAAAACATCAGCAAAGCGAGAATCCCTCGAAAGCGCGTCGTTTTAGTTACGATTTGTTATAATAGAATAACAGGAAACTACGTATCAGCAAATAAATGCTTCCTGTTTTTGATATTTTAATGTTGTAATTTGTGTGCTGCGGAATATATCGTTTTAATGCTAAAGCACAATGCTGTTCTATCACCAAATAACGCCATTTGTAGATACAGAATTCAGGCCGTACATGGAGGCGTGGTTGCAATACTGAAGACGGAGTTAAGTTGACAGGATCGTATTTAATTTTCTAAAAGATTCTGGATGTTTCTTGTTAATTTAACAGAAGTATTATCCGCAGTCTTCGATATTATTTATTATAAATACTGTATGTGCTGCAATTCGTAATGCAAGGGCCAAGTACTTCAGTGTTTCCCCAGTGACTAGAAATTGTAACGTACCTGCCAGTCTGCCAGAAAGTGAACACGAGATAAACACTAGAAGTTTTTGCTACTATCGAACAAGCCCGAAACATACGTTTTTCATATTAGTTGCATTGTGATGTCACCTACTGCCAGGTACTCCATATCGGCGACCTCATTAGTCATTAGACATCATGAGAGAGCAGAGTGGGGCGCTCCGCTGAACCCACGGACTTCGAACGTGGTCAGGTGATTGGGTGTCACTTATTTCATACGTCTGTACGCGAGATTTCCACGCTCCTAAACGTCCCTAGGTCCACTGTTTCCGATGTGATTGCGAAGTGGAAACGTCAAGGGACACGTGCAGCACAAAAGCGAACAGGCTTTACTGACAGAGACCGCCGACAGTTGAAGAGGGTCGTAATGTGTAATAGGCAGACATCTATCCAGACCATCATACGGGAATTCCAAACTGCATCAGAATCCACTGCAAATTCTATGACAGTTAGGCGGGAGGTAAGAAAACTTGGATCTCATGGTCGAGCGGCTGCTCATAATCCACACATCACGCCGGTAAATGATAAAAGACGTCTCGCATGGTATAACGAGCGTAAACATTGGACGATTGAACAGTGCAAAAACGTTGTGTGAAGTGACGAATCACGGTACACAATGTGGCGATACGATGAGAGGGTGTGAGTATGGAGAATTCCCAGTGAACGTCATCCGCCAGCGTGTGTAGTGCCAACAGTATAATTGGGAGGCGGTGGTGTTGTGGTGTGGTCGTGTTTTTCATGGAGGGGCTTGAAAGCCTTGTTGTTTTGCGTGTCACTATCACAGCACAGGCCTACATTGATGTTTTAAGCACCCTCTTGCTTCCCACTGTTGAAGAGCGATTCGGGAATGGTGATTGCATCTTTCAACACGATCGAGCACCTGTTCACAATACACGGCCTGTGGTGGAGTGGTTACACGACAATAACATCCCTGTAATGGACTGGCCTGCACAGAGTCCTGACCTGATTGCTATAGAACACCTTTGACTTCCTGCCAGGCCTCCACCGACCCACATCGATACCTCTCCTCAGTCCAGCAAGAATGGGTTGCCATTCCCCAAGAAACCTTCCAGCACCTGATTGAACGTATGCTTGCGAGAGTGGAAGCTGTCATTAAGGCTAAGGTTGGCCCAACACCATACTGAAATCCAGCGTTACCCGTGGAGGTCGCCACGAACTTGTAAGTCATGTTCAGCCAGGTGTCCGGATACTTTTGTTCGCATATTGTATCTACCTCTTGGTTTTATGAAGTGCCACTGCCTTTTATCTGTAAGATGTGCAATTGTGTAGGTCTGCAGCTTCATAAGTTTTGTATACGTTTAAATGCTATAGTAATCTCTAGAATTATGTACAAGCCCTAATGACGTAGTGTTACCACATACGCAGAGCCTGTTATGACGCGAGCTGTGACATTCATTGGCGCCTCTTCTGCTAGCTCCATCTCGCGACGCGACCTATAGTGTAAGAACAGATTGGCTCTGAGCACTATGGGACCCAACTGCTGAGGTCATTAGTCCCCTAGAACTTAGAACTAGTTAAACCTAACTAACCTAAGGACATCACAAACGTCCATGCCCGAGGCAGGATTCGAACCTGCGACCGTAGCGGTCTTGCGGTTCCAGACTGCAGCGCCTTTAACCGCACGGCCACTTCGGCCGGCTTGTAAGAACAGAGCCGGGGTTGCGGTAGTACCTGCCTTGCGCTTGTATGTGACGGAGACACTTAACATTTATAATGTCATCTCTCTTGGACGACTATGCGCTGCTTATGACAATTTTGTAAGGCCTGCGTGTTGTAGGCAACTATTGATATCATCATTCTTTGTCTTGAAGTTGTAACCTGTATGTGTCCTAAGGTATGTAACTAAATTTATATGTATACATGTTATATAAGTGGATTCCAAGCCCACTTTTATAGTGTTTTCTGTCCTCCCTAGATCCGATGATGGCGGCTTCAGTTTCGCCGAGACCGGTAATCATGGAATAAAAAGAATTCCTGCGATTTTGGCTAGCAGTGTATTGTTTTACATATTATTCCCTTGGAAGACCAGATTTGGAGGCGGACGGTGCGTCGTCTTCATCGACCCATCTTCTGGCAGCTCCAAATTTTTCCACTGTTTGTCGGCGCGCAGTGTCTTTGATTGGCCAGTGAGCTACTTTTAGTTCGTCGCTTCGGTGAAGTCACCATGCGGCATTCGTAAGGGTGATATTCTTCCCCGCTGCGAGCATGGTAGTTGTGACTGGTTCGGCTCCTGCGCGTGTTTGTGTCTTTCTGTTTCTCTATCGGACTCGGTTCAGCCTGTTGTTGTTGTTGTTGTTGTTGTTCCCCGTTCCTGTGTTTGTCCAGGTGGTTTCAAAAATGGCTCTGAGCACTATGCGACTTAACTTATGAGGCCATCAGTCGCCTAGAACTTAGAACTAATTAAACCTAACTAACCTAAGGACATTACACACATCCATGCCCGAGGCAGGATTCGAACCTGCGACCGTAGCGGTCGCTCGGTTCCAGACTGTAGCGCCTAGAACCGCACAGCCACTCCGGCCGGCCCAGGTGGTTTGAGAAGTGTTTCGCTCGTATGAAGATATAATAGCTTCAATTTCGTAATTGTCGTAGAGTTATGATTTGATTGTGTGTTTCAAATTATTGGGGTTTTGTAAGTTTTTATGTATTCATTGTGTCATTATTGGTGATGTTCATTTTTTTTCTTTTTTAAGTTATTTTGATCCATCAAGCTTCTGATCTTAAGGAGGAAAACCTGTTGCATTTGTTTTGGTGGGCTATACTCCCAAGCCAAGCTTGTGTTTACGTAGGTGAGGTTTATCAACCAACTGTTCTCTTCCTTCCACCTATTTTTTCCGTCCCGCGCGACGGTTAAGTATTTACTGTTTCCGCCTCATTGCGCAATTTGAAGCTGAATCTCGGTTGGCCACTGAATTTCTTTACAATCAAGTGTAACCGTTGGTGGTTGCCTTATTATCCTTCAGCGATTTATGACAACTGTTTGTCTACGCTGCCAGCGCGTAATATTATTTAAATTTTTAATCGTTTCACTTAAAGGTTAGTTCTCTGGGCATCAGGCTATCATTGCATGCATCTGCCTTGGAATGTGTACTCACTGACTGCTTAGAAGAGGAGGAGTGTGGTGAACAACGTATCGCGCCTGCTCCAAGTAATTTCGAGGGCCATTCCTTCAAAATGGTTCAAATGGCTCTGAGCACTATGGGACTTAACTTCTGAGGTCATCAGTCACCTAGAACTTAGAACTACTTAAACGTAACTAACCTAAGGACATCACACACATCCATGCCCGAGGCAGGATTCGAACCTGCGACCGTAGCAGCTGCGCGGTTCCGGACTGGAGCGCCGAGAACCGCTCGGCCACACTGGCCGGCGGGCCATTCGTCCAGGTCACAATGCCCGATGCGTGGTGGTTTATGCCAAGCACTAATTGTTTTTCTTTCCTTTTCTTGAACTCCTTTCAGGTAAACCTGAATTATTTGTTGCATTTTAGTCAAACACATTTTGTAGATGTTTACTGCTCGCATGTTTCGAATACTGTTTTCCTATCGTGTTACAGCTGTTATTCTTCTTGAGATTGTTTTACCGATTATCAGGAACTCTTCTTCATTTTGTTTATTTCATTGGTTGGTTTTGTCTTAATATGTCAATGTCCTGCTGACACAGTCGGTAAATGTGAATGATGTTCAGTCCTTATTTTGTGCGGTCTCGCAGTCTCAAGCAACCTTTCGGCAGTAGTGCGTACCAATATCCTTCCATTCAAAAGAAATTACGAAACGATACCCGATTTTGAAATCTATTCGATGAAACACGTAACTTCAGAGCGATGGTCATCAATACAACATCAATAATCTGGATATTATGCATGTGGAAACTGACATTACACACTACACTTCCACTGTATTCAATTTAAAACCAAAATTGAGATGAAGAGTCAGTTGAGTTAACAAATAACTTCTACTAGTATGTATCTCAGATCACTGCGTGGCATTATTCGCTGTTCAAGAAATTGTTACTAGAGTTAACGCAGCTATTTTACGATCATCCATTTTCGTGAAGTAACTGTGTGGTTTACACGCCATATGCCGTAGACTGCCGCCGGAGAGCGCTGAGGTCGCAAATCACAGTGAACAGCATGTTCTGTGAGATGTTGCAGGTCGTTTGGGAGGGTGTAGCAACCACGACGGACACCACGTCTGGCGTGTTTCGCGATAAGAAACATATTCTGTGTGGGGCCGGCCTTAGCGGTGGTCAAAACCGCAATTACTAGAGTTACCAGCACTGGTCACTAAGGGTTTATAAGGAATAGGTGCGCTGTTTAAGACAGCGTTTTTCAACCTGGATGCTGTGGCCCCTTGGTGACACTTTAACGCCTCTAGAGCGCGGTCGAACAAAACGAGCGACAGGGAGTCACTATGAACGAAACGTTTCGTGGGGAGGGGGGGATGGGGAAGCAGCCGATCAGCGTTTAGTTTAATGACTGTTTGTTTAATTAGATAAATATTGGTACGACAGTACATGACATGAAGACCAAGCTGAAGTTCAAGAAAATACAGGGAAGTTAAAGCGAAATGGCTGTCGGTAAACAGAAAATATCGAAAAATAAATGGATTCACTGAAGTTAAAAACAAGGACGACAGGATTCTGAGTGGAAAGGAAATGCTACTGAGCAACGCAGAGAACAGAACGGATAGGTTGAAAGAGTAGATAGACCCCTAAAAGGGAGAGGAACTTCTCATTTATTTTTTTCCTTTATCCCGCATCGATACGGCATCGAAATGTTAAGTTTCAGATTTGGCAAATGAGGCGGGACGTGAGTAAGAGCCCGCTATTCACCTAGTCTGACTTGGAAAACTGTATAAGAACAACCATCCAAGATGGCCGGCACACCGGTCCCGGTCATCAATACAGTGGGTGAATCCGTTCTGGGGCTGGCGCTCCTTCCCGTATCCGGCAAGCGGCGTGCTGACACCCATGGCTACCCGGGTAGATTCTTCTATTTACGCATTAGAAGGAAAAAATAATGTCGTAGCTTTATGTTGCCTAGTCCGCCTCCGTAGCTGAGTGGTCAGCTTCGATGGCTGCTATGTGGAAGGCATGGGTTCAATTCCCAGTACTGCTACGGGTTTTTCCTTGGTGTAAGGACTGGTATGGGGTTCACTCAGACTCGTGATGCCAATTTAGGAGCTACGTGAATCGTAAGCAGTTACTCCGCGGTCCGGAAATTCGGCAAAAGGACCGGGAGAGCTGTGTGCTGACCACTTGAACATCCATACTGCGTCTGCCTGACGGTGCAAGTCAGAGATGACACCGCGGCCGGCCGACATGCCGTGGACCTTCAACCCGGAGCGAGGAGCTCTTTTTTTATGTTGTCTAACGACTACTGGTTTCGGTATCAATTACCATCAACAGGCCATCCTGTTACGTGCAGTCGCAAGCGCTAACGAGTAGCATTATACAAAATCAAAGTGCGTCTGTACACTATAGCAAACAATTTTTTTGGTTATAAGAATCAATAACCGAGTATCGACTGTTAAAATTACCATCATTACTTACATTCAAGTTTACAGGAAAAAGGATGGAAAACAGTAACCAGAAAAGGAGTACGGCCTACAATAGGAGACGAATGTGGATCAAAGTTGGCTGTGTCCGTGTCAAACACAGATTCGAACCCTGCTTCTGCTGCTTTCATGTCTGTAGATTTCATGCACTACCCCGCATGGACTCTGATATATCCTCGTACCATCGTGATAATCATCCTTATCCCTGCTAGAAGAGCAGTTTGTACGTGATCACAGCAATCTTGTGAACAGCGTGTTGCAGTAAGCTCAATCAAATGGTTCAAATGGCTCTGAGCACTATGGGACTTCCAAGGTCATCAGTCCCCTAGAACTGAGAACTACTTAAACCTAACTAACCTAAAGACATCACACACATCCATGCCCGAGGCAGGATTCGAACCTGCGACCGTAGCGGTCGCGCGGTTCCAGACTGTAGCGCCTTTAACTGTAGTAAGCTCGACAGTTATTCAAAACAAAGTGTTAATGGTATGGGGGAAGGAATACAGCAACACTCAAGATAATGAGAAGCCAGACCAACTAGGAAATCGAGCTTCTGTCGGTGGAGTTCTATGGTTTAACCATGTCTGGTCACTTATGCAGGAACTCTTCTCAAGTTTGTTCTGTTCTTCGATAAAAAAGTAAGAATTATTTTTTCATCTGTAGTTTATAATCTTCCTGGTGTTATACAGAATGTAGGAAGATATTCTTAAATTGCACTTAATTAGATACTCACTGTCTTTCTATGAATTAAATTTGTATGTAATACACACAGTGTGATGGATAATGTTGGATAACGAATTTTTTATGACTAAGTTAATAAACAGTTTTTAATTTTGTTATGTGATGCGTAGTTTCTTTTTGCATATTTTTTTATTCATGACAAACATATAAAATAATGTTTATAATAAATGTTTGTAGATTTCACAGATTTAAAACTAGAAAATATGGTAATATAGCATCTTTGTTTCAAGGTTCTTTGTTCAACTGATGTGGATACAAACGTGTAAAGTCTCTGAATTGTTATCACCAAGTGCAAGTGTTGACGTGCTGTCCTGTCGTTATTCAGGCGCCTGATAACAACACGTTCTAACGCTTTACAACCACACAGAGGTTGGATGACTTTTATATTATTAACTACATTGGCTCTTCTCAGTTAAGTTTAGATTTTATTTATCAAAGTATAATTTTCAATTTCAAAATTTTGACGTTACTTGTTTTGACCAAACACGCCTTGTGTGTGTTTACAGATACATCTGTAATAAAAAATTTCCTCTAAGTACGTTATTCGATGCTGTAGAATTTTACAAAGGTTTGTTCATTTATATATCCAGGTGCCCGAAAATGACTTGCGGCAGTATAAAAAGACAGTAATAACAAAAGTTCTTTTTAAAAGTATAGATGAATGTAAAACATGGTTTTCAATAAAGAAACCCATGACTATAAAAATAGCCGTTCTTATCAAGGTGTTCAAACATACATGTCGCCGACAGCCCGCCACAGCACCCGGCAAGCTAAACGTCGCCTGGGTGTGCAACCATGGTGCTGACTGGACAGACATCAGCTAGAATCCTACACACAGCTGATAATCACACCGCTTGTCGGTGTTTAATACACTATTCACATATATAGGAAGGATGTCCAAGTGATTAAACAGCGACAAGCAGTGTGACATTCTCTCGAAGTACGTAACCTTTGCAAATTAAAAATTCCTCACTGTACTTTGCGTAGAAACTACTTGTCAACAGTAAATGCACGATCTTTTAAAAATAAGACATCCTCTTTCTTTAAAAATGAAATCTTTATTGCTTTTATAAGCTGAGGAATCATTGATAAGGAGGTTGTGATTCATATATGAGAAAATGTGAATGGTTTACTTCGATTCTTGTAATTACTTGGGAAAAATGTTTTGCAATACTTGTTTTAGATGCGCTATATAGCCCCGACATCAGCTTCTGAGGACTCTTCGCTGATCAGTCAATGATTCCTTACGGTAGAGATATGAATGAGCGGCAGTGGAACCTTATGCGTCTGCTACTCCATGGAGTATCAGCGTTCATTTCCTAATTGTTGATAAGTTACCTGTCTGTGTACATGTAACAGTACGTAAAAAGTTTGGGTTTATGGATCTGTCATACGAAATCTCACATGGTGGCCAATTTTGCATTGAGTTTAGTGCGTTATTCTTCTTCTTGTGGTAGCTATCTACACAAATAGTGACAGGTTGACGATGAGATACTTTTCTAATCGAATGGTACAGTGGCATATTGATGGAAATTGAGTGGCATGCTTCCTATCTGTATGTTGTCCTAGCCAGCTTACAGATGAAGTCACGCTGTAAACTAGAATGGTATGATCTTAGTACTAAAGTAGAAAAATGTTATTCCCACGCCTTAAATGTTTGTATTATTTGTGAAAACCTCATCTTCATTTTACTGAAAATTATACCAAAGTCAGTGATCTCGAATATTCCACTCTTGAACAGCATATGGCAGAAAGTGAACAATGCGTGTATTAAACACCTAAGTCCTTCCATAGTCTTAAAGTAGCTCTACAATGTGCTGCCAGCTAAAGGGAAGATGTATGAAGTAATGCTGGCCGGTGGATGTGTGACTAATTGTAGACAATGTATAATTATTACTGAATTAAAGAGAGAAGTTCCTTGAAGTGGTAGCTGGTTGGGAAGTGGAAAGTTACTGGGACCACAAAATAAACAATACTAATTTACTACCAGAAAAATTCTTGATAATAAGAACATACAAAATAAAATACATCATTTGAAATGCGTGGGAGTAACATTATCATCGAGAAAACGAGATCACCCAACATAGGTGGGGCAAACTGATATCATCAAATTATTTCAAATACTAATCTGCTGCAACCAGTTATTAATTACTATACGGCATTGCAATTCAAGCACATCAATTGATCAAGCTTATGACTACGCTTAGCAACTGCACAAACAGCTTAAAGTTCAATGATGAATGTCTTCCGCAGCCAATGAAAATTAATTTACAGTATTCAGCAGTCGCAGTAACAGTGTTAACAGTCAAATACAGGTCAAGAATATCAATTGACCAAGCAAATAATTATATTTAGCAACTGCACAGCCGGCTTAAGGCCCAATGACGAATATCTACCAAGGGGAAGCTATTTCAAGTTACAGATTTTACATACAAATTTCATTAAGGAACATGATGCCTCGGCCATAAAGACCAGTTTAAGGCAACACTGACCAATCTTAAGTAAATAGCAATTCTCTATAAGGAACGTTAACAGACACGCAGAATGATGTGGAGGTGTACACGCCATGGCATGTAAATGTGGATGATCGGTCCATCACCTCGTCATTCGCAAATTGATGGTGCAATGCTTTGCAGACGTTAGCTGTCCCTGCGTGTTCGCCACACTTCACATGCGCTGAAGTGCGCGTCATTTATGTTTGCGGCCGAGTTTAGGTTCGTTCTGCGCATCTGACGTCGCAAAACACAGTCAGCCAATCAACAGAGAACGACGTTGCCAGATCTCGACTGCAGAGAAGAGCACGGACGAGTTTTAGAAACTTTCAGTCATAAATAAAGTAATAGAACAAAAGCAATGTCTTGATAGCAGATTTTCTTATATAGAAAGTTTGGAAAAACGTTCTTTATACCAATTGCTTCATATTCTATTAATTAATTAAACCAAACAAGCAATAAGACTCCTAATTCAGGCGATAGCAAGGAAAGGTGTCTGTACCAATCTCACGAACCGCTTTTTCGCAATAAAGAACAGTGGTAAGTGTGTATTTCCTATTGTACTTCGACGAAGTGTGAGTAATTCATAGTCATACCAACAGTGTTTGTTAGTATTTTGTGTGACTTGTTAAGTGTCCTCATGGACTTAAATTACAGGACGAGCTGCGTTAGCGTAATGGCTAAGCGAAAAGTGAAGAGTTCAAACCTTGTGCGAAGCTTAATATTTTCTTTATTTAAAAACAGTATCGAAGTGTCTTACTTCACGAATTTTATTCGTTTGAATGCAATTTTTTGACATTTCTAGTGCTTTGTCTCTTCATTAACCCTTTCGCTGCTGCAGACACGTGCTCCCCGCATTCCGCGCTGTGCGCGATTTTGTCATTACTGCACTGCTCGCCTGTGCAGACACATGGTGTTCCCACTGCTTTGACACACTTATATTTCGATTTCACAAAAACTATTTGGCCCAAAAATTTGATTTTTACACATCTTCTTGACTGATACCTTCCCCCCATAAATGACTTAATTTTGTTTCGATGTTCAACTCAGTTATTGCGCAGCATTAAATGTAGTAAACCATTGCACGAAATTTTGAAGAGTTTGCAGAGGTAAAAGTCCATAGCGTATACTTTCTGTATGGTCGATTTTAGTTGCCACAGTGTTGAGAATGAAATGTGGACAAGATACCTAAATTTCATATAAAATTTACTGTATAACAATATCTCATTTAATTTAAGTACCACATAGGTGTCGTATATAATATTGAGAAATATTCCGTCTTTCGCGACTGTAATAAAAGTTTTATTTACACCGGGCGCGTTTGGCTCTATTTTAAAGCACTTCAATCAATGAAAGGTATGGCACATACACAATGGTACTCATGTTCTCTTTTTTGTTTTTGTTCCACAGTCGCAGTTTTACCAATGGTATTGAAATATATTCCTCTTCTGCAACTGTAATAAGCGACTTAATTAGACCAGACGCGTTTCTCTCTTTTGAAGCATCTTCAGTGGTCAGTATTTTGTTTCCTCCATTGCCAAGTCACCTTTCGTAGTTTCGTTCTGCGGTAACACAATATTCAACGTTCGTGTCGGCTGATCAGTGTTTTAGCAAATAAATGCTGTTTGTGTGTGCCACACACAAAAATTATATTTGACATAGCTCAGAGCACTTCAGTGATAGACGGTCTATTCAAGTCCTAATGTTTTTGTAAGTCCACAGTTTCGTTTGATGTATTTTGTCTACTTCCTTTTGATTGATTGAAGTGCTTTAAAATAAAGCCAACCATGCCCGCTGTAAATAAAACTTCTGTTACAGTCGCGAAAGACGGAATATTTCTCAATATTTCATACGACACCTATGTGGTACTTAAATTAAATGAGATATTGTTATACAGTAAATTTTATATGAAATTTAGGTATCTTGTCCACATTTCATTCTCAACTCTGTGGCAACTCAAATCGACCATACGGAAAGTATACGCTATGGACTTTTACCTCTGCAAACTCTTCAAAATTTCGTGCAATGGTTTACTACATTTAATGCTGCGCAATAACTGGGTTGAACATCGAAACAAAATTAAGTCATTTATGGGGGGAAGGTATCAGTCAAGAAGATGTGTAAAAATCTAATTTTTGGGCCAAATGGTTTTTGTGGAATCGAATGATAAAGTGTGTCAAAGCAGTCGGAACACCATGTGTGAGCACAGGCGAGCAGTGCAGTGACAAAACCGCGCTCAGCGCGGAATGCGGGGAACAGCGAAAGGGTTAATGCGGCCGTGGTGGCTTTACTTCATGAACTGCGCGCTCCCCCCTAAACGTAAGCTTGCGAACTATGCTGTACTATGACGCTGCTTCTCTTGGCGCGTGCGTCGTGTGCAACTGGCAACGCAGCAATCTCCCGCGTCTGGGCGGGCATGCGCGAGCCGCCAAGATAAAAGAACTGAACTATAGTGTATGACCTAAAAACGCATCAAACGAAAATTGAGCTTCAGACTTAATGATAAATAAGAAAATTGTGGTATACAAAAGTGTCTTCTATGAAAAATATGCCTTTTTAAACGAAAAGATGTCAATTTTTCTTGCAGTTGCTGATAGTTTAATGAACCGAAAACAACCAAGAACAAATATATTCAGCTGATGGCCGATAAAAAACGCTTTTCTACAAATGTCTTACAGCTGTGACTAGTTACCCACACATATTTTTAAGAAAATTTAGTTTTTAGGGTCAGTTCCCAGCCAAGAAACATTCGTAATATTCGACGTCTCTGAGCTGTCTTGATTCAGATTTCGCACAATGTTCCTTTCACATATGGAACCAAAAAATTGGGTAGCTGAAATTCACAGCCAGGAAGCGTCAAGGGTGGATAGTGCCTCCAGCCGTTTGATCTGTGGTGCGGCCAGACTGGGCTGTGAGCAGCGGACACATCACACCCGTAAGACGCACTAGGGAGCAGCTGGTAAGATACTTGTACCCGAGCAGTATGGCGCAACTACATCAAAAATGTGATTGCAAGAACTTCTGCGAACTGCTGTGTATTTGTGACATCCTGATAATTAGATACCGCTACACACATGCCCTGAAAAAATGTGACTTGTTACAAACCTTCTTAAATGTATAAATAAATGGTCCATGCAATAGGTAAATGTCAAACAAGCTGTCTTATCACATTTACAACCGTTCTACCATTTGACATACTTTATGGTGGCTGGCTTGTATGACAATTCATGGAAGTAGCCACCTTGGACGTCCATCTTGGATTGTGATGTCTTGAGGTAGTCATCTTCTCCTTGAGGGAACCAATAATATAGCTGCCCTTGAATAGGGTAGAGAGGCAGCTAAGGAGGTGAGGGGGCATACATAATTGACTGGGAAAAATCTGGTAACGATGTAGGCTGTGCAACCAATAAGATACCTTGCCTTCAAATTATGTACAATTGTGGGGACTATTAATAATTGACAAGGTGACAGGTAGGAGAGATAAAGACACGTGAATAAGATTTAAAGGTGGGAAAGGGAAAGGGAGGAGGGAGAGAGGGCCATAAATCATTGAAAATGTTGGAGAAGATCTGGCTACAATGGGCTGAAATGGTCATATCGCCCATCCTTTCATGGAACCAATTTCAGACCATTTCTCAATGGTTCGCCCTGGAATATTACATGAGCGAAAGGAACTCCTACACCTTCCCTTGCGAGCTCCGACTTCTTTTATTTATTACAATGGTCACTTTCTCTACAGTAGGAGTGAGTCAACAAAGTAACTTGGCACAAATGGGAAAACTTGGGAATTTAATTTAATAAAAAGGCTCGCTGCAACGAAAAACGTTTTTGTTTTAGTAACCGCGACCCTTACTCGTGAAGTACTCGTACATCCGGAACACGCTGTCTCCTGTTTCGTGATAAAACGAGCTTTCTTTAATTTTTCGATGTTTTCCCTCAATCGATCTGGAAAGGATTCTACAAGGCGCAGCAATATTCTAGGCGATGAAGGACAAGCATAGTGCTGGCAATCACTTCAGCAGATTTTTTGCACCTTCCGCTTGTTCTCTCGGTAGAACACATTTTATTGCCTTCCCCGCATCACTATGTGTTGGCATGAATTTTAATTATTTGTAGTTGCAGTCCCTGGATATTTAATGATATTGACAAGCTTTAAAGTTGTGTAATTTGTTGTGTTTTCAAAATGTAACGGATTTTTTAAAGTACACTCCTGGAAATGGAAAAAAGAACACATTGACACCGGTGTGTCAGACCCACCATACTTGCTCCGGACACTGCGAGAGGGCTGTACAAGCAATGATCACACGCACGGCACAGCGGACACACCAGGAACCGCGGTGTTGGCCGTCGAATGGCGCTAGCTGCGCAGCATTTGTGCACCGCCGCCGTCAGTGTCAGCCAGTTTGCCGTGGCATACGGAGCTCCATCGCAGTCTTTAACACTGGCAGCATGCCGCGACAGGGTGGACGTGAACCGTATGTGCAGTTGACGGACTTTGAGCGAGGGCGTATAGTGGGCATGCGGGAGGCCGGGTGGACATACCGCCGAATTGCTCAACACGTGGGGCGTGAGGTCTCCACAGTACATCGATGTTGTCGCCAGTGGTCGGCGGAAGGTGCACGTGCCCGTCGACCAGGGACCGGACCGCAGCGACGCACGGATGCACGCCAAGACCGTAGGATCCTACGCAGTGCCGTAGGGAACCGCACCGCCACTTCCCAGCAAATTAGGGACACTGTTGCTCCTGGGGTATCGGCGACGACCATTCGCAACCGTCTCCATGAAGCTGGGCTACGGTCCCGCATACCGTTAGGCCGTCTTCCGCTCACGCCCCAACATCGTGCAGCCCGCCTCCAGTGGTGTCGCGACAGGCGTGAATGGAGGGACGAATGGAGACGTGTCGTCTTCAGCGATGAGAGTCGCTTCTGCCTTGGTGCCAATGATGGTCCTATGCGTGTTTGGCGCCGTGCAGGTGAGCGCCACAATCAAGACTGCATACGACCGAGGCACACAGGGCCAACACCCGGCATCATGGTGTGGGGAGCGATCTCCTACACTGGCCGTACACCACTGGTGATCGTCGAGGGGACACTGAATAGTGCACGGTACATCCAAACCGTCATCGAACCCATCGTTCTACCATTCCTAGACCGGCAAGGGAACTTGCTGTTCCAACAGGACAATGCACGTCCGCATGTATCCCGTGCCACCCAACGTGCTCTAGAAGGTGTAAGTCAACTACCCTGGCGAGCAAGATCTCCGGATCTGTCCCCCATTGAGCATGTTTGGGACTGGATGAAGCGTCGTCTCACGCGGTCTGCACGTCCAGCACGAACGCTGGTCCAACTGAGGCGCCAGGTGGAAATGGCATGGCAAGCCGTTCCACAAGACTACTTCCAGCATCTCTACGATCGTCTCCATGGGAGAATAGCAGCCTGCATTGCTGCGAAAGGTGGATATACACTGTACTAGTGCCGACATTGTGCATGCTCTGTTGCCTGTGTCTATGTGCCTGTGGTTCTGTCAGTGTGATCATGTGATGTATCTGACCCCAGGAATGTGTCAATAAAGTTTCCCCTTCCTGGGACAATGAATTCACGGTGTTCTTATTTCAATTTCCAGGAGTGTAATAATGTGGAGGACTTCACAATTTTTATTTTTGGAGTTTAGTTGCCACATTTCACTTCGAATAAACATCTTTTCTAAATAGTTCTACAATCTATGATCTTCTGATGCCTATGCTAGACGGTAAAGGACAGTATTATCTGAAAACTATCCAAGAACGGTGGTCGGACAGTCTTTTAAATAGGTTATATAGATTAAAAACAGCAGAAGGCCTGTAACAATTCCTTGGGAATTAGATGACTGCCTGCCAATAACTACGAGCTTTGCTATTTCTGACGGAAATAACGAACCCAAATCCCTAAAAGAGGCGATACTTCACAGGCACGCAGTATGGTTAGAATCCACCTGTGAAGAATGGTATCAGAAGTCTTCTAAAATTCTAGATATGTAAAAACGGTTTGGGATCCCCTGTCGATAGCAGACACTATTTCGTGCGAATACAGATATTATCTGAAATCCTGTTGGTTATGCGTCAGTTGGTTGTTTACTTAGACGTATTCTCGTCAGTATCGTCCTGGCGAATAAATGGAAACCTGGGTAGAATCTATTAAGTTGGAATCCATACGTTAAATATACATTGAGAAGAAAGGAAACAGCTTGGACATCAGGTGTTCAGCTTTTGCCGATGACCTAGAAAAACTTGGAAGTAAAATATTGGAACGTTAAAAGGACATACAAATTCAAGTACTTAGGCTACTGTGTCCAAACCAATAACTGGATAGAGAAGTATTCAGTGGGAGAGCCATAAAATTAGACCTAGCTTACAAATTGGCCAAACCATGTACTGCTAAACAGCTGATTTCCACAACACCAAAATCAAGCATCATAATTCAGTAATAAAACCAGGAGGACTAGGCTTTGGAGGGACATTTGGAAGAACGTGATAGAAGCAGAGGGAGATTCTCATGAAAATTCTAGCACTCCAGAAGACTTCTGATGGGACTTGGATGAAGAAGTGAAACGATGAGTTCTACAAGTACACCGAAAAGATCACTGACGTAATGCGGAGACGCTGGTTGAAGAATCGACGAAAACCGACTGCGCAGAAAGACCTTCTCTTACATAGCATAATTAAAGTCTACTTCTCAGCATAGAGAAGAGATGAAAAGAGATGCAAAGAAACAGGCATTACGCTAGAAATGACCCAAAATATGGTCAGCGTAATCTTCGGATCTACGTTATTCCATTACCAAGTGCTGTCAAGCTATACTACACATACTGATATCCACGTAAAACTATTTATATTTTCCTCTGGTATTACAAACACTAAATGTTTTTAATTTTTAGGTGTCTAATAGCATAGTAACTTTTGGGTATGTAATACTGCAGGAAATTTATACATAGATTTACATGGTTGTCAGTGAGAGTAGCATTGCGACATGGTGATTTGTGCTTCCTTGTTCTACAGCACTTGGTAATGGGATAAAGTAGTCCTGAAACAGGTCGTGATGAATATGCTGACATAAACGAATGTTGGTAGACGTGTTTCTACATCTGAAAGGAGATGTCAAATAAAACTTCGCGCCAGTGGTACAAGACTGACACTAATAGCGCCACTATGAGGATGCAAATGAGATTTATTTTACATACACGGTGTAAGCATTAATTAGCTGTACACGGTGAGTCGACGTTAGTTTAAAAGAGGTTGTGTGACAGGGCTACGAGATGCTGCATATTCCTTCTGCGATACCGCAGAAAGACTAGAAAGGAATGTAGACACTCCACTTGATTACTGGCAGCGGTGGTCAGGAGAATGTGCGGTCGCAAGAAGAACGGGCTTCGGATGGTTAGGTGGAGTACCGAGAAGGAAGGTCATTGTGCTCGGCGTATGGCTCTAGCGCATCCTACCGTATCTGCTGCAGCAATATGAGAAACATTTTGCACCACAGTGATACTATGGACTGTTACAAATCGGTTGCTTTAAGAACAGTTTCGAGCCAGACGCCACGTAGCGTGCATCCCACCGACCACAAATCATCGCCATTTCCCATTTTAGTGGTCTCAAGCGAGAGCTCATTGTAGGACTTCCGCCTCAGTGCCAGTGATAGCCACGTGTTGGTTAGAACGAAGCCAGTTGTGAGTCTGCCACCAACTCGTCTGCGTGCTAGACGCTGTGGACCTACACCTAGATTTATGGTCTAGAACACGATTTCGTATGACAACAGGAGCACTCTCATGGTTCTCCTCCGCACCCTGATTACAAATTTTTACGTCAGTCTACTGATTCGGCTTCTTGTACTGCCATTCACGAGTAGTATTCCAGAAGTATTCTCCAACAGGATAACGCTCCCCCACATACCGCTGTTGTAACCCAGATAGCTCTAGAGATCTGCCTCCAATCGAGCACGTATGGGACATAAAGGGCCGACAGCTCCAGGGTCATCCACATCCAGTTTTAACTGTTCCTGTATTGACCGACCAACTGCGACAGGCACGCAACTCCATCCCGCTAACTGACATCTGGCGTCTGTACAACACAATGCATGTACCTCTGCATAGCTTGCGTTCAACATTCTGGCGGTAATGTAGCAGCATTTCATATTTGCAATGGTTCATCTCGCCATTACTTTAACCTGTCATCTTGCAATGTTAATCACTTATCTAGACGTTACCCTAAACTGATTATTGGTTCAAATGGCTCTGAGCACTATGGGACTTAACATCTGAGGTCATCAGTCCCCTATAACATAGAACTACTTAAACCTAACTAACCTAAGGACATCACACGCATCCATGCCCGAGGCAGGATTCGAAACTGCGACCGTAGCGGTCGCGCGGTTCCAGACTGTAGCGCCTAGAACCGCTCGGCCACACCGGCCGGCCCACTAATTATAATTTGGTGTTTTGATTTTATTACCGTCAGTGCATAGCACTCATTTTCGACAGTTGGAATGCAACACTGTCAGTACTAAGTCGGAAGCTGTGATGGTAGCTTGAGGGAAGCTGGACATGGTGCGCAGGGGGTCCGACTTAGTTGGCGCTGCCACAGCGAGACCTGTCTGTCTGCAGCAGGCTAGAGACGCGGCCACGTGTGTCGTGGCACAAGCAGCTTAGCTACGGCCAGCCCAGCCCCTCCGCCCCTAACCTCTTCTGCCTGCCTCTGGGGTCAGACAGCCCAGCGCCGGCGCGCTAAGAGGATTGCGTGCTACAGGCGCCTGCCGCTCTAGGCTGCTTTTCCTGTCTCTACCGCTCTACCTGTAGCTGTAACAGCAGCCAATGTCCCATGACAAAGCTTACACCAGCGGGGACTGCCTGTCTTCTTACCTATAGGCCACGTCCTGCTAAGCTTCACACGGTACAGGTGATGACAATCATCTGAAAGGCTTGGAGGAAACGACAACCGACGCTGTCGCAGAATAAGTTGTTTACAAGGTACTTACTTTCACACTGCTACAGTTTTGCTTTACATCAGTTTTCTGACTGGTTTGATGCAGCCCCGCCATCCTGCGAAATTCTACTCACCTCAGCGGAACACATCTACTATACATCCTAAGTTATTTGTTGGATATACAATGAGGTAACAAAAGTCATGGGCTAGCGATATGAGCATATTTAGATGGCGTTGGTAAGCGTACACAAAATATGAAGGGGCAGTGCATTAGCAGAGCTGTCATTTGTACCCAACGTGATTTATGCGGAAAGATGTCCAACGTGATTATGGCAGCGCGAAGGGAATTGACAAACTTCCAACACTGAATGGTAGCTGGAGCTAAGCGCATGGGACATTCCTCTGCTGAAATCGTTATGGAGTTCAATATTCCGAGATGTACAGTGTCTATAGTGCGCCGAGAATACCAAATTTCAGGCATTACCTCTCACCACGGATAACATTGTAGCCGACGGCCTCGGACATTTTTATGGATGACAATGCACATGTTACCGGGCAACAACCGTTCGCGACTGGTTTGAAGAACATTTCTGGATAGTTCGAGCGGATGATTTGGCCACCCAGATCGCTCGACATGAATTCCACCGAACACATGCGGGACGTAATTGAGAGGTCAGCTTGTGCACAACATCCTGCCTGCATCGCACACTTTCGCAGCTATGGACGGCTATAGAGGCATTACGCCTCAATGTTTTTGCAGGAACCTTCCAACGACTTGTTGAGTCCAGGCCACGTCGAATTTCTGCCGGGCAAAATGAGTGCCAACAAGATATTAGGACGTATGCTATGGCATTTGCCACCTCAGTGTATTCTAGTCTCTGTATATCATTAGAGATCCTACGCTCTACAGGTCCCTGTAGTACCATGGAAGTTATTCGTTGAGGTTGAAGTTATTCGTTGAGGACAAGGAATTGCTGCTGATTTTTCATCCAATACGTTGCAGAGTCAATCCTTCATGTTGTTCCTACTTATCTACAGTTACTCCCACATGGTGTAATAATTGCTAAAAATCTGATGCTCAGAATTGTATCCCATCACTAGCATCCATCTCTTTGAAAGCCCATTCTGAGCTATACAATAAGATAATATTCCTGGAAGAAAACAAGTTTCTCTTAATGACACAGCACGTTTTCTTTAAAAATCACTCTCCGAGCATAGCTCGCTCGTTCGCATCCAGTATCGTTAGCGGTAAGTCCAGTTGTAAAGGCAGATATTGTCATCTTAGATTTCTAAGAGTTGTTCGTCGCTGTACCACATAATCTATTAACAACCGAGATACGGCTTGTGACCAACGCCTATGTTCGACATCGACGTGCAATATCCACTCACAGACGGTCTGCGGAAGCACTAACAATGGAGGATATATAAAGCGGGTCGGGCGACGCGAAAACAGTGCTGTCGTTGTACTGCGGAAAAAGTTCGGTTTTCTGACGTCCAAAAGGGCGTGATAATTGCCTTTCAGGCAAAGAGTGGAAGCATTTCCGAAGGGGCTATTTTGTAAATGGCTCGTTTGGCGTCATGGTTAATATATACTCTGCTTGGCAAAATGGTGCTATCCAAAACCGACGTCGAGGCAAGTGCGGTGCACAACGGGCCATAGACGGCAGGGGTGAACAGCGGTTGCGGAGATGTGTCCGGGCCAATACGCATGCAGCTACTGAGTTACTGACCTCCCAGATCAACCAAGGTGGCTACCAACAGTGTCTCGTCAACGACCGTTCAGCGAACGTTCCTGTGTGTGGGCCCCTGCAACAGGCACCAGTGCTGACTGCTGTTCGTCGGTGACGAGGGCTGGAATTTGCATTCCAGTACCGCAACTGGACATCCACTAACTGGCAATAGGTGGCCTCTTCAGATGGATCACGTTTTACGCTCCGTCGGACTGAAGCAACCAAACACCAAGAGTCCAAGCCGGAGGGGGCTTTATGGGCAAGGGAATGTCTTAGCGGCATTCCCTGCGTGAGTCGTGGAAACAAGGTTGGCCCTATCGTATGCATCTGGACAACAGCAATGGTACGCAGTAGTGAAGTACGGGCACAATGGATCAAGTATGCATCCCTCTTTGGGGACGATGTCCACCCCTACATGCAGATTTTTTTTCTGTTTTTCCTCGGCACAATGGGATCTACGTGTAACACAGATCTCAGCGTACGTGCGTAGTTGGAAGAGCACCATGACAAGTTTAGCATACTGCCCTGGCCACCACACTCCTAGGATTTAAACCTATCGAGAAACTCTGGGTCCACCTCGATCTGGTTGTTCGCGCCGTGATCCTCAGCAGAGAAACCTAGCACAGATGTCCACGGCACTGGAGTGGAGATGGCCCCACATCCCCTTTGCTACCTTCCAGAAGCTCACTGGATCTCTTCCTGCACGTCTCGCAGCGGTCTGCGTTGCACAAGGTGGCTATGTGGGCTTTTGACATGTGATCACTTTACAGTGACTGGACAGTGTATAACTGGCTCGCTACATTTTTGCCTTATAGATCCTATTACGCTACAGATAGCGGTGAATATTCTAGAGAACAGGAGGTAACATAATATGATCCCGAAATAAGAGTATGTAACCTCTGTTATTGCATACGCAGGGTGACAATTATTGAACTACACGAAATAAAATTGTCACAATTTCTGAACAGTTTGCATTAGGACTTGCATGGTTGGCCGCGGGACATGATGGGAATTAGTATGCTTGGTTTAGCGAAGAAGCCCACTTTCATTTGGATGGGTTCATCAATAAGTAAAATTGTTGCGTTTGGGAGATCGAGAAGTCTCTTCATCCTCAACGGGTGTGCAATGTCCAGTCACGGAATAATCGGTGTGATATTCCTTCACGGTATGGGGATTACCGAACAGAACATGAAGGTTTTGGAAGATGATTTCATCTCCATTGTCCAAAGTGATCCTGACTTCAACAAGATGTAGTTGATGCAAGACCGAGCTCGACCACATCGAAGCACGAAGAGGACTCTGGGTACCGCATTCTGGCTGTGGGGCATAGAGGCCACTTGCATGGTCCTCGAATTGGCCGCCGTATTCCCCCGTTCCGACACTTCAGCGAGTGAAGCAGAATTTCGCTATTCGTCTACGCTTCATCATTGCCAATGGCGGCAGACATATCAGACAAGACATAACATACAACTGAATATCTATAATGACATTTACGTGTTGAATAAAGCCTGTGCAAGCCGCGCGGGATTAGCCGAGCGGTCTAAGACGCTACAGTCATGGATTGTGCGACTGGTCCCGGCGGAGGTTCGAGTCCTCCCTCGGGCACGAGTGTGTGTGTTTGTCCTTAAGATAATTTAGGTTAAGTAGGTGTAAGCTTAGGGACTGATGACCTTAGCAGTTAAGTCCCATAAGATTTCACACACATTTGAATATTTTTGAAAGCCTGTGCACGCCGTAGTTTGTAACTAATTTACGTTTTTCTTATGTAGTTCAATAATTATGACCCTGTATATTTAATCGATGTATAAGATATAGCTAATATCAGAGTTACACTGTTGGCTCATATTGCTGTTGTTTATAAGAAAGTGTCATCGCTCGATGACAGCAAGGAGATGCAAAACTACTTACTGCCATTATTTTGCTTGTTCTGACCCGCCAGGGTGTCACGAGCGCTAACACGCTGCTTCCTGGACTCGGGTAGGCGCGCCGGCCCCGAATCTAATCCGCCCGGCGGATTAACAACGAGGGCCTGTGTGCCGGCCAGCCTGTATGTGGTTTTTAGGCGGTTTTCCTCAGCCCGCTAGGTGAATACCAGGCTGGTCACCATGTTCCGCCTCAGTTACACAGCTAGTAACATCTCAACACTTTTGCACTATTCCATGGATTACACTAGATGCCGACAGTTGGGGTACACTAATTCCTTCCCAGGGGGTATGGGGTGATGTGTTCATGTGACCTACTTTTTCATTTTTCTCCTCAGTGTCTATCATTATGCTAGAAGCGTTATGTAGTCCTCCCACTCCGCTTTAACACAGGTCTTCCCGTTTTGTTCCTCATGCAAAAAAAAGAAAAGAAAAAAAGAAATAAGTTGCTCTGTGATTTTAGGCTACGACATTGGCCTTTGCTTTTGATTTGTCACATACTTCCCCTTCTCTCCCTTTTTCTTAAGGTGCGACGGGGAATCGTGGCCAGGCTGCGGGTTTCGACCCCTGCTCACTATGCACCATGGCACCCTCCTACATAACCCAAATAAAAAAATGGAAACGTCAAATTACGGAACAAAAATGGTGGACTGCTGGATATTAACGTCCAGCTGTATCTATTTTTCATTTTTTTCGCCTCTGTGTTTTCTAAAAGTTTGTGTGACTTTATGAAATTGAGAGTAATAATTTCTGTAATGTTAAAGAAAAAAGCGATTAAAGCCACCGCTTGCGTAAAGCGGGAAATTGGTGTTCGGCCCCGGTCCGACAAAAATTTTCACTGTCGTCATTCTATTACACAAGGTGGTCCATTGACAGTGACCGGGCCAAATATCTAACGAAATAAGCATCAAACGAAAAAACAACGAAGAACGAAACTCTCTCTAGCTTGAAGGGGGAAACTAGATGGCGCTATGGTTGGCCCCTCTAGATGGCGCTGCCATAGGTCAAACGGATATCAACTGCTTTTTTGTTTTAAATAGGAACCCCCATTTTTATTACATATTCGTGTGGTACGTAAAGAAATATGAATGTTTTAGTTGGACCACTTTTTTCGCTTTGTGATACATGGCGCTGTAATAATCACAAACGTATAAGTGAGTGATATCACGTAACATTTCACCAGTACGGACGGTATTTGCTTTGTGATATATTACCCTTGTTAAAATGGACCGTTTACCAATTGCGTAAAAGGTCGATATCGTGTTGATGTATGGCTTCTTGTGATCAAAATGCCCAACGGGCGTGTGCTATGTATGCTGCTCGGTATCCCGAACGACATCATCCAAGAGTCCGGACCGCCGGGTTGGAGTGGCCGAGCGGTTCTAAGCGCTTCAGTCTGGAACCGCGCGACCGCTACGGTCGCATGTTCGAATCCTGACTCTGGCATGGATTTGTGTGATGTCCTTAGTTAGGTTTAAGTAGTTCTGTTCTAAGGGCTGATGACTTCAGATGTTGAGTCCCATTGTCATAGCCATTTGAACCATTTTTGAAGTCCGGACCGTTCGCCGGATAGTTACGTTATTTAACGAAACAGGAAGTGTTCAGCTACGCATGAAACGTCAACTATGACCTGAAATAAATGATGCTGCCAAGTAGGTGTTGTAGCTGCTATTGCGGCTAATCCGCACATCAGCAGCAGACAAACTGCGCGAGAATCGGGAATCTCAAACACGCCGGTGTTCAGAATGCCACATCAACATCGATTCCACCCGTACCATATTTCTATGCACCAGGAATTGCCTGGCGACGACTTTGAACGTCGTGTACAGTCCTGCCACTGGGTACAACAGAAATTACGGGACGATGACAGATTTTTGCACGCGTTCTATTTATCGACGAAGCGTCATTCACCAACAGCGGTAACGTAAACCGGCATAATATGCACAATTGGGCAACGGAAAATCCACGATGGCTGCGACAAGTGGAACATCAGCGACCTTGGTGGGTTAATGTATGGTGCAGCGTTATGGGAGGAGGGACAATTGGCCCCCATTTTATCGATGGCATTCTAAATGGTGCAATGTATGCTGATTGCCTACGTAATGTTCTACCGATGTTACTACAACATGTTCCACTGCATGACAGAATGGCGATGTATTTCAAACATGAGGGATGTCCGACACATAGCTAGCATGCGGTTGAAGCGGTACTGAATAGCATATTTCACGACAGGTGGTTTGGTCGTTGAAGCACTATACCATGGCCCGCACGTTCACCGGATCTGACGTCCCCGGACTTCTTTCTGTGGGGAAAGTTGAAGGATATTTGCCATCGTGACCACCGACAACGCCTGACAACATGCGTCAGCGCATTTTCAATACATGTGCGAACATTACGGAAGGCGAACTACTCTCTGTTGAGACGAATGTCGTTACACGTATTGCCAAATGCATTGAGGTTGACGGACACCATTTTGAGCATTTATTGCATTAATGTGGTATTTACAGGTAATCACGCTGTAACAGCAGGCGTTCTCCGAAATGATAAGTTCACAAAGGTACATGTATCATATTGGAACAACCGAAATAATATGTTCAAACGTACCCACGTTCTGTATTATTACTTTAAAAAATCTACCTGTTACCAACTGTTCGTCTAAAATTGTGAGCCATATGTTTGGCCATATGTTTGTGACTATTACAGTGCCATCTATTACAAAGCGAAAAAAGTGGTCCAACTAAAACATTCGTATTTCTTTACGTACTACACGAATATGTAATAAAAATGGTGGTTCCTATTTAAAAAAATGCTATTGATATCCGTTTGACCTATGGCAGCGCAATCTAGCGGGCCAACCATTGTGCCATCTGGTTTCCCTCTTCAAGCTAGACAAGTTTCGTTCTTTGTAGTTTTTTCGTTTGACCGTTATTTCGTGAGATATTTGGCCCGGTTACCATCAATGAACCACCCTGTATAGCTGATTGTTACCCGTATTCGCAGATGCGAACACATTTGATGTATTTCATGACGACTGTAGTCACCACAGTACCTGTTCCTTCGGATACGTACGCATGTCTCTCAAAGGAACATTGCATCGTAATTTTTAACAACACAGCCACTGCAATATCTTAAATAAGATAATACTTAATACCAGAGCGCGAAGCGAGGTACAGCCAGGCATTTTTCCGTCTCTCCGTATGAGACTCTGACGGGAGGTAAAATCACTAAGATTAGTACAAAGCGCCCCCTGTCTGTTTCACAGCGGCTTTTGGAATAAAACAAAGACTTTTAGTCGTATATTCTGGAATCAATTTAAAGATATTAACTTTAAGTCTGTGGCCATTTTATGCCAATATGTATAAAATTGGACAGTTGCTAGAAGCATATCGTAGCACATTCTACATTCCTGGCGCAAGCTGAGGGCACACGTGTCAAGCACCCAGTCTAACTGCATCACCACCATTACCACACATTTCATATTTTAGTGGGGAAGACATAAGTTTAACGATGGCGTTGCTAGGCGAATGACACAGGTAGATTTTATTATCCACACAGATAATTAATAGTCATAAATGCAGACATAGTAGGTCGTGTACAGGAACACATTAGAAACTTGAGGCGTAACTCTGTACTAAAAGTGGCAAGTCTGGTGCAGCAGACGATCGGTTTTATGGCGCAATAAAGTGAAGGTGACCAGCAACCATAATGTGAAATTAATGTACGTCTTCTCTTCGAAGCTCCAGGCAGCCTTGTAGCAGTAAGACATGACATACGGTGCGGTACACTGTTTTCTTCGGTTTCAAATTTTTCAGAAACACGATTACGCAATGGTGAGAAACTCACACTAAAGACAATCACTGCTCTTTCCAAAAATGTAATACAGTTAATTACTATTTTGATAAAATTAACCAAGTCTTTCTCTTCGCTGAGCACATTCTGCCTATAACTGCAAACTCCATGACGTGTAGCCTGTTGGCACTCGGCCGAGATGTTCGGAATACGATCATGTACAGGTTTTTCTGACTTTTCGGCGGCATTAGTCGCTAGCACTGTCAAACGACGTGCCTCACTGCTGGTGGCAGGTGAATCATTGGCAATTCGAACCGTTCATGCTGGCGAAACGTCAGGAAAACTGCTAAACGACTGTCGGCCGAAAATCCAGTTGCGAGTGCCAACTGGCAAGACGTCAAAAAGTGGCCGTGAAAGGTTCAACAGAGTTATATTAGCTTCCTGATTTAACACTCAGCTACCGTCGAATCATACCACCAACATTGCACAATCACCGTGAACTTTATTTGCCAAGCCACGGCTGCCGATACACTGTTTTTACAGCAAAGTTGGCAGTATACACATCTGTGCACTTAAGCTAAAGTGATTACCTACAAAAGTCTGAACAGCTGATAATCGCATCCTGCTATTTTAGTTCTACGAAGATCTACTACCAACCCCACTATTTCGCAAGTCCAGAAATCTGTCTAAATCTTCATCTACACTGTCCGAGAAAAAGCGAAGCTCTTGAAAGACGTGGTCGGATGTCAATGTGTCTCCGTATATGTACTCATCGTCGGTGGCTGTGTAAATAGTTAGAGCTGCAATTCTCTCTCTAACAAGGACAACGGCCACCTGATTGCGTTTGTTTGTCAGTATATAGCATTGTTGCCAGGTATAGTAGTGTATGCAAGAAACAATGTCAGATGTTGAGTGATCACTGTGAAGAACACAGCGATGCCGTGTACTCGTGTGAGACGGCGTTATCAGCACCTGACAGCGTGTGAAATAGGTCAAATTGTGAGCCTCTATTTGATCTGAAAGTGCGGTATCCAGATTTGTGGGGCACCCAGTTGTGTTAGTGGCCTGACTTTGGGACTGCATCCGAACGTGAGGGCAGACATATTCTCCGTCAAATTCCCACCAAGATGGGGATCGCCGTGTTGTGCACCAAGCACGTTGTAGCTCCCGCCATCCGTGAACAGCTAATGGGGCCATACAACATTCGGTGTCATTCCGCATCATTGGTCGGACACTAACAGCCGAACTATGGGATTACTG
The DNA here is from genome assembly GCF_023864345.2 of Schistocerca serialis cubense. Classification (NCBI taxonomy): domain Eukaryota; kingdom Metazoa; phylum Arthropoda; class Insecta; order Orthoptera; family Acrididae; genus Schistocerca; species Schistocerca serialis. The sequence goes on from NC_064643.1 coordinate 313,604,825, forward strand.
TCCCACTTGCACGCTGTCGTTAACACCACAATATGAACTTACGCTCACTCATTTTCTTTGTGTGGAGTAGCTCAGCCATATATCTGTTCAAAGGCACTGTGAGATTTCAATCTCGAATGTTGCTTATTCACTTTATTAAAACACTCACTCTGGACGATCCCGGTTTTACAGGCCATTTTCAAGCGCAGAAGATGCCAACATGTTTTAATACTATCCGGTTATATACTTCGTTTAATAATCGGACAATATTACTTTGGAGCCTACTACACTTAAAAATAGCGCGTGAGAACGAAACTGGCGTATTGTGCAAGTTTTCATAAAGCGAATAAGCAACAGCTGAGTTGGAAACTTTGGAATGTCTTTCAACAAACGAATGCGCTTGGAGTGGTGCCAAGACGGGGAATCCTGGACCGCTGAAGAATAGTGTCGCATTGTGTTCAGTGATGAATCGCAATTCTGCACTACACCAGATGGCCATCGTCGGCTGGTATGGTGGCGATCTGGAAAGAGGTCTCACTCTTCCAGTGTTTCGGAGAGATACAGCCGTGTTTTCTTCTGGTGTCACGTCGTGGGGAGCACTCGGGCACGCCTTTAGGTGACGGTCGGTGGTGACTGAAGGAACCCTGCTGGCACAATAGTTTACGTCACGCACATCCTACGTTTTCATGTGCTACCTCCCATGTGAAAGTATCGTGCTAACATTTTGTAGCAAGACAATGCCTGCCCTCACATGACACGTGACCTTATGAACTGTCTGCGTGATGTTAAGGTACTCCCACGGTCACCAAGATACCTAGATAGTCCCCGATTCAATATGTGTTGCAACAGCAAAATTCGACTGATCAAATTAAACGACAAAATAACCATAAAGGGAATAGGAACAACTTGAACAAACATCTTTATGTAGTAGCACATAATATTCGCACCATCGGACTTGAAAATCATCAAGCCTGACTGGAACAAAAATTTCAGAGCAACAAATGGTGCATACTCGGAATCAGAGAGAGGAGGTTAAAAGGCGAAGCCCGGACACCCCATATTCCAGAATCATTTAGCTATACATCCGCATATTGGCGAAGTAGCTTTGCTAATCCACAACAGAAGGAAACACCTTACCACCATTTCAGACAGAGTGCCCTACGTGATCCTTGAATGCCAAGATGAGTCTCCAAATCATGCTCTCAAAGTAGTAAATGAATCATTTCTGCGTATGCACTTACTTCCACCCCAGCCGATGAAGAACTTTAACAGGTCTGCGAAGACCTGACAGTAGCAAAAACAATTCAGAAAACACTCTGTTCATAATACTTCACGATTTTAATTCTATGATAGGAGAGAAGTCCTCAGAAGACCCTACCTTCACTGGAAATTTTGGACTTAACAAGAAACCAGAACGTTTATACTACACGAACACATTTCACAAGGAAATCCGGAAAGGAACCGGACCTGGAGCATTCCTAATGCTACGGCTAAGAATGAAATAGATTAGACCCTCAGATCGAACAACCGAATGTTCCAACGTATCAGTCATAAATCGCTTCAGTACGTATAGCGACTATAGCCTAGTTAGAGATTGAATCCCTATTAAATTTAATCCATATTAACTTTCGACTCAAGAGCAAAAATGTGCTGGAAATGAACACTCGACCTACAATAAATGATCTGAATAGAGAAGAAATAAATAAACTCCGCCCGAACAGGCCATGAAGGCCAGGATACGGACGGGCATGCGGTCAGCACACCGCTCTCCCGACATGCCAGTTTACTAGATCGGTACTTGTCTATTAAGCAGCTCCTCTGTTTGCAAAAGGAGAAGAAATGACTTCAAGAAATGCACAGACAAGAAACTACCAACAGAAAAGTTAAGAGGAATGGAACTAAACCGACTCACGACGGAAATTACCAACAGTATTTAAGCAGCAGCAAAGACAGTCAGTGCACACCAAAAACGGAAAAATCAGAAATTCAACCTCGAAACATGCCAGAAGGATAATCAAAAGGAAAGATATATCCAGGAGACCATCAAAAGCAGTGTGTTGTTCGTTCCTGCCAATCAAATGGCAAGCTGACCATCCAAAAAATTCGTAATGACGCAGAAGAAATTGTCACTGAAAGAAGCAAAATTATAGAAACTGTCGAAGGCTTTTATCGGAATCTCTACTGCCAATCAGTGACAAGACGGATCCTGCGTGATGAATTTCAAAGAACTGTTATGAATGTGGGTTCGGAAGAATTGGAACCTATCTATAATAATTAAATGGAAACAGCTCCGATAGAACTCAGTAATTGCACGGTGCCAGGAGATCATACCATGAACGGAATGTTTAAAATTGGAGGCGACGCGATGAAGCACTCTTAATTCGATTGAATAAATGTCTCTAGAAGGGAATATTCCAGAATTGGAAAGATGCACAAGTCATTGTGTTCTTCAAAAAAGGTAACAACACTATCGAGAATTACGATCAAACATTATACCTTTATCAGCTGAAAACAAAAATCATTACGAAACACCTGAGTCATAAATTTTGACTTTCACCAGCCAATAGAACAGGCAGATTCAGTAAAGTTTCAGTACAACCGACGATATTAAGGCAGGATACAAAATGGTAGAGAAGTGTATGGCATATAATAGCCCACTTCACAAGGCATACACTAAAAGAAAGTGCTCGACACCATCCAAAGTTGGGAACTAAAGAGGTTGAGGAATAGTGCCCTCATTGACTACAGATATACCAGCTTATTCCGGTATATTTACGAGACTGCCACTCTACGTATAAAAATAATGAATGACAGCATCACCGGAAATGTTCCCGTGAGAAGAGGCGTCAGACAAGGAGACACAGTCTCATTTAAGGTCAAGGTTAACTTTGATATTCATAAAAAAACACCGTTTGAACATGTAGTGAAGGTCCAACAGTACCCACCAGCCGCCATGTCATCCGCCTCAGCCCTTAGGCGTCACAGGATGCGGATACACAGGGGCATGTGGTCAGCACACCACTCTCCCGGCCGTTGTCAGTTTTCGTGACCGGTGTCGCTACTTCTGAGTCAAGCAGCTACTCGATTGGCCTCACAAGGGCTTAGTGCACCCCGCTTGGCAACAGCAATCGGCAGACCCAGACGGTGACCCATCCAAGTGCCAGCCAAGCTCGACAACACTTTACTTCGATGATCTGACCGGAGTCTTACTGCTGCAGCAAGGCCGTTGGTCTTTTGATGTGCGTGGGTATTAGGTAAATGAACACAGATAGTGCAATTAAGTTCTCCAATCTACTAAACAGATAATTATAATGTGTACGATTACTATGTTTGGTTGTAATTCTTACAGACCTGTTCTGTGGTTTGTTAGATGTGTTCGTGTTGTGGGCTAATTCCCCAATAAAGAATCCATAGGTCAAATTTGAATGTGTATGTGTGTGGTGTGCAACTATGAACTTGTGGCTGTTCCACCGTGATGACAAGATTAAGGCCCTAACAAGGTAATGACATTCTATTTGCTTGTAGCTTTGAGTGTTCAAAAATTGAACTCAGAATTAATAATCATGATTACTAATTTTGTGTTTGTTTGCACATCCATACAGGTACAACCTTCGTATAACAGCATCATTTACCATGTTGAAATGAACTTGAAGTCATTTGTTACACTAGCGGCCATTAAAATTGCTACGTCACGAAGATGACGTGCTACAGACGCGAAATTTAACCGACAGGAAGAAGATGCTGTGATATGCAAATGATTAGCTTTCCAGGTTGGCGCCGGTGGCGACACCTACAAGGTCGTGACATGAGGAAAGTGTCCAACCGATCTTTCATACACAAGCAGCAATTGACCGTCGTTTGCTGGTGAAACGTTGTTGTGATGCCTCATGTAAGGAAGAGAAATGCGTACCATCACGTTTCTGACTTTGATAATGGCCGGACTGTAGCCTATCGCGATTGCGGTTTATCGTATCACGACATTGCTGTTCGCGTTGGTCGAGATCTAATGACTGGTAGAAGAATATGAATCGATGGGTTCAGGAATGTAATACGGAACGCCGACGTTTGCAGCAGCACAGAGTATAATCTCGGAGACCACGGTTGCGGTTACCCTTGACGCTGCATCACAGACAGGAGCGCCTGCGATGGTGTACTTAACGGCGAACCTGGGTGCACGAATGGCAAAACGTCATTTTTTCGGATGAATCCAGGTTCTGTTTACAGCAACACGATGGTCGCATCCGTGTTTGGCGACATCGCGGTGAACGCACATTGGAAGCGTGTATTCGTCATCGCCATACTGGCGTATCACCCGGCTTGATGGTATGGGTTGCCATTGGTTACACGTCTCGGTCACCTCTTGTTCGCATCGATGGCACTTTGAACAGTTGACGTTACATTTCAGATGTGTTACGACCCGTGGCTCTACCCTTCATTCGGTCCCTGCGAAACCCTATATTTAAGCAGGATAACACACGACCGCATGTTGCAGGTCCTGTACGGGTCTTTCTGGATACAGAAAATGTTCGATTGATGTCCTGGCCAGCACATTCTCCAGATCTCTCACCAATTGAAAACGTCTGGTCAATGGTGGCCGAGCAACTGGCTCGTCACAATACGCCAGTCACCACTCTTGAACTGTGGTATCGTGTTGAAGCTGCATGGGCAGCTGTACCTGTACACGCCATCCTACCTCTGTTTGACTCAATGCCCAGGCGTATCAAGGCCGTTATTGCGGCCAGAGGTGGTTGTTCTGCGTAGTGATTTCTCAGGATCTATACACCCAAATTGTGTGAAAATGTAATCACATGCCATTTCTAGTATAATATATTCGTCCAATGAATACCCGTTTATCATCTGCATTTCTTCTTGGTGTAGCAATTTTAATGGCCAGTAGTGTATTTTATGTTGGCTATGCTGGCGAGAGATGATTCTCAGCGCCGGGCAGCAGAACGTGCTTCAGAAGCAGAACTAGGAGGGCGGGGTGCTCTCGGCGTGCCGGGCTGCAGCTGCAGCGGCAGCGGCGCCTGCGAGACCAGCCTCAGAGCCGCCTACGAACGCCGCCCAACCAGCTCTCTGGCCAGTGGGGACCGCCCTACTCCACGCCAACCCGGGAAGCTTTTCCGCCTAATGAGACACTAAATTAGCCGTGGATGAAATTAAATCCGGCAGACCCTTCAAGTTCGCGCTGCGTTACTCCCCGTAATTTTAAGAGCAGTTCCGCCCAGAACAGAGGTACAAGTCGCCGCGAAGCTTTCCGTACAGGCAGTACCCTGGAACATAGGAAACTCTCCATAGCTCGGGACATACTAGCGAAAGTTGAGTAACATTCTTCTTTTCACTCAGCACCGTAGCTCAAAAGATGCCACCTTCAGTTTATAACTTTTTATGTTTCATTCACTAGTCTTCTGATTCTTTTAATGCCGTCTCCCCTCTGTTCGTATCTTGTAAAAATCTATTCATCCACAAATCTTTCTCACGCTTAACATCCTCCGTAATTTATTCTGCTTACTCTAATCCTTAACTACAACCGCAGCGTTATCCTTCTATTGCTTACTCGTGTGTAAAGCTAATTTTTCTTATTTCCCATAACAAACATCCCACTGAGCTATCAGTTCTTCTAGGGAATTCAGACAATTTTTCCCCTCCATACCTACTCTCAATCACAGCTCTCCAATGTAGTCTACCATCTTACTTAGTTTCATTTCTCCAGCAACAAATTTCAAATACTTCCCGTTTATTTTCGAAAAAATTTATTTTACGGCAAAATCACGTCATTTCATCAATAAATCAGCTTCGTCCCTTACAATACTTCCACACTCTGCATTTCACTTATCCACATGTATAAATTCCACGAACACATTCCTCTGTTCCACATCAATAATCGTTAAGAGTGATCCCATACTTTTATTAATTCAATTTGTTTTTGATAGTGTCGTGGTCCAGTGTTTCGTTTCTAAAGTGTTTAACCATTATGTAGTCGAATTCAAATATTACTAGGTCTCTCATTCTCTTCCAGGTATGCCGTCTCTTATGGTATCTATTACAACTAACTGAGATCTATGGCGCAAAACGCAGAAGCTTGTGTTCTACGCAATAAAAATATATGTTTTGAAGAACGTGTGATTTTATGCTTCCATATCATTTTTAGAAGCTATATAAAATTTTATATTTATTGATATTGTAGGGTTTTCGTATGTTTTGGGGTTGGGTTGTTTGGGGAAAGAGACCTAACAGCGAGGTCATCGGTCTCATTGGATTAGGGAAGGAGGGGGAAGGAAGTCGGCCGTGCCATTTCAAAGGAACCATCCCGGCATTTGCCTGGATTGATTTAGGGAAATCACGGAAAGCCTAAATCAGGATGGCCGGACGCGGGATTGATCCGTCGTCCTCCCGAATGCGAGTCCAGTGTGCTAGCTACTGCGCCACCTCGCTCGGTTCTCGTATGTTTTCTGCTATTGTAAATAATTCACCTTTACTCTAATGGGACAAACATTAATGAGCACAAGGCATGAGTAGTGATTAAATTCTTGACTCTCTGTTTAGTTTTATCTGTGGTCGACTTCCTAGTCAGTTAATTGTATAGCCCTGGAGCATTCTTATTTGGGGTATAGTAGCGAGCAGTTGAATTTTTCAGAGAATAAGATCTTTTTACTGTGAATCTAGGAAAATCTATCTCGAATAGTTTATTATGGAGATGGAAACACATTTATAATTGTCTGTCGTTCTGTATATTGATGAAGATTGTGGAGGAATGTTAAACGTAATCAAGGCCTGTGCAATAAATGAAATGTTAGAACTATTAAACGTAGGAAATCTTTGTCCCTCAGATAGTTCGTGATTAGTGTTAATTTTATCTCTTTTTTTTGGTTTTCCATTATGTCGCAAATAACTCAGTTGGCTGAAATATTTGTAGGTTGTTTGTAATGAGAGAATTTTGTAATTGTCTTCTTATGTTGTGCAGTCTTTCTCTCAATAATCAGAGTTCGATATCTCAAAAACGATTTTCTTTAGAGTAAAACCCACTTCCTTGATTCATAATGAAGTTGTGAGGAATTTGTCATGTGCGCATTCCTCCTTACGCCACACGAAGTCACAGGTTGTTTCTGACAAACAAATTTATAGTAAATTATTTGTCTTTTCTTGCTAAATCTGCTGATTTGTGTTTGAATTTCGAGAACGTCAGTACATCAAACACAAAAACAGCATGCTGAGCACGAAGTAAGTCATTTTTGGAGCAAGAAGTAAGACATTTTTATTTCAGGTCAGATCTCACCTTGGATTCTTGAGCAAACAGTGAGTAGTCAGCATTGTCAGGTGTTGTGATAGCAAACAGATTAATTTTCAATGAGCAGTATCGATAATTTCAAACTGTTATTTTCTTTCGAGCAGAGCTGTGATCTATTTTTGTGGATATTCTACTTCAAATGACGCAGTGTTTGTAATGTACTTCGGTACTGAGTTTTAGTTACATAATAAATGAAAAACACCGGTTTGCTTTTGTTGTACGATATTACTTTTATTGTGTTAACCAGCTTCCAGCTTACAAGGCCGACTTCAGCCATTTACTGAGAATTGTTACCAGTGAAGTTACAATGTTTGCAAACAACATTGGAAGAGAAGTAACACGTCTAGACTGAAGCAGAAACATACAGTAAGTAACATCTTTGACAGTGTGGTGGTAAGTAAAAAATTGAACAGTAAATAAATAACAATGGAGTAGATAGGAAAACCTTTTAACACAAAATAGCAACAGCATGCCTACATAACAGTTTCTATTAATAATCAAAACTAATAAAATAAAATTAGTACTATACAAGGTCACATCAGGAGGTATGAAATATGGAGAGTAATACACAAACCAATAAAAGAAGAAACAATTATCAGTGTAAATACAGAATACATAAGGAAACTAAGAAATATCAATAAGATAAATAGAAATAAATAAATGCAGGGAAATGGAGGCGTTTGAGGGAACATACAGTAAATGCAATCTTTGAGAGTATGGTGGTACTGCATATTAAAATTAACATTATATTTAAAACAGTGGCTATGTAACAGTTTGCATTAAATAAATTAACAAAGTATAATATGAACAATATTTGATGAGACAACGACAAGAGGTGTTAAACATGTTGGCTCGTGTTCTATTTAATTACAAGAAACTGAAGCGAATCCCGAATCGACTGTCTCAGTAAGTGGTTACTGCGAAATTTCGCATAGCTGAGGCGATTTTTCACCTGCAGAATTATCTTCTGAAATTTCTTTTTCGTTGTATCTGTTCTGTTGCATTTCCTGATAAAGAACTCAACTGTATTGGAATGTTATTCGCATTCTCTGAAATTTCATGTGAATTATTTGTGTATCGACTGTAGTGCTTTTACTCTTTCATTAATAATTGAATCTTTACTTTGTGAGGTGGTTTGCGATCTAGTAGCGCGACGAAATACTGTAGTGCTAGCTATAATGTTGAAGTGTAAAAAATCTATTTACCAAACAAAATTTTATTTGTGTTAAATCGAAAGTAATAAGTTCTTTTACACAACAGAAATATTAGCAAAAAATCAAGATAAAACTGAAATAATTCACACTGTTTTGTACTACTGTTTGCCTACTCAAAAAAGAACTTCACAGATTATATTTTTTAGCAATAGGGGAAAAGAATCATACAAAATCACACGGAAAGGGATGTTACACCTAATATTTTGCATCAAAAGGAGGAAAAAATCACACACACTTGCTGTTCTAGTTGCTGTCAGTTTCACTCCTGTTTCGTTTGTGTTCTGTGGCACCATATTATTTTGGCTGTTACTTGTTTCAGGTGCTTATCGTCATGACAGTCAGACAGTGTCCGGGGATCGGCCCGCTGAGAAAGGACCACCTTGTTTACGAGTTGGCAAGAAGGCGCCAACCGGTTGAGGGCAGTGTTCCAGTATTGGTAACCCGTTTGCACGCTGCCATTCTTTAGCCAGTTGACGTGACGCCGGCAATGGTGCAACTGAATTTTGTTTTGTTTTGAGTCTATTAAAGGCCCTGAGGACGCTATTTGTCTTTTGGAGGGAACCCAACCTAGTGACAGTCAGCTGGATAGGGTGCAAGCACAGTTAATGTATTTAACTAATCGCATAGTGGATTTAAGCATGTTGGAATTGGAAGACCTTCACAAAAAATTAGCCATTGAGTTGGGAACTTCGGTGAGCGCAACACGGTTTTAGCTTACGTGTTTGAAGTTGAATGGGAGGAAGGTTGAAGATAGGGACTTGCGCTGTCAGAGAGAGAGAGAGAGAACCAGCACGGGGGTGGTACTGTTTTATCCTCTGACAAGTTAGATGCTGTGTTTGCCAAGTTGCCTAATCCTCTGGCCTATTTCTTCCGAGATATTACTGAATTGGTTGTGGAGAAACTTGATCAGGTGGAAAAATTATTGTGGTTATTGGTTCGCCTAGAACAACACGCGGCCGCCTTTCGTGTTCCGCACCAAGTAATTTTGTCGTTGTTGTACACGTTAGCTTGAGGCAAGTTGCAGAACCTCCTCTCGCGAGCCATGGAGGAAGGGTTTTCCTTGCAGCAATTAAGCGAGCTCGTAATTAGGGAATGGTTGACCACCGGGGTTCGTAAACAGCTTGAGTGCCTTGCTTGAAGGTCTCTCGGGCATGCAGCCGGGTTGACTGGTCGTTGTTGAACGAATTTTCGACGGCGTAACGTGCCATCATCATCAGGTTACTCCTGTTGACTGAAGTCCTAGGCCGGCGGGTGGTGTGGTATATATATCTGTCGCCTCTCCCCTCCACTGACTCCGCGTATGGACCGAGGGATGTGCAGGCCGCGGTGGTGGGGGTAGCTTGCGCTGACGAGATGACTGACGGGCGTCAGTACGCATGCCGCCTTCGGCGGGTGTGGCGCCCCGTTTCCGCTGCTCCTGCAGAACTTTTATTGCTGGATTCCACGCTTGGCCGAGTTGAAATCCGTTGTCCTTGTTAATAAGCCTCTCGTGCAGCCGGATTTCAATTGCTTCCTTGTATACACAGTCCCAAAAGCGGGATGTGTTGTGCAGGACTTGTGTGTTCTCGTATTCCATACGATGGTTTGTCTCGAGGCAATGTTCTGCGATTGCAGATTTTGTAGGCTGTTGGAGATCGGTGTGCCGTTTGTGTTCAGTACACCTTTCCTCGATAGTGCGAATGGTTTGCCCCACATATGCTTTCCCACACTCGCACGGTATGAAGTAAACCCCAGATTTCCGGAGTCCTAAATCGTCCTTCACTGTCCCTACAAGGGACTTGATCTTTGACGGCGGGCGGTAGACGCATTTGATGTTATGACGTCCTAGAATCCTGCCTATTTTTTCAGATACGTTGCCCGCATATGGTATGTAGGCTGTCGCTTTCGGTGGATCATCATCAGGTGTCGGCTGTAGTGTGGTCTTCTGCTTGAAGGCGCGTCGAATTTGGCGGTCACTATAGCCGTTCTTCTGGAACACATCCTTGAGGTGGTCGAGTTCCGGTTTTAAGCTTTCTTCGTCGGAGATCACACGGGCTCTGTGAACCAATGTATTTAGTACTCCTTCTCTTTGTGACGGGTGATGATAGCTGGAGGCGTGAAGGTACAGATCTGTGTGGGTTGCCTTCCGGTAGACGCTGTGTCCCAGTGTTCCATCAGGCTTTTTCCGTACCAGAACGTCCAAGAATGGTAGCTGCCCGTTTTTCTCCACCTCCATGACGAACTGAATTTGGGGGTGGATGGTGTTCAGATGTTGTAAGAACAGTTGGAGGCCAAATGACGAAAGTGTCGTCAACATATCTGTAGAAGACTGTTGGTTTTAGTGGTGCTGATTCTAACGCTTTCTCCTCAAATTCTTCCATGTAAATGTTGGCCACCACAGGTGACAGAGGGCTCCCCATAGGTACGCCGTCTGTCTGTTCGTAGTAATGTCCGTAAAAAAGAAAATATGTTGACGTGAGCACAAAGTTAAATACTTTCGTGAAAGTGGGCCCAAATTTCTTCTCAATAAGATCCAGCGAATCCTTTAGTGCAACTCTCGTGAAAAGTGATACAACATCGGAACTGAGTGTCGTTACATTTGGTAAGTGCAGCGCGGTGAGGAGCAGTTACATCATTATATCGATAGAGTTCAGACAGCCTCTTTGGCCTTACTAATTGATTTATGATTTACCTGAACAAGAATTGGTGACTATCGTTCTTAGGAGAATGCGTGCGGCTAATAAGTCGCATTTTGTCTTCCGTCAGCAGCCTTCGACCTGGGAAGAGCTCCTTGACGTGGCCGTGGCAGCATCCGCATTACCACTTGAGAACCATGTACGTCACTAGGTTAAAGGGCGGGACGTCGGCGCTGATTCTGGAGTATCTACATCCGCTGAAGTTATCAAAAGGGAGCCCCGGCGTTGTTTAGATGCGGCAGTACGGCTCATTTGGTGCGCTCTTGTGTTCTACCTCATGCACCCAGAGCCAACAGATGACGCCGGGTTAGGCCGCGAACTCGGGTTCGAGCTTTCAGACATTGGCGTACTCGGATGGTCGCTCCCTCATCACCCCCCTTGCCTTACGTTTGTTCTCGGGTAGGTGGCGAGCCGGTTTGTAATATTTTGGATTCTGGTAGTTCCTTTTCATTATTGAGCTTCGAGTGGTTTTTGGAATCTGGGCATCTCTTCAGTCGGTCCCTTCGCCGGTGCAGAGATGTCGGGTGGCCAATGAACAGGTGTTGCCTCTGTATGGGTGTGTCCGGGGGAGTTTATCGGTCGGCGATTTTTCCTGGACTATGTCTTTAGCCCTGGTTAAGGAACTGCCTGCTAATCTAATTTTGGGGTGTGATTTCATCAATAAAACCGAGTTGGTCTTGGATTATTCCGGACACACTCTTTTCTTTAAATTCGCTGCTGGAAAGAAGTTTGGCCTTTGTGAATGCGCTAAACCTAGTGTTCATCGAACTGTTGGGGCGTTGGCCATTGAGGCCATAGCTAACGAGTTTGATCTGGCCCATCTCTTGCCCCATCAGGCTTCTCAGTTACGCGATTTGCTGCACAGTTTTCCCCAGCTCCTTAGTGATAACCTGGGTGTTACTAACATTCTTGATTATCATATCCGTCTGTCCGACAGTATTCCAGTTAGGTAGCCCCCATACCGCCTCTCACCCTCTATGGTGAAGATATTCATGGCTAAGTTATCTCAGATGCTTCAACAAGGAGTGATTGTGCCTTCCACACCTGCTTATGCTTCCCCATTATTTCTTGTACCTAAAGATCAGGGTCGTGATTTCAGACCTGTGGTTGACGACCGCCGTTTAAACGCTAAGGTTGTCCTTGAATCGGTACCCCTACCTGATCTGCATAATTCTTTTACTTGGTTTGCCGGCGCTAATTTGTTTACATCCATGATTTGAATCAGGCCTATTATCAGATTCCGTTGGCTGAAGAATGTAAACTTGTTACCGCATTTTGTACTGATTGGAATTTGTTTGAGTTCAACAGAGTTCCATTTGGACTAGCAACTGGAGCGGCTGTACTTACTAGTTTGTTGGATAATATCCTTGGCGACTTGAAGTTAGTCTGTGTGTATAATTATTTGGACGACTAGGTTATCCATAGCCGTTCGTTTGAGGATCATTTGGAGCATATTGAGCAAGTTCTTTTGAGATTACAGGGAGCCGGGCTGACCGTCAAGCCTAGTAAGATGACGCTAGACAAGTAGCAGGTATCTTTCTTAGGTCACATAGTGTCGAGTCAGAGTATTCGCATTGACCGCGAGCGAACTACAGCCTTATGGGCTTTGGCTCCACCTACTGATAAGCGGGGAATTGCTAAATTCATAGGCATGTCAAATTGTTTTACGCATTTCGTTCCCAATTTTGCTCAGTTGTCGGCACCCTTAAATCAGTTACGCCGAAAGGGCGCGCGTTTTGAATGGAGACTCGCCCAGGAGGCTGCCTTTGAGCATGTTAAGGCAGGCAGCGATAGCCATTCCTCCGGTTCTTGGGTACCCGATTCTAATAAAAGGATGTTATTCAAACTGACGCTTCTAAAGCTGGTATTTCAGCTGTTCTCCTCCAGTAGTTTGAGGGGCAAAGACAGCCATTAGCCTAACCGTCTCGTCGGTTAACTGATGCCGAACTCAAGTACTCCGTCTACAAGTGCGAGGATTTGGCCGTTTTATTTGCTTTAGAGAAGCACCGCTTCTACCTTGAACATCGGGTTTTTCAATTAGTAACCGACAATCAGGCTTTGAGCTGGGTGTTAGCTAGGCCGCGTAAAACTGGCCGTATTACCAGGTGGGCAGTACGCATTTCGGCATTTCAGTTTGAAGTTAAACATATGAGGGGCTCTGAAAATATCCTTGCGGATGTCCCAGCCGGATGTTCGCCGATACTACACCTAGTGAGAAAAACCAGCAGGTAGACGGAGATAGTCTTAATTGTATGGGGTTGGGTGAACTTCCTCTCTTGTTTGAAGATGTGGCTCAGCATCAGCATCAGGACCCTGTTTGGGCCCCCATTAAGCAACGTGTGTTGGCAGAAGAGCTGTCGGATGGTATGATGTTAAGAGTGGTATTCTCTGTAAGATGGTGGGCGAGGCTAAGCAGTGCAAGATCTGTTTAAAAAATATTCAAATGTGTGTGAAATCTTATGGGAATTAACTCCTAAGGTCATCAGTCCCTAAGCTTACACACTACTTAACCTAAATTATCCTAAGGACAAGCACACACACCCATGCCCGAGGGAGGACTCGAACGTCCGCCGGGACCAGCTGCACAGTCCATGATTTCAGCGCCAGAGACCGCTCGGCTAATCCCGCGCGGCTAAGATCTGTTTGCCTGTAACTTCGGTGCACTCGGTTTTTCGTTATTTTCATGATTCGTTGGTGGGTGGCCATTTGGGTACTTATAAGACTGTCCAAAAAATCAAGGAGCATTTAACTTGGCCCTCCATGGAGCAGGATGTGAAAGAGATGATATCCCAATACCGCTTGTGTAATGTAGCCAAACCCAAGAATGCTCGTCAGCAGGGTTTGTTGAGTTCTGAATGAAAGTCCTGTCCTACGCACAAGCTCTATATTGATTATTTAGGACCGTTACCACATACTATGAAGGGTCATCGATATGTACTAGTTATTGTCGATGCGTTCTTCAGATTTACTTGGCTCCTCCCGAGCCGTGAAATTACCGCTGCCACCGCTATTTATCATTTAACTAATGTCTTCAGTGTTTTTGGTCCACCCAAGAAGCTTGTTAACGATAATGCTCCTGCTACTCTTTCGGCTCCTTTCAAGGCCTTCTGTTTTCAGGTCGGTGTCAGGTATGTCATGACCACACCATATTATTGCCATGTCTTCTTTGCGGAGGGAGTTAACCGAAATCTTAAGTCCGAGTTGATTATTTATCATAAGAAAACCCCTAGTAAATGGGACTCCAGTCTGCCCTGGCTTAGTTTCACCTTTAATACCGCCAGCCACGAAGCCTTGCGAGCTGCGCCCGCCTCCTTGATCCTTTCCTATCCGGTTAATTCCCCTCTTTCAAACTTGTGGGGAATTCTTATCCCAGCCGATATTAGTCCTCGTGTTATCAAGGAAAACTGGAACCAGGCCAGGTGTAATATACTCAGAGCCCATAACAAACAAGCTGAGCGTTATAACCTTAATCGAGAAACGTTTAAGGGCAGGCCAGGGGATCAAGTTTATGTCCGCAATTTCCCGGGGAGGTAGGTCCGTCGCGGGAATCTTAGTAAATTTACTCCTCGTTTTCTGGGGCCTTGCACTATCGTGCATATTTTAGGCCCGGTAAATCTGTTGGTCAAGGAGAACAGTTCAAGTAAGCAGTATCGAATTCACCTTAGCCAAGATAAGTTCAGGTAGCTCAGGGGTTGGATCACACCCTCTCTGTGTTAAATTTGAGGAGGGGGGGGGGGGGAGATTGAGCCATGGATGGCTCATGCTATACGTTGGATTAAACCTTGGTTGCTATTCCGTGTTTAGTCCCCCGCAGTTATCGCGATTATGCTGTTATCCTCTCTCTTTCTATGGGTGGCAGCAGCTGTGTGTATCGATAGTCGCACCTTGGACTGTCTTTGGCCTATCACTTATAGTTTCCAGTTGGGCTGTGTGCAGGCAGGTGGTCGGTTGGCATGGAGCAGCGAGGAAATCTCCACGCGGATGGTTTGGCCGGGCCCGCTGGCGGCCTCTATGCGGTGTCGGAGTGTGTGGTGCTGTTCCCATAGTTACGAGGTGGGTGGCTCACCGATCCTGGTCATGAAAGTTGAGTTTTGACTTAATCTACCAGCAAGTCACGACTGTTCACGTGGTGTCGTTTGGAGTTCGTTGTCGGCTGTTGGGATATTCCCACGAGCAACAACGTGTGTTTTCAAGTCGGCAAGTTTTAGCCACCCTCCAGTGGAGTTTAACTTTACTCGGTTATTTGAATTGAAGTGCACCAGCGGAATCTTTTGCCTTGTGGCCGTTAACGTTATGGTTACCTCTCTGGCCGTTGACGTAAATTCAGGCAGGGTATCTTCCTCATCGTGTTGTCGCCGTCCAGCATGGTGTGTACTTTCACAGCTCAATGTATAATTAGTTGTGGGCGCCAATATCTTCTACATTGTTCCATTGAACTTCCTGTTGTGTGCTGGTCAGGTGAAGTGAGGTTATCTTGTCGGTGGGTTCGTTGACTGTCTGTCGGTTGTGCTGTCGTCGGATCGACAATGGTTGGGCCGACTGCCTGTCTCACCTAAGCGAGCGTTAGTGTTTGAATTCCAGGCCGACCCTTGGAACTTCTGTGTGCCCTTTGGTGTACTGCCTTTTCTTGTTTGTACTTGTATGTCTTCTAGCCGATTTTTAGATTAAGGTTGTTTTGCTCTTAAGCTGTCAGATGGTTTGGGCTCTCAGCCTAATTTAAGAACTGTTTTACGTAAAGCCTTAGGCACGATTTTAAAATTAATGTTACTGAGTCTTAAGGGTTGGGCTTTCAGCCGATTTTGAATTAAAGTTGTTCTGCTCTTAAGCTGTCAGATGGTTTGGGCCTTCAGCCTAATTTAAAATAAGTTTTACATAAAGCCTTTGGCATTTTTAAAATTAATGTTATTGAGTCTTAAGTGTTGGGCCTTCAGTCGATTTTGAATTAAAGGTGTTTGCTCTTAAAGTGTCAGATTCAGCCTAATTAAGGAACTGTTTTAAGATAAGGCTTTCCCTTTTAAATTTCTGATTTTGTTTGAGCTTTAAGATATTGGGTTTCAGCCGTCTTTAAATTAAAGTGATCTTGCCCTTAAAGCATGAGATTGTACGGCGCATTCAGCCACTAATTAAGTTCCAAAACTAAAGCAGTGTTTTTTTTTTTTAATTTTTCTTGGCTCTTGTAATGTTTGATCAAATAAAACGTGGTATGTTCGAGTGTAACTGACACCAATTTATTTCGGCCCCTTTCCACAACTTAAACTACCTGTCCTGTCCTGCGGGTTTAGCAGGGCGTCTCAGATTTCTCACAAGTCGTCGGGGTTAGATGGTCTCCCTAATGAGTTTTATGTGCTTATTTTGCTTTTGTCCGGTACGAATTTTAGACTGCTTTTGAATGAACTGTTAAGAGGAGGGTTTATGCCCGACTCGTTTAAAGTTGGCAAAACTGTGTTGATTCCTAAAAGTTCTGGTCAGGCTGCAACTGATAAAATTTGTCCGATTACCTAATTAAATTTTGATTATAAGGCAGTGGGAGGGCGGTGGATAGCCGGCTGTCTGCGTTGCTGGGAGAAGTTGTTGCTGACCATCACAGCTGTATTCCTGGTCGTATTATTCTGATCCCTGTTGCGGAATGTCGTGATATATCGGTGGCCACTGTCGCTTCTGTTCCTGGTTCTCTTGCATTTTTGTATTTTGACAGGCCACTGCTTCTTGTTGCAGCTTATGGAAGCCGTTGTGTTCACAATTGACTCGTGCAGGGTCTCGTATAATTTGTTTACGGGTTTCTATGCTTAGGTGACTGTCAATGTTCAGTTGACACACCCTATCACCATTCGTTGCGGTTTTCCTCGGGGAAGACCGCTTTCAATCACTTGAGCTCTTACTTCGAAGAATCGTCGTTCATTCACAAGGATGGACACTCTTTGGGGACACGATCTCGATGCGAGAGTACTTGGATGATGTGATGGCGTTACTCCGTTCTCCCGCTGAGATGTCATTGTTCAAGGCTACGTTGCATGTCTTGCCCTTTATCTGGAGCCAGCATCAACGAAGGCAAATGTCGACTGATGAAATTACGGGGTTTTGTAAACTCTGTCATTTCTTGGGCGACAGTGGTCGATAGACAAAAAACCTTTTTGAATATAATTGACCATTCCCCATTCAAAATGACTGTACTTAAATGGAAGTCGGTTACGAGAAGATGCAAGGATCAATCCTGGAACATGAACGACGTTCTCTTAACCAGCTTCAGAAAGTTCGGATTCTAGATACCTATTGCCTTGTGCAAAACGTATTACAACGCTCAGATCTTTCCCTTTCCCGCGATGATGGCCAGGAAATTAAAAGCTGTCTAGTCATTTTTTACGAAGTTATTACATTTTTAGACCACTATACGAGGAGGTTGCGAATGCGTGTTCTCTCGGGGGTTTGATACTTTCAGATATTCAAAGGAAAGCATCTGTGTTATTTGTTCGGCGCAATACGCTATTTCTCACACAAGGCACAAATGCACCCCTCGTTTATTTTACTGTCTGCAGACAGGCAGTCTTGATCCACCAAAAAATGATTAAAATGGCTCTAAGCATTATGGAACTTAACACCTGAGGTCATCAGTCCTCTGGACTTAGAACTACCTAAACCTAGCTAACCTAAGGATATCACACACATCCCTGCCCGAGGCAGGATCCGAACCTGCGACCGTAGCACCAGCGCGGTTCCGGACTGAAGCGCCTAGAAACGCTCGGCCACAGCGACCAGCTCTTGATCCACCTGTCGATGTAAGTCTAGTGGATTTGCAGTGAAAACGTGTACGTGAATTTTGCGTTGCTGTCCGGAGATCTTGCTGGCCAGGGTAGTTGACTTACACCTTCTAGAGCACGTTGGGTGGCACGGGATACATGCGGACGTGCATTGTCCTGTTGGAACAGCAAGTTCCCTTGCCGGTCTAGGAATGGTAGAACGATGGGTTCGATGACGGTTTGGATGTACCGTGCACTATTCAGTGTCCCCTCGACGATCACCAGTGGTGTACGGCCAGTGTAGGAGATCGCTCCCCACACCATGATGCCGGGTGTTGGCCCTGTGTGCCTCGGTCGTATGCAGTCCTGATTGTGGCGCTCACCTGCACGGCGCCAAACACGCATACGACCATCATTGGCACCAAGGCAGAAGCGACTCTCATCGCTGAAGACGACACGTCTCCATTCGTCCCTCCATTCACGCCTGTCGCGACACCACTGGAGGCGGGCTGCACGATGTTGGGGCGTGAGCGGAAGACGGCCTAACGGTGTGCGGGATCGTAGCCCAGCTTCATGGAGACGGTTGCGAATGGTCCTCGCCGATACCCCAGGAGCAACAGTGTCCCTAATTTGCTGGGAAGTGGCGGTGCGGTCCCCTACGGCACTGCGTAGGATCCTACGGTCTTGGCGTGCATTCGTGCGTCGCTGCGGTCCGGTCCCTGGTCGACGGGCACGTGCACCTTCCGCCGACCACTGGCGACAACATCGATGTACTGTGGAGACCTCACGCCCCACGTGTTGAGCAATTCGGCGGTACGTCCACCCGGCCTCCCGCATGCCCACTATACGCCCTCGCTCAAAGTCCGTCAACTGCACATACGATTCACGTCCACGCTGTCGCGGCATGCTACCAGTGTTAAAGACTGCGATGGAGCTCCGTATGCCACGGCAAACTGGCTGACACTGACGGCGGCGGTGCACAAATGCTGCGCAGCTAGCGCCATTCGACGGTCAACACCGCGGTTCCTGGTGTGTCCGCTGTGCCGTGCGTGTGATCATTGCTTGTACAGCCCTCTCGCAGTGTCCGGAGCAAGTATGGTGGGTCTGACACACCGGTGTCAATGTGTTCTTTTTTCCATTTCCAGGAGTATAAAATGTCATTAACGAACTTTTTGAGGGACTATAACCTGCCTTTTAAGAAGTGGAGTGTTTCGCTCGACGGAGTCTTTGGGAGAAAATAAATTGCAGTGTGACAAACCTAATAGATAAGAAAATCAGCCCTGAAGAAGCTCGGTGAAACTGCGTGACGTGGAGTTTGAGCTAAATGAAATGTCAGAGGTTTAGTAAGCTCTCAATTTAATAAAACTGAGATTCAGCAAGCGGCTGTATCCAGTCATATTGTCCATACAATCTGTAGTTCAACGGACTGTGTCCAAATCGTTTTGTGAAGACTAATTATACTATTCTGTTTGTGCTGTCATGGGACGTTGAAACACCGTGGCAATTTGAATGCTGCCCCAACGCGCGGTGGTTGGCAAGCATGCAGCCGAGTAACTTACAGCTCGTCTCTGGGAGTGTGATACGCGACGCTTATGGATCCGTGCCGAGCTCTGGGATGGACTGTCAGCTCCGTCGTTACGAGAACGATGGTTCAGAGGGCAAAACGTGATTTCAACGGACTTCTTCTTCAGTAGCGCTACAGCCCTTGGTGAGCCTTGGTTTCTTCAACAATCTTCCTCCACACTTCGCGGTTATTTGCTGCTCTTTTCCACCCCCGGACTCCCATACTTGCTCGATCCATATTCTTCTAGGTCTCCCTTTTCGCCTAATGGAATGGATCATACCTTTCATCATTTTCTTAGGAATTCTATCCTCTGCCATTCTCTCCAATTGTCCTAACCATCGTATTCGCTGTGTTTCCACAAATTTTACTATGTCCCTGCCTTGTATTAACTCTTATAATTCGGCATTGTAGCTTATTCTCCAACCTTCTTCCCCCCTTATTGGCCCATAGATTTGGCGTAGTATTTTCCACTCAATGGTTCTTAGGGCACTTTTATCGTGTTCTGGCAACGTCCATACCTCTGAGCCGTATGCAATAACTGGGCGGACTATGGAATTACACTACTGGCCATTAAAATTGCTACACCACGAAGATGACGTGCTACGGACGCGAAATTTAACCGACAGGAAGAAGATGCTGTGATATGCAAATGATTAGCTTTTCAGAACATTCACACAAGGTTGGTGCCTGTGGCGACACCTACAACGTGCTGACATGAGGAAAGTTTCCAACAGATTTCTCATACACAAACAGCAGTTGACCGGCGCTGCCTGGCGAAAAGTTGTTGTGATGCCTCGTGTAGGGAGGAGAAATGCGTTCCATCACGTTTCCGATGTTGATAAAGGTCAGACTGTAGCCTATCGCGATTGCGGTTTATCGTATCGCGACATTGCTGCTCGCGTTGGTCGAGATCAAATGACTGTTAGCAGAATATGGAATCGGTGGGTTCAAGAGGGTAATACGGAACGCCGTGCTGGATCCCAACGGCCTCGTATCACTGGTAGTCGAGATGACAGGCATCTTATCCGCATCTCTGTAACGGATCGTGCAGCCATGTCTCGATCCCAGAGTCAACAGATGGGGACGTTTGCAAGACAACTACCATCTGCACGAACAGTTCGACGACGTTTGCAACAGCATGGACTATCAGCTCGGAGACCATGGCTGCGGTTACCCTTGACGCTGCATCACAGGCAGGAGCGCCTGCGATGGTGTACTCAACGACGAACCTGGGTGCACGAATGGCAAAACGTCATTTTCTTCGGATGAATCCCGGTTCTGTTTACAGCATCACGATGGTCGTATCCGTGTTTGGCGACATCGCGGTGAACGGACATTGGAAGCGTGTATTCGTCACCGCCATACTGGCGTATCACCCGGCGTGATGGTATCCCGCCATTGGTTACACGTCTCGGTCACCTCTTTTTCGCGTTGACGGCACATTGAACAGTGGACGTTACACTTCAGATGTGTTACGACCCGTGGCTCTACCATTCATTCGATCCCTGCGAAACCATACATTTCAGCAGGATAATGCACGACCGCATGTTGCAGGTCGTGTACGGGCCTTTCTGGATACAGAAAATGTTCGACTGCTGCCCTGGCCAGCACATTCTCCAGATCTCTCACCATCTGAAAAAGTCTGGTCAATGGTGGCTGAGCAACTTGCTCATCGCGATACGCCAGTCACTACTCTTGATGAACTGTAGTATCGTGTTGTAGCTGCATGGGCTTCTGTACCTGTACACGCCATCCACGCTCTGTTTGACTCAATGCCCAGGCGCATCAAGGCCATTATTACGGCCAGAGGAGGTTGTTCTGGGTACTGATTTCTCAGGATCTATGCACACAAATTGCGTGAAAATGTAATCACATGTCAGTTGTAGTATAATATATTTGTCCAATGAATAAGCGTTTATCATCTGCATTTCTTCTTGGTATAGCAATTTTAATGGCCAGTAGTGTATATACTAGCAGTTTAGTTTTTCTTGTAACAAGGATATTTTTGAAAAGTTGCATATTTGCAAAGTAAGCTCTGTTTCCTGCTTGTATTCTTTCCCTTATAGCCTTTCCAATACTGTTATCATTTGTTATTAGGGCTCCCAAGTAGTTAAAATAGGACACTACAGTGAAGCATTTCCCATTGATGTTTAGGTTTTTAGGGGTTCTTCTGGCCTCAGATTGTGACATTACCATATATTTTGTTTTGTTTTCATTTACTATGAGGCCAATTTTTAAGACTTCTGTTTCCATTGCCCGGTATGTTTCTAGGAGTGTATTGGTATTTCTTCCTACTATAACAATGTCATTAGCGTATGCACATATCTACCTAGTTTTCATAAATATGGTGCCTCGTTTGTTGATTTTATTTAATACACTATGCGGGCTATATTGAATTGGACAGTGGAGAGACTATCCCCTTACTTCACACCTTTATTAAAGTCAAAGCTTTCTCTTGTTCTGCCAAGGACCTTTACTTTTGCTCTTGTCTCTGTCATTGTCATTCTGATTAGTCTTATTAATTTAGCACATATACCAACTTCTTTCAGTACTCTGTATAGTTCTTGCTGATTTATGCTGTCAAAGGCTTGTTTGAAGTCAACGAATAGGAAATGCATATCTATATCATATTCATAGAACATTTCCATCATTTGTCTTATCACAAATATTTGATCGGTTGTTCCTCTGTCTGGTCGAAAGCCACACTGATACTTCCCTAGTATGCCTTCTGCATACTTCTGTATCCTTTCGTTTAATATACTTGTGAAGATCTTATAAGCTGTATTTAGGAGTGTTATACCTCTATAGTTTTCACATGCTGTTCTGTCCCCCTTCTTATAAATGGGGATTATTATTCCAATTTTCCAATTATCTGGCGTAGTTTCTGTTTCCCATATATCTGATATTAATGTGTGCAGTTCGTTTATTATAGCCTCACCACCAGTTTTTATTAATTCAGCAATTATGCTGTCTTTCCCAGGGACTCGATTGTTTTTTGATTTGTGCACTACCTGGGAGACCTCTTGTAGTGTTGGCATTCTTGCCTCATTGGTTTCATTGTCTACTTCCAGCTCCACTCTTCCCTCCTGTGCAGCTGTCTCTTCATCTTCTAGGCTGCTGCTTAGTGTATCTTTGAAATACTCTGCCCATCTTCTCAATATCTGCTCTTCCTCCCTTATGATTTTCCCATCTTTACTGGAACAGGCCATTGTTTTGGTTGGAATCTATTCTTCATTTTGCCTATGGCATGATAGAACTTTCTTATTTCACTCTGTTCCTTTAATTCTTCTAGTTCTTGAAATTTCTTCTTATTCCACTCTCTTTTCTTTCTTTCGCACAGTCTGTTAGTTCTTCTCCTTATTTCTCTATATTGTTCCACATTATTTCTGGTTTCTCTCTGTAGCACTTTTGTTTTGCCCTGTTCTTTACCTCTATTGCTGACCTGCATTCTTCATCAAACCATTCCTGGGTTCTTCTGTTCCTTCCTATGCCTATTATTTCCTCTGCAGCATCCTTAATGGCTTTTTCAAACCTGTTCCACCTTTCATCTACTCTTATTGTGGTCTATTCAATGCTCAACTTTCTGCTTAGTGTTACTTGGTATTTTTTTAGTACATCAGGAATGTTCAGTTTGTCTGTATTCCGTTTCATCATCTTTCCTATTTTGTTCCCATTTGTTCGTGACAGTTTCTCTCTCAAAACTGATTTTATCAGTAGGTGGTCTGAATCACAGTTTGGTCCTCTGCAGCTCCATACATCCGTAACTGACGTGGAGTGAGGTGCAATCACTAAAATATGGTCAATCTGATTGACTACTCCATTGGTTGCAGACTTCCAAGCACCCATATGGATCCTTTTGTGTAGAAAGCAGGTACTTTTAATAATCATATTATTCCTTGCTGCGAATTGGCATAGTAAGTCTCCGTTCCCGTTGTTTTCTTCATGTAGTAGATATTTTCCAGAAACTCCATATGGATGTTCATTCCTCCATATTTTTGCATTAAAATCTCCTATTACTAGCATCAGGTCATATTTAGGTACTGCGCAGCATACTTTTTTCCAATTCTTCGTAGATCTGTTCCTTAATTATATCCTCTTTTTCCTCTGTTGGTGCTTGTGCATGTAATTACCGTATGGGACTCTTATTTTAATCATTCCGATTTGTCATACTGGCAAGGTCTTAAGGGGTGCATTCATTGATATTCTAACTGAGGTGTGAGAACTGTGGTTGGTGGAGCCTATTTCAGTAACTAGTAACGGCTTTAGTGATTACATTGTGGTAGAGTTTTAATTAATTTTAAATCGCTACCGAGCCTCACAAGAGACTTCTAAGCAAACTGTGCCCTGTGCCCTTCAGTTTTTGACTTGATTCGTGATATCCTGTCATCGAGAAAGAATTGATATCTGGCGTTCCACAATGAAGTGTTATAGGCCTAATCTACGTGAACGATTTAGGAGACAATCTAAACAACCCTCAGATTATTTGTAGATGATCAAAACCAATCGCAAAATTACTTAATAATACGGTATCTGTATGGCGTCAAAAGTGGCAATTGTCTCTGAATAATAAAAGGGTGGGGTCGTCCACATGAGTATAAAAAGAAATTCGTTAAATATCGGATACACCATAAATCACACAAACTTATAAGCAGTTAATTCGACTAAATACATAGGAATTAGAACAACAAACTATTTAAACTGGAATGATCATGTAAATAATGCTATGGACAAGGTAAATCAAAGACTGCGTTTTGCTGGCAGAACACTTAGAAGATACGATACGTCTACTAAAGAGACTGCCTACACTACGCTTGTTCGTCCTCTGCTAGAATATTGCTTTGCGGTATTGGATCCTTACCACATACAACTGACGGAAGACGTCGAAAAAGTTCAAAGAAGAGCAGTCGTGTTTTATTATAGCGAAATAGGGGAGAGAGTGCCACGGATATGATAAGCGAGTTTGGATGGCAATCAGTAAAACAAAAGCGTTTTGACAAAGTTGTTAAGGCTATTGTGGCCGCTTGTTGACAAACTGCGTATTGACTTCTGTCTCGGGTTCTTCGGCTGGCGTTTGTTTCATGATGTTTCTGACGTTTTGCCAGCACGAGTGGCTGTCATTGTCAAAACTACACTCTCCGTTGCTGGTGATGGACGATGAAGCTTTGACAATGCCATCCACTTGGGTTGGCGAAACGGCAGAAAAATGATCAAATAAACGACGGTAGAAGAACTCGAGACAGAAACAAACAAGCAGTTTGTCAATGGCGTTTCTCGTTGCGGCGAGATTTTTTAACGAAATTTCGACCACCAAGCTTCTCCTATGAAAGCGCAAATATTTTATCGTCACCAACCTACATGGGAAGAAATGGTCATCGTAATAAAGAAATAGAAATCAGAGTTCATACAAAAAGATTTAAGTGTTCATTTTTCCCCTACGCTGTAAAAGAGTCGACTGACAGAATTAGTCTGAAAGTGGTTCGAAGAAACCTCGGCCAGGTATTTAAGTTCGAATTGTAGAGCGCTCGTGTAGATGTAGATGTAGGCTGTGTTCTCAGTGATATAGAAAATTAATATAGAGTTGTTCTATGTTGTCTATTATTGGTCAGCTGATGATTATTAAGGTTCAATGTGTTTTACTTAGTGTCATGAATGTCACTTTAAATTAATTAGTGTTCAGAGCTCTCAGCCATGAAATCGTTAGTGTTCCTTTGTGATGGTTGATATTTTTGATGGAATGAAATATGTAAAATATTTTTTTGGGTATTGATCATTCACCTATCACTTCCCTGTTCCATTACATTTTGGTTATATGCCCAAACGAAAGATGTGCCCAATTAGGAAGTAAACTATAGCTATATGAAAAGAAATTTTAAAAACAATATGATAAATACAGTTCATGGGGAACAGTGCGGCTGTATAAAATTACCAGTGACATTGATACTATTTGCTTGCTGATGGATACAGTTTTTCGCTGTTTCCTACACTTCCTTCTTGCAAGTGAACCCATGACCGTTCAGAGATTGTTTAAATGGGATGAAAGAATGCCAGTTACGTGTGGAGATATTGGGTCTGTAAGGAGGATGTTCCATGACCTCCCGTCGAAATGTTTGAATTAGCTCGAGGCTGTTCTTGGTCACATGTGGCCTAGCGTTGCACAGGAAAAGCGGTATACCATTCTAGAGCTTGCCCCTGCACTTGTTCTGGATGGCCTGTTTCAGCCTCAGCGACGTGATGCGATACAGTTCAGAATTAAATGTTGCACGCCATAGTCGATGGGCAGAGATTCTTCTTCATCGAGAAAGAAACTGAGAATTACTTTTCTGGCCCTCGGGCGGGAGTGAGCTTTATTTTCATGCGATGGGCCGGGATGGCGCCACTCCATGCTCATCCATTTGAAGGCAGAGTCCAAGTAGTGACACCAAAAATCTGAACAATGAAATCCGTCGTTTCTCCCCGTATCTCAGCAGGTGGGTCAGGCAAATACCTATTCTCGCCGTCTTCTGATTCTCTGAAAGATGCTTTGGCACCCATTGTGAACAAACTTTGCGATAAGAAAGCTTTTCGTGGATTATGTGAGCCACAATTCCGTTGTTAAAGACAGTTCAACTGCAAATCTTCGTGTTGAGATTTAACGTCTCTCCCATATGAGCTCCTCCACAGCCTACATAAATCGTGGCACCGGTGTTGACAACTTGCGCCTGCCTAGGGTGTGGCGGGCCTTTGACCTTTATAAGTCCCTTCTTGTGTGTTTGCTTGGAGTACATTTGTTACAGTAGAGCAGACGTTCGTGTAACGTCTTCTCCTGACGGTAGGATAACGGTGTGCGGTTCTGTTACCTTGATACTATTTGATCAAGTCCCACACATGTTATCTCGTTGAAGTTCTCTCAGAAGCTTTTTTCAAATGCCACAGGAAAAGTATATAATTCCATAAGAAAAAAACGAAGTTGTTCTTACAATCGTTGGACCATGAACGATAAAAATTATTGGTTGTGAACGTCAGGAAATTCGCAGTATTGTCCGCTATAACTGGGCGAAAACCGCGTGTCGACATATTATTCATTTTGGGTATATTTAGGGTGGCCTGTCTTAGGTGCCGCGACCAGTATATAGATAGGGTGTACCTACAAGGAGTTGTCAGACTCATTTTTTCTGATGTTTCTCCAGACATCTGCAATTTCATTTTTGGAATTTGTAGCCGGAGTCAGCCCAATCACGTCTTTAATACGACGCCCGGTGCGTGAATTTTAAAGCGAAATTTTGCGTGCCAGTCGATAGAGCACTCTCAAATTAGTCTAGTGCGTTATTTCTTTTGTCGGTGTGAATTAACAGGTATCTTAAAACACTATGAGTAATTAGTACTCCAAGAGCTGGAGTACGTGCAATGCAGCTTGTTTTAATGTCCCTTTTAATTCACATGGACAAAAAAAAAGTCACACTTGAGTAATTTGGGACCGCTCTATCGGATGAGCACATAAAATTCCGTTTTAATATCATTTTGTTTTTAACTGGAAATATACTGACGCCTTATGTTGACACTGGTCGTTGCATGAAAGACATAATGAGCCTTATGTGTTTTGGATGACACCAGATACACACTGCAAGCCATATTGCGAGTCGCCTCTCTTTCTACCCCATTACATAACAACAAGCAACTTAAACCGTGAGCTGATATTTTTTTTTTTACAACACTGACCCTATCCTCGTTCAAAAACAATTCTCTAATTTTACTATATAATTACATTAGATATGCCTTTATTTTGGGATTTTTCGGACGCTCACGAAAGTATGTTTCTGAAAATTTTCGTAAGTTACGAGTACTGTGGATAACTTATTTCGTAACAAATCAGCGTTTATGATTTACCGTTGTTGTCAAAGAACAGTTCACTCTGAATTTCAATATATATCAACACGAATAAGCATACACATCAGAAAATTTTTGGATGTTACCATTGTCGTCTGTAGAAGTTGTTTCATAGTAATTCGACGTTTGTGATTTTGTTACTGTAACAAACACTGTAACTAACATATCGTTTCACGCGTAGCTTTCAGGGGGGACGTAGGAGAAAATGAACGTGTTTACATAATCTAGGACAGTTTTTAGTGTTTCAGAGATAACAGAACCAAATATTGCACGTGAGGCAATTATAGTATGGGCTACATTCTGGAAATTTTTCAAATATTTTTCTCATTAAATTTGATCATGGCATTGTTGGAAATTTTCGCAACACACGCTATCACACAAGGAACCTTTTCGCAAAAATTACTTTAGTTACAACTTTCATATTGTGGTAGGTAATTCTTAGTAATCAGATAAGCAAACTTGTGGAAAAGTTTTTTAATATCAGTTTTAGAGCTCTTACAATTTTTTTAAAATATTATGCGTATGAAAAAAAGCAATTTTAGTTTCACAGAAAAGTAAACAATTTTGACGGAAATACGCTTAGGAAGAAATTGTACTATAGGAAGTTATGTAATACTATGAATAAAGTTTACAGAAAAATTCACTTTTCTATCTCCAATGGTTCAGGGGAAAATGTTCCTTATATACTGAAAAATGAAAGTGCCGGGAAATGCACATAAAAGATTTTATTACGATTTATACCATAAAATAGTACCTTAATGTTGACCATAACCACACATTTGGACTTCTTGCTCTTCGTGTACCTGTTTCCTTTTTATCTGATGTTTCTGGGGTGCCGTTTTGGCTATACCCGTCACAGACAATTCAAAACGTGCAACGTGCACAGTATCTGTCTTCTTCAATAGCTTCTCGGTGAAGCAACCTGCAACTAATCCTAGTCCAGTAAGGGTCCTTATTCTTCTAATGTTACCACCATTAAACACCAGACATGCATCATATGTGGTAATTCTAACAACAGTAGATGAGCTAAATGTTGTTTTTGGAATCTCTTCTAAATGAGACTGCTGAAGCTCTCATTCGGGTTTTGTGTTCCACCATGGGCACATCTCTTAAAGAAATCTGGAAGAGCTAGAAACTGGAATGTCGGCTTTATGGTGTTTAAGACTGCTTCAGGAAGACTGTGTTTCTGTGAGTAGGTTTTGTTTTCTGCTTTTGCTTGCTTATTTTTGCACCAGGATATATGACATAACTCATGTACTTACTTCTCATCAGTTGACAACGTGTGAAAAAATATTGTCCATACTGCCTTCTGCATTGCCTTCAAATCTCCAGTGTTTTGCCTTATTGCTTGCCATAATATATTTGCAAATTATGGATCACTTTGTTAGTCAGGCGTTGCGGTCACCAAGTGGCTTTCCATCTTTGAGTTTTACACCTTTTTGTTCTCGTTTCAGTTTCAGAAGTCTCTCGCCCATCCTCTTCTGAATGTGCACCACACACACTAGCTTTTCAATGTTGCATCCATTTCCATATGGCTTGCTTTCTACAATAGATTTGAAAGCACTAGAATCTCCATCACCAAGATATTTCACATATCTAACTCCATGCCTCATTTCGCTCCGATGAAATATTAATTTCAGTCTTGCTGGCACCATGCCACCACTAGAACCATCATAATTCTTGCTGCAAATCATTTTATGTTTTATTTGCCACGGCCTCTCTTCTTCCTTTTTGTCTAACGTCTTCCTCTGTACACAAATAGAGCAATATTTGGACATCAGCTCTGAAGGTACAAACTCCCGGTGACTGTTCAAATCCAAACCTTCAGATGTCAGACACTCAGATCGGTACCAAACGTTGTATATGGATGGAGTATCAACCAAAACTCCCATTTAGTTTTTACTATGTGCTGTCGTCCAGTAGAACGGGCCTAAATGTTAATTAAGAGTAACACCAGATCTACGGAGCACAGGAAAAGCATAACTGTGAGTAACTAATATGTATATGGTTTCCTTGGGGAAGTTGGTAGTAAGTAGATCAAGGGTCCTGTGTTCATACCCCAAAGTTGATTTTTTTTCTGTACTATGCGTGAATGTGGGACAAGATGTTTATGACATATAAAAGCGCAGTTTGGAGTTTACAGTAATGTTTGCTTGGCACTCTGCTTTCGCTTCGTTTCTTTGAAAGTAGTAAACCTATAGAGTGCATTTGTAGTTTGCGACGGGGCGGTAAAATAAAGAAGAGAAGTACTCAGACATGAATACAGTTTATGCTAAGGAACAAAAATTTGGTGATTATTATAACAAAAGTTTTTTACGACACAGTTCTAACACTATTTATTGGCGTTGTCCTTTTCTTTCACACAATGAAATTTGCACTGGTGAGACGGTTTACAGTTTTACTTTAATAATAATTTGACTCCGGGCCCCCAATAGCAGTAATTTAGGCTGCTATAATCTAAAGTTATTC
The DNA here is from genome assembly GCF_023864345.2 of Schistocerca serialis cubense. Lineage (NCBI taxonomy): Eukaryota > Metazoa > Arthropoda > Insecta > Orthoptera > Acrididae > Schistocerca > Schistocerca serialis. The sequence goes on from NC_064643.1 coordinate 313,634,611, forward strand.
AATCAATTCGAACAGATCCACAAGTCCCACTATCCTCTTTGTTCTAACAGTTTTGGCGCGAAATCAGACATCGCATGTTCACTTACGACGATGTATACCTCGTAACTCGTACTCACACAAATAATCGTAACACTTCCAGTTCACCAAATATATGCTTGCACACTTGCACTATTAAGCAATCTACATCTACATCCATACTCCGCAAGCCACCTGACGGTGTGTGGTGGAGGGTACCTTGAGTACCACTATCGGTTCTCCCTTGTATTCCAGTCTCGTATTGTTCGTGGAAAGAAGGATTGTCGGTATGCCTCTGTGTGGGCTCTAATCTCTCTGATTTTATCCTCATGGTCTCTTCGCGAGATATACGTAGGAGGGAGCAATATTCTGCTTGACTCGTCGGTGAAGGTATGTTCTCGAAACTTCAACAAAAGCCCGTACCGAGCTACTGAGCGTCTCGCCTGCAGAGTCTTCCACTGGAGTTTATCTATCATCTCCGCAACGCTTTCGCGATTGCTAAATGATCCTGTAACGAAGCGCGCTGCTCTCCGTTGGATCTTCTCTATCTCTTCTATCAACCCTATCTGGTACGAATCCCACACCAGTGAGCAGTATTCAAGCAGTGAGCGAACAAGTGTACTGTAACCTACTTCCTTTGTTTTCGGATTGCATTTCCTTAGGATTCTTCCAATGAATCTCAGTCTAGCATCTGCTTTACCGACGATCAATTTAATATAATCATTCCATTTTAAATCACTCCTAATGCGTGCTCGCAGATAATTTATGGAATTAACTGCTTCCAGTTGCTGATCTGCTATATTGCAGCTAAGTGATAAGGGATCTTTCTTTCTATGTATTCGCAGCACATTACACTTGTCTACATTGAGATTCAACTGCCATTCCCTGCACCATGCGTGAATTCGCTGCAGATACTCCTGCATTTCAGTACAATTTTCCATTGTTACAACCTCTCGATATACCACAGTATCATCCGCAAAAAGCCTCAGTGAACTTCCGATGGCATCCACAAGGTCATTTACGTATATTATGAATAGCAACGGTCCTACGACACTCCCCTGCGGCACACCTGAAATCACTCCTACTTCGGAAGACTTCTCTCCATTGAGAATGACATGCTGTGTTCTGTTATCTAGGAACTCTTCAATCCAATCACACAATTGGTCTGATAGTCCATATGCTCTTACTTTGTTCATTAAACGACTGTGGGAGACTGTGTCGAATGCCTTGCGGAAGTCAAGAAACGCGGCATCTACCTGGGAACCCATGTCCATGGCCCTCTGAGTCTCGTGGATGAATAGCGCGAGCTGGGTTTCACATGATCGTCTTTTTCGAAACCCATGCTGATTCCTACAGAGTAGATTTCTTGTCTCCAGAAAAGTCATTATACTCGAACATAATACGTGTTCCAAAATTCTACAACTGATCGACTTTAGAGATATCGGTCTATAGTTCTGCACATCTGTTCGACGTCCCTTCTTGAAAACGGGGATGACCTGTGCCCTTTTCCAATTCTTTGGAACGCAACGCTCTTCTAGAGACCTACGGTACACCGCTTCAAGAAGGGGGGCAAGTTCCTTCGCGTACGCTGTGTAAAATCGAACTGGTATCCCATCAGGTCCAGCGGCCTTTCGTCTTTTGAGCGATTTTAATTGTTTCTCTATCCCTCTGTCGTCTATTTCGATATCTACCATTTTGTCATCTGTGTGACAATCTAGAGAAGGAACTACAGTGCAGTCTTCCTCTGTGAAACAGCTTTGGAAAAAGATATTTAGTATTTCGGCCTTTAGTCTGTCCTCCTCTGTTTCAGTACCATTTTGGTCACGGAGTGTCTGGACGTTTTGCTTTGATCCACCTACCGCTTTGACATAAGACCAAAATTTCTTAGGATTTTCTGCCAAGTCAGTACATAGAACTTTACTTTCGAATTCATTGAGCGCCTCTCGCATAGCTCTCCTCACACTACATTTCGTTTCGCGTAATTTTTGTTTGTATGGAAGGCTTTGGCTGTGTTTATGTTTGCTATGAAGTTACCTTTGCTTCCGCAGCAGCTTTCTAACTCGGTTGTTGAACCACGGTGGCTCTTTTCCATATCTTACGACCTTGCTTGGCACATACTCATGTAACACATATTGTACGATGGTTTTGAACTTTGTCCACTGATCCTCAACACTATCTGTACTTGAGACAAAACTTTTGTGTTGAGCCATCAGGTACTCTTAAATCTGCTTTTTGTCACTTTTGCTAAACGGATAAATCTTCCTACCTTTTTTAATATTTCTATTTACGGATGAAATCATCGATGCAGTAACCGCTTTATGATCGCTGATTCCCTGTTCTGCGCTAACTGCTTCAAATAGTTCGGGTCTGTTTGTCACCAGAAGGTCTAATATGTTATCGCCACGAGTCGGTTCCCTGTTTAACTGCTCAAGGTAGTTTTCAGATAAAGCACTTAAAAAAATTTCACTGGATTCTTTGTACCTGCCACCCGTTATGAACGTTTGAGTCTCCCAATCTATATCCGGCAAATTAAAATTTCCAACCAGAACTATAACATGGTGGCGAAATATACTCGAAATATTTTCCAAATTATCCTTCAGGTGCTCAGCCACAACAGCTGCTGATCCATGGGGCGTACAGAGACATCCAATTACTATGTCTGAGCCTGCTTTAACCGTGACCTTCACCCAAATTATTTCACATTTCGGATCTCCGTCAATTTCCTTCGATACTATTGCACTTCTTATCGCTATAAACACGCCTCCCCCTTCACAGTCCAGCCTGTCTCCGTGGTATACATTCCAATCTGAGTTTAGAATTTCATTACTGTTTACATGTGGTTTCAGCCAACTTTCTGTCCCTAGTACTATGTGGGCATTGTGACCGTTTATTAATGAGAGCAGTTCTGGGACCTTTCTATTGACGCTCCTGCAGTTTACTATTAGCAGATTAATATTGTTATTCCCTGTTGCATTTGGCCTACTCCTACCTTGCCGCGTCTCAGGAGGCGTCTTGTCGGGCATAGGGAGGGAATTCTGTAACCTAAAAAACCCACATGTGCACTCCACACGTAATCCGCTACCCTTGTAGCCGCTTCCTGCGTCTAGTGCACGCCTGACTTATTCAGGGGGACCCTACATTTCTCCACCTGATAGCAAAGGTCGAGAAATTTGCAGTCCAGATCTCCGCAGGATCGTCTGAGCCTCTGGTTTAAGCCTTCCACTCGGCTCCAAACCAGAGGACCGCGATCGATTCTGGGAGCGATACTACAAATAGTTAGCTCAGATTCCACCCCGTGAGCGAGGCTTTCCGCCTTCACCAACTCCGCCAACCGCCTGTATGGACTGAGGATGACCTCTGAACCCAGACGGCAGGAATCATTGGTGCCGACATGAGCAACAATTTGCAGTCGGGTGCACCCAGTGCTCTCTATCGTCGCCAACAGGGCCTCCTCTACATCTCGGATGAGATCCCCCGGCAAGCTGACAGAGTGAACACTGACCTTCTTCCCCGACCTTTCCGCTATTTCCTTAATGGGCTCCATCACCCGCCTAACGTTGGAGTTCCCAATCACTAATAAACCCCTCTCCCCGTGTGCCTGCTCTGACCTTACTGAAGGAGCGGCCACATGTCCACTCACAGGCAGAGCGGGCGATGCCACATGGCCAGCCTCCACATTGACCCTCCGCCTTGTGCTCCGCTGAACCTGCCACTCCCCTACTCCCCTTGGGGAGAGGGTGGCCCAACCGCGCCCGGTACCCGCGAAGATGTCTCGACAGCAGGGACAGTGGGTGAAGCATGTAACACCTGGGGTGTACCATGCATCGCACCAGACTCCCCACTGCCGCTACACTCCGAGGCAGCAGCCTGAAGACGGCTGACCGCGGCCATCAACACGTTCAACTGTTCGCGAACAGTGGCCAGCTCCTCCTGCGTCCGTACACAGCAGTCACACACCCTATCCATCCTAAGAAATCAGTTTACTGTAGAGAGTTAATCAACTTGTAACTAGACTGCTAATTCACTAAAGGCGGCTGAAAGTTGACTAAATGGTGATTACTAGACATTTCTTGTAGAAGACAATCAAAAGAGCACTACCTGTCTTGGACTGTATTCAAAACAAAAGCTAGCACTATTGGCACTGTGGCTGACTAAAGGGACTCTTTCTGACTGTATTCAAAACAAACACGAAATCTAGGGAACACTATTACTAGCACTCGACAATTAAAGCTTCCTAAAAGCAAAAACACACGGAAGAAGAAGTGACAAGTATGAAAAATACAGTTAATACTTAAATTAACGTAGCTCGCTGCACAGCAGACGTGACACAGACGGCAGTTACGATGACACTCTTTGTCGAAATAAATCGGAGAGAAAAACAGTTCTCAGACGACCACATGGGCCACCCTCAAGTGGGCTTGCTCGCCTCCCACCCTCCAAAACTACTGATCACCGACTGACCGCTGGCCAAGATGGCCGCTCGCTTATATAGACTCGGACTTCTATCCCCCTGGTTATGCAAGTACCAGTCTCACCAGTTAGGGTTACAAATTTTGATAATATATCCCTCGACAGAAATAAGTTCACCATCAGAACCGCGCTAAAAATTACATCTTATTTACTACGTTATATTAATTTCTAGGATTATTCTACCACCCGTAAATCAAGTTTTAGTTTTTGAAAAGTTTTGCCACTTAGCGCAAATTTGTTTGTTGACATCTGTGCTGCAAAGTTTTTACATAGAACTGCATATGGCACCGTTCTTAGACGTAATCTATAGCGATCTACACATTGCGCTGCTCAAAATCTTCATATCTATAATAATTAACTAATTATGGGCGATAAATGTTAATAATTATTTGCAAACAATGAAAACTATTACAAGTTAAGTGTATAGTATAACTTAACTGGTACAAAATACATGTGATGCCACACAAAATATTATATAGTGCCGTTCTTTGCGTCATGAATTTTCTATTGAATTTTATAAACAATTTCCCCTCAAACTTTGTTTATTGCTCTTTAAGGGCTTAATTATTCATGAATCTTAACATATGACTACGGCACTCGGTCCGCTATGACTATAACTTTTGCGTCTCGTGACTTGAAATAAAGATCAATCTTTCAGAAGGTGCATATTGCTGACGACAACCCACTGCCACATCAATCTTCACCGTAAGCTACATAGTTTTCGCGTAATACGCGAGACAACTGCATAGCACGTGCGGAAGTAATAATGATAATAACGATAGTAATAATAATAATAATAATAATAATAATAAGGAGCACGAGGATGTAAAGAGCAACTGATAATAGATGCAGAGGTGACATATCAAGCTAAAACTAAACAAAGGTCGCTACACTACGCATACATTGATTACCAAAAAGCTGTTGATAGTGTACCCCACTCATGGTTACTACAAATATTGGAAATATACAAAGTAGATCCTAAATTGATACAGTTCCTAAACATAGTAATGAAAAATTGGAAAACCACACTTAATATCCAAACAAATTCAAATAATATCACATCACAGCCAATACAGATTAAGCGTGGAATATACCAAGGAGACTCATTAAGTCCTTTCTGGTTCTGTCTTGCTCTGAACCCACTATCCAACATGCTAAATAATACAAATTGTGGATACAATATTACTGGAACATACCCACACAAAATCACACATTTGCTACACATGGATGATCTAAAACTACTGGCAGCAACCAATCAACAACTCAACCAATTACTAAAGATAACAGGATTCAGCAATGATATAAGTATGGCTTTTGGAACAGACAAATGTAAGAAAAATAGCATAGTCAAGGGAAAACACACTAAACAAGAAGATTACATATTGGATAACCACAGCGACTGCATAGAGACGATGGAAAAAACGGATGGCTATAAATATCTAGGATACAGACAAAAAATAGGAATAGATAATACAAATATTAAAGAAGAACTAAAAGAAAAATATAGACGAAGACTAGCAAAAATACTGAAAACAGAATTGACAGCAAGAAACAAGACAAAAGCTATAAATACTTATGCCATACTAATATTGACCTACTCATTTGGAGTAGTGAAATGGAGTAACACAGACCTAGAAGCACTCAATACACTTACACGATCACATTGCCACAAATATAGAATACATCACATACATTCAGCAACAGAAAGATTCACATTAAGCAGAAAGGAAGGAGGAAGGGGATTTATCGACATAAAAAACCTACATTATGGATAGGTAGACAATTTAAGAAAATTCTTTCTAGAACGAGCGGAAACTAGCAAAATACACAAGGCAATCACTCATATAAATACATCGGCTACACCACTGCAATTTCATAACCACTTCTACAACCCTTTAGATCACATAACATCAACAGATACGAAGAAAGTAAATTGGAAAAAGAAAACACTTCATGGAAAGTACCCATATCATCTAACACAGCCACACATCGATCAAGACGCATCCAACACATGGCTAAGAAAAGGCAATATATGCAGTGAGACAGAAGGATTCATGATTGCAATACAGGATCAAACAATAAACACCAGGTATTACAGCAAGCATATTATTAAAGATCCCAATATCACAACGGATAAATGCAGACTTTGTAAACAACAAATAGAAACAATAGATCACATCGCAAGCGGATGTACAATACTAGCAAATACAGAATACCCCAGAAGACATGACAATGTAGCAAAAATAATACATCAACAGCTTGCCTTACAACATAAACTTTTAAAACAACACGTTCCTACATACAAGTATACACCACAAAATGTACTGGAGAATGATGAATACAAATTATACTGGAACAGAACCATTATAACAGATAAAACAACGCCACATAACAAACCTGACATCATACTCACCAATAAAAAGAAGAAATTAACACAACTAATCGAAATATCCATACCCAATACAACAAATATACAAAAGAAAACAGGAGAAAAAATTGAAAAATACATCCAACTGGCTGAGGAAGTCAAAGACATGTGCCATCAGGATAAAGTTGACATCATACCAATTATACTATCAACTACAGGAGTCATACCACACAATATCCACCAGTACATCAATGCAATACAGCTACATCCAAACATATATATACAACTACAGAAATCCGTAATTATTGATACATGTTCAATTACCCGAAAGTTCCTAAATGCAATATAACACATACCGTACAGTTAAAAGGAAGTGACGCTTGATCAAGGTCCGCGTCACTCCATTTTTAACCGGACTTAACGTCTGAGAAAGTGAAGGAGATAATAATAACTGCGGTTGACAAACGGAGGTGTTTGCTGGAAGTACATGAATTGTGATTTTGTTTTCTGGTAGGTTATTTTGATCTCACAGGTCATGAAGAACTATAGATTATTATTTCTTTACTTTCTCAGACGTTAAGTCTGGTTAAAAATGGAAAGTGACGCGGACCTTGATCAAGTGTCACTTACTTTTAACTGTACGGTATATGTTATATTGCATTTAGGAACTTTCGGGTGATTGAACAAGTATAAATGATTACAGATTTCTGTAGTTGCATATATAAGTTTGGATGTAGCTGTATTGCATTGATGTACTGGTGGATATTGTGTGGTATGACTCCTGTAGTTGATAGTATAATTCGTATAATGTCAACTTTATCCTGATGCCACATGTCCTTGGCTTCCTCAGCCAGTTGGATGTATTTTTCAATTTTTTCTCCTGTTTTCTTTTGTATATTTGTTGTATTGGGTATGGATATTTCGATTAGTTGTGTTAATTTCTTCTTTTTATTGGTGAGTATGATGTCAGGTTTGTTATGTGGTGTTGTTTTATCTGTTATAATGGTTCTGTTCCAGTATAATTTGTATTCATCATTCTCCAGTACATTTTGTGGTGCATACTTGTATGTGGGAACGTGTTGTTTTATAAGTTTATGTTGTAAGGCAAGCTGTTGATGTATTATTTTTGCTACATTGTCATGTCTTCTGGGGTATTCTGTATTTGCTAGTATTGTACATCCGCTTGTGATGTGATCTATTGTTTCTATTTGTTGTTTACAAAGTCTGCATTTATTCGTTGTGGTATTGGGATCTTTAATAATATGCTTGCTGTAATACCTGGTGTTTATTGTTTGATCGTGTATTGCAATCATGAATCCTTCTGTCTCACTGTATATATTGCCTTTTCTTAGCCATGTGTTGGATGCGTCTTGATCGATGTGTGGCTGTGTTAGATGATACGGGTGCTTGCCATGTAGTGTTTTCTTTTTCCAATTTACTTTCTTCGTATCTGTTGATGTTACGTGATCTAAAGGGTTGTAGAGGTGGTTATGAAATTGCAGTGGTGTAGCCGATGTATTTATATGAGTGATTGCTTTGTGTATTTTGCTAGTTTCTGCTCGTTCTAGAAAGAATTTTCTTAAATTGTCTACCTGTCCATAATGTAGGTTTTTTATGTCGATGAATCCCCTTCCTCCTTCCTTTCTGGTTAATGTGAATCTTTCTGTTGCTGAATGTATGTGATGTATTCTATATTTGTGGCATTGTGAATGTGTAAGTGTATTGAGTGCTTCTAGGTCTGTGTTACTCCATTTCACTACTCCAAATGAGTAGGTCAATATTGGTATAGCATAAGTATTTATAGATTTGTCTTGTTTCTTGCTGTCAATTCTGTTTTTAGTATTTTTGTTACTCTTTGTCTATATTTTTCTTTGAGTTCTTCTTTAATATTTGTATTATCTATTCCTATTTTTTGTCTGTATCCTAGATATTTATAGCCATCCGTTTTTTCCATCGTCTCTATGCAGTCGCTGTGGTTATCCAATATGTAATCTTCTTGTTTAGTGTGTTTTCCCTTGACTATGCTATTTTTCTTACATTTGTCTGTTCCAAAAGCCATACTTATATCATTGCTGAATCCTGTTATCTTTAGTAATTGGTTGAGTTGTTGATTGGTTGCTGCCAGTAGTTTTAGATCATCCATGTGTAGCAAATGCGTGATTTTGTGTGGGTATGTTCCAGTAATATTGTATCCACAATTTGTATTATTTAGCATGTTGGATAGTGGGTTCAGAGCAAGACAGAACCAGAAAGGACTTAATGAGTCTCCTTGGTATATTCCACACTTAATCTGTATTGGCTGTGATGTGATATTATTTGAATTTGTTTGGATATTAAGTGTGGTTTTCCAATTTTTCATTACTATGTTTAGGAACTGTATCAATTTAGGATCTACTTTGTATATTTCCAATATTTGTAGTAACCATGAGTGGGGTACACTATCAACAGCTTTTTGGTAATCAATGTATGCGTAGTGTAGCGACCTTTGTTTAGTTTTAGCTTGATATGTCACCTCTGCATCTATTATCAGTTGCTCTTTACATCCTCGTGCTCCTTTGCAGCAGCCTTTTTGTTCTTCATTCATAATTTTGTTCTGTGTTGTATGTGTCATTAATTTTTGTGTAATGACTGAAGTTAATATTTTGTAGATTGATGGTAGGCATGTTATGGGGCGATATTTAGCTGGGTTTGCTGTGTCTGCTTGATCTTTATTTTTCAGATAAGTTATTCCATGTGTAAGTGTATCAGGGAATATGTATGGGTCTGCAATGTAACTGTTAAATAATTTAGTTAGATGTGAATGATTTGAGGTGAACTTCTTTAGCCAGAAATTTGCTATTTCATCATTTCCAGGGGCTTTCCAATTGTGCGTAGAATTAATTGCTCGGGTGACTTCATGTTGCAAAATTATCACTTCAGGCATTTGTGGTATCATCTTGTATGAGTCTGTTTCTGCTTGTATCCACCGTGCATGCCTGTTATGTTGTACCGGGTTTGACCATATGTTGCTCCAGAAGTGTTCCATGTCTGTTATGTTTGGTGGATTGTCTATTTTTATGTGTGTGTTATCTATTGTTTGGTAAAATTTCTTTTGGTTTGTGTTGAATGTTTGGTTTTGTTTCCTTCTATTTTCACTTTTTTTGTATCTTCTAAGTCGTTTGGGCAATGCTTGTAATTTCTGCTTCTTTTCATCTAATTGCTCTATTGCTTCTTGTTGTGAGATTTTACCTAACCTTTTTCGTTTTTTTTCTGACATTTCATTTCTTATAAATTGTGTTAGCTGTCCGATGTCTTTTCTCAGTTTTTCTATTCTGATCTGTAGCCTGTGTTGCCATGCTGGTTTTTGTGGGTTTCTTCTGTGTGTTGGTTGGTTCTGATCTCTGCCTAGTGTGTATATTTAGTGTAGTGAGTGCTCCTACATAAACCAGTAGTTGTAACTCTTCCATAGTTGTGTATTCATTTATTTGTTGTGTATGATTGTGTTGATAGTTTTTATTGTTGTTTCGACTTGTGGGTTATTTGGTGGTCTATGCAAGAATGGTCTAATGTCTGTATTTGTGTCTTTGTATTCTATATATGTCAACTGAAATTTTTCTTCTATATCTAACATGTGTGTCACTTCATGTTCTATTTGTGCTTGTGCTGGTGGCTGTCTTAAGATTTCGTTGTCCTCTGATTGTTTAATTGATGCATGTTGTTCTTTGTTTGTTTGTTCTGGGATGTTTGAGTCCATTACTGTATTTTCTTCTTCTTCTAATTGCACATTATTTTGTTCCAGTATTTGTTGTACTTGTTGTCTGATGTTTTCTAATTCTGACTGGGGTATCCTGTTATTTTTTATTATTACACGGTTCTGATCAGCTAGTCGTTGTTCTGTTAAAAATTTTCATTCCGGGTATCTGGTAATAAATGTTGTGTATACTTGTGATCTGTATCCAGTTGTGTTGGTTCCTAGGTTTGTTGCTTGGTAATAACAGAACACGAGGTGTCGATTAACTTCATCTGACCATCTCATCCTCTGTCTTTGTTTTCCTTCTAGGGTGGTTGCAGGAAGCATATCCTGCAAAACACCTCTATTTGGATTTAAATCATTTTCCAGTTGGCTAGCAGTGTCATTACCATTGTGGGCGGGCATAGGGTTCAAGTGTCGTCCCCGACCATGACGGCGCTTGTTTGAGGCTTCTTTAGTTCTGTCCTGAACCAAGTAATCACACTAAAAGGGGGGTTAGCCCTATTAGTGGTTTGTTCTTTTCGTCGTCTTTTACGACTGGCAGAACATACCGGAGGCCTATTCTTTTCCCGGGCCTCCATGGGGATGGGATTATTATTGTTATTATTATTATTATTACTATTATTATTAATTCCGAAAGTGTGATACAATTGTTCCTTTATTCTACTGTTACGACTGTTTATGTTTATTCTGTGAAAGTACAGATGCACTAGCTGCTTCATCGCTAGTGGTCTCCGTTCTGTAGTACATGTCCGCAGAACACCACACCTATCTATACAAATGTTCTCTGCAGGTTTACTACCTTCAACCAACGAAGCGAAAGCAGGCTGCCAAGATAACATTACTATAAACTCCGAAAAAGTCTTTTGAATGTCAGGAAAATGTTCTCCCACATAACAGTCTCACGCGTAAACAGTTAAAAAAAATTGTCATGACTGGGTCTGAAAGCGGAACCTTTCATACGATGTTACTTTTAATTACAGTTTATACATGTTCTTTCCTGCACGACAGCATATAGCACGAACTAAATCGATGTTTCATGTTGATGCTCTATCGACATACAACGTTTGGTACCAATCTGAGTGGCTGACACCTGGAAGTTTGTGTGTCAGTGATTGCATGATTACACCGAAAGATTGGTTAACTAAAATCATGCGTACTACATCAAAGAATAAACTCTGAATGAGCCCTCAAACTGTCCATAAATTACAAGGTTCTCAACAGTTACTCGCTCCTATCATCACGCATATAAATAGCATGTAGGTTTGCTCACCATTTGCCTAAGCTTATATAATCTCACCAAATTCTGCAAGTCATCGAGCTGAAAAGTGCTTGTGTCATGACTGCTGCTGATTGCTGCTGGTGAGGAAGAAGTCCTGCGTTGCCGGTGGGAGAAGAAGAACGCTTTAATCGTTATCTACAGATGAAGAAGCTTCTATTCACTGCCGATCGCCAAAGAAGAAGTCCTCGCTCGCCGACTGCCGAAGAAGAATGGATTCCCGCTAAATCTCCTCATTAGGTCTCGCTTCTGAGCCTGTACGTCTTTCAGCGCGCCATTGAGGTGGAATTAGAAGATTCTGAAAAATGATATGATAGTAAATAGCCTAAAAACTTACGTGTCAGCAACAGTTTTGCAGTATAAGCTATAGAAGGACGTAGTTATTACTTGCCCTCTCTGTACCTGAGGTTTCTTATCAGCCAATGTGCAGGGTTAAAAGTTTGGATGTTATGGAAACTAGCCTTCAGGTCCTGATTACTGTTAACCAATAAGGGGTTCCACTGCAAATTATCAACCATTGGTCTGGCTGCCCCCGAGAGAGGAGCAAGGCTTCTTCTTTTCTCACTGAATCGCAAGACAACTACTGTTTCATTCCCCTCTCTTCTGGTAAGGACTTGCCATCATGAAAACAAAGTCCTTTAGTCAACAGTTACGGTCGGGCGTCTCAGCTTGCTAAATGTGCGAGTTGACTCAGACACAAGTGTTCGCCTGCTGTGTTACCTGAATTTCTTAGGAAGACAGCCAGATCACACATATCTTGAAGTGTACTTGTGAGCTGCTGTGTTACCAGCTCCAGAACGGTAGCAAGGCCCAGACACTGCCACAGCTTGCCCTGTTTAGAGGTTGGCCGCACGAGGTCACCCCACCTCCTTGTTCTGAAGTTGAAAGTGTTCTCGTCCTTGCAGAGCTTAGGGGATTTCGGCTTTACTTTCCACAGGCGAAGTTCGCATCTGGGGTTTACCGATTCCAGAAAAATTACAGAAAGACATACGTGCAATTTCCACCAGTATACAAAGAGAAAATTAAGATATTAATTGATATCCTAATCTCCACAATCACCTAGGTTCTCTCCATATAAATGTGAGCATTCATTTATCTGACATCGACCAAACTCAAAGCAAATGAATTTAAATAAAATGTAAAAATGAAACATGAGACTTATCAGTCCAGCAATACACTGTGTAGTAGCTTAATATAATTCTGTTAAACGTTGTGCATCACTTGTATTACGTTATTGCACATCTCTGAAAATAGAGCTAATAAAATTACTGCCTTCGGTTGTTGTAGAAACAAAACTAACGTATATTTTTCTGAAATACACAGTACGTGCAAGCCACCGCCGGTCTAGAGGGTACTCGGATTATTTTAATGTTACTTCAAAAATTTTTCACAAATAATTTTTCTCCTCGAATACTTTTATGTTAACTATCATACCCTCTGTGCCAGATGGAACGAGCGCTTCAGCATAAAAGCTGTCTGTTGGCTAATCTAGTTAGTTTTCCCTGTGCCACATCTGTGCGATTAATCGGCTAAGTGGGAAGAGAATAACGCGCTGGCCACAAGACACAGCCAGAACTGTTGGTGAAGACACATCGCTCTCTATGGTCTTTGCTTGAGGCTTGGCAAGACGTCTTTTTCTTTCCTCCTTTCCCCTTTCCGAACTTGGTTCTGTCCCTGAACCGATCACTATGAGCAACTTGATAGGCTAATGGAACGGTTGGCAACTCTAGGGCAGGACCAATTGTATTCTGAGCCCCCTATTTTATTTTATACATTTCGGACGCTAACAACCACACTGGCACCGGCATAATCTGGCGTCAGACTAGGGATCCTCCGTTGTTCAGTCCATAAGGGAGGGCGTTATTTTTCGTGGCAATGCTTGCCATCAGATGTCAGTGCTAGCGGGGGCATTCCGAACTTTGACTCATGCATGAGTGGGTATCTGTTGTGGCTCCAGTGGACAGAAGAGCACTGTGTTAGGACTTTCCACTGTGATCAGTGGGACGAAGCGCAGTCTGTAGCACTGCCACGACCTGGAGTCATATAGCCGCCACGTGCGCACGGTGTGAACACGGCCTGTTCGGCAACCCGACTACGAAGACAGTGGGTCTGTGCCTCCACCATGGCCTTTCCAGCTGGTCGCGCTGGCCCCCTACCACAGATTGTCGCCTGGGGCCTTGCTGCCAGTAAACTGCGTCAGTCATCCGCCTGCTAGCAGCACAGATCTTCTGTCAGGGTAGAATCATCTCACTGCTGTGCTGTCCCAGCTCGCTGCTCCTTCCCAGCCTTGAGGGTCTGGAGCTCTTTTCTGGGGCCAAAGCAACATGTTACAGCCAAATATTTAGGATATGTTGTAGCTCTTTGTTTCTTTGTATGTGAAATGTTGTATGGGTCACAGAGTGTCCAAGCGAATCACTGTATTTTTTCAGTTTCGCTTTTGCGCTAAGATCCATCGTGTTTTCTATTGTGTTTCCTATCGACACATGATTTTCCAGACTGTAGACGGACCTCTTAAAACGTAGTATAATTATTCATCATGTCTGCTGAGACCCCACAGCATCAACGGTGATCATTTTACCTTTAGACTCATTTGGGACTTTATTGTTGTTCTTTTAGAGATGTACCACTTTACTCGAGCTTCCTCACTAACTATTCAAACTCATTCTGTAGATTCACAAACATGCAACTGGCCTGTTTTTCCTTAGTTAGTGACTTGACTAATGGCTCAAATGGCTCTGAGGACTATGGGACTTAATTTCTGAGGTCATCAGTCCCCTAGAACTTAGAATTACTTAAACCTAACTAACCTAAGGACATCACACAAATACATGCCTGAGACAGGATTCGAACCTGCGACCGTAGCGGCCGCGCGTTTCCAGACTGAAGCTCCTAGAACCGCTCGGCCACACCGGCCGGCTGACTTGACTAATTATGATAAAAAATTTTCAAAGCCGTTGCTGGATCAGATAGCTTCCCTCGTTCTTAAATGTTGTGGACTAACAAGACAGCCAGTCCACACTGACGGGTAACCGAAAGGCACGCGCTTAAACTCACGCAGGCTGGCGTGAGCTCTGATACAGGATACGTAATGAATGCTATAAAGAAAAGTACGTAGCTTCTGGAATACTTAACTTTAATCCACAATTGGTGAACATTGGTCCTGTTACTGTACATGCTTCAGTAGATACATAGCAAAGGATAAATGGCGCCTTGCTAGGTCGTAGCAATTGACTTAGCTGAAGGCTATGCTAACTATCGTCTCGGCAATTGAGAACGTAATTCTCAGTGAACCTTTCCTAGCGAAGTCGGCTGTACAACTGGGGCGAGTGCTAGTAAGTCTCTCTAGACCTGCCGTGTGGTGGCGCTCGGTCTGCAATCACTGATAGTGGCGACACGCGGGTCCGTCGTATACTAGCGGACCGCGGCCGATTTAAAAGCTATCACCTAGCAAGTGTGGTGTCTGGCGGTGACACCACATTAAAAACTTGGTTTTAATGGAATAACTAAGGGTAAAGTAAGAGCCATCATCCAATCAGGAAGTGCTACAACCTTATATGGTAAGTAGTTTTTCTACCGTTACTTTATCCTTTTCGTTGGTGCAGGTGCTTTGAGCATTTATCCACCTTTTACAGAATGTTTGCAATGTTGGCTGGATATATTTATGGCCTGATGGCTTTCAGTTATATATTTCATATTTGAAGTCGTCAGGAGAGACTCAAACATATTTTGAGTTACAGGAGACATTGGAAAATGCTGGCAGATTCAAGGTGATGGGTAAAAGATTAACAGACCGGTACTTAGATAAGATTCGGAAGCTTATGCCAACTATGTCTGCATGGTTTCATGCCATACCTATACTCTCGGTTTTGAGAAAGCAAGGAATCACGTCCTACTCGAGACGGCATGGGAATGAGCAGTAAACATATTTTACAAAGTAATTAATCCCCAGATTGCAGGGGAAGTTAAGTATCACTCACCATCATTACAAGAGGCCACACACCTCACCCTGTTGTGGAAGAAAGCTAATCGGTTTGTGTCATTTCTTCTGCATAGAAAAGATTTACGGAAATCAGGATTTTTTGTCTTACACTCTTTTCTCGAAGTTATATAATTTTTACAGGAGTTCTTTATAAATCTATCCTTACTATTTATTGAAGTGATGAAGAGTGATGATAATACTGTTTTAGAAGTTTTTGTTAGTGCGGTATGCCAAAAAAAAAAAAAAAAAAATACAGGCATGTGCAACGCCACTAGATATTTCTCATACTCACAGCGTTTATCACTATTCTACTTCGTTGCTTCGCACACTACACAATTTCTAGAGGGTGTTGTTTTCTTGATGCGACTGAGGTGGGGGGGGGGGGGGGGGGCATATAGCTAACAAAACGTGAAAACGATTGCTTTTGTCTCGCAAGATATGGAAGGAAACTGAGTGTGTTATGCACCACTAAATAGATCGATATCTCAGCTTTCCAATGGTCTATAACTGTCATGCCATCTATTAAGAGAAGGAGAAACACTAAGAAGAAGCTATCGCTGTTCGGTCCTTCTCTCAGCCATCAACGTAATAACAGACTTGAAATCTGCGACCAGCTGTCAACCCGCTGTATAAGCCAATGTATTAATTTTCACAAGTTAAGAGAGACGAAAAACGTAATTGTGGAAGCCAGAATTCGTGAAAAACTCTTGTTGATTTTAATAGACATGGGCACCCAGTTGGATGTAGTAGCATTTTGAATACCTGATGACAAGTAGACATTAAAGTCGCTATATTATCGTATTAATGGTTTAGGGACTGAAAGCATTAGTCCATTAGGGACATGCTGTGTCCAATCGGACATTATACATGGGTTGTATAGACTCGATATGGGGGCGGTCAGAAGAAGGGAACAGGATTTTGATGTTCTTCTAGAGAATGATTTCTTGCACCACTTTCAGGGAATAGTGGATTTCCTATCATAGCTTGTCCTGTTCTGTGATTTTGTCTATCAATTTAGTGGTAATAACACCGAACAACTGCAAGGAACCTGAGGAAAAGGGGCTATTTCCTGAGTTTCCATGGAAGCAGGTATCTTAGTGTTAAAAGATAGTGCACTTGAAAACATTTGTGGTGGATCAGGAAGATTTGTCTATTTGTCTGCGTGGCACTTGAAATCGGAGAACCTACTAAAACCTTCTTTATCATTGACCTGCACAACCAGAATGAAGTTTTGGGCCGCCTTCAGGTTCACACATCTCCAAATTTTAGAATTTGGATGGCAAAATGTCCATGGTAACAGGTTTAGATAATTATTGATCTAGAGACATTTTAGTGTCATGTGGACCAATACTGTACAGTTTATAAAGAATGCAGACCACCAGGTTGCATTACAAAATGTATAGCGGCGCCAGGGCGCTTCAACTAATTTACATCTATTATTCCGTGTGTGTGATGGCTGTGAGCCAACTTATCGTAGACGTAAGAGATATACACTCCTGGAAATGGAAAAAAGAACACATTGACACCGGTGTGTCAGACCCACCATACTTGCTCCGGACACTGCGATAGGGCTGTACAAGCAATGATCACACGCACGGCACAGCGGACACACCAGGAACCGCGGTGTTGGCCGTCGAATGGCGCTAGCTGCGCAGCATTTGTGCACCGCCGCCGTCAGTGTCAGCCAGTTTGCCGTGGCATACGGAGCTCCATCGCAGTCTTTAACACTGGTAGCATGCCGCGACAGCGTGGACGTGAACCGTATGTGCAGTTGACGGACTTTGAGCGAGGGCGTATAGTGGGCATGCGGGAGGCCGGGTGGACGTACCGCCGAATTGCTCAACACGTGGGGCGTGAGGTCTCCACAGTACATCGATGTTGTCGCCAGTGGTCGGCGGAAGGTGCACGTGCCCGTCGACCTGGGACCGGACCGCAGCGATGCACGGATGCACGCCAAGACCGTAGGATCCTACGCAGTGCCATAGGGGACCGCACCGCCACTTCCCAGCAAATTAGGGACACTGTTGCTCCTGGGGTATCGGCGAGGACCATTCGCAACCGTCTCCATGAAGCTGGGCTACGGTCCCGCACACCGTTAGGCCGTCTTCCGCTCACGCCCCAACATCGTGCAGCCCGCCTCCAGTGGTGTCGCGACAGGCGTGAATGGAGGGACGAATGGAGACGTGTCGTCTTCAGCGATGAGAGTCGCTTCTGCCTTGGTGCCAATGATGGTCGTATGCGTGTTTGGCGCCGTGCAGGTGAGCGCCACAATCAGGACTGCATACGACCGAGGCACGCAGGGCCAACACCCGGCATCATGGTGTGGGGAGCGATCTCCTACACTGGCCGTACACCACTGGTGATCGTCGAGGGGACACTGAATAGTGCACGGTACCTCCAAACCGTCATCGAACCCATCGTTCTACCATTCCTAGACCGGCAAGGGAACTTGCTGTTCCAACAGGACAATGCACGTCCGCATGTATCCCGTGCCACCCAACGTGCTATATAAGGTGTAAGTCAACTACCCTGGCCAGCAAGATCTCCGGATCTGTCCCCCATTGAACATGTTTGGGACTGGATGAAGCGTCGTCTCACGCGGTCTGCACGTCCAGCACGAACGCTGGTCCAACTGAGGCGCCAGGTGGAAATGGCATGGCAAGCCGTTCCACAGGACTACATCCAGCATCTCTACGATCGTCTCCATGGGAGAATAGCAGCCTGCATTGCTGCGAAAGGTGGATATACACTGTACTAGTGCCGACATTGTGCATGCTCTGTTGCCTGTGTCTATGTGCCTGTGGTTATGTCAGTGTGATCATGTGGTGGATCTGGCCCCAGGAATGTGTCAATAAAGTTTACCCTTCCTGGGACAATTAATTCACGGTGTTCTTATTTCAATTTCCAGGAGTGTAGTTTCTGTATACGTATGGTAATGACGAGATTACAGTGATAAACGGTTACGGAAAATATTTGTTTAGCATCGGGAATGTTACGTGGCGTCACACAACGTCAAAACCTACAATCATAACAACTGTGCATTACGGCAAGAGACATAAAACTGAAATATAAAACAGCAATACAAAGATATTCCTCTAAGTTAAACACAGGCAATAAAACAGGGGAAGGGGAATACAATATCTTCGTTGAAACTAGGACGGAATCCGGTACCAGAAAATATCCAACATACGCCACTGCGCTTACAGCATATCAAAGAACCATTTTCTGCTAGCGAATACCACCAGTCCTTATTAAAATATAGGAAGTATTTTAGTGTAAACAAAAATCGGTCATGGGATATTACACGTAATGTACATATCAAAATAAGAAATATTGCTTGGCGCCATTACCTTCAAACGTAAAAATCGTAGCATCTTGTGACGCTTTGCAAAAGAAATAAACTCAAAGTATGAAATACATATTGTAATCGTACATC
Organism: Schistocerca serialis cubense; assembly: GCF_023864345.2. Classification (NCBI taxonomy): domain Eukaryota; kingdom Metazoa; phylum Arthropoda; class Insecta; order Orthoptera; family Acrididae; genus Schistocerca; species Schistocerca serialis. The sequence continues at coordinate 313,653,888 of NC_064643.1, forward strand.
TCAAATCACGAAATATAAAACACAAACAGCAGAAACCAGGGAGGGGGAGGTAGAGGAGGAGATGGGGAGGTGGGACAGGGTAGAAGCATTAAACGGAAACAGAAGCGATTGTCAGAATCAGACATTGGTGCCACAAAGTACCCGAGGTGCACAGCTGCGGAACGTTTGTAACTCGATTTTCAATAGAGGAAAACAATTTATTCCCGCCCCCCCCCCCCCCCGCCCCGCGAGAATCCACCTAAATATGCATCTACATACAGTACAGTATATTTCTATGAACGAATTACCAATGTATTTAAAAAAGACAATATACAAATTGGCTCCCAGACACGCAAGACTATGACAGTTTTGCGTACATCTATTGATAATAAGCAGAAAAAAATTAACATAGTCTGAAGTCTATAAAATCACTTGTGGATCCCGTCATAGCTTTTACATTGGGCAGACGAGGCCTAACTTTTTAAACAAGTTCAGAGAATACTGTAATAAAAACTCTACTGCCATGCTTGTCATCTCAGTAAGAACAAGCGTTGTTTAGATAAATTGAAAAATCTCTAACGATTTTTCTCATAGAGCCCAAAGGCTTAGATTCAGATATTTTGGAAGTAACTGAGATTTATAAGTGTTTTAATGCTAACTAACATAGGCTGTAGAACGAAAAGATCCGCTGTCATAGGAAACGGTTTTTCGGTATATTACAGAATTTGTTATGAGCGCGGCTTCGCACTTCCGGTACTGTGTAGTACCAATGTCTGATTCTGATAAACGCTTCTGCTACTGTTTAATTTTTGTGTAATGGATCTCCCCTTTCCCGTCCTTCCTCCTCTACCTGTGCCATCCCCTAGCGTCTACCATCTACGTTTTATATTTTATAGTCTGAGATGTACTATTACGCTGTGTATTTCATTCTTTGAGTTTATATCATTTGTAAAGCGTCACAAGACACCACCATTTTAACGTTTGACGATTCACGGCTCAAAGTAATATTTCTTACTTTTTTTATAGACATGACGTGTAATGATCCACTTTTGTTTATACGTAAATATTTCCTGTATTTTGTAAAAACTAGTTGTACTCATTAGCAGGAAACGGTTCTTCGCCTTCACGTAAGCGCAGTGGCACATAATGGGTACTTTCTGGTACCGGATTTGAGTTTGACATACATTTTGTCCTAATTTGAACGAAGACATTGTATACATGCTCCCCTATTTTACTGCGTTTATTCAACTTTGAGGAGGCTTTTCTTTGTATTACTATTATTTTATATTTTGATTTTACGTCTCGTGTTATATCGTACAGTTCTAGGCGCTACAGTCTGGAACCGGGCTACCACAACGGTCGCAGGTTCGAATCTTGCCTCGGGCATGGATGTGTGTGATGTCCTTAGGTTAGTTAGGTTTAATTAGTTCTTAGTTCTAGGCGACTGATGACCTCAGAAGTTAAGTCGCATAGTGCTCAGAGCCATTTTATATCGTACAGTTGTTGTGATTCTAGACTTTGACGAGGCGTAGCATTCCTGAATTTAAACAAATGTTTTGTGTAGCCTTTTATCACTGTAATTTCGTCACTACCGTTTGCACAAAGAAAATATTTCTTTTACGTCTGATATTAAAAGTGGGTTCACAGTCATCAGACCCATGGTATGATAAATGTAGATTACTTGATGCGCACTAGCACCACTATGGATCTTGTAATGCCACCTAATGACAAAAATATATTCTTGTTCCGTACTGTGCAGAGCTGTGTCTGTAGTCTGCGTATGAAATATTTTGGATAACTACCTGATGATGGATAAATTTCGAAGCGCATCTTATAGCAATAAAGTTATTCCTTGCCTAAAGTCTGACTTTTCGCTTTGCGACCCAGTCAGTTTGAATGTAGAACTACTGATTACCGACAATAACCTCTGAATCCTGATCTCAACTGTCAGGGCTGGCCGGAGTGGCCGAGCGGTTCTGGGCGCTACAGCCTGGAACCGCGCGACCGCTACGGTCGCAGGTTCGAATCCTGCCTCGGGCATGGATGTGTGTGATGTCCTTAGGTTAGTTAGGTTTAAGTACTTCTAGGGTACTGATGGGCTCAGAAGTTAAGTCCCATAGTGCTCAGAGCCATTTGAACCATTTTCAACTGTGAGGAGACAGGGAAACCTGAAACAGGTCGACAACGTTCCTGAAAAATCGCTATGAGATAAACTAGTGATCCCATCCTCATAACCCTTTCCTAAAAATCCTTCCATAGTGTACTTTTATTTTATGCCCTAGGAGACACACTTCCACTGTGCTATCAGTTCTTTTCTGGGAGGGTTATATAGATTTTTCACTCATTGTTTTGGATCAGTGAGGGAAAAATTTTATGTTCTACCAAATGATGAACAAGCTAGAGTGCTGCAACGCTCAATGTCTGACCGGTCACGGCTCGCCAGATGACGGGGGACTGAGCCTCCCGTGTCCGGCCCCACACGACTCGGCTCGGTCACGTACTCGCCCCATATCTGTTGTCCGGATTCCGGACACGCGGATAACCGAGCATGACCGGTCACCGCTGACGTCTCACCTCGCCTCGCCCCGGTTCACTGCACTATGCTGTACAAATCAAACGCCTCTCTCTCTTTCTCTCTGTCTCACTCTCTCTCTCTCTCTCTCTCTCTCTCTCTCACACACACACACAAACACACAATGTATTTATCTCTGTCTCTCTCTCTCTCTCTTTTAATACAAAAGTAATGTTTCCAAGAACTTGTACGTGACACAGCTAAATTCATAAGCACTTGGAAAGTAAAATAATATTTCAATACAATCGCGGGTAGAAGACGAGTCTCACTTGCAAAACATAAGATATATTTTTCCTTTCATTAATAGGAAACATTACATAAGTGCTGATCCTGTAACCTAGAAGACAACCATCTTCATAAAGATAGCATACAAAGACCACTAAACATTTACAGACGTAACTTGTCATACTTTTCACTTGTTTGCAACAGAAACAAAATTATAGTTATTGTTGATCAGCAGTAAATCACTAACGCGTTCCGGATTTAATTGGCTGTAACGATTTGTGAGTAACATGACGGCTTTACTAAAGCATCTTTCACTAGGTGCGCTTGTTGCTGGTATTCATAAAATATGTCTTGCAACTGCAGCCAGGCCTGGCAGATCTGTTTATGTCTGCTTCACCACTTTAAGATGTCATCATCATCTCTGGGGTGCATTAAAATGTAGAGATCTACTTCATCTGGTGCAGATGATCTGTTGTTCCTCCATTCCTTGAAACGATCTGTCTTTCTGGGTGTCGATGACACAGTACTTGAAGGATCAATGATAATAAACAAAAGAGACAAGTAATACAGAACTGATGTGGAAATCATCGAAACGTCCCCGTAAAAACGAGGTGTTTTACGTTAATGAAATATTATACGAATTATAACGTTCCCGTTTCTCTATAATACACTATCCACTAACTATGCAAATATGATTATGTTAGTGATTGCATGTTGTACCTGCGTACGTGGCACACATTTGTCGCACATTGCTAAGAATTTCCTGCTTTTCATTTATTTCAAGCATATTAAGGTCACGGAAAGACGAACGAAGAAGCGTAGCAATTTTATGTCTGGAAGTGGTCACAATCTTCTCACAAATGAAAGTCAGGACTCGATTTTTAATCCTTTGTACCTTCTGTTATAAAATACATATCTGTTAGTATACATCAATTAAGCTACTTAATTATAAATTTATCGCGTATCATAATAAAACAATGCTTTTAACTGCAGTAATTAATCCCCTGACAGTCAGTGTCATTGACACTGCAAATTTGTTGCAGTTTGTGAAACCAAAGAAGAACTAACTGGACTGTCGGTTCTTTCTCGCCTTGTAATTCATCTGTGGCCTCTTTAAATGGTCTCAGAAAACGCGCAATTTTTCCTGCAAGCTCATTATCATATCCTCGCGATCTGTAAGCCGAGTCCTTTTCCGTCAGCAAAGCAGCAACTTGCTATACTGAGTGTGTAATGATTCCAGCGTAGTGTACAAGCTGTTCCAGCGTGTGCAGACCTCTTGTTTCAACGATGATTTCAAAGACGAGCAAAGGCCAGTTTTCTTAATGTACCTTACAATGCATTTTGCAGTATTTATTGTTGATGCGGTGTTCGGGGCATGATTTAACAAGACGTTATCTTCATCGAAAGTATGGCAAAGTGCTGTGTTTATACAATGATCAGCACAAGCAATCCTTTCGTGATTTTCCAAATCCTTTATTACCGGCGAAATGTCCCAATCAGCCATCCTCTCTTCAATTTCTTTCATAATATTTACTCCAGTCTTCTTAACATCCGGGATTTTTTATTGTAAATAAAACGTTGTTCACATGACGCCAATCTATGTTAATGTAATGTGTTGTAAGCGTCAAATAGTACACCTGATAATGCGAATCAGTCCACATATCAACTGTCACAGCACATGTTTTATTAATAACTTCCGCAATAACAGAAGGCATTATGATGTTTCGTATTGCATCAGCTTGTTCTTTGACATGTCTGCTTATAGTAGAGGGATGCAGCATGACATCTGCCACGTTAACTTCTCCGTAATGCGCACCTAGATGTATTAATTCTTGGCCTGGTTCTCTGAAACCTTCACCGGAAACAGCATTAAAAGGTCTCATATCTTTAGCACACATTGCAACACACTTTGCTGTAATACTATTTTTTATTGCTGCCGGTATCCCTGAAGGAGCTGTATCTTTGTGAGGTTTCTTGCAATTGTGTTTCTTTAAATGAGTGGTTCCCGACTGGAAACACAATAATGTGGAGCAGTTTATGCACGATACGTACTCAGTAGACGGACTGTTTTCGTCTACAATCAACAGAAATGCCCTTGGATTTTTAGACCTTCCAGTTTCTTCAATGTGTAAACATTGGTTTCAGTCTTACGTATTACTGCACTGGCTTCCTCACGCTGCATGATTACAGAGAGAGACACACCACAAATGAGACGCCCGTACTGGCTGCAGTCTCACACGGATAATGACACATGTAATGTGTTTGAAGTTATGTGCTGCGTATTCGGTCACGGCATCCATGCTCAGTCACTGGGACTCGTGCGGGCAGCCTATCGAGTTAGGATGTGATCGCCCCATCTCGTATTTTGTGCTCGCTTACTTGGTCATGCAGGACTCAAGAACAAGCGTCAGAGTAGGAACAGCCAAACACTGAGCTAACATTGCATATTCGGTATCTGGACGTGCGGTCCTTTGAATCCTGTACTGAAAGAGAATACTACACGTAGCTGAAAGGATGGATGTAACATCGTGCATTACAGAGCAGCGGCATCTGTCCTCTCAGTGAGAGCGTGTTGCGAGCACATTAGCAAGTTACTGCAGCGTTTCTTCCTCCTTGCCTGCGTGGAGTCGCTATGCAGCACTCACCCTCTCGACACCTCCTCTCTCCACCTGTCCCTATGTTAGGGTCTAGTGGCCATTATGCATTAGTGACGTCATGGGCTCCGCCTCCCACTACCCACCCGTGATTTACTCTCACAAAACTTTTAAATGACATCAGAGCAGTCGCGGTTGATGGAGCACACCGTTGTCTTTCGCTACTCACCTCAACCAGTGGAAAATAAAATGCAAACACTTTCAAGAGCAAGACTGGAGTATTGATATTTTATATTTCTAGTATTTGTTGCTGTATTAGTACCATTGAGTTTCAGTAGCGAATTTCTTCCAATCCATATGAGGCATCCAGCAAACCAGTACTTAACAGTATTGGTTAAAAACAGTCTTGGTTGGTACCGGAGGCCCCATCATATTTTGTTACTCGCTCCTGTGAACGGGAACGCGTTCTGCAGATCTTGGTGTCACTCGCGTCCATCTAGAAAAGACAATCTGAAGATGCCTAAATAAGGCGAAACGCTTTGTTGAAAAATGAAAAACTAAAATTGCAACCAAAACTGTTTTTAACCAATACTATCAGTAGTGAATGTTTGTCATTTTTCTCATGAGGATCACCCGCCACTCTAGAAGCTCCATATGAAGGATGATTCATTCAGCGGTGAGCACAGGGATGTAAAAAGTTTTACATTTGCTTCCCTTCTTAACGTGAGCGACAACTTCTTTTTCATACTTGTATTCTAGCTAAGTTCATTCGTATTCGTCTTCCTATTTCACCAACCAAATGATGTTCACTAATATTTATCATACATATACGGTTTGTAGGTTGCATTTCATTAAAAAAATTAGCATTTCATAGATTTTATTTCTTAAATGTTTAACATTTTGGAGCAATATGTATACGTTAATCTGTTTTGTCTTCAGACACTTACGACTTGTAATTTTCACATTGACTTACGTGTTTTAATACCGATAGTCTGACTTTACCAGAAAAAAGTGCATCCATCCTTCGCATCAGTGAACGCCATGAATGACAGTTTCCTTGCTGAATGATTCTGCAACGAAACCAACAAGTTTTCTCATCCGTTTCCTATCGAGGTGAAGGTTATGACTCTTAAAACCGTATTTGTCAAATGCACCAACAGGAACCAACCCAATTGTTGGCCCTCTAAGTGACAAAAGCAACTAATTGAACTCAATATTGATTCAACTGACTCAGCTTTTGGGACCGAACAGAAATTCTCTAAACAGGCACAAACTCCAAGTTGATACAACTCACTCAGCTCTTCAAGTGGAATCATGCATAGCGCCCCAAAATAATAGGAGACCCTTCCAAACGTAACTGAAAGAGCGTGGTACTATTATTCTTTCATATCAAAAAACTATCAGATACTGTTCTCTATCTGTAGCCCCTATTTTGCGATATCATTTCCATGGTTTTTTTTTATGACCTCCGACCACTTGATATATCTTGTTTCCGTCTAGCAACGTGTAGTTCAGAGTTCAGTGCCGAAAGTGTTCTGTCTCATTCTGCTGTTGTCGTGTTCTCTGCATGGAAAAGGCTCACCTGTCCGCAGGACACTATGTTCCCCCATCCCCCCTTAACCCCCTCCAGTTTTAAGAATCATCTGTAACAACAGCTGCACAGCACAATAAAGCTAACTTACCCACGACAGCGCAAACACTTAATGCTCACTTTTTTTTTCAAGCAATACAGATATATGTTCCATTTAATAAAAAGAAATTTTTGGACGTTATAGATTACAAAACACTTTTAAGTTATACCAATCTTGGTTATACAGTGAGTCTCAAGAGGAATCGGCAGTATTCAGTGACATGACAGGAACGAGCATTCGAAGCAAGAAATTCTAGTAGACACGTACTCTAAAGTGCATATCTTAAGAAACACGAGTTCTGGCTCATCTCTGCTTCTACTGAACATGTGCCCATAGCTTTTCAGGCATGCGTTTTAGAACCCATGTTACTACTTTTTTTGCTTGGAATGATCGTTCCTGTCATATCCTTGAGTATTGACAATTGCACCTGCAACACCCTGTATCGTCACTCATCAAACATTACATCGAAATTTACTGATCTTCGGAGAGCGATAAGTATGACTAAGAGAAACACATAAACGATACTTATGTCTCTGGTGTCTTAAGTCAATACAAATCCGAAAACGAAAGTTTCAGTTACCCTGGAACGAATTTTCGTTAAATAATACATGTAATGTTCATGAAATCTGACAGTTTGAATACACTAGAAGACGGCGTAGCCACATTGTCAGATATATAACATTTCTTCTGTCAGCTGTTTCGAGTTCCTGTGCCATTACACTGTGATAAAACGGTAGGTGAGACGCATCAGAATATTTACAGTACCGTATGTTGAATGTTGTTGTTGTTGTGTTCTTCAGTCCTGAGACTGGTTTGATGCAGCTCTCCATGCTACTCTATCCTGTACAAGCTTCTTCATCTCCCAGTACCTACTGCAGCCTACATCCTTCTGAATTTGCTTAGTGTGCGCATCTCTTGGTTTCCCTCTACGTATGTTGAATGTAAAACGAGCAAATCAAAGCAGCGGATGGTCAATATTGTTGTCAGTGTCTCATAATGATGATTGTGTTGTCACATATTGTTTCGATGTGACCATTTCTAAGTTTTAAGTAATTGACTCCAAACATAGCAAATGGTTACTTGCAGAAACTGCAGTAGCACAGTTACGTAAACTTGTTATGGACACGCACGGTGTGAAAATAAAATGTGAATATTACCCAATGAAACATATCTATTCTAAAAATGTCAGCTACAAATGGTCACAAATGTACTAATGTCTATCTCTTAAAAATTATTTTCAGGTTTGAATAATCAGGAGTTGTGAGAGTAAAATGGTATTCACGTTTTCTTAGAAGATGATATCAATGAAGATTACAAATTCAGTGTCTGGTTAAGTTGCTTATTTCACATCTCGTAATCATAAGCGAATGCGAAAAATGACACATTGCATCAGTGTTTAGACTTCTCATTAAACCGTAAGGGCTACTATAATTGGTTGCCTAAGTCAGTGAGTAGGTTGGCAGATGGCGAGGGCGTAGCACACATCTAGTGAGAGCTGCGGTGTTTATACTAACATTCGAACTGAAGAAAGCTACGTATTTTAATAGGTCGAAACTGGAGGCAGATGAACTTGAGGCCGCATGCTTCTCTTCAAAAACTGTTCCAAACGCATTGCAACGCGACATACTGTAACGAGGACCATAACTTGATTTTGTACGTCGGTGCAGGAAACAGCTGCCACTGAAGGAAATGTGTTGTCTGTTGCGCTTTTTTGTTCCGTCTCTGGAAATGGAGCTCGGAAGGAATTTTCCAGAGCCGTGACCTGCGATTCCTGTAAAGGAAGGTTATAGGTAAAATGTTGTATATTCTGACAGCGCAGCTCTCGACCGGCGGCTATTGAACCGCAGCACAGACAAGAAACTTACGTCACTGAGGTACGCCGAATGTAATATCCGACATCCGGCTCCAAAGGCACTACCGTCTCGAGAAAGCCTCCGACAGTGCCATAAAATGGAACTGCGTGTCGTCTTCGGGGGAGCAAAACAGAAAAGGCGGTCGGACGTAAGCTGTCTGCGCCGGCGTCCCCTGGGAGCTCGCCAGCAGCGGAGGGGCGGGGGCGGCCTCCCCTCTTATATCTGTTCGATTTGCAGCCGTGAATTATTAAGGCCGGTCCGCTTCCTCGGAGGCCGTACTGCCTCAGTTAATGCAGCCGGCTGGATTTGGGTGGGAGGAGGGGGGGGGGGGCTATCACTCGGCAGCCGCCACCGTTCCCAAGTTGGCTGCGAGAGGTCGCGGGGGGGGGGGGGGGAGGGGAAGGCAGCCCAGTTGGAGAGGAGAGGTGCTCGACGGGGTCTTGTTCAGAGGGCTCTCGCCGGAGTGCTCAACTTTTTAAACATGGCTAATCCAGCCTAACGGCAGTTCGCTCGCAGTTCTACGAGATGTTAAACTCGCGGCAGTGGGCAGCTCTCGCTCAGGAGACGCCAAATGGCTAGCCGAACCTCCGCGATCGGATGTCTCCCGCCCTAAAAAGGTCCAGGTTCACCTCTTTTCTCTGTAAACTGTGGTGGAGGGATTCGCTTTTCCCAGTAGAACGCTACGATTGCAGTACAGGTAATTACTCATCAAGCAGTGTGGTGCAGTGTTCTGTGCTGTACGTAGATTCTTATGTTCTACATCTACATCTACATGGATACTCTGCAAATCACTTTTAAGTGCCTGGCAGAGGGTTCATCGCACCACCTTCACAATCCCTATCATTCCAATCTCGTATAGCGCGCGGAAAGAACGAACACCTATATCTTTCCGAACGAGCTCTGATTTCCCTTGTTTTATCGAGATTATTGTTTCTCCCTCTGTAGGTCGGTGTGAATAAAATATTTTCACATTGTGAGGAGAAAGTTGGTGATTGGAATTTCGTGAGAAGATTCCGTCGCAACGAAAAACGCCTTTCTTTTAATGATGTCCAGTCCAAATCCTGTATCATTTCTGTGACACTCTCTTCCATATTTCGCGATAGTACAAAACGTGCTGCCCTTCTATGAACTTTTTCGATGTACTCAGTCAGTCCTATCTGGTAAGGATCCCATACCGCGCAACAGTATTCTAAAAGAGGACGGACAAGCGTAGTGTAGGCAGTTTCCAGTCTTTGGTTAGCCTTCCCCATAACATTTTCTATGTGTTCCTTCCAATTTAAATTGTTCGTAATTGTAAAACCTAGGTATTTAGTTGAATTTACGGCTTTTACATTAGACTATTTTATCGTCTAACCGAAGTTTAACGAATTCCTTTTAGCAGTCATGTGGATGGTCTCACACTCTTCGTTATTTAGGGTCAACTGCCAACTTTCGCACCATTCAGACATTTTTTCTAAATCGTTTCGCAATTTGTTTTGATCTTCTGATGACTTTATTAGACAATAAACGACAGTGTCGTCTGCAAAGAACCTACGACGGCTGCTCAGATTGTCTCCCAAATCGTTTGTATAGATAAGAAACAGCAAAGGGTCCATAACACTACCTTGGGGAACGCCAGAAATCACTTCTGTTTTACTCGATGAGTTTCCGTCAATTACTACGAACTGTGACCTCTCTGACAGGAAATACAAATCCAGTCACACAACTGAGACGATATTCCATAAGCACGCCATTCCACTACAAGCCCCTTGTGTGGTACAGTGTCGAAAGCCTTCCGGAAATCCAGAAATACGGAATCGATCTGAAATTCCTTGTCAATAGCACTTGTGAATGAAGAGCTAGTTGGGTTTCACAGGAACGATGTTTTCTAAACCCGTGTTGACTGTGTGTCAATAGACAGTTTTCTTCGAGGTAATTCATAATGTTTGAAAACAATATATGTTCCAAAATCTTGCTGCATATCGCCGTTAACGATATGGGCCTGTAATTTAGTGGATTCATCCTACTAACTTTCTTGAATATTGGTGTAACCTGCGCAACTTTGCAGTCTTTGGGTACGGATCTTTCGTCGAGCGAGCGGTTGTATATGATTGTCAGGTATGGAGCTAATGCATCAGCATACTCCGAATGGAACCTAACTGGTGTACCGTCTGGACCACAAGACTTTTATTAAGTGATTTAAGTTGCTTCACTACTCCGAGGATATTTACTTCTACGTTACTCATGTTGGCAGCTGTTCTCGATTCAAATTTTGGTATTTACTTCGTCCTCTTTTCGGAAGGCTGTGTTTAGTAAGTCTGATTTTTCAGCACAGTCTCTATTGCTATCACGCAGAGAAGGCATTGATTGTTTCTTGTCACTAACATAATTCACATACGCCCAGAATCTCTTTGGATTTTCTGCCAGGTTTCGAGACAAAGTTTCATTGTGGAAACTGTTATAAGCATCTCGCATTGAAGTCCGCGCTAAATTTCGAGCTTTCATAAAAGGTCGCCAATCTTGGGGATTTTGCGTCTGTTTAAATTTGGCATGTTTGTTTCGTTATTTCTGCAACAGTGTTCTAACCCGTTTTGTGTATACTTTCGTGATGTTCTGCAATACATTACTTATATAATTCTGAACCGGCTTTTAACTTACCATACCATCGTCAGCTGGCAGCAGAAAACAGCGATCACAGATAAAATCACAGATATAATAATACGTCACATTCACAGCTATTACTGAAACAGATACAAACATTTATAAAATAATGAAATACATAACATTTGCAATATAAGTGTTAATGCTCTTATGTTAACCCTAGGATGCATGGGGCCGAAAACACACATGGATGCATATGCAGGGCCTCCAAGGCCCTGCCCTAATTTAAAATGTTCCTCTTTTCGTATAATCATTCTTTGGATTTAAATTTATTTGTCAAATTTATTGTCATATTGAAAGATTCCTAAGATACAGTAACAGGATCTGGTGGGCCTCATTAACATTTTATTAATTTAAAAAAACTCTAAGTGTGAATTTTTATTAGTTACATCCATTTACATACAACATATACAAATAATGTTATTGATTCACTTATAAGTTGCAGTTTACATTTTATAACATTTATTACAACCAGTTTCTTCAATTAAAACATACTCATTATTCACAATATTATGTATATAGGCAATATTTAGACAAAAAGTTATTATTCATTGTTCACATAAAATTGCATTTTTCTTAGTTTTCAACATGTGACAAACAAGAAGCACAAAGAACGCCACTATGTTCCTTACAAATGTTGGTTTTACACTTAATGCATGTCATAGCACTTTTCCTGTGTTTATTATATGGACAGTAATTGCATCTTCTTTTTCCTGAAACAGGTAGTTGGTTCGGTAATATGACATCTTTTTGAACACCACATCTTTGCATGGCATCAACGATTTTCTTTGGAAGATTATGGATCTGAACACAAAGTTCCATTAGTGGTCTTATAATTTCCTCTGCTAAATCTCTTAGGAACATACGCCTTTTATCACTTCTTCCACTATGGTATATTAGATGTTGGGAGGAAAATAAAATTTCAGTGTTCGTTGTTGCGACGTCCATCATATTCATCCATAATGCAAATGGCCATCTTCTTGTTTGTCTCTTGCAAGTGTAATAAGGAATTTTCTGTTCCATTTGATCTACTCCACCCTTCGTAGGGTTATAGAACTTTATCATATCTGGTTTCTTTTTTGTATGAGTTTCATCAATGTTTCTGTCGTGATGCATTGTGCTAATGAGAACTACAGACTTTTTCTTTTTGGGAACATAACTCACCACTGTAATGTCACCTCTCAATGCAAACAAAGAGGAATGAATCACTTTTGAGGCAGATGGTTTCATCTCATTAGGAATTTCTGGTTTATTTGGTTTGATTGTTCCCACCACTGTAATTTGCTACTGAAGCATCTCTTCTGCCAGCTGCACACTAGTAAAGAAGTTATCAACAGTAATATTTTTTGCTTTTAGCAAGATCTTTCACCACATTCAACCCAAGATTTTTCTGAATAGGTTCATGGGGCTTCCTTCCCGTGTAAACAATTCCCTCTAAAGCATATGCAGATGTACCATCACATAACCAAAATATTTTTATGCCATACTTGGCTGGTTTAGAGGGCATATACTGGGTGAAGCTGCATCTTCCACGGAATAGGAGCAGCTGTTCGTCAACTGTGAGCGAATCATTGGGAATCATTCTATCTCTATACTTGTCAAAAAATAGTTCCCATACATAGCGAACAGTTGCAAGTTTGTCATCTGCAGATAGAGCGTCACAGGTACGCCTGTCATCAAATTTAATTATTCTCCTTATATCCTCGAATCTATTTACTGACATGGTGGCCTTATATGTAGGATTTGCCTTTTCATCCAAGAATAATTCTCTAACAGGGACATCCCAACTCTTCTCAACTCAGAAAGCAGTAAAAGACCAAGAAATCCCTCCATTTCAGCAAGCGAAACGTTTTTCCATGTTTTACCACGTAAAAAAGCCACTCTTCTGCCTTCAATATTTGTGCAGTTGACGATTTCCTCTAGTAGATCAAATAGTCCCAGGCATCCTTAGGTTTACAGGTTTTCAAACCATGGGCTGGACCAGGTGCCTTCTTTACGATATTATGGACAGGCGTACGAAAAGTTGCAGGAGGATCTAATTTCCAAATCGTTCCATTCCGACTAATGTTTGTGTGGTCTTCTATACCTTTTTGTGGTGGTTCTTCATTTTCAGACTCTGATGAAGTAATATTATCAGAAGGACTGTCATCTGCCTCAATATTCACATCTGCGGGTTCATTGGCTGATTCTTCACTACTTGCATCTTCAAAAATATTTCCTTCCTCGCAAGAATCATCTTCTTCAAACCACTGAGCCACAACACTTTCAAAATTAGCTGCATTTGCACGAACTGACTCTCTTGCTTTGCGTGTCGAAATCATAGTAAAAGGCGTGTCTCTCGAACAGCAGCTTGCGCAGCACTAAATGAGTCATACTCGTAACAATATGGGCCTTGCAGCAACAAACTAATTACAGTAACAATAAGGCTGACAAGAGCAGCACAGGATAACAATACTATGCAATAATAAAACATTTGATAACAAAAAGATCAATAATACACCGACATCGCCAACATGTGAAAGTAGTGTGTATAATTTTTTAGTTGTACTATTACTACTACAGCAACTGATGCTGTTGGCACTTCTGTTACTGGAAATACCACTACAGTTATTGTTGAATTAATAACTGCTCCCAAACAAATGTTGAAGACAATATAGGCCGAAGAACATTTATAAATGTGTGAGGGCTTCTGAAGCCCTGCTTATGCATTCACGGTGTATTGGTAAACGTATTGAATTATACAAAAAACTTAAAAAGGTTTCTCGTTCAGACTTGATAGGAGGAATGTCACAATGTTAGTGAAAGAGTACTGGAAAGCAGTTTGAAATAAAACAAAAAATTACATAATTTTTTTTAAAAATGAAGACATAGAAGGGCTTTGGAGGCCCTGTATATGCATTCTAGGGTTAAGCAGAAATCATTACACTGAACAACGAAACACAGAGTTATTCACGTTATCTAGAAACTGTAATATTCAAGAAAAGTTTATAAACACTACTTTCTTTTTCACCTCTGGTTAATCATGTTTCAATTACGCACATGTTATATTGCAATAATAAACTCTGTGTTATTTACACCTTTCGTTAAATGTAAAGATTTTCACATAACATTAAAGCATGGTTTTTCCATCTTCTTTATGAAACTGTATCGGTCAGCATAAAAGAAGAAGCACTTACCTTCAACACACCCTGTATTTTATTATTTCATATACATTGTGCATCTGCATGCTCAAAATCTGCGTAAGTCGCATGCGATTTTATTTATAGTTGCGACATTCAGTTTTGCTGATGACGGCCTAAGAAGCTGAGAGATCGTTTGTGATCAAATCAACACATAATGTAAGCGTGATTTATCCGTGTTTGTCCTTGTAACTGTGCAACTCAAATCCACAACCTCATGGTGGTTATATGGTAAGGTAGCCATCCATCCCCTATCCATGAAGAAGGTTCCGGTTTGCGAATGGAGGGGTTGGGTTCGAAGATAGGAGAGACAATGGACCCCTTACGGCAAACAGTTGTAGCAGCTGCAAATCTAGTGCTAAAGTGCCAAGACTGATAAGAATGTTCCGGGATGTCCTACAATATTCCATAAGGTCCGAGAACATTCTAGGACGTTCCAGAGAATGTTCGAGAACGTTCTCAGATGTTCCGTTATTCTGTTGTTGTGCGGAAACGTTCCATCTCAAAAGGGTGTACATAGGAGATGTTGAGACACAAACATCTGTATACATAAAGTGGATAAAAGAACAGTGAAAGTGACAGAGAGTCAAATAAATTTGCGTGAAATGAACTCCTTAAGGTTGTAAACAGAATATTAAGTAGAATGTCGGTCTGTTAAGTAACATCAATAAGCCGAAACGTAAAGGAGCAGAAGATCTCACAAGTGTAAACTCAGAATATGGAAACGGGAAGCACTACGAAGAAATGAAACAGATAATGAGTGAAAAACACATTTAGCTTCACAACGAAAAACAGCATAAATGGACTGAAATAAACAACAAAATTAAGTTAGAGAAGAGAACCGAGTGGGACTGTCAGCAAGCAGAATAAGCAAACTGCTGAAGAAAGAAGATTAAAAAATGAACTAAGTAGAGTTACAATGAGTGAGGTTCGTGAAAGACAATGATAACAAGAGTACACGAGAAGGGAGAGGCAGAAGCAGCAGAGGTTAAAGTTTGGCAGTTGAAGCATTTCATTTTGATCCACTATAGTGTACAACAAACTTACTAAATCCTGGAAAGATGCGGTGTCAAAAAATTCAGTACAGAAACACCAGGAATATGTTGGATGAGTGGAAAAACTCAATTGTCACTATTCAAATTGCCTACACGAAATTTTATTTCAGTTCCTGACTCAAAAAACTATGGAATCAAAACATTTTCTACAAACTATGAGAGAGTACAATGCTTGTTTTTAAATGACATCATTTGCTGGTACTTTCGTGAGCTGTGTAAATTGTTAATTCACTGCTGTGTTTTTGAGTGAAACACAAATCTATCACAGAGTGGGATGATTGTTGTTGTTGTTGTTGTTGTTGTGTTAGTCAGCCCGAAGACTAGGTTGATATAGCTCTCCATGCTACCCTATCCTGTGGAAGCCTCTTCATCTGCGAATAACTACTGCAACCTACAGCCTTCTGAATCTCCTTACTGTATTCATCTCTTGGTCTGTCTCTACGATTTTTGCATCCCACACTTCCCTCCAGTACTAAGCTGGTGATCCCTTCGTGTCGCAGAATGTGTCCTATCAACTGATCCGTTCTTTTAGTCGAGTTGTGCCAAAAATTTCTTGTCTGTTAGGTTCTAATGAGTACCTCTTCATTAGTTACGTGATATATCCGTCTAATCTTCAGCTTTCTTCTCCAGCACCACAGTTCAAAAGCTTTTATTCTCTTCTTTTCGAAACTGTTTATCGTCCATGTTTCACTTCCATACATGGCTACACCTTTAGGAAAGGATAAATAACACTTAAATCTATGTTCGATGTTAACAGCTTTCTCTCTACAGAAATGCTTTTCTTACCATTGCCAGTCTACATTTTATACTTCAACAACCATCAGTCACATTGCTGCCCAAATAACAAAACTTATCTACAACTTTAAGGGGCTCCGGAACGCCCTATACTTGCAATGTTAAAATAGTGCTTATAAATTACATCTTTCCTCACAAAGTATTTGAGGTACGAAGTTGAACTTTTTACAGATTATTTATTGGAATATGGGCTACAACTTAACACAGGGATTTTACAAAATTTTAGTTCAGTTATTAAAGATGATTTTTTTCAATTGTAATGAAAATTCACAACATTTTTTTTGCAATTTTTTATTTATATATTCAAAAATATACAGTTTTTTGGAAAAAGGCTGTGTTAAATTATGCAGAAGGTACTGTGTAACATTTACTGAAAGTTTGAAACAAATATGTTTGGAAGATCCTTAGAAAACATGTAATTAGTATGAGAAAATAAAAGTTTTGGGAATCGAGCGACAAAGATTGGATTAACTTTTTAGTGCATTCCAGGTCCATAGGATGGATTATCTTCATCCTCTGCAAACTCCTCCTCCAGCTTCCTCATGTTCCTCCTCATGTTTACTCTTGCTTGTATTTCTAGACTCTTTACAGCCCTGTCTGCAGCCCGAAGGCGTTCCTTGTCTAAAGCTCAGTTGCAGTTACTGCAACACTGTTCCAAAAGGTGGTCATGTATGAACACTTATCACATTTCAGTTGTATTTCACTAGCAAGTCCTACCTGCTTTATTATGGAGAGTTCCAGAACAACTTCACTACAATGAATACATCTTACACAGTTTGAAAAAATTCCTTTGAGAACCGACATATCAAATATTTCATTCACATCCGATTCGCCCATAAAACGTTCATAGTTTTCACTCATTGAACCAAGCTTCTTCTGTGAAGTGTTTTCTTTCCCACTTTGACTGCTATGGGCAGTTGTACTTGAGAGGTTAGGTTCACTCACTTGGTTATCGTCTTTATTGTTTACAGTAATAACACATACCTTTGGCTTTCCAACATTTCTCCTTTTCTTAAAAGCCTTCAGAGGATTTCTAATAACTTTACTTTTACTCGTTATTATACTTCAACAAAACAGAGACTCAAGAAACAGAATTAATTACGAATATTTTCGAGATAACGACAGAGTAAATAAACATGAAACAATCAACAATCACACCAGCGATATATATTGAACCATCACAGGTTAGCCACAACATATACTTTATCTCACATCACTAAAATGTACCTGATGAACACGGACGTTAATAATAACACCATTTGACAGCAGTTTAACAGCGCCACAGTCGGTCACGCCCATGTAGAACACATTTCAAAAAAAAATTTAAAAATAGTTGTAGTCTTCGGAATTGAATAAATTATATATCTATTAAAAGGTAATAGTCTGCAGATTCAGAAAACGCAAAAAAGTAAAAATTGAACTTTTCATGATTTCGAGCCTTTCCGCAGCCCCTTAAGTGTTTTGTTTCCATTCTAATTCTCTCAGCATCATCAGATTTAATTCAACTACAATCCATTATCCTTATTTTGCTTTTGCGGATGGTTATCTTCTATACTCCTTTCAAGATAGTGTTAATTCCATTCAGCTGTTCCACCAGGTCGTTTGCTGTCTCTGATAGAATGAAAATGTTGTCTTCATATCTCAAAGTTTTTATTTCTTCTTCCTGAATTATATAATGTCACTCCAAAATTTCCTTTCGTTTTCTTTACTGCTTGCCCAGTGTACAGATTGAATAATATCTGAGATAGGCTACAACCCCATCTGTTTTCCTTCTCAGACAGTGCTTCCCTTTCATGCCAGTCGACTCTTGTAACTGCCATCTAGTTTCTGTACAAGTTGTAAATAGAGTTTCGCTCCATGTCATTTTGACATGCTACCTTTACAGTTTCAAAGAAAGTATTCCAGTCATCATTGTCAAAAGACTTCTCTAAGTCTACAAATGCTAGAAATGTAAGTTTCCCTGTCCTTAACCTGCCTTCTAAGAGGTTCCTGCCTTCTAAGAGGTTCCTCACGTGTCGCGTGTTCCTACAATTCTACAGAACGCACACTGATCTTCCCCGAGTTCCGTTCTACCAGTTTTTCCATTCTTCTGAACAGAATTCGGTTAGTATTTTGCAGCCATGATTTGTTAAACTGATAGTTCGGTAATTTTCACACTTGATTCCTTTGGAATTGGAACTATTACATTCTTCTTGAAGTCTGAGGGTATTTCGCCATTATCATACATTTCGCAAACCAGTTGAAATAGTTCTGTAATGGATGTCTCTCTCAAGGCTATCAGTAGTTCTGAAAGAATGGTATCTACTCCAGAGGCCTTGTTTCGCCTCGTCCCTTTCTATTATACTACTTTCAAGTTCATCTCCTTAGAAGGACCTTCAATATATTCCTTCCACCTTCCAGTTTTACCTTCTTTGCTTAATATTGTTTTCTCATCTGAGCTCTTGGTACTCATATAGATGCTTCTCTTTCCTCCAAAGGCCTCTTTAACTACCTTTTCCTTAGTTAAGTACTCTTCCGAGTCGTTGCATTTGTCCTCCAGCATTCCTGATTAAACGTTTTGCACTTCCTGTCAATCCCATGTTTTACATATTTATTTTCGCTTTGTCTGTTTCATTTGCTGCATGTATTTCCTCCTTTCATCAATTACATTCAGTATCTCCTTTGATATTCTCGGATTTCTATTAGGTCTCGTCCTTTTACATATTTCATCCTCTGCTGCCTTCACTATGTCATCTCTCAGGGATACCCAATTGTTTTCTACTGTATTCCTTTCCTCTATTGTATATTGTAGTTAGTCGTTTTGCTTAATGCTCCCTCTGAAACCCTCAACACGTCCTTTCAACTTCCATGTCTCCATGTCACGTCTCCTTAATTTCTTACCTTCTTGCAATTTCTTCAGTTTTGATCTATCGTTCATAAGCAGTAAACTGTGGTGAGAGTCCACATCTGCCCGTGGAAAAGTCTTACAATTCAAAACCTGGTTCCTAACTCTTGTCTTACCATTACACCATCAGTCTCAGACATTCCGGTGTCTCTGGTCTCTTTCACGTGTAACATCTTTTTTCATGCTTCTTAAACCAAGTGTTAGCGGTGATTAAATTGGGCTCTGAGTTATATTATACCAGGCGACTTCCATTTTCATTCCTTTTCCCCAGTCCATAGGCACGAACTGTTTCCCCTGCTCTATTTTTTAGTATTTTCGAATTCCAATCACCCACCGTAATTAAATTTTCGTCTCCATTAACGGTCTCAATAAGTTCTTTTACACTTCATCACACATTTCTTCAATCTCTTCTGCATCTGCGGAGATATTTGGCATTCAACGTGTACTACTGTGGTGGGTATGGTCTTAGATACTATCTTGGCTACGATAATGCATTCACAATTCTGTTCATAGTAGCTTACAAACATCCACATTTTTTATTTATTATTAAACCTACTCCATCATTAACCCTATTTGATATTGTATTTACAACTCTGTTTTCACCTGACCAGAAGTCCTGTTCCTCCTGTCACGGATCTTCACGCCCATTATATCTAATTCAGCCTAATAATTTCCCTTCTTAAATTCTTAACCTACCTGCGTGGTTAAGGGATCTGACATTCCACACTGCGACTAGTAAAACGCCAGTTTCGTTTCTGCTGATAACGACATACTCCTGTGTATTTCCCGCCCGGAGATCCAAATGAGGGACTATTTTACCTCCGGAATATTTTGCCCAAGAGATGCCGTCATCATTTAAGCATATAGTAGAGATGCATGCCCACGCGAAAAATTACGGCTGTAGTAGCGCCTTGCTTTCAGCTGCTCTCAGTAACAGAACCGCTAAACTATTTTGCTTGACGTACAAGACCAGATGAGTCAACCATACAGAGTATTGCCCCTGCAATTACTGAAAAGGCTGCTGCCCCTTTTCAGGGACCACACTATCTGGCCTCTGAACGGGGACCCCTCACCTATGATCACTGTTACCATTGCCAAATGAATTTTATAAATTTCGCAAATCTATTTCACTGTCGACGAACAAAATGAAATCGATCAACTTTCTGCAGATATAAGTGGATTGATTAGGGAAATCACTGATGACGTGGATAGGATTTTATATTGGTACAATTAATTTTTTCGTGTGTTCAAATCAGCAGTCGATCAAATGGTAACCGCTCAGTGTAAAGTTGTGTTTGGATCCGACAAACAGCCCGGTGTATATTACGAACGTCGAAGTCAATGAAATTTCCATTGCAATTGTCGACAATGAGTACAGAAATCGAACATAATTATTAAACGAAAAGAAGAAGGGTAATAACATATCACAGAAACATATCATCCTTACAGCGCACTTCAGTATCCGTCCATCTTTATAAGATTAAAAGACGGTTAACTTTTCAATTTCTAATAAATAATCCTAAACACAGGCGTAGAAACAAACAGAAAAGAAACTTCAAAGAAATTTGATGCATGTTGCATATTTATCAAAGTCAACTTGGGATACAATCAAATTACCAATACCCGTCATTTGCTTCCACAGCTTTTGGTTGTACAAGCGGAACGAATAAAATTCAAAAGGCAGAACCAAAGGAAATTGTGTACAGAAGATTAGGTCCATTTGAGAGACGCAGTTACGAATGACCGCCATGCTGACAACATTTGAAATTTGCTGATTTTACCATCAGTTTACGTATGAAGCCCACACACATGCACTACTGCGCACAAGATGCCATGAGCTATCTAAGAAAACTTCTTGCCCTCTTTTATTCATAACATTCACTTACCATTCGTCATGGCCCGGGAGCTTAGAAGATATGGTTTATGGATAAGCTTCCATCAACCCCCACGACATAATGCTGGAGTTTTTCGACAGAAAAAAATGTGATTCATTCATGGCATAAAAATATCATATTTTTTAAACGGTTAGATGGTTGCTGTGCACAGTCAAGTGGCAGAAACGAGGATTACCTCAGTGATACGATTTATCTTGGTTACATGAAAAAATACGTTTGAATCAAAATGGTGAAGTAATTCGTGCTGGATTTCGAAATCAGGAAGAAGGTCCAAAGTGATACAATACAGTGAAAGACATGAGTCATTATCCATGCTGAATACTGAATAAAAATCCACCATTCATGAAAGAAGATAAGTGTACAAAAACACGTACAAGGTCATATTTACATGAGACGCAAAGAGTAGAAGTTGTGTATCCTAAACATAGAAGCAGAACTGCGGAAAATGTTGGTTTCACCGCTAAGATTCGAAAGTGAGGTAACCAAAAGAGAGAAGTGGAAAATCAGTGGTGATGCTATAACATCCGCTTCTCTCGAAAATATTTCAACGCCAATTCAGTACTTGAGCTCAATGAGACGAATTAAATTAGTATCCAAATATGCTAACAAACACAGTAATATCGCTGAATTCGCATTAACTAGAGAAAAATGAGAGCAACATTCGAAAGATGAAACACATCATTGCCAAATGGGTACATATATAAATTATAATGAAGGATTTGGCGAATACTGGATTTCCTAATAGGTGGTCGAGAACCAGCAGGTGTTCATTTTGCAGTGCATTTAGAAAATGGTTAGCTAGTTTATTTTGCAAGAGAAACTGCAGAAAGAATAGGGAGTAAGCCACATGTGACCATGTCACTAAGTGCATTTATCCAGCTTTGTCAAAGTAATCCATTTGTAACAACGTTGCTCTATGCTGACGCAGCGTCATATTATGCGAGCACATGAACTTAAAAAAGGACGAATGTTCTAATAAATAAAGCAGGGAATTCCAATCGAAGATGTCCAAGGAATCTTCAGAAATGCTGCACTGGGATGAGTGTACATGGCGTACTAGCTGAAACATGCATCAAAAAGGATATTGCTCTTGCACTGGCATCCTGTGGAATTGAGGCAACGTTAATAGAAGGGGGACGAACTGTTTATTTTGGTTCCAAACAATTATTCAATGTTACAGAACGCGAATTTGGACGAGATTAGCTTTTAAAATGGTGTAAAGGAATAATTTGAGATAATGGCGCATGGAAAGATCATTCGAAGCATTAGATAGAATACTAGAAACTCTCTGAGGGAAATCAGAGTTAATGGACAGTGCATTAGTTATACTTTCTGGAGAGTTTCGCAAACGCTTCCAATTATTCCAAAATCACCTCTAGCTGATGAAATCAGTGCATGGTTGAAGATATTATTTATCTGACCTCCAGTGAAGGAAGTAAACTTAAGAAAAAATGCGAAAGTTCAACTATCCAGTGATCAAGAAGCAAGATATTTTGAGAAAATCTCTTATACTGGTGAAAGTACTCACCCAATTGGTGCGTACCTGGCCAAATTGAACTTACTAACAACTTATGGTACATTGTCAACAGTGCAGATGAATTAATACATAAAGTTTATCTGATGATTGTTAAAATTACGCAGATTCAGATTGTTTATTTGAGAGAGCCATTTTAGCAATAACAAGAGAAGTAGCTGGCGATACTAATTTAAAAGTTATAAACATGATTCCTGAAAAGGCGGGAATATATAAATCAAATGATTCAGTGGTTGATGGAGATGAAAATGTTAATTTTATCACCGAATTTTTTAATATGTCGCAATTAACAGCTATGCCTTTAAATTGCTTTAAATTAAAATACGATTGTTTTGTTTGGAAATTTTATTCACCAAGTTTAGGTTATGGAACGAGAATGACAGTGCAGCAGTTAACAAGTGGTACACAAGCAACTGAAGTGAAAGAACCTTTAGAAAAGATAATGGAAAACATAATTTATTCTGAGGCTTCCTTTCATATGTACCAAACTGCCGTTTCTGTTCATAAGACTGCAATCTCCAGTAAGATTTCCATTTGGTACCACAGTAAATAAAGCACATGGACAAATGTATTATATTGTAGTTGTTGTTGTTGTGATCTTCAGTCCTGAGACTGGTTTGATGCAGCTCTCCATGCTACTCTAACCTGTGCAAGCTCTTCATCTCCCAGTACCTACTGCAACCTACATCCTTCTGAATCTGCTTAGTGTATTCATCTCTTGGTCTCCCTCTACGATTTTTACCCTCCACGCTGCCCTCCAATACTAAATTGGTGATCCCTCGATGTCTCAGAACATGTCCTACCAACCGATCCCTTCTTCTAGTCAAGTTGTGCCACAAGCTCCTCCTCTCCCCAATTCTGTTCAATACCTCCTCATCAGTTATGTGATCTACCCATCTAATCTTCAGCATTCTTCTGTAGCACCACATTTCGAAAGCTTCTATTCTCTTCCTGTCTAAGCTATTTATCGTCCACGTTTCACTTCCATACATGGCTACACTCCATACAAATACTTTGAGAAACGACTTCCTGACACTTAAATCAATACTCGATGTTAACAAATTTCTCTTCTTCAGAAACGCTTTCCTTGCCATTACCAGTCTACATTTTATATCCTCTCTACTTCGACCATCATCAGTTATTTTGCTCCCCAAATAGCAAAACTCCTTTACTATTTTAAGTGTCTCATTTCCTAATCTAATTCCCTCAGCATCACCCGACATAATTCGACTACATTCCATTATCCTCGTTTTGCTTTTGTTGATGTTCATCTTATATCCTCCTTTCAAGACACTGTCCACCCCGTTCAACTGCTCTTCCAAGTCCTTTGCTGTCTCTGACAGAATTACAATGTCATCGGCGAACCTCAAAGTTTTTATTTCTTCTCCATGGATTTTAATACCTACTCCGAACTTTTCTTTTGTTTCCTTTATTGCTTGCTCAATATACAGATTGAATAACATCGGGGATAAGCTACAACCCTGTCTCACTCCCCTCCCAACCACTGCTTCCCTTTCATACCCCTCGACTCTTATAACTGCCATCTGCTTTCTGTACAAATTGTAAATAGCCTTTCGATCTCTGTATTTTACCCCTACCACCTTCAGAATTTGAAAGAGATTATTCCAGTCAACATTGTCAATAGCTTTCTCTAAGTCTACAAATGCTAGAAACGTAGGTTTGCCTTTCCTTAACCTTTCTTCTAAGATAAGTCGTAGGGTCAGTATTGCCTCACGTGTTCCAACATTTCTACGGAATCCAAACTGATCTTCCCCGAGGTCGGCTTCTACCACTTTTTCTATTCGTCTGTAAAGAATTCGCGTTAGTATTTTGCAGCTGTGACTTATTAAACTGATAGTTCGGTAATTTTCACATCTGTCAACACCTGCTTTCTTTGGAATTGGGATTATTATATTCTTCTTGAGGTCTGAGGGTATTTTGCCTGTCTCATACACCTTGCTCACAAGATGGTAGAGTTTTGTCGGGACTGGCTCTCCCAAGGTTGTCAGTAGTTCTAATGGAATGTTGCCTACTCCGGGGGCCTTGTTTCGACTCAGGTCTTTCAGTGCTCTGTCAAACTCTTCACGCAATATCATATCTCCCATTTCATCTTCATCTACATCCTCTTCCATTTCCATAATATTGTCCTCAAGTTCATCGCCCCTGCATAGGCCCTCTATATACTCCTTCCACCTTTCTGCTTTCCCTTCTTTGCTTAGAACTGGGTTTCCACCTGAGCTCTTGATATTCATGCCAGTGGCTCTCCTTTCTCCAAAGGTCTCTTTAATTTTCCTGTAGGCAGTATCAATCTTACCCCTAATGAGATAAGCCTCTACATCCTTACATTTGTCTTCTAGCCATCCCTGCTTAGCCGTTTTGCACTTCCTGTCGATCTCATGTTTGAGACGTTTGTATTCCTTTTAGCATGCTTCATTTACTGCATTTTTATATTTTCTCCTTTCATCAATTAAATTCAATATTTCTTCTGTTACCCAAGGGTTTCTACTAGCCCTCGTCTTTTTACATACTTGATCCTCGGCTGCCTCCACTACTTCATCCCTCAAAGCTACTCATTCTTCTTCTACTGTATTTCTTTCCCCCATCCCTGTAAATTGTCCCCTTATGCTCTCCCTCAAACTCTGTACAATCTCTGGTTCTTTCAGTTTATCCAGGTCTCATCTCCTTAAATTAACACCTTTTTGCAGTTTCTTCAGTTTTAATCTACAGTTCATAACTGATAGATTGTGGTCAGAGTCCACATCTGCCCCTGGAAATGTCTTACAATTTAAAACCTGGTTCCTAAATCTCTGTCTTACCATTGTATAATATATTTGATACCTTTTAGTATCTCCAGGGTTCTTCCATGTATAGAACCTTCTTTCATGATTCTTAAACCAAGTATTAGCTATGATTAAGTTATGCTCTGTGCAAAATTCTATCAGGCGGCTTCCTCTTTCATTTCTTAGCCCCAATCCATATTCACCTACTATGTTTCCTTCTCTTCCTTTTCCTACTGACGAATTCCAGTCGCCAATGACTATTAAATTTTCGTCTCTTTTCACTACCTAAATAATTTCTTTTATCTCCTCATACATTTCATCAATTTCTTCGTCATCTGCAAAGCTAGTTGGCATATAAACTTGTACTGCTGTAGTAGGCGTTGGCTTCGTGTCTATCTTGGCCACAATAATGCGGTAACTATGCTGTTTGTAGCAGCTTACCCGTATACCTATTTTTTTATTCATTAGTAAACCTACTCCTGCATTACCCCTATTTGATTTTGTATTTATAACCCTGTATTCACCTGACCAAAAGTCTTGTTCCTCCTGCCACCGAACTTCACTAATTCCTACTATATCTAACTTTAACCTATCCATTTCCCTTTTTAAATTTTCTAACCTACCTGCCCGATTAAGGGATCTGACATTCCACGCTCCGATCCGTAGAACACCAGTTTTCTATCTCCTGATAACGACGTCCTCTTGAGTAGTCCCCGCCCGGAGATCCGAATGGGGGACTATTTTACCTCCGGAATATTTTACCCAAGAGGACGCCATCATCATTTAATCATACAGTAAAGCTGCATGCCCTCGGGAAAAATTACGGCTGTAGTTTCCCCTTACTTTCAGTCGTTCGCAATACCACAACAGCAAGGCCATTTTGGTTAGTGTTACAAGGCCAGATCAGTCAATCATCCGGACTGTTGCCCCTGCGACTACTGAAAAGGCTGCTGCTCCTCTTCAGGAACCACGCGTTTGTCTGGCCTCTCAACAGATACCCCTCCGTTGTGGTTGCACCTACGGTACGGCTATCTGTATCGTTGAGGCACGCAAGCCTCCCCACCAACGGCAAGGTCCATGGTTCATGGGGGTATTAATTTTAAAAAATCATGTCTATAATGAGAAACCCAAAGAATTTGTATATCTGCTCACCAAATAATATGAGAAATATAGTTCAAAAGGAAGTATTGTAATAGAATAAATTAATGAAATATGAAACAACGTGAAAACGGAGCAGATTCTTCTTTTATTAAATTTAAACTGCTTATATTGAGGGTATGATGATGTAGTAGCGGTTTATAATTTTTGTATTTCAAGTTTCATTTTTTAAATTCAAAAGTAATTCTAGTTTACTGCCTTTGTTTGACCAAAGAGACAATAACTCCAAGAACATACAAATAAAAAGCCCACCTGCGGCCAGTCACTGAGTCTTGTGTCTTGAGCTAACTTTGATTTCTCCATTGTGCACCATAGTGATTGTGCAATGGTAGCTGTTATCTTTGTGTCTGCTGCTACCCTCGGTTTCCCTGTTCTGCACTGTACTGGTTGCGTGGTGGCAGCTGTTGAAGCTGTGGAAATGTGTTAGATGCGCACGCTATCACATCGTGGTGGTCACCAGATCAACTTCCGTTTCTTTCGCATCAGCGTATATGTCAGGGGAAAGTAATAAAGATTTTTCTATACTTTTCTTGAGCTTTTACCAATATTCTTGAACGTAGAGTGTTCTGGAATAATTTAGATTTTTCTAGTGTGTGCTAGAAACTTCCAGAGTTTTCTTTAAAGTTCTAGAATATTTTTGGATGTTTTGGAATATTCTCTGCTGTTCTGGAATGATCTCGGTCTTATACAACTGAATCAATAAGAGATAGAAAGAATATTTTTTCCCATATTAGGGTATTATTGAGTACTTAACTGGATTTAATAATATTTAAGAGGATTTTTGGGCAATCAAGAGTAATTTCGAGCACACTAAAATTTTTACGATTTATGAACGTTCATTTTTATGATGTTCACAAGTGATCTGCAATATTCTCCGAAAAGAAATAAAATTGAAAACCAATTAAGTCCACGGGAGGCGGATATTTTTCAGACAGCAAACAATATTTAGCAGATCATCAGGAAAGTGTTTCACCTCTCAGTCATTGTCATATTTGTCAAGCATTGGCAGAAAATTAAATTAACGTTATCTGTATTAGTTACTAGCGTCAGCTCGATTTACGTATGTAATTTTTTATTAGGGAGAAACCGGACTGCTTTTGTAGGAGTCAAAGGACATGAAAAGGAGGCTGTAATTGAGAAGTGTGTGAGACAAGTTTGTAGCCTATCCTCCATGTTATTCATTCCGTAAATTGAGCAAGCAGCAAGGGAAACCGAAGATAAATTTAAAAAGAGAATTAAAGGTCAGAGAGAACAAAATAAAAAATTACTTTGGCCGATGGCACTGTATTTTTTTTTCAGGAGCAGCATAGGTCTTGGAAGATCAGTTAAA
Organism: Schistocerca serialis cubense; assembly: GCF_023864345.2. Classification (NCBI taxonomy): domain Eukaryota; kingdom Metazoa; phylum Arthropoda; class Insecta; order Orthoptera; family Acrididae; genus Schistocerca; species Schistocerca serialis. Next base: position 313,681,992 of record NC_064643.1, read on the forward strand.
CGAAATGGACAGCGTCTTGAAAAGATGAAATCCAACAAAAGTAAAACAAGTATAATGCACGATAGCCATACAAGACGACGCTGAGCGAATTAGTTTACGCAATGAGTCATCAAAATAGTAGACCTGTTAAGCTGTCTGATAATTTAAGATGGCCAAAACAGAGACTACTGGCAACAGCAACAAAAGCGTTTCTAAAAAAGGGAGATTTGATAACATCTAACTTACATTTAAGTGTCAGGACGCCTGTTTTAAAGGTATTTCTAAAGCGAAGCCTTGTTCATAAGTTAAACGAAGACGAAGAACAAACTAGACAAGGAGGGAACAGGCAGTTTTCAAACGTGGTCATACAGAAGAAAACTGAAGGTTAGATGCGTGGCGCAGGTAATTTTTGAAGAGATAGTGAATCAAACATATGGCAAAACTTCACTAAAACAAGGGCCGGCTGATTGTACAAATTCTCAGACACGAAGGAATTGTCAGTTTGGTAGTGAAGGGAAGTTGTTGTTGTTGTTGTGGTCTTCAGTCCTGAGACTGGTTTGATGCAGCTCTCCATGCTACTCTATCCTGTGCAAGCTTTTTCATCTCCCAGTACCTACTGCAACCTACATCCTTCTGAATCTGCTTAGTGTATTCATCTCTTGGTCTCCCTCTACGATTTTTACCCTCCACGCTGCCCTCCAATACTAAATTGGTGATCCCTTGATGCCTCAGAACATGTCCTACCAACCGATCCCTTCTTCTGGTCAAGTTGTGCCACAAACTTCTCTTCTCCCCAATCCTATTCAATACTTCCTCATTAGTTATGTGATCTACCCATCTAATCTTCAGCATTCTTCTGTAGCACCACATTTCGAAAGCTTCTATTCTCTTCTTGTCCAAACTATTTATCGTCCATGTTTCACTTCCATACATGGCTACACTCCATACGAATACTTTCACAAATGACTTCCTGACACTTAAATCAATACTGGATGTTAACAAATTTCTCTTCTTCAGAAACGCTTTCCTTGCCATTGCCAGCCTACATTTTATATCCTCTCTACTTCGACCATCATCAGTTATTTTGCTCCCCAAATAGCAAAACTCCTTTACTACTTTAAGTGCCTCATTTCCTAATCTAATTCCCTCAGCATCACCCGACTTAATTAGACTACATTCCATTATCCTTGTTTTGCCATTATCCTTGAAGGGAAGTAAGCAGTGCAAAAATTGTAGACGGGGAGACCGAGATTTTATTACAGTAATCACGCTAAAATCGATGGAATTTGGAAGTTACGCAGAGGTTAAGGGCCTTGCTTACGATAGTCAAGTTTGGAGAGCTGCAACAAGGCATTCTTCGCACTGAAAACAACAACAGTAACATAATTTATTACAGCTTGCTCAAAATGAGCAGTAACTTCAGAATGTCAGAATCAGGTTTATTATGTTATCGGCCAATAGAATGTGTTTCAAATACGTAATACCTTAGATGATTATAGAACCTAAAACGGCGTTTAGACCATCGATATAAAGAACCAGATGCGAGAGCAAGGATATTTCTGAATGGATTTCTAGCTGCCCGATTCTAAGAAATATACTGCGTAAGACGTTATCGCAATAGTCTTGGTATATAGCACTCAAATTTCCTTGGAAATATCAAGGTATATGGGAAAAAACGTGAGATGTTATAGAGCTGTTGATTTACAACACTACTCATCAAAGGAAATCCATCTATGGGAAAAGTGAGTTGACCTTTGTTTCATGTGGAGCAGCTTCAAATACTTTGGAATGGTTGCGTTGTATGAAGTATATCCAACTGAATACCAGATCCTTTTAGGAGGAAATTACATAAACTCATTTAGAAGGAAAGGCGTTGTATTCCATACTGAAGTTGACGTATAAATACTTCGCAAATTGTCACTCTTATGTTCTTTGTTCCTATATCAAATAATTTACACGGAGAAGTTGCAATTTTTGTTTAAAAAGCGTCTACTATGTTATTTTATCCATACAGTGAAAACAGCCACTCCACAGATGCGTGTGCTGAGAACCTGATTCAAAATCCGTACTGCAGAAGAGGCGGCATAATCTTTAGAAGAGACAGTTGTTGATCCAGAGTTTGGGGTCTGGCCTGCTCACTATTTAGTTGATCAATATACTGCGCCTGTGCTTATGCAATGACTTTGGTAACGGGCTGGTCTTCCATATAACTTTTCAACTCAGAATTTTGTGGAAATTAAATTAAATTAACCAAACATTGTTAATTAGATGCCAGTAACGGTTCAGTAAGATCTGTTTTCATTATTCCCTTCTAGATATTAATTCCAAATGTTAGGATAGGACAACGAGTCTCCAGAGGTCGCTGTGGAGGGGGAAGAGGGGACAACGGAATGAGGGAAGAAAATCTTTTTATTAATGATTTGTGACAATATGTTGCAATGTCCGCCACGCAGCATCATACAATGAAGAGCCAAAGAAACTGGTACACCTACCTAATTTCGGGCAGGGCCCCAGCGAGCGCGCAGGAGTGCCACAGCACGACGTGGAATGGACTCGAATATGTCTGATATAGTGCTGGAGGGAACTGACACCACGAACCCTACAGGGATGTCCATAAATCCGCAATAGTACGACGGGGTGGACATTTCTTCTGAACAGCACGTTGCAAGGCATCCAGATACGCTCAAATGTTTCAAATGGCTCTGAGCACTATGGGATTTAACTTCTAAGGTCATCAGTTCCCTAGAACTTAGAACCACTTAAACCTAACTAACCTAAGGACATCTCACACATCCATGCCCGAGGCAGGATTCGAACTAGCGACCGTAGCGGTCACGCGGCTCCAGTCTGTAGCGCCCAGAACCGTACGGCCACCCCGGCCGGCGATATGCTCAATCATGTTCATGTCTGGTGAGTTTGCGGGCTAGCGGAAGTGTTTCAACTCAGAAGAGTGTTCCTGGAGCTACTCTGTAACAATTCTGGACGTGTGGGGTGTCGCATTAACTTGTCAGAACTGTCCAAGTCCGTCGGAATGCACGATGGACATGAATGGATGCAGGTGATCAGACAGAATGCTTACGCACATATTTGGGGTCTCATAACATTCCAAATGCATACATCCTACACCATTACCGAGCCTCCACCAGCTTGAACAGGCCCTTGCTGACATGCAAAGTGTATGGATTCATGATTGGCTCCATACCCCTACACAGTTTGAAACTAGACTCGTCTGACCAAGCAACATGTTTCCAGTCATTAATAGTCCAGTGCCTGTGTTGAAGGGTCCAGGTGAGGCCCAAAGCTTTGTGTTGTGCAGTCATCAAGGGTACACTAGTGGGCGTTCGGCTCCGAAGGCCCATATCGATGATGTTTCATTGACTGGTTTGCATCTTGACACTTGTTGATGGCCTAGCTTTGAAATCTACAGCAATTTGCGGAAGGGTTGCAGTTCTGTCAAGTTGAACGATTCTCTTCAGTCGTCGTTGGTCCCGTTCTTCCACGATCTTTTTTCCGACCGCAGTGACTTCGGAGATTTGATGTTTAACCGGATTCCTGATATTCACGGTACCCTCGTGAAATGGTCATACCGGAAAATCCCCACTTCGGGGATGCTGTGTCCCATCGGTAATGCGCTGACTGTAACACCACGTTCAAACTCACTTAACTCTTGATAACTTACCATTGTAGCAGCATCAACCGATCTAACAATTACGCCAGACACGTGTTGTCTTATATAGTCGTTGCCGACCTCAGTGCCGCATTCTGCCTGTTTACATATCTCTGTATTTGCATACGCATGGCTATACCAGTTTCTTTGGCGCTTCATTGTATATCGGCGTGGGGGTGGGGGATGGGATACGGGAAAGACAGTTGCCGACGCAGTCATGGCGCGTAACAATGGTCACGGAATAAGAGATAGGACGTCCACTACAAGCCATTGTTTGTTGTAAAATGAAGACAAAACGTTGATTTTATAGAGGCAGTCGTTGTTTTGTATTGATTCTCGTCTCACCAGTTATCATTCCGTCATGCTCTTGCAAATACATTAAAAGGTTTAAAGTCAGGTTGGATTTTTTTAAAAATATGAGGCCCATGCCCTGTAATACTTTTATCACGATATACACTGAAGAAAGACGCACCACGAAGGAATAATACGAACGGGACGGAAATCAGTAGACATGATGTACATGTACAGACAAACAATTGACTACAATTTCTGTGGTGGCCGAGCGGTTCTAGGCGGAACCGCGCGACTGCTACGGTCGCAGGTTCAAATCCTGCCTGGGGCATGGATGTGTGTGATGTCCTTAGGTTAGTTAGGTTTAAGTAGTTCTAGGGGACTGATGACCTCAGATGTTAAGTCCCATAGTGCTCAGAGCCATTTGAACCACTACAATTTCTGAAAGAACTGAATGATTTAATGAAGAGAAAGTGCTTCACAAAAATGAGCAAGTCAATAACAAGTTGATTCACCTCTGGCCCTTATCCAGGCAGATATGTCCTCCTGTTGGATATCGTGTCAAGTTCTCTCCCTTTGGCGCGTTAGATCATCCAAATCCCGAGCTGGATGGAGCGCTTTCCATTAATGCTCCAAACGTTCTCAGTTGGGGAGAGATGCAGCGATCTTGCTGGCCAAGATATAGTTTGGCGAGCATGAAAACAATTAGTAGAAACTCTCACCGTTTGCGGACTGGCATCATCTTGATGAAATGTAAACCCCGATGGCTTGCCATGAAGAGCAACCAAACTGCATGTAGAATAACGTCGACATACTCCTGTGCTGTAAGATTCGCGAGAAAGACAAACAAAAAGTTCCTGCTATGAAATGAAATAGCTTCGTAGACCATCGCTCCACGAGTCGGGCTGTATGATAATGATGATGTTCGGTTTGTGGGGTGCTCTACTGCGCGGTCATCAGCTCCCGTAAAAAGTCTCAAGTTTTACACAGTACAATTTTTACACAGTCCAGTCTAGCCACTGTCACGAATGGTGATGATGAAGACGAAATGATGAGGACAACACAAACACACAGTGTTCAGGCAAAGAGAATCCCCAACCTGGCAGGTGAATCGAACCCAGGACCCTGTGATCCGGAGGCAGCAACGCTAGCCACTAGACTACAAGCTGCTGACGGACTGTATGATGGGCAACAGTCAGATTGATATCTCATCGCTGTTTAGGGCGTCTGCCGACATGTCATCAGGGCTCAGCTCGAAGAGGGGCCCATCACTGAAGACAATTCTACTCCAGTCAATAACATCCAGGCCGAAGCCGTGTCTGGAGACGCTCCCGACAGTGGTGGGATACCAGTCTGACAGTCGTCTACCTTAGGGCCGGCCAACCAAGAGTTATAGGCTGGGGCGCCATATCATTTCACTGCAGGACCCTTTTGGTTATCCATCTGTGACACACTTACAGCACATCGGTACATCGGCGATATTCTACACCCCGTTTTGTTGCCTCTCGTGCCAAGCCATCCTGGGCTTACATTTCATCAAGACACCGTCTGCCTGCACATGGCGAGAGTTTCTACTGATTGTCTTCGTGCTTGCCAAACCCACCCTAGCAAGCGAGGTCGCCGAATCTCCCCGCAATTGAGGACATTTGGAGCGTTACGGGAAGGGCCGTCCAACCAGCTAGGGTTTTGACGATACAACGTACCAGTGGGACAGAATTTGGTACGATATCCCTCAAGAGAACATCCAAGGACTCAATCAATGCCAAACCGAATAACCACTTGCATACGAGGAAGAGGTGGACCAAAGGGTTTTTGACTTACTAATTTTGTGAAGCACTTTCTCCTGAACAAATAATCCAGTTTTTTTCTGAGATTGTGATCATTTTCTTGTCTGTACATGTACAACACATCTACCGATTTCTGTCCTGTTCGGATAATTTCTTCATGGTGAATGGTTTTTTGTCGTAGAGCGTATTTTAGTAGTCTTTAGCAGATCGTCTTTCTTTTGTTTATTTATTATGCTTGGAAGTATGTTCATTTCGTGTTCAGTTTATGAGTATGCCTTTTGAAGTATGCCGGTAAATGAAACAATGAAGAACGACAGCTATGTTCTCTTTGTTTCGCGATGGAGTATTCCTTGCATATTCATAGGGAGCGAAACATTATGTAGGCACGTTCTAAAAGTAGGGTCCAAGTTCGACTTTTATACCGGTAATTTGAAAATTCTAGGTGGCTTTTGTATTTCAATCTCTTATGATGCTTTCTTATCGAAGATAAACCACAATTTTTTACGACATGCTAGGGAACTGATAACTTTGAAACAAATTTAATCATGCATATAATAAAGGAACCGCCACACTGACGGCCACGCCTGTTTCTTAATTTATTTTTATAAGACTTTATTTCTTCACGTTATGTGTAGTTCTGTATGGTTATACCTCATCCAGATGAACAGTTCTCTGCAGTTAATTTTTCTTCCAATCTGCTGTTGCTAGGTTCTGATTTGGCATTTACTTCAGTCAGTTCTTTGGCATATCCTGTACCGAACGTCGACCTCACTCCATGTTTCTGTTAGATACTACTTTAAATAATTATTACTCAACATAACTTATTACAATTTGCAACGCCGCCATGATGCAGCCTCTGTGTGGGTCTCTGCGTCTCTTCTGCCACTCGGTTGATAAAGCACGACCTGGTGTGGGTTTCTCTCTTCGTTTGTATGTGATGTTTCTGTAATGTTTTATTCCCTTGACTCTTTTCATCAATTTCGTAAATATATAGATGACTCCTAATATTCTCATGTCTTACGTCGTCTTACCTGGTAACTCCTCAGACTTTCCTGAAAAATCTCATTTTTACTGTTTGTAGTTTACTTTTACATGTTGTTTAGGGGTCACGAGTCACATCTACATGGTATTACATGTGTAGCTCTCGTTTTAGAAAATTTTAATTATGTTCTCTCCTGTATTTTTTTGGAATGCTTTGTTTATTAATTCGCTGTTTATTAATTAACCGACTTTTCAACGTCGTTTTCTGTATCATTGTCCATGTAATATTCATTTCCCATGACGAGCTATGATTTTAGTTTTCTTATTTAGTATACAAAAACCAATATCACGTTTTCCCTAAATAGTTCCTCATTTCTTTGCGACAGCTTCCCTGCCGTTCCCAGGCCTGCCATTCCGCGAGAAGACAGCCTTACGGCTCTTGGAAGGGATGTAATGGCAAGCACGGTTCTCTGCGATGTCTGTCTTCGCTGCTGCTCGTATCAGTGTGGCACCTTATTACCAACACCCATCATTTGCTGAGCGACTCAGTCGTAATTTAAAATCGGCGCTTATTATTTTACACTATCAATCCCAGGAAAAGTGGTTCCATTCTATCAACAACCTTGCCTTTAAAACGTTTGGATCCCTGCGATGTCTAATCTCGCTGGCTGTTCCAGATGCGAACAGTGGCCGCTTTACTGAGGACGGAGGTCTGGTCGCCGTGTTGTGATCGGTGATCGTTTACCTTGAAGAGGGTGGTTGGTTGGTTGTTTTGGGGAAGGAGACCAGACAGCGAGGTCATCGGTCTCATCGGATGAGGGAAGAATGGGGAAGGAAGTCGGCCGTGCCCTTTCAGAGGAACCATCCCGGCATGTACCTGGAGTGATTTAGGGAAATCACGGAAAACCTAAATCAGGATGGCCGGACGCGGGATTGAACCGTCGTCCTCCCGAATGCGAGTCCAGTGTCTAACCACTGCGCCACCTCGCTCGGTTTGAAGAGGGTGCCTACATCATTTTGAGTCACTGTTTCCCTCTGCCTCTGTGATCGGGGTTTGCGTCTTCTGAGGCAGCACAGTTCCAACTCCTGCTGTCTTGATTGATGGATGTCGTCCTGCCAGCATTCCTTATTTCACCAAAGTCCAGCTTAGGTAATAAATGGCCTGCACCTAGTTTTACGCGTGTCTACGTGCTGGATGCGATTCACGAAAACCCCTCTTGTTTCACTGTGCGCTTGTCACTGGAGTTTCTGGCTCTCGCCCATAGCTTTGGGTAGCATTCGCTAGTGGCCACAACTCTGGCCTGTGTTCTTATTGTAGATCAGGACTACTGGTAATCGGGATATGCCCTAGTTATTTCTAAGACATCTGTAAATGGCACATATTGTACCCAGTTCTAGTTACATTTTTACATGATTAAGCATAAATATTGATTCTTACGTGTTGAAACTGTTATAAAACACTTCTGTCACCTGCAGTTGTCTGTTATCTTGGAAGCACTCGTGAGCTAGACGGTCATACAGTTTCTCTTTCTTGAAGTTCACTTTACCGAGGTCAACTACCCGGATGCTATCTGTATTTTATTCTTGTTCGATGGTTTTAATGTGTATCCAGTGCATGTTTTAGTGTGTGGGCTGAATCAAGCAACTGTGTGAAGATTGGGCTGAATACCAGTCGGTAATGTTTTGTTGGCTAATGAATTCACTTTTAGCTCGCTGACTGCTGCTTTGAATCTGTGAATCAAATGCATCTGGTTTCTTCCCTGTTGTGATTTTTTGCTGTGAAACCTTTGAACGACAGTAACATTCATTTCCATCTGAAAGTAAAAGAGTGTCTGAATCAAAGTTTTTAGGAATCCTAAATTTACCCTTAAATATTTGAAGTGTCATACAAATTGTGATTATTCTGACGCTTCTTTTACATTAAACAGTTATCTGAATACCTCTGGGGTAAACTTTTAAATGATTATGAAATTTAAGAACCGGCCAAAAACTGAATTGTGACTAAGTATCTGTGTGACAGGTGAATTGTTACAATTTTCTGCAACTTAATCGTTTATTACTGTTTACGTAATTTAATATCGTCGATGGGAAAGGAAGATCCAGATCCATGGACCCTGCCACTTCAAATAATTCGTATGAAAGCCCTATCAAACAATCATTGCCGTTGTCTGTAATCTTGTACTTTAACGAATTGAACTCCGATTCCAAGCTGTTATTGCCAGTGATAGAGAAGGCACAAGAAAGGGAGAGTGATGTGTGTTAGGGTACTGTCGTATCTTCTATGGTCCCTACCTCCAAAGGGATGTTTATTCCGACATGAAATTGTGGAATTTATGGACCTCTTGTTTACTGCGTGGCCTCATATAACGAATTGTTCATCCACATAGCGAAGGCAACTTGGTTTATGCAGCTCGTAACTTAATGTGTTTTGAGCAAAATGTCAGCTGCTACTGCCGACAAAGATGAATCATTAGCAGCATCGTCAGATTTCTCAGAAAATTCTCCTTTATATTTAAAATAGCTCGATGATTGAAATAATTCGACTAAGTGACACACATCTGCAGCGTAATTCCCCTTAAGATCACGGTCGTATCTGATACTGGTATAATAGGAAAAAAAAATGTTTCCAACAATCGAAGAATTTTCACGAAATTTGTTTGAAATTCCGAAAATGCAAAAGCAATGCCGATGATAATGACATAAAAACTGTGTTACATCTCTTTCCTTTGAAACATCCCATTAATTTGACTGTAGTGTTAAAATGACACATTGGGGACTTTTAGTCAGAAATGGTATTGTGAAAAAATGGTGCTTGGTTACATAACAAGCAGTGGCTACGTGAACACCAAATTCTTCGTTATGGTTGCGTGCCAGCAAAGGAATCGTTTATTAATATCTTAGTGCATGCAGATTCTTTTTTGTTGTACTGGGTGAAAGGAATTTGACTAAAATACTCGAGATTTTCAGTTAAGGCTAGCAACGCCGTCTGATGACCGGCTTCGTGTTTTCCGCTTCCTATCACACGTTTGGAATTTTCACCCTGCCGATATCGCAGTCGATCATCTGTGATGCGCAGTCAACCGTCGCCTCCGATAGGTCGAGGGAGTCGATGTTCCATTAATGCGTCCACAGATGTTTGTAGACAGCTACGTAGGATCGATAGCGTCCAGCCATGTGGCACACTTTGGATTCATATCCACTCTAAGCTGTGCTGGTAACATAAAGTGACTATGCGCTTAAGGTTGTTCGTGTACTTTTCGAAACTTTGGCGGTAGTTCTGGTCATCTATTAGAAGCCGAATCTTCTGCTATTATAAACTGAAAAAGAGATATAGTTTGAAATTTGGGTATCATTCCCATTTGACGCCGACTGTTTCATAGGGTAGCGACATTTTCAACGAATTCTCATTGATATGTTCTGCAGGAACAGACGATTTATGTGCAAGTGTGAATCCGTAATGTGTCATCAAAGCACAGTTACACCCTGTAACGGTTGTCCAAGAGGATTAAAGCAGATCCTGTAACAAATACCTCGGGTATTCTTGCACTGTGAACGTTGGGATGTTCTTCTTCTCTGTTCAAAACGCCTTTAACTGTGGAAAAAAAATACAGAGCCGCAGGTGGCACGCAAAGGATCGTTCGTTATAAATAGCTTATGCCTGATTAATGGAAATAAAAATTATCCACCGAAGCCCTCTGTAGAAAGTGTAGCACAATATCCAGCACATTATTGTTGAAACGTCCCATTAGAAAAAATTATAAATGACAGTGCTGGTAAACATCTACGTTATTTGATTTTCAAACAACCGAGCAAAACTGAACGTACTCAGACATTTCTCTACTTATTCTGGTCATCACTAAACTGACACACAATATTTTTAGTGCAACGCAATCTGACTTTCAACAATCCCTACAAAAGAATGGCCCTGACTAACAATAACGTATATCTTTCACGAATCACTTACCTCACAAAAATCTTCATTACTCGAACTACCGCAATACAGCGAGCGTCAATACTGCCAGCTGAATAAAAGATACTAACTACTGAGGGCAGTAACTACTGATAGGCATAGTTAGCAGATGAAAGATTTTGATGGAGAACAAACAATGTATTTATCTTAATAGTGTGCAAGAGTCATTATATTTCCATTTTCTGACGGACACACGTCCAGATCGTCCGCTCTCAAAACTCTACCATCTCTCTCCCCACATCCACCACTGCTGGCGGCTCACCTCCAGTTGCACAACGCTACGCGCTGTTCACATCCAACTGCCCAACATTGCAATGGTGAATATTCCAACAATGCAAACCAGCCACAGACTGCACACAGCACAGTCAGTGATTTTCATACAAAGCGCTACGTGGCGTTACCAACATAAAAACCTAAACAGCCTACGTACATTGTGACCACAGCATACGTTCGGCGTCAGTGTCCAGTGACCACTCACACATATCAGGTGGCAGCAGTAGCAGTGGAGGGCATATAAAACGTGTCGTGTAGATGCGAAAAATAGTGCAGTCATTGTTTTCTTACGGAAACTGAACAGTTTATCCGACATCCAAAATAGCATATTCATTGCTTTCGGGACAAGAATGGAAGCATTCCCGTCTGTAAACTGTTTACAAGCTGCCATGATTAAAATAAACTACGAACGGCAAGGCGGCGCTATCCCAAACCGGCAGCTGTGGTGCACTGCGTGTCATAGCTGGTAGGGATGAATGACGGTTGTGTACAGGCTAATAGGCGTGCAACTGTTGAGTAACTGACCGTCCAGGTGAAACAAGGGGCTACCGACAGTGTCTCCTCAACACCCGTCCAATGAAAGTTGCTGCATATGGGCAGCCGCAGCAGGCGCCCCGTTCACGGACCGACGCTGACTGCTGTGCAGTACCGCAACTAGACGTCCAATGAGTGGCGACAGGTGACCTTTTGACCTTTTCACATTAATCACGTTCTATGCTCCACCGTCCAGATGGCCATTGGCATGCACGGCCCTGTAGCACACGTCGGAAGGGTCCAGGCTAGAGGAGGGAGACTTGTGGTCTGTGGAATGTTTTCGTGGCATTCTCTGGGTGATCTCGTCATTCTCGAAGGATCAACACAATCATGCATTTATCGTTGGGGACCAAGCATCATTACATCCAACCTGTTTTTCCTCCGTACAATGGAATCTATCACCCGGACTGTGTAACGTTCCAAATAGCTCGGAGTGTACGTGCATGATCGGAAGAGCACCACGATGAGTTCATCGACCTCCCCTGACCACCAGACTACCTGGATTTAAAGCCCTTCGAGAATCTGTGACACCACCTGTTCGCGCCATGGGAGCTCAACCGGAAAACCTAGCAAGGCAGTGGAGTCGACATGGCTCCACACCTCTGCCGGTGCGTTCCAGAACCTCACTGATTCTCGTCCAGCACGTCTGCACTGCAAAAGCTGATTATTCAGGCTCTTGACGGGTGGTCACACTAATGTATAGTAAATGTAACTGGCTATAGAAGTTCGTATTTTCAAATGACTATCAAGCATATCGTCCCATTAGTAAAAATAAATTCCGATGGCAAAAAAATCTGTGCCCTTACTTACTTTCATTTGATGCAATCGCTTTTCGATATCTTTAGCTAACTAACTGCAGAACAAGTACAGTTATTACGAAACGTCATATTTATGATGCGGAAAAGTAGTTGATTGAGCGTATCGAAGCTTGGGAGAGGTAAAGTGCTAAGTTGGGTTTACGTCGTAAGGGGAACTGCGTTTGAGCCGCGCTGCGGCTCGAGTTGGTGCTGTTTGTAGGTTTCCGCCCTCTGTTGGAGGCCAGACCGTATCTTTTAGTTGGCATGGTTGCGGTTGTTTGTCTTCTTCTCGTCTTGACTGGCGCCACTCGTTTCGCAAGCGTTGCCTGTCCGCTAGTGGCAGCAGCGGCGGTTATCGATATTTAGTAACTGTTGTCCTACTTTTGGGGCGACGTCGTTGTTTTTGCGTGTTGTGTGAGTGCGACAGTTCTGTTGGGGACTCAGGAGGGGCCAGGTCTGTGCAGTGAGTGAACACGCCAGAACCGCTGGCAGCGCGCATGTGCTGCCGGATGGACGCGCTGTGGTCACGAGGTTGCACGACCTCGTCATAAGCCAGATCCCGCAGGCTTTAAGATGGGTGCATTTCAACTCAAGTAGAGAAACCTCCACCATTGTAATTCTCCAGTGACTTGGGTTCGTGTTGCTGCTCGTAGTGTCGCCGAGGCGAGGAGCAGCGAATGGAGTGATTGGAGAAAGCGGATCGGATTAGCTTTCCTCGACTTCTTATTACTATTTACTGTATTCAGCTTGTTACAATTTGTTAAGTTCAACGAGCGGGATTTTTCCTGCCTGATGGCCGCTAACGCCCCGGTTACTTGCCCTGGGGGTTAGTGTATGTAACGGCAGTATCTGTTTCCTCGCCTTGCCGGTGCTGTCCGGTAAGGCATGTAGTTTTCACAGCTTTCTTGGTTGTAGGCTTGATTGTAGACTTAACTTGGTTTCCTGTAGTCCTGTTATACGCGACCAGATAACTTGGCACTCAACTTCGGCCTAAAAAAAAAAGAGCGCTACTACGTCATGCTTCTCCAGTGAGGCGACACTCTTCACTATGTGCAAGCTGTTATCAAACTTAGCCTTTTTTGTCACCTCTATCGCTGCCTCACAGATTCATCTGTCTCTGTAATATGGTAACATAGTTTTGTCCAGCACTTTAAAATCCACGGGCCATTTAAGGTCTGATAATTATGAATGCTGATTCCTTCTTTCATTGATTATTACCTCTGTCTATATATTGTCAGTGAAAGCTGGCTATATGTTCCTAAATTCTAGCAGAATGTTTCCCATTGTCAAAATTTAATTTGTTTTAAAAAAGATTGTATCACTTCTCCGGTCTCCTTCACTCTTTTGTTTTTGAGTCTTCTGACTGGTTTGATGCGCTCCGGCACGAATTCCTCACCTGCGCCAGCGTCCTCATCTCAGAATGCCACTTTCAGCCTACGTCCTCAACTATTTGTTGGATGTTCCTTTGCAGCTGTTACCCTCCTCATCCTCCTCAAGAACAATGGAAGTTACTCCCTGATGTCTTACTACATGTTCTTTCATCCTGCCCCTTCTTGTCAGTGATTTTTATATAGTCTTTTCTTCGTCAATTCTGCATAGAACCTCCTCACACCTTACCTTATCAATCCATCTAATTTTCAGAATTCTTCTGTACCACCACTTTTCAAACGCTTTGATTCTCTTCAGTTCCGGTTTTCCCATAGTCCATATTTCACTACCATACAGTGCTGTGCTACAAATATACATGCTCAGATATTTATTCCTCAAATTAAAAACTTTTTTTGTTACCACTAGATTTTTCTTGGCCCGGAAAGCCCTTTTTGCCAGTGCTAATCTGCTTTTTCTGTCCTCCTTGCCTCGTCCATCACGGGTTACTTTGCTTCCAAAGGAGGAGAATACCTTTGTCTGTTTCGTGATCACCAATTTTGATATTAAGTTTCTCGCTATTCTCATTGCTGCTACTTCTCATTACGTTTGTCTTTTTCCAGTTCATCCTTAATACATATTCTGTACTCATTACACTCTTCATTCTGAAAGTTCTCTATATTAACAATTTCATAGTGTTTTACCCACGTTAACTTTACTTTCTATATCTTTGGCACCCCAAAATTTCGGTGCATTTAGGAGATGACTCCGCGACCAAAGGTGAGCAGCTGAGTGTGTCATTATCAGCCACAGTTTCACACATTTTCTAAACTCATTTCTGCTTTGTATCTGGATTATACGTATACATATATGTAGATTCGTTAAGTACTTGTGTTTTAGCCCGGAAGTTTTAATTAATGAAGACGCCGGAAGTGATAGCCTACAAGTTATGATTAGACACCTCTACGGGGAGGATATGTCGGTTATGTTCCGACGAGTGGAGAGTCTGCGTAAGAAAACAGATTAGCAGCATTGATGTTTTATAGCAGTAGCTTTATTCATCCGTAGATCTCTTTTTACAAGGATATAGGACATTTCAAAGTAATTACAAATTTAAATCAATTTAAAATAAGCTAATTCGTATACACGTATATTTACAGACTTCTAGTTAGAGACAATCATTAGATTTACTCCTGGTATACAAGACTTTTTTTACAAATAACTTATGAAATAATGTAATGCCACATTGTTTATTCATATCTCACTATCAGTCATTGCACACACTATATACACACTGTTTCATAACACTTCCCTCACTACACACACACACACACACACACACACACACACACACACACATACACACACTCACACTGGTGATCTCTGGGCCATTTTCAGTACCGCAACTTCGCATTTGCAATACTGAAAAACTGAGTCAGCATCCCCCCATAATAAGTGAGATGTTGAACTCAGAAAGAGGAAGAGGTGTTAGTATTGTGCTATGAATAGCTTGCGGGTAAGAATTTCTAGAAAGGAAAAAAAGAAATAAAAACATAAAATGAATGTGTTATGTGGAATATTGGATGTTTTATAATGATTATTATTATTATTTATTTGTATAACATTTTTTATCAAACTCCTACTCTGTTTTAGCTAAGTAATCATTCAATGTATAAAACATATTGCATAGCAGGTACTTTTAAGCTACCTTTTTAAATAAGTGTATTTTTGCAATTTCTTTAATCTCTTTTGGTAATTTATTCTACTGCTTTTTTCATTGGTAGAAAATGCTGTTTTGAGTTTTGTGTTTATTTTTTCTTGGTAAATGTAAGTTGAGTCTATCTCTTGTTGCATGGTCGTGGACAGAGCTGTTTGTGCAGTAATTACCAATGTTATTTTTGATGTGTACAACTGACTGGTAAATGTATTCACATGGAGCAGTTAAAATCCCCAGTGTTCTGAACAGATCTTTACAATGAGCTCAACTAGTATTTTTGGTTATTACTAGGATTCTTTTTTGGAGTTTGAAAATTGTGTTCATATTTTGCGCGTTTGTTCCTATGTTTCGTTCCTATTCCTCCCCTCTTTGTAAGACAAAATGAATGATTCTAACTGTGTAATGGGTTTTTATTGTGTTTTGTTGTGGGTATACTTTCCATCTACCGCTGCTTACGGATTTGGAATGAGCCAAAGACGTTTGGTCCCCTCTAGTCGAAGCGCTATTCTGCTAAGTTGGCACGGTGCAGAAAGGGTTTCCTCTGCCCGCATCTGATAGTTGTGAAGACCCGATTTTGCTAGCGTGCTCTTTACACACTCCAGGGACTGGTGAGTGAGATTGCTCGTCGGAGCTACTCTGCAGTATCTGTAGTATGGTGTTTAAGATTGTGTAAGTTTCAGACTAGCTGAAGTATTAATGTATTTCCTTGTCGTGTCAATCCTTATACAGTTTGTAGAATGATAGCATTTCTGCACTTCCTCGATGTTTATACGTATGTATTTTGTTCATCCAGAACTAATGGAAGAGGAAGTGTGGTTGGCGAGCTATGCTTGATTTCTGTTAGTAGTCTTGTTTCCTAAGTATGAATGTGCATGTACTTGCGTTTAATTGCATTTTCATCTTGTAATTACTTTGTGGTAGTTTTCTTATGTGGGAAAATTCTCTCTCCGCAATAATTGATGTTTCAGAATTTTCATGTTTTCTGTTAGTCTTGCTTTCTGAAATTGGGCCCAGGTGAGAATTCAGCTCCTCGTTTTTCAGCTCGCATCTTTATCGGTACACTATAAATTAAACTCCATTCGCATATATGTTACTTCCAACAGGCATTTCTGGCTGTTCGTAGTTCGTTATTCTTATCTTTGTATGGGTGCTTTGTGTGATTCTGCCATCGAATGTGGGTAGCCTATATTTGAAGCTATGATTTTTTCTGTATTGCAGCGCTTCCTCTACGCTCGCGACTTATTGTCGTTTGTTACTTAGAAAATTGTGGAATTGTAACTATTTATTGGGTATGATAACTCGTTCGGCCACGAGATTATCTTAGGTCAGTTTGGACGAATTCTTACTAATGTTCATTATTGAGTCACTATTTCTAATCTAAACTATATTTAATGCCATAATTTTATTACCTTCTATCACATGAATTTTTTGTGGTTATTATTAATGCGTTAGGCTGGTTGGAACATACCCTTTTGCCGTCTATATGCGTTTGTGGTGCATGTTGTAACACACATCGTTTCTTTTCTTTTCTCTGTGTGGTGCTAATATGGATCTGAAGTGCGTGCATGCTAACTGTCCATCAAACTATGAGTATTTCACGAATTACCAACGGTTCATTTGCCCGTGAAGCAGGGAGGTAGCTAATTTCCGTGTTCATTGCTCAGCACCAGCAACTGACTATGTAGACCTACCAGTGTAAACGTTTTTTCTGCCTAAATTTCTGGATACAGTAAATGTTCGATCCTATTTTAACAGAATTTCACATTTGTTGCTTGTAATCTATCCCACGCATGCCAATCTAGTTTTGCTAAGGTACGTCAAACAACATTTTTCTTTGCGTAAATATATACAGGTTCAGCAATTACTTTTCTTTTTAGGTAGGCTAAATATTCATTCTTTTTTCAAAAATGTTAGAATCTACGAGCAGAGTGTTTAGCTGATTAATTAATGCTTAAAGTGTAAGTCGTCTACTTTGAGTCTTCCGTACACCCAAAAGACTCGTTTATTTTGAATGAGCACCATTATTTTCTGGCAGAGGCTTATCCTCTGCTCATTGTGTTTTTTTTTATTGCTGAACTTAGAGAGTCACGTGCTGTTGGAGGTATATTGACTTATCTCACACAGTTTATTAAGTAACTGCAGCACTGCCTCAATTTAGCCCATTACTTTTAATAACACCAAGTGAAAAGGTCAGTTATTAAGCAAATCAGAACTAGATAACAATAACTATCTTCTTAATGGCAACCCATACGTATATCTTTTACATGAACAAGTATCTTTTATTAGAGTAATAAATCTTTTAATTTCATTTAACAGATTTTCTAATTCTTCCTCGTTTTCACTGCTGATAACAGTATCATCAGTCAATTTTATTATTAGCATCCACTCTTCCAGGTGTGGACTGAACAGTAGAGGCGAAAGGGTGCATCTTCCTCTTACATCCTTTTTAATCTGGATGCTTCATTCTTGGTCATCCAATCTCATAGACCCTTTTGGTTCTTGAACGTACTGCATATTACCCATCTTTCCTTATAGCTCACTCTCATTTATCTTATAATTCCCAGCACATCGCACCATTTTTACATCATCGAAAGCTTTTTCCGGGTCGACAAATCCTATGAGCGTACCTTGATTTTTCTTGTCTCGCTTCCAGTATCAATCGCGTCAGAATCGCTTTTCTGGTGCGTCTATCTTCCCTAAAGCCCAAATTATCGTCAACTAGCAGATCCACAGTTTTCTTTTCCATTCTTCTGTGTATTATTTTTGCCTGCAGTTTGGGTGCATGAGCTATTAAGGTCACTGTGTGATAGATATAGCACTTACCTGCGATAGTTATCTTCGGAACTGTGTGGATGATATTTTCCGAAAATCTGATGGTACATCGCCAGTCTCATAGATTCCAGATACCAACTTGAATAGTTGTTTGGTCGCCATTTCTTCCAATGCTGTCAGAAACTCCAATGAAATGTTTCCATCCCCTTCTGCTTATTTTGTCTCAAGTCTTACAGACCTCTTTTCAATTCTGGATCTAATACGGCATCCCCTCTCTTTTTCCAAATTCATACACGTTTGCTGCAGCAATTTCGCCTTGGCTCCACTGAACTTCCTACTTTTAATTCCTAAGAGATTTATATTGCTGTATTCCTCTCTTTTATTGAACATTTTCATACTTCCTCCTTTAGCCGATCAGTTGCAAAGTTCCTCTGTTAACCAAGGAATTGTCTAACGTGGTATTTCTTATTTCAGTAGCCAAACCTTTAGCGAACGTCAAACACGTATTATAACACGTCCTTGCATTAGTGTCTCACTTTCTTCCATGCTGACTTTTTTGTACGATTCTCTTAAGCTTCAATTTACTTTCCATTATTATTAAATTGGAGTCTTAGTCTTTATCTGCACATGGGTAAGCTTTACAATTCAGTGTCTGATTTCGGAATCTCTGTTTCATCATGGTGTATTACAACTGGAATCTTCCCGTGTCTCCTGGTGTTTAACCAAGCGCATCCCTCCTCATGTGACTGCTGAACAGACTATTGCTATTACCATCTGAAACACGATTATTGTCTCTCATTCCTATTGCCTAGCCTATATCATACCATCAACTTTTCTTCTATTATTTCTCCTGGCAGTCTTTGGTTGCGTAAGTAATTGAAGTAATTGTTGACCTCTGCAAGTTGCAACGGTAATGGTTGTCTTCCACGGTCTGGACTTACGTCTCTATTAAATTCCAGGTAGTTTGCGAACTTGATCGCCAAGAGACAGAGCCAGGATGAGAACTCCTTGGCAAACCATTTACGATAAACTGCCCGGAATTTGAACTACACACCAGGGTGGGGCGTTGCAAGTTGTAAGTTATAAGCTGACGGCTCGTGCTGCCGTTAGGAGTCTACCAGGTGCAGCCATAGCGACGAAAGGACCGCAAGCGTCTTGTGGGTCTTGCATTGTGCCACTGGCTGGCTCTGAGCACTATGGTACATAGAACTTAGAACTACTTAAACCTAACTAACCTAAGGACATCACACAACACCAAGCCATCACGAGGCAGAGAAAATCCCTGACCCCGCCGGGAATCGAACCCGGGAACCCGGGCGTGGGAAGCGAGAACGCTACCGCACGACCACGAGATGCGGGCTGTGCCACTGGCATCTAACGTCGTCTCATATCACGATTTCAGATCTTTTTGTGTGGTGTTGTGAAAAAACTTTCCTCACGTGCCTCCACTTCCAGCAGCTTTGGCTGAACTGCGACGCCGTATACTAACAACAGAGAATGCAGCAACTCCAGACATGCTGACAAGAGTAGGGGACGAGTTTGGCTCTCGTCTGGTTGTTTGTCGAGCGTCTGCGGTAAGGGCGCATTGTAAATTTGTCTGAAGGATGTGAAAGATTTGATCGCGAACGTATCGTCAAATTTTTATTCACCTGTGTGCCCTTGTAAAATCGGATGGTTCTTTAGAAAATAAAAATCTTTTGTAATCCTATGCACAAGTTAAATTTATCGCCAAATTTAGGTTTCCACTGATTTCGAAGATATAATTTTATGAAATTGGCTGTGTCTTGTTCAGATTGTTGTTGTTGTTGTTGTGGTCTTCAGTCCTGAGACTGATTTGATGCAGCTCTCCATGCTACTCTATTCTGAGCAAGGTTCTTCATCTCCCAGTACCTACTGCAGCCTACATCCTTTTGAATCTGCTTGGTGTATTCATCTCTTGGTCTCCCTCTACGATTTGTACCCTCCACGCTGCCCTCCAATGCTAAATTGGTGATCCCTTGATGCCTCAGAACATGTCCTACCAACAGTTCCTTCTTCTGGTCAAGCTGTGCCACAAACACCTTTTCTCCCCAATTCTGTTCAATACCTTCTCATTAGTTATGTGATCTACCCATCTAATCTTCGTCCGCAGCTCGTGGTCGTGCGGTAGCGTTCTTGCTTCCCACGCCCGGGTTCCCGGGTTCGATTCCCGGCGGGGTCAGGGATTTTCTCTGCCTCGTGATGGCTGGGTGTTGTGTGCTGTCCTTAGGTTAGTTAGGTTTAAGTAGTTCTAAGTTCTAGGGGACTTATGACCACAGCAGTTGAGTCCCATAGTGCTCAGAGCCATTTAAACCATTTAACCTTCAGCATTCGTCTGTAGCACCACATTTCGAAAGCTTCTATTCTCTTCTTGTCCAAACTATTTATCGTCCATGTTTCACTTCCATACATGGCTACACTCCATACAAATACTTTGAGAAACGACTTCATGACACTTCAATCAATACTCGATGTTAACAAATTTCTCTTCTTCAGAAACGCTTTCCTTGCCATTGCCAGTCTACATTTTATATCCTCTCTACTTCGACCATCATCAGTTATTTTGCTCCCCAAATAGCGAAACTCCTTTACTACTTTAAGTGTCTCATTTCCTAATCTAATTCCCTCAGCATCACCCGACTTAATTCGACTACATTCCATTATCCTCGTTTTGCTTCTGTTGATGTTCATCTTATATCCTCCTTTCAAGACACTGTCCACTCCGTTCAACTGCTCTTCCAAGTCTTTTGCTGTCTCTGACAGAATTACAATGTCATCGGCAAACCTCAAAGTTTTTATTTCTTCTCCATGGATTTTAATACCTACTCCGAACTTTTCTTTTCTTTTGTTTCGTTTACTACTTGCTCAATATACAGATTGAATAGCATCGGGGAGAGGCTACAACCCTGTCTCACATATTGCCGGCCGAAGTGGCCGTGCGGTTAAAGTTGCTGCAGTCTGGACCCGCAAGACCGCTACGGTCGCAGGTTCGAATCCTGCCTCGGGCATGGTTGTTTGTGATGTCATTAGGTTAGTTAGGTTTAACTAGTTCTAAGTTCTAGGGGACTAATGACCTTAGCAGTTGAGTCCCATAGTGCTCAGAGCCAGCCTGTCTCACTCGCTTCCCAACCACTGCTTTCCATTCATGTCCATCGACTCATATAACTGCCATCTGGTTTCCGTACAAATTGTAAATAGCCTTTCGCTCTCTGTATTTTACCCCTGGCACCTTCAGAATTTGAAAGAGAGTATTCCAGTCAACATTGTCAAAAGCTTACTCTAAGTCTACAAATGCTAGAAACGTAGGTTTGCCTTTCCTTAATCATTTTTCTAGGATAAGTCGTAGGGTCAGTATTGCCTCACGTGTTCCTACATTTCTACGGAATGCAAACTGATCTTCCCCGAGGTCAGTTTCTACCAGTTTTTCCATTCGTCTGTAAAGAATTCGCGTTAGTATTTTGCAGCTGTGACTTATAGAACTGATAGTTCGCTAATTTTCACATCTGTCAACACCTGCTTTCTTTGGGATTGGAATTATTATATTCTTCTTGAAGTCTGAGGGAATTTCACCTGTCTCCTACATCTTGCTCACAAGATGGTAGAGTTTTGTTAGGCCTGGCTCTCCCAAGGCTGTCAGTAGTTCTAATGGAATGTTGCCTACTCCCGGGGCCTTGTTTCGACTCAGATATTTCAGTGCTCTGTCAAACTCTTCACACAGTATAATATCTCCCATTTCATCTTCATCTATATCCTCTTCCATTTCCATAATATTGTCCTCAAGAACATCGCCCCTGTGTAGACCCTCTATATACTCCTTCCACCTTTCTGCTTTCCCTTCTTTACTTAGAACTGGGTTTCCATCTGAGCTCTTGATATTGATGCAAGTGGTTCTCTTTTCTCCAAAGGTCTCTTTAATTTTCCTGTAGGCAGTATCTATCTTACCCCTAGTGAGATAAGCCTCTACATCCTTACATTTGTCCTCTAGCCATCGCTGCTTAGCCATTTTGCACTTCCTGTCGATCTCATTTTTGAGACATTTGTATTCCTTTTCGCCTTTTTCATTTACTGCATTTTTATATTTCCTCCTTTCATCAATTTAATTCAGTATCTCTTCTGTTACCCAAGGATTTCTACTAGCCCTCGTCTTTTTACATACTTGATCCTCTGCTGCCTTCACTATTTCATTCCTCAAAGCTACCCACTCTTCTTCTACTGTACTTCTTTCCCCCATCCCTATCAATTGTTCCCTTATGCTCTCCCTGAAACTCTGTACAACTTCTGGTTCTTTCAGTTTATCCAGGTCCCATCTCCTTAAATTCCCACCTTTTTGCAGTTTCTTCAATTTTAATCTACAGTTCATAAGCAATAGATTGTGGTCAGAGTCCACATCTGCCCCTGGAAATGTCTTACAATTGAAAATCTGATTCCTAAATCTCTGTCTTACCATTATATAATCTATCTGAAACCTTTTAGTATCTCCAGGGTTCTTCCATGTATACAACCTTCTATCATGATTCTTGAACCAAGTGTTAGCTATGATTAAGTTACGCTCTGTGCAAAATTCTACCAGGCGGCATCCTCTTCCATTTCTTAGCCCCAATCCATATTCACCTACTGTCGAATTCCAGTCGCCAATGACTATTAAATTTTCGTCTCCCTTCACTACTTGAATAATTTCTTTTATCTCATCATACATTTCATCAATTTCTTCATCATCTGCAGAGCTAGTTGGCATATAAACTTGTACTACTGTAGTAGGCGTGGGCTTCGTGTCTACCTTGGCCACAATAATGCGTTCACTATGCTGTTTGTAGTGGCTTACCCGCACTCCTATTTTTTTATTCATTATTAAACCTACTCCTGCATTACCCCTACTTGATTTTGTGTTTATAACCCTGTAGTCACCTGACCAGAAGTCTTGTTCCTCCTGCCACCGAACTTCACTAATTCCCACTATATCTAACTTTAACCTATCCATTTCCCTTTTTAAATTTTCTAACCTACCTGCCCGATTAAGGGATCTGACATTCCACGCTCCGATCCGTAGAACGCCAGTTTTCTTTCTCTTGATAACGACGTCCTTCTGAGTAGTCCCCGCCCGGAGATCCGAATGGGGGACTATTTTACCTCCGGAATATTTTACCCAAGAGGACACCATCATCATTTAATCAGTAGAGCTGCATGCCCTCGGGAAAAATTACGGCTTTAGTTTCCCCCTGCTTTCAGCCGTTCGCAGTACCACAACAGCAAGGCTGTTTTGATTAGTGTTACAAGGCCAGATCAGTCAATCATCCAGACTTTTGCACCTGCAACTACTGAAAAGGCTGCTGCCCCTCTTCAGGAACGACACGTTTGTCTGGCCTCTCAACAGATACCCCTCCATTATGGTTGCACCTACGGTGCGGCTATCTGTATCGTTGAGGCACGCAAGCATCCCCACCAACGGCAAGGTGCATGGTTCATGGGGGGGGGGGGGGGGGGGCTTGTTCAGGTACGACCACAAAATGTCAGATGATTGAAAGATATGAAACTTCCTGGCAGATTAAAACTGTGTGCCCGACCGAGACTCGAACTCGGGACCTTTGCCTTTCGCGGGCAAGTGCTCTACCATCTGAGCTACCGAAGCACGACTCACGACCGGTACTCACAGCTTTACTTCTACCAGTACCTCGTCTCCTACCTTCCAAACTTTACAGAAGCTCTCCTGCGAACCATGCAGAACTAGCACTCCTGAAAGAAAGGATATTGCGGAGACATGGCTTAGCCACAGCCTGGGGGATGTTTCCAGAATGAGATTTTCACTCTGCAGCGGAGTGTGCGCTGATATGAAACTTCCTGGCAGATTAAAACTGTGTGCCCGACCGAGACTCGAACTCGGGACCTTTGCCTTTCGCGGGCAAGTGCTCTACCATCTGAGCTACCGAAGCACGACTCACGACCGGTACTCACAGCTTTACTTCTACCAGTACCTCGTCTCCTACCTTCCAAACTTTACAGAAGCTCTCCTGCGAACCATGCAGAACTAGCACTCCTGAAAGAAAGGATATTGCGGAGACATGGCTTAGCCACAGCCTGGGGGATGTTTCCAGAATGAGATTTTCACTCTGCAGCGGAGTGTGCGCTGATATGAAACTTCCTGGCAGATTAAAACTGTGTGCCCGACCGAGACTCCCCCAGGCTGTGGCTAAGCCATGTCTCCGCAATATCCTTTCTTTCAGGAGTGCTAGTTCTGCATGGTTCGCAGGAGAGCTTCTGTAAAGTTTGGAAGGTAGGAGACGAGGTACTGGTAGAAGTAAAGCTGTGAGTACCGGTCGTGAGTCGTGCTTCGGTAGCTCAGATGGTAGAGCACTTGCCCGCGAAAGGCAAAGGTCCCGAGTTCGAGTCTCGGTCGGGCACACAGTTTTAATCTGCCAGGAAGTTTCATATCAGCGCACACTCCGCTGCAGAGTGAAAATCTCATTCTGGAAACATCCCCCAGGCTGTGGCTAAGCCATGTCTCCGCAATATCCTTTCTTTCAGGAGTGCTAGTTCTGCATGGTTCGCAGGAGAGCTTCTGTAAAGTTTGGAAGGTAGGAGACGAGGTACTGGTAGAAGTAAAGCTGTGAGTACCGGTCGTGAGTCGTGCTTCGGTAGCTCAGATGGTAGAGCACTTGCCCGCGAAAGGCAAAGGTCCCGAGTTCGAGTCTCGGTCGGGCACACAGTTTTAATCTGCCAGGAAGTTTCATATCAGCGCACACTCCGCTGCAGAGTGAAAATCTCATTCTGGAAACATCCCCCAGGCTGTGGCTAAGCCATGTCTCCGCAATATCCTTTCTTTCAGGAGTGCTAGTTCTGCATGGTTCGCAGGAGAGCTTCTGTAAAGTTTGGAAGGTAGGAGACGAGGTACTGGTAGAAGTAAAGCTGTGAGTACCGGTCGTGAGTCGTGCTTCGGTAGCTCAGATGGTAGAGCACTTGCCCGCGAAAGGCAAAGGTCCCGAGTTCGAGTCTCGGTCGGGCACACAGTTTTAATCTGCCAGGAAGTTTCATATCAGCGCACACTCCGCTGCAGAGTGAAAATCTCATTCTGGAAACATCCCCCAGGCTGTGGCTAAGCCATGTCTCCGCAATATCCTTTCTTTCAGGAGTGCTAGTTCTGCATGGTTCGCAGGAGAGCTTCTGTAAAGTTTGGAAGGTAGGAGACGAGGTACTGGTAGAAGTAAAGCTGTGAGTACCGGTCGTGAGTCGTGCTTCGGTAGCTCAGATGGTAGAGCACTTGCCCGCGAAAGGCAAAGGTCCCGAGTTCGAGTCTCGGTCGGGCACACAGTTTTAATCTGCCAGGAAGTTTCATATCAGCGCACACTCCGCTGCAGAGTGAAAATCTCATTCTGGAAACATCCCCCAGGCTGTGGCTAAGCCATGTCTCCGCAATATCCTTTCTTTCAGGAGTGCTAGTTCTGCATGGTTCGCAGGAGAGCTTCTGTAAAGTTTGGAAGGTAGGAGACGAGGTACTGGTAGAAGTAAAGCTGTGAGTACCGGTCGTGAGTCGTGCTTCTGTAGCTCAGATGGTAGAGCACTTGCCCGCGAAAGGCAAAGGTCCCGAGTTCGAGTCTCGGTCGGGCACACAGTTTTAATCTGCCAGGAAGTTTCATATCAGCGCACACTCCGCTGCAGAGTGAAAATCTCATTCTGGAAACATCCCCCAGGCTGTGGCTAAGCCATGTCTCCGCAATATCCTTTCTTTCAGGAGTGCTAGTTCTGCATGGTTCGCAGGAGAGCTTCTGTAAAGTTTGGAAGGTAGGAGACGAGGTACTGGTAGAAGTAAAGCTGTGAGTACCGGTCGTGAGTCGTGCTTCGGTAGCTCAGATGGTAGAGCACTTGCCCGCGAAAGGCAAAGGTCCCGAGTTCGAGTCTCGGTCGGGCACACAGTTTTAATCTGCCAGGAAGTTTCATATCAGCGCACACTCCGCTGCAGAGTGAAAATCTCATTCTGGAAACATCCCCCAGGCTGTGGCTAAGCCATGTCTCCGCAATATCCTTTCTTTCAGGAGTGCTAGTTCTGCATGGTTCGCAGGAGAGCTTCTGTAAAGTTTGGAAGGTAGGAGACGAGGTACTGGTAGAAGTAAAGCTGTGAGTACCGGTCGTGAGTCGTGCTTCGGTAGCTCAGATGGTAGAGCACTTGCCCGCGAAAGGCAAAGGTCCCGAGTTCGAGTCTCGGTCGGGCACACAGTTTTAATCTGCCAGGAAGTTTCATATCAGCGCACACTCCGCTGCAGAGTGAAAATCTCATTCTGGAAACATCCCCCAGGCTGTGGCTAAGCCATGTCTCCGCAATATCCTTTCTTTCAGGAGTGCTAGTTCTGCATGGTTCGCAGGAGAGCTTCTGTAAAGTTTGGAAGGTAGGAGACGAGGTACTGGTAGAAGTAAAGCTGTGAGTACCGGTCGTGAGTCGTGCTTCGGTAGCTCAGATGGTAGAGCACTTGCCCGCGAAAGGCAAAGGTCCCGAGTTCGAGTCTCGGTCGGGCACACAGTTTTAATCTGCCAGGAAGTTTCATATCAGCGCGCACTCCGCTGCAGAGTGAAAATCTCATTCTGGAAACATCCCCCAGGCTGTGGCTAAGCCATGTCTCCGCAATATCCTTTCTTTCAGGAGTGCTAGTTCTGCATGGTTCGCAGGAGAGCTTCTGTAAAGTTTGGAAGGTAGGAGACGAGGTACTGGTAGAAGTAAAGCTGTGAGTACCGGTCGTGAGTCGTGCTTCGGTAGCTCAGATGGTAGAGCACTTGCCCGCGAAAGGCAAAGGTCCCGAGTTCGAGTCTCGGTCGGGCACACAGTTTTAATCTGCCAGGAAGTTTCATATCAGCGCACACTCCGCTGCAGAGTGAAAATCTCATTCTGGAAACATCCCCCAGGCTGTGGCTAAGCCATGTCTCCGCAATATCCTTTCTTTCAGGAGTGCTAGTTCTGCATGGTTCGCAGGAGAGCTTCTGTAAAGTTTGGAAGGTAGGAGACGAGGTACTGGTAGAAGTAAAGCTGTGAGTACCGGTCGTGAGTCGTGCTTCGGTAGCTCAGATGGTAGAGCACTTGCCCGCGAAAGGCAAAGGTCCCGAGTTCGAGTCTCGGTCGGGCACACAGTTTTAATCTGCCAGGAAGTTTCATATCAGCGCACACTCTGCTGCAGAGTGAAAATCTCATTCTGGAAACATCCCCCAGGCTGTGGCTAAGCCATGTCTCCGCAATATCCTTTCTTTCAGGAGTGCTAGTTCTGCATGGTTCGCAGGAGAGCTTCTGTAAAGTTTGGAAGGTAGGAGACGAGGTACTGGTAGAAGTAAAGCTGTGAGTACCGGTCGTGAGTCGTGCTTCGGTAGCTCAGATGGTAGAGCACTTGCCCGCGAAAGGCAAAGGTCCCGAGTTCGAGTCTCGGTCGGGCACACAGTTTTAATCTGCCAGGAAGTTTCATATCAGCGCACACTCCGCTGCAGAGTGAAAATCTCATTCTGGAAACATCCCCCAGGCTGTGGCTAAGCCATGTCTCCGCAATATCCTTTCTTTCAGGAGTGCTAGTTCTGCATGGTTCGCAGGAGAGCTTCTGTAAAGTTTGGAAGGTAGGAGACGAGGTACTGGTAGAAGTAAAGCTGTGAGTACCGGTCGTGAGTCGTGCTTCGGTAGCTCAGATGGTAGAGCACTTGCCCGCGAAAGGCAAAGGTCCCGAGTTCGAGTCTCGGTCGGGCACACAGTTTTAATCTGCCAGGAAGTTTCATATCAGCGCACACTCCGCTGCAGAGTGAAAATCTCATTCTGGAAACATCCCCCAGGCTGTGGCTAAGCCATGTCTCCGCAATATCCTTTCTTTCAGGAGTGCTAGTTCTGCATGGTTCGCAGGAGAGCTTCTGTAAAGTTTGGAAGGTAGGAGACGAGGTACTGGTAGAAGTAAAGCTGTGAGTACCGGTCGTGAGTCGTGCTTCGGTAGCTCAGATGGTAGAGCACTTGCCCGCGAAAGGCAAAGGTTCCGAGTTCGAGTCTCGGTCGGGCACACAGTTTTAATCTGCCAGGAAGTTTCATATCAGCGCACACTCCGCTGCAGAGTGAAAATCTCATTCTGGAAACATCCCCCAGGCTGTGGCTAAGCCATGTCTCCGCAATATCCTTTCTTTCAGGAGTGCTAGTTCTGCATGGTTCGCAGGAGAGCTTCTGTAAAGTTTGGAAGGTAGGAGACGAGGTACTGGTAGAAGTAAAGCTGTGAGTACCGGTCGTGAGTCGTGCTTCGGTAGCTCAGATGGTAGAGCACTTGCCCGCGAAAGGCAAAGGTCCCGAGTTCGAGTCTCGGTCGGGCACACAGTTTTAATCTGCCAGGAAGTTTCATATCAGCGCACACTCCGCTGCAGAGTGAAAATCTCATTCTGGAAACATCCCCCAGGCTGTGGCTAAGCCATGTCTCCGCAATATCCTTTCTTTCAGGAGTGCTAGTTCTGCATGGTTCGCAGGAGAGCTTCTGTAAAGTTTGGAAGGTAGGAGACGAGGTACTGGTAGAAGTAAAGCTGTGAGTACCGGTCGTGAGTCGTGCTTCGGTAGCTCAGATGGTAGAGCACTTGCCCGCGAAAGGCAAAGGTCCCGAGTTCGAGTCTCGGTCGGGCACACAGTTTTAATCTGCCAGGAAGTTTCATATCAGCGCACACTCCGCTGCAGAGTGAAAATCTCATTCTGGATTGAAAGATAGTTTTCAAAAAATTTAACGATATTAGCCGCATTTGGGCATTGACATGAAGGGGATGGTTACAAAAATTCTCGGAATCACCACGAGAGGTCAGAGCTAGCGCAACGAGTTTTATGATATTCTTTGCACTTTTGCCTGTAAACACTTGCCACGTCAGTGCTCTTGGAAAAGAGCTGTAGCGGTGACGAGGCCCTGTTGTTGCTTCCGCATAGTGATTTGCGAAGACGGAGAATTCGAGATTCGAGGAGTGATTAAGTACATCGTAAAGAAAGGTATGAAAGTAAAGAACATTCATACCGATTTCCAGAATACACTGGGGGACTCTGCTGTTTCATATGCAACTGTTGCAAAGTGGACAAATGAACTGAAATTTGGTCGTGAGAGCTTAGATGATGATCCATGCAGTGGTCGGCCAAGATGTGTCACTACTCCAGAAATCATTGCAAAAGTGCACAAAATGGTCATGGAGGATCACCGATTGAAAGTGCGTGGAATTGCTCACGCTTGCCAGATGCCATCTGAAAGGCACATTAGAAATGAAGAATTAGAAATGAAAAAATTATCTGCAAGATGAGTGCCGCGACTCCTAGACGTGCGCCTGCACACATGTGCCGTCGCCATGGCAAAATTACGCGACCTAAGGTATGAATTGTTGCCATGCCCGCCGTATTCACCTGATATGGCTCCGTCAGACTTCCATCTCTTCCCAAAACTGAAAATTGTTGTTGGTGGACGACGATTCACTTCCAACGAAAGAAATGAAAAAATTATCTGCAATTTTGCAGGCCTGGAGGAAACACATTTTCTAGATGTGATTAAGGCACTGGAACATCGTTGGATTAAACGGTCGGGAGATGAAACCACTGTGAAAATTCGATGTTGCCTTCACAGATTTGTTGGGAAGTGTTTCTAATTTGCCCGTCCATTGCGTCACGTCGCTCCGTTCAGTTCTAAATGGACAGTGAGCACGGAAAGATACCTAGGAAATATCGTCTCACTTCAAGTATGAGGGCCTGATGAGAGATTTCGCCTAATGTCACACAGCCCACAAAACACTACTGTCATACGGTTCCTCCCGCGTAACTCTTCTGGATCGCAATTTGCAGCGCCAATGGAAATGCATCAGCTGCCTTTTCGATGGGAAGTGTTTCATCACCCACAATACAGACTGTAACTGGATATCCCTGAGTTTCATCTCTGCTCTCGTGAGCCGCTGGCTTTGAGTGCAACATTTTGGCACAGACAACGAACCGTAGACCTGCGTAGAATATAGACGGAAAGCACAGGTGGCTGCCTTCTACGCCGAGAGCACTGGGAAGTTGGCACAGCACTCCGACAAATGTCTAAACCGGAGCTGCGGCTATGTAGAAAAGTAAGTGGATGGTGTAGCTAGTTGTTGCAAATAAAACATTTTTGATTTTCGTAGTGGTTTCTATTTCGCGACATATCGGAACTTGCTTTCCGAATATATATTGTCCAAGGTCTTAATGAAGTTAGTCTCATTTGGTCATTGAAGTGAATCAATGATATATTGATATAAGCTGACAACGATCGAAGATCCTACACTATGTGATCAAAAGTATCCTGGCTGAAAATGACTTACAAGTTCATGGCTCCCTCCATCGGTAACGCTGGAATTCAATGTGGTGTTGGCCCACTCTTAGCCTTGATGATAGCTTCCAGCAGGTGCTGGAAGTTTTCTTGGGGAATGGCAGCCCATTCTTCACGTAGTGCTGCACTGAGGAGAGGTATCGATGTCGGTCGGTGAGGCCTGGCACGAAGTCGGCGTTCCAAAACATCCTAAAGGTGTTCTATAGGATTCAGTCAGGACTCTGTGCATGCCAGTCCATCACAGGGATGTTATTGTGGTGTGGCCACTCCTCCACAGGCCGTCCATTACGAACAGGTGCTCGATCGTGTTGAAAGATTCAATCGCCATCCTCGAATTGCTCTTCAACAGTGAGAAGCAAGAAGGTGCTTAAAAAATCAATGTAGATCTGTGCTGTGATAGTGCCAAGCAGAATGACAAGGCGTGCAAGCCCCTCCATGAAAACTACGACCGCACCATAAGACCACCGCCTCCGAATTTTACTGTTGGCACTACACACGCTAACAGATTCGCCGGGCATTTGCCGTACGCACAACCTGGCATCTGATCGCCAAATTGTGTACCGTGATTCGTCACGCCACACGACGTTTTTCCATTGTTCAATTGTCCAATGTTTACGCTCCTTACACCAAGCGAGGCGTCGTTTGACATTTACCGGCGTGATGAATGGCTTATGAGCAGCTGCTGGAGCATGAAATCCAAGTTTTCTCACCTCCCGCTGAACTGTCACAGTACTTGCAGTGGATCCTAATGCAGTTTGGAACTCCTGTTTGATGATCTGGATAGATATCTGCCTATAACACATTACGACCCTCTTCAACTGTCGTCAGTCTCTGTCAGTCAACAATGCACTGTGCAACCTGGTGGTGGGCTGTTTACACGAAATGGACTGGGTCCTCTGGTCCAATTGAACCGATCATTGCCTTGAAATGGGTTATATTCGGCTACTTGGAGTCCATTTGCAGCCATTTATGGACCACATGTTCCCAAACGAAGATGGAATTTTAATGGACGACAATGCACAACTTCACTGGGCCACAATTGTTCACTATTGGTCTGAACAACATTTTGGACAATTCCAGTTAATGATTTGGCCACCCAGATGGCCAGACATGAAACCCATCGAACATTTATGGGACATAATCGGCAGATCTGTTCGTGCATAAAATCCTGCACCGGCAATATTTTCGCAATTATGGACGCCTGTAGAGGCAGCATGGATCAGTATTTATGCAGGGGACTTACGACTTGTTGAGTCGATGCCCCGCCGAGCAGCTCTACTGCGGTGGGCAAAAGGAGATCCGACACGATATTAGGAGGTATCCCACGACTTTGGCCATTCCAGTGTATATACGATGGTTGGATGGACGCTATCTGATTGAAAGTGACCATACTGTAATAGACAAGGCTGCCACCATTGGCAGCAACTACGGATTTAAAACAGTCGAACTGAGCTTGTACGTCAGATACGACCTCGCCATTCCGTGCTGCTTCAGCTGTAAGAATTCATCCGTCTCAGTGGCTGCCGGGTGTCGCGTTAGTGGTCTCTTAAAAATTGACGACCAGGTATTTTAATTGGATGAGGTATCTGGCGAACGGGATGTAAGATTGAGTAACTCGACGTAGCATGGGCTCAACATGTAGTTGGAAGTCCCTGCTGCCTCTAGAGCCGTCCATAATTGAGGAAGTGTTGGCGGTGCAGGATTTTGTGCACAAACTAACCTCTCGATTATGTCCCATAAATGGTGTATGGGACTGATGTCGGGCGAACGGATGGCCGTTCAGATTACCGGCCTTGTGATCCATAGGCACCTGATACCATAACGCAAGTTGCTAGGCCCGTGTGGTTATGACGAATATGATTTGGCAGTTTTAGTCCTGCTTGGACCTCTACACGCCCATCGCATGCTGTATGCGAAACCAGTATTCTTCTGATAAGACGATACCGTGCCACCCCTGCATCCATTATTCTCGGTGGCGCACTATTTTCACAGCGCACCTCACTTTTGCTGCATCAAGGGCAGCCGCAGCAACAGTCGCCGTGATAACTGTCCATATATTTCGTGGCTCTGTCCTTGTGAGAGCTCCTCTTACTGCAGACAACACCATTTACTGAATGAGATAGCGTCCATCCAACCATCTTACACACACTGGAATGACAAAAGTCGTGGGTACCTCCTAGTAACGTGTCGGACCTCATTTTTCCCAGCGCAGTAGAGCTGCTCGACGGGGCATCGACTCCAGTCGTTGACCAGGCAAACAATGTCCTCTCTGGCGCTAGTCTCGTGGGGGCCGTTCATATTCTGCATAACATTGAGTGTAGCCGTCCTAAATTTATCGGTTTGACATTAACATCTGTTTCGGAAATAGGCGTACCACAGCTATACTTTTGTGTGATTAATTTATCTTTCATTCTTTGCTACTAGTTTCGTGGCCGCAGCCCCAATCTAAAACAATCAATCTCGCCATCCTCCAAGCCATCGGCAACTACAAACAACAGCCTTGGTAGGACCTGCTCCTGCCCCTATTCCTGTCGTTTCCGGTAAATTACAGTAAACGTTTGTTCTTCTTAAACGAGGCATAGCATCATCTTCACAAAACGGTCCAACACTCAAATGAGACTTCTGAATGAGAAGCATGCTGTACCCATACCCGTGATTTTTGAACATTCGCCATCGCATGCAGATATCGCACGATGATAGAATGATCACAGTTTAACACATTTGCCAATTCTCGACTACACTGATATGAATCATTGTGGAGTAATGCATTTAAACGATCGTCATCACACAACCGTAGCAGCCGGTATACCAACTTGCAAATCAAAAGCATTAGGAACTTATGCACCAGGCTAAAAATTTAAATATCCCACAGTGTACACGAATTTCAGCAACTCTCGGAAATTGTTTCTTCGTGTATGCAGGTCATGTTAGCAGATTAACTGCAGAGAGATCACGGTACGGAGTAAGCGAGACCAGCCAGAGACGCCCCAGCGGCAGCATTGACTGGCGGCCCACGCCTCACCCCAGCGCTGGCGGGCGTGTGTTTGGCGGCAAAGCCGCGGCTGACCAAACAGCGACACCTGCCAGCGTCAAAGCGCCGCCGTGTGGACACCGGGCCCGGCGCGCCATTGGCTGCGGCGCCTGTGTACCGTGACAACAGCGCCGCGCAAACTGCCGTCTACGCCTGCTCGCTCGTGTGCGCACGTGTTGTCCGGAAGGTTTACTAGACAGGCTTAAGTGTTCACTCTGTCCGCGCTTTGCTCAAGCTGCGACGCCATTGAGAGTCTCTCGCGAAGGTTCTGAATTACATTATCCCGTTTTGATGGCTACAAATATGCTACTAGACGATTATCAATCTGGATCCAAACATGTAACTGTCTCATAAAAATAGGGCATCTACTGAAGATCACCATGGTACTCGTGTGTGGAAGTCTCCAGTAAATAGTAACCAACATTAGTTACAGTTCGGATCAAAGAACTCCTTGATTAATGGATTGCGGCGAAAGGGGCAGTTTTATCGGCGTCTAATAACGCAATCGTGGCAGGGTTCTGCATGTCCCTCTAGAAAGGCAACGTAGAAAGCACTTGTATGGTGTCTGTTAAACTCGATATGACGTCGTTAGTACCAGAGGACATTAAAGTTCAACTTGAAATTGCTCTGATTAACAATACCCTTTTTACAAATGAATAGAACCCACAGAAAATAATATTGATACGCTATCCGACTCTCGTAAGGAATAATTCATCGCAGACACGCATACGTATCTCAATGGAAAGTCTCTTGCCACTTGACTGTAATACATTGAGTTGATTAAAGTCGTGGCATACCTCCTAATATCGTGTGCGCGCTCTCTTTCTCGCGTAGACCATTAACTCCACGTGGCGTGCATTCAGCCAGTGGTTGGGAGTCTCCATGCTGCCATCCGTAATTACGAAAATGTTGCCGGAGCAGTATTTTGTGCATCAACTGACCTTTGGATTATGACCCATAAATGTTCAATGGGATTCATGTCGAGAGATCTCGGTGGCCAAATCATTCGCACTAATTGTCCAGAATGTTCTTCAAATCAGTCGCGAACGATTGTGGCCCCATGAAAAGGCGCATTGTCATCCATAAAAAGTACATCTTTGTTTGGGAACATGAAGTTCATAAATGGCTGCAAATGGACTCCAAGTAGCGGAACATAACCCATTTGAAGTCAATGACCGGTTCAGTTGGCCCAGAGGACCCACGCTATTCCATGTAAACACAGCCCACCACCAGGCTGCATATTGCCTTGTTGACAGCTTCAGTACATGGATCCGTGGGGCCCGCGCCACGCTCGAACCTGATCAAGCCACGGTTTTCCAGTCATATAGGGTCCAACCGATATGTTGACGAGCCCAGGAGAGGCGCTGCAGGCGATGTCGTGCTGTTAGAAAAGGCAATCGCATCGGTCTACTGCTACCATAGCCCACTAAAGCCAAATTTCGAAGCATTGATCATACGAATCCGTTCGTCGTACGCTTCGCATTGATTCAGAAATCAATGTGACAACTTTTCGGAAAAGCCGGTGCTCTCGATCGTTAAGTGAACACCGTCGGCCACTACGTTGTCAGTGGTGAGAGGTAATGCCTGAAATTTGATATTGTCGGCACACTATTGACGTTGAATTCCCTAGATTTCCGAAATGGAATGTCCCATGCTTCTAGCTCTTACTGCCATTCGGCTTTCAAAGTCTGCTAATTCCCGTCGTACGACCATAATCATGTCGGAAACGGCTTCGATTGAATCACCTGAGTACAAATGACAGCGCCGCCGATGCACGGCCCTTTTATATCGTATGTACGCGATACTACCGCCATTTCTATATGTGGATATCGCTATTCCATCACTTTTATCACTTCATTTTAATCTACTGTTGTTTATGGTGACCTCGTAATGCAACGTTGTCACAGAACATAATAACAATACGACGAAACAACTGTTGTCTTGAAACTCTCGAGGATAACTGCCATGATCTGATAATTTATTGCTGCTAAGAAATACTTGATATCTGTATAAATTGCTCATAACAGAAGTAGCCCCAAATTGAACTATCGATCCAATAAAAAATAATGTCGTGTGACTAGGGCTTCCCATCGGTAGACCGTTCGCCGGGTGCAAGTCTTTCTAGTAGACGCCACTTCGGTGACTTGAGCGTCGATGGGGATGAAATGTCGATGGTGAGGACAACGCAACACCCAGTTCCTGAGCGGAGAAAATCTCCGACCCAGCAGGGAATCGAACCCGGGCCCTTAGGATTTACATTCTGTCGCGTTGACCACTCAGCTACCGGGGGCGGACATCGATCCAATTAAAGCACGACACTATTTCCGTAATTACCTCTGCATAAAGCCTGGGGACTATTCAGTGTTAAAACCTCGCAAAACTAATGCTCCACTTGATTAAAAAGACGACGGAACTAGATGATAACAAAAACATGAGATTTCCTCTTAACATCAGGATGATTATTTGATGCCCAAAAGCGCAGAAGAGCGAGATTAAATGTTACAAAAAAAATGGCTCTGAGCACTATGGGACTCAACATCTTAGGTCATAAGTCCCCTAGAACTTAGAACTACTTAAACCTAACTAACCTAAGGACGTCACACACACCCATGCCCGAGGCAGGATTCGAACCTGCGACCGTAGTAGTCCCGCGGTTCCGGACTGCAGCGCCAGAACCGCTCGGCCACCGCGGCCGGCTTAAATGTTACATGGCTCACATTGTGCTGTCAGCACAACCATACAAAGACATGCTGGATAAAAGAACGTATAGACTTTTGTTGAATTTTTTCTTGCTTCGCATTTATCGCAACTGCGGCTATCGCACTGCCCTCTAAGCAACCACGCTATTCTAGATATCTCGCCAGGTAGTAATTAAAGAAAAACATTACCATGTGTTACAGAATTGCACCTAGAGAGGACCTGTACTTGCTCATGATAATCACTTCAGTACAACTCTTCTGCTGCTTTCATGCACGACATCCTCTCTTTCTGTCAGTATACTCGGTATGTTAATGCAACAACGTTCGTTAGCACACCATGTCACACACCTTCACTCCAGAGCTACTCAAACGGAATAGACAGAGGAAGAATGCTTTAGTTTTCCTCCAAACCGGCAAGTTATGTGTGATAAGCACACCCTCACGGTGTGTTGGCGAAAACCACACTAGCCTCAAGGACCGCAGGCAGAGGAAGGGGAGTAGCTGAAAATATATGGGAGTCGAATAATGTGTGACAGATACACAGCCAGAACATTATGACCACACACCTAATAGCCGATATGTCCACCGTTGGCTTCTATAACAACGATTACTGCGTGGCATGCAAGCAACCAGGCCTCGATGGGTCGCTGGAGGGAGTTCGTACCACATCTGCGAACACAAGTCACCTAATTCCCGTAAATTCCGCGTTGGGGAGGAGATGATCTCTGACGCCACTTTCAGTTACGTCCAAGATGTGTTATGTGTT
Organism: Schistocerca serialis cubense; assembly: GCF_023864345.2. Lineage (NCBI taxonomy): Eukaryota > Metazoa > Arthropoda > Insecta > Orthoptera > Acrididae > Schistocerca > Schistocerca serialis. The sequence goes on from NC_064643.1 coordinate 313,718,938, forward strand.
TCAGAACTGGCGTATTGGGGTCAACACATCAACTGGAACTCTCCACAGTGTTCCTCGAACTCCATCACACTCCATGCCTTGTGACACGGCGCATTATATTGTTGAAAAATGCCAATGCAGTCGCGAAACATGATAGAAATTAAATTGTGTATATGGTCTACAACCAGTGTACAATACCCTTGGCCGTCACGAGCGCTACTGGACCCATCGATGCCCACGAGGATATTTCCCAGAGCATATAGGAGCCACCATCAGCTTGTCTCCGTCCCGCAATACAAATGTTAAGAAGCTGTTCCCGTAGAAGAAGACGATTTCGCGCCCTGCCATTGCGAGATGAAGAAGGTATCCGGATTCACCCGATCATCAACGCTCTGTCACTGAGCCGACGTCCTGTGCCAATGGTTACGTCCTCATTTCAGTCGTAACAGCTAATGTCGTGGTGTTATCATTGGCACATGCATGGGGGGTCGGCTGTCGAATCCCATCGTTAAGTGTTCGGTGTACCTGCACCCTGCCCAGCATTAGAGTTTGATATTAGTTCCGTCACAATTCTCCACCTGTCCTGTTTTACAAGTCTGCCTAGCCTACCACGACCGACATCTGTAGTGAGGGGTGGCCTTCCAACTCCATGACGTGGTTTCAACTTGGTTTCGCCACTTGTTGAAGACAGTCAGTAAAGTACTCCCCGAACACGCAATAAGTCGCACAGTTTCCGAAATGCTCGTGCCGAGCCTCCGGACCATGACAATCTGCCATCGGTCTAACTCAGTCAGATCGCGCGCCCTTCCCATTCTTCACACGGACAGTACTCACTGATACTGTATGCGCCGAGTTTGTGTCTGACTAACAGTCATTCCTCACCAGGTGACGTTGCTATTGCCTCGATCGGTTTATATCGATAGTAGGTCGATGGTCATAATGTTCTGGCTGATCAGTGTATAAACAACACAGATAGTTTGCGAGACATAGCTATGTGAAAGCAGGATGTTGGAAGATGGGCGATTGTGGACATCTTTCGCACGGTGCGTTCGAGAACGAACTACGATCAGTTAGTCGCTACCACCTACCACGCGACTCGGGGAAAAGTCAGTCGCGAGGTTATTGTAAGGGAAGGATAGAGGCAATACCTACGGTCTCCGTCTTCATCTTTTTCTGGCAACGGTTGTATGGTGAACTCGGCCTGTCTGTCACTGCCGATAAACCAGTATAGTATTTCATTGCGGTGCAGGTGCGCCTTCCGGAGTGGCCCAGCGGTTCTAGGCGCTACAGTCAGAAGTCCTGTTTATAGCCCTGCCCTGCCACTGTCCCATTCACTCTTCCTCTACTACTGTTCTGTCACTGTCAAACATGTTGCACTGCAACTGTAACCCCTAGTTCTCTCATCCTGCCACTGTCTACTTCACTCTTTCTAAAAACAACCAATGTCTACTATTTTCCACTACTCATTAATTTTCTATCTATCTACTACTGCCACTGTGTTCTTCTCTCTCAGCATAAAAAACCGCGAATATGTTCCCATGTCAAAACTTTTAAAGTCACTGAGAAAGGCAAAATGGGGTACATGGTACCCCAAATTTCAATCAGTCCTTTAAATAATCAGAGATTCGGCCGAGTCAGCGAGGCGTGCGCATGGCTGCCGCTGCGCGCTACGCTTGCTGGGCCGAAGACAGCGTGCGAAGTATACTGAAGAGCCAAAGAAACTGGTACACTTGCCTAATATCGTGTAGGGCCCCCACGTGCAGGTAGAAGGGCCTCAATGCGACGTGGCATGGCCTCGACTAATGTCTGAAGTTGATCTGTCGAGCTGGAGGGAACTGACACCGTGAATCCTGCAGGGCTGTCCATATATCCGTAGGAGTACGAGGAGGTGGAGATCTCTTTTGAACAACACGTTGCAAGGCATCCAAGATAAGCTCAATAATGTTAATATATGTGAAGTTTGGTGGCTAGTTGAAGTCTTTAAAGTCGGAAGAGTGTTCCTGGAGCTACTCTGTAGTAATTCTGCACGTGTGGTATACCGCATTGTCCTGCTGGAATTGCCGAAGTCCCTCGGAATTTACAATGGGCATGAATGGATGCAGTTGATCAGTCAGGATACTTACGTACGTGCCACCAGTCAGAGTTGTATCTAGATGTATCAGGGGTCCCATGTAACTCCAACTGCACACGCCCTACACCATTACAGAACCTCGACCGGCTTGAACAGTCCCCAGCTGACATCAGGATTCATGAGATTCCATACCTGTACACGTCCATCTGGTCGACACGATTTGAAACGATACTCGTCCGACCAAGCAACATATTTAAAGTCATCAATAGTCCAATGTCGGTGCTGACGGGCCCAGGCGATGTGTAAAGCTTTGTGTCGTGCAGTCATCGAAGGTACTCGAGTGGGCCTTCGGCTCCGAAAGCTCCTATTGGTCATGTTTCGCTGAATGGTTCGTATGCTGACACCTGTTGATGGTCCACCTTTGAAATCTCGAGCAATTTGCGGAAGGGTGGCACTTCTGTCACGCTGATCTCTTCAGTCGTCGTTGGTACCGTTCTTGCAGAATCTTTTTACGGCCATGGCGATGTTGAAGATTTGATGTCTTACTGGATTCCTAATATTCCTGGTACATTCGTGAAATGGCCGTATGAGAAAATCCCCACTGAATTGCTACCTCTGTGATGCTGTGTCCCATCGCTCGGTTACCAACTATAACACTACGTTTAGACTCACTTAAATCTTAACAACTTCCCATTGTAGCCGCAGTAGCCGATCTAACAACTGCGCCAGACACTTTTTGTCTTAAACAGGCGTTGCCGACCGCAGCACCGTATTCTGCCTTTTTATATATCTCCATATTTGAATACGCGTGCCTACACCAGTTCCTTAGCGCTTCATTGTAGTTCTGTGTTGTGGCCGCGGCGTGGAGCAAAGTATTGTGAGTTGTTCTCACAACGCAAGCAGATTGTCCTGTTCTCCGAACCACAGCATGGGAGAGAAGACTGCGCAGAAGAAGCCTGCTGCCACGAAGGGGCCATCGATCGCACGACTCACTGAGTCTGCCGACCAGGCAAAGAAGAATCGAGAAGAGGAGTAGCAGCCTATCTTCCCTTTGTACGTCAAATGCAGAGTCGGGTGGACAGTCCTGTTCGACTTTTAACATGGCTGACATTTGCAGCAACCGTATACACAAATTTGAAAAATATGTAATAATCAGCAAACTGGTTGCATAGATTTTATATATACCTTGACCAGGTTTCGTCACCTCTAAGGGTGACTTCATCAGAAGGTAAGGTAATTACCTAAAATGAATATGTCAGATTAAATGTCTTATCTCGTCAACTTTGACGATATGTTCTTCATGTAAGTACTATTTGTTTTACACTCGTTTACATTAATGTAAACTTTTATTAGATAGGATATTTAATCTGACTTATTCATTTTAGGTAATTACCTTACCTGCTGATGAAGTCACCCTTAGAGGTGACGAAACCTGGTCAAGGTATATAGAAAATCTATGCAACCAGTTGGCTGATTTTTACATATTTAAAAAAAAAGTCCTGTTCGAGTTAATGACGAGCTGCAACAAGAACGAGATGGTCTACGAGTCTGTCTATTAGGACTCGCTGATCTGCGTTTTGGCAGCGAACATGGTCGACCAGAGAACGATGAAAAGCGCTGTGGCCAGCCATACCGTCGACGCGCCACCGGTGAGTGAGAAGACTTCTTTCCTCGGAAGAATGAACACGAGCAAGGCGCTCCTACGGGGGCTGCCTCCGTGCTGCGATGAAACAGCGGTCCGAGAAGCACCACTGCGATCCAGTTTCGGTATGCCGTTATATATGACGGTAGTATCTGTTCCCGAAAGAACAGTTACCGTGGATGAGCATGCAGCTTTGCTAGAAATGAAATGATAATTAAATGGACACCCTAGCTGCAAACAGGCGTTGATGTACTTCATTGGGGACATGTTGAAAATGTGTGCCCCGACTGGGACTCGAACCCGGGATCTCCTGCTTGCATGGCAGACGCTCTATCCATCTGAGCCACCGCGGGCACAGAGGATAGTGCGTCTGCAGGGACTTATCCCTTGCACCCTCCCCGTGAGATTCACATTCCCAACATGTCCACACCACTACATTTGTAGTGCACCCAATAGATGTTTGCCCATCATACTCATTACTCGAGGCAGATTAATCTACCAAGTCCCGTACGAGTTCGAATGAGTAATAAGTATGATGGGCACACATGTATTAGCCGCACTACAAATGTAGTGGTGTGGACATGTTGGGAATGTGGATCTCACGGGGAGCGTGCAAGGGATAAGTCCCTGCAGACGCACTATCCTCTGTGCCCGCGGTGGCTCAGATGGATAGAGCGTCTGCCATGTAAGCAGGAGATCCCGGGTTCAAGTCCCGGTCGGGGCACACATTTTCAACATGTCCCCAATGAAGTACATCAACGCCTGTTTGCAGCTAGGGTGTCCATTTCATTATCATTTCGTATGCCGTTATCGTGCAAACGGCCGACGACGTCGTTGGCGACACCTTGGCTTTGCGGAAGCTGCTGGGGTTTCCTGTTACGGTAGGAGCTCCCCCGTCCGGCATGGACTCTCAGCCCCAGTGCTTCAAGTACCAGAGAGAGGGCCATATCGCCAAGTATTACCGCAACGCAGAGCAATGCATGGAATGCCCTGGCGAGCACGACAGCCGCGCCTACAACCGCGGCAGAGCGATTCTACCGACTTGCGCCCGTTGTGGCGGACCGCAGCTGCTCCGCTTTTCCAAGCCACAGGCGTGCCGAAGGCGGTGTGGTGGCCGCTGCCGCACCGGCCCAGCGGAAAAGAAGACGAGGGCGACGACGAGGGCCGCAGATCATCACGGCTCAGCCGAGGGACAGCTGCCCCGTTAGCCGCGGGGACGACCACCCATAGGCGGGCGGACGGATGCAGCTCGCACCCCTGAGAAGAACAGCGGCATCGGCTTCTGCACCGTCGTGAAGCCGCAGCCGCTCTCAGAGCCGTCATGGTAGCAGAGAGGGCTGCCTTCGCAGCCGCCCTGGTTGCAGAGGAGGAGGAGGGCTTGAGGCAACAGCCTGCAGGAGAAAGGGCGCAAACCCCGCCGAATGCTCCTGCACCCACGCAGAAGAACGTAAGGGTGCATGCCCCTGCGACAGGTCCAGCAGCGCCGCAGGAGAAGGGCGCCAGGAAGACATCCGTCGCCAAACAGCAACGGCAACGACATCGAAAGCCACGGGGGTGACCAGCGCGGAGGCAGAAGAGGATAAGAAGGCAGCGTACATGGACCAAGTGCGAGAGAACGGCCTACAGCTCTCAGACGAATCAGACGCGTAGTTCGCGAAGTCATCAGAGGTGCTCGACCAGCAGCTACAACAAAAATCCGCGCCATGCAGTGTACAGGAGACGGCATCCAACAACCAGCTGCCGCCCTTCAACTTCAGCCTGATGATGCTGTGCCAAGTCACCGACGACCGGCGCAGCAGAGGGTTCAAGGCAGTCCACTGCGCTGTGGCTCTGAGACGGTATTGAGGCATGATGTCCACTACTAACAGAACCTAGCCTTGCAAAACCTGTCGTAGGCAGCAAGAAACCAGCTACTGCTCTTACTATCCGACCCTAATATCGCAGAGGTTTTTTTCCCCTTAGCTCTTGCCTTTTTTCTCTGCCCTTCAAACCGCTACCTTTCCTTCAGTTTTCGACCCAATCTATCTCCAGATGAGCGCGTATGAATGGTTAATCTCACCCAGACGTAAGCAAACATCGCAGTACCCACATCCTGCGAGGTCTCATTTAGCGAACACTAACCCTTATGCAGAGATGACAGTAGACCTTTTACTTTGGCCATTATGCCGGTAGGGGTGTTGAGCTCCTCCACATCTTATAAATAAAGAGAAACATACCCGCATTTTTTGTGCTCCGATAGGAGCATTTTTCCGCTGTTCCCTTCATTTTCCTGCTGCTGTAGGGCGTGTAGCTCATACGAAAACAGATGCATTGGACAGTAAGATTTAAATAGTTTACTTCCGTGAAACAGAAAAAACGCAAAACTAATTTTACGCCTCAGGCAGGACTTTTCGTTCAAAAAATTTTGCGTGTGCTTCAGTACTACAATATGGGGTTTTCAGATCATAACGGGGACAGTTTACAGCATATTTCTCCTTGCTACGTCACTTTATAAATTACGTTTTCGCCCCACAGCGGATTTTACATGCGTATTGTACATGTAGAAATAGGGTAACTTTGAACCTCTGTATCTCGGGAACATATAAAGATATGAAAGAAATTTTCAAAGTTGTTCGAGATCGGGACCGTAGAAATACATAGCAAAAATTGCAGCCATTTGCTGTGCATAGCCTTCTCGAAAACCGCCGCTGGATTTTGGTAACCAAAAAACAAGCCTTTCTGGTGTTTCTCGATAACGGATAAAGATTTCGAAAACAAGAAATTTTCTCTTCCAGATAAACGCCTAGAGAATATACCGTTAAAATTTGAACAATTTGTTGCGTTCATTTATTATTTATATTTCGTCTCATACCTCTTCTTTCTATGTGCCTGTTGTGTAACACAGGTAATGTGTTTCTTTATTTGACGACCTGGCGAGATATACTCGAATAATGCTGCTCAGGCTATGTTATCAAATGAGTAGCAGAGTGACAATAAACATTTTGTTTACATGTTCCTGATTCGTGATCGTGTATAGCAAGCAGCTGCCTCACTCAGCAAAAGGATCCGTAGTGTATACTTTTTTTTCAGATCTACGATGTGGAGGAAGTCTTTCCTGCAGTTGAAAGAAAATCTCATGTCTTTGTTGGTATCTTGTAAAGCAGGATAACTTTGTACCTCTGTATGTTGGAAATGGATACAAATATCAAGGAAATTTTCAACGATATTCGAAATTGAGATCTTAGACATATATCGTAAAAACTTTAGCCATTTTCTGGACACAGCCATCTTTGAATCACCGACTGGGTTCTGTTCCGCTGGTGACGGCGAAAATTTTGTGGAGTTTCCCTGGGAACTGCTCATGAACTAATGGTGCCTATGTAAGTCTCAGAAACCACACCGTCGACCACATAAAATGCAAAAAGAATCAACGGATTTTTTCCATTTGCCTAAACAGGAGGAAGTGTGTGATATTCATATTTTGACCCCTTACTATAGGATAGTGACACTAAGATGATCGTTCTGTTGGATAGCCCAAGGGCTATCTAAAACATTTGACCCTACCTTTTTATCAACAACAGAATCCGAGGCATGGACACCAGAGAACCCCGCTTTTAAGCGTGGCTTTTTGAAACATATTATGTACGCATGACTCATGCTATTGCATGCATACCGATAATGTTCGTTCTGATAACGACCTCTTGAAGCAGGGCGAAGTAGCGGACAGAGTTTCAGGGCATCCTCTTGCCCTTGGATTGGGAAACTGCCACTATAAGAAGGAAGAATCAACAATGATCATCAGTATATACGAAAGGTAATGGAAACCACAATATTAGACACATAAGGAGAATCCACCAGAAATATGGTCTGTCATTGGAAATATGTGCCGATGATCTCCAATCTGACAAAATATTCGGCTTAGTCCTCCATTAGGATAACCAGGAGGCGGCTACGAACTGCGATACGACCATCAGAAAAGATTGAATAACCAACGAAAGGATAACATTCAATGACTGGGATGTCAAATGTCTGAATGATGTAACGATGTAATAAATCTAGAAAATCTGAAAAGAAAATTGCAAGCGCTAAATCTAGATATGGTCAGAATCAGTGAAGGGAAACTGGAAGAATATACGGATTTCTGCTCAGATGAGTATACAGTACTATCAACACAAGTAGCGTTCGCTATAAATCGGAAGATAAGGCATCAAAGCTGACAGTAAATCAACACCAAAAACAAGAGATCAGTTACGCATTCCGATGTCACAGTCAGATGATGAAAAAACAGAGTATATGAGTCAATAATCTGGTACCTAAGCAACGAAACGGAGATGAAAATCTTATAATCATGGGTAATTGGAATGCTAGGTAAGGAATTGAAGTCAGAGTTATGGAAGAATATGAGTTCAGTAGCAGGAATGACAGACAAAAAAGGCTATTTGGGTTCCTAAATAATTTTTGCCCAGCAAATACATTGTTAAAGGACCACAAGAGGAGAAAGTACACTTGGAAAAAGCCTGGAGACACGGGCTGCATTACTTCAGGATGAAACAAAGATTCCGAAATCAGACAATGCTTTGTAAGATATATACAGGAGCAGATATATACTCAGTCTGCAATTGAATATTAATGAAGGGTAGACTGAAGATTAAGGGAATCGTTCGGAAGAATTAATGATGAAAGAAGCAGACTGCTAAAATACTGAGGAATGATAAGGTGCATTAGAAGTTTGAGAAGAATGAATATCTATAAAAAGTTGGACAGATAAATATAGGAAAAAGGAAGAGAACTGTGAGGAAAGAGTACTCTGAAGTTCAAGAGCGTCGTCTGGGAGAATGAATGTGGAAGAAAGTAGGATACCGAAGTACTGAGAAATCACGAGGAGCGTTTAAAGTTGAAGAGAAGTAGACATCTGTAAAAAGGTCAAGATATAAACTGGACAGACAAAAATAAGTACAAGGAAGGTAACTGCGAAGGAATCTTAGGTAACTGAAGATATATATTTCAATTTATAGATGAAGAAAGTAAGTACAAAAATGTTCAGGAGTAGGAATACACAGTACAAGTCACTTGAGAAGCAAATGCAGGAAAGGAAGGCGAAATAGCTGGAGATTAAAACACGAAGAAACCCGTAAAGCTGTGATCGGATGAGGAGCGGGTTCAGCGTGCAGAAACACCAAAACAACATTCAGTGAAATTAAACTCAACAGTGTGAATATTACGAGTAGGAAACGAATTCCACTGCTAAACGCTGAAGACAGAGAGGAAGTATCTGATGACGCGAAAGTATAAAAAAATTTGAGGTTATTTGGAAGATGTAAGTGATCCACTATTAGAGTTTCACACAGCTTGCGAGGAAACAACGCAGAAGACATAGATAACATTTCTTTAGATCTTATGAAGTCGTTACCGAACTTTTCAAATTGGGATACACAAACTATGGGACCGGAGACATGTCATCAGATTTCCGGAGAACTATCATCCACACCATCCTGAAGATGCGAATAATATCAACATTGAACTTAACAGCCCTTGCAGCGAAGTTATGGATAAGAATAACCAACAAAGCAATGGAAAAGAAATCAGAGGGTTCGTCAGATGACAATCAGTCTGGCTTTAAAAAAGATAATGTCACAAGAGTGGTGGTCGTGACGTTGTTTCATGGATTTTCGATCTAGAAAAATGGTTCGCTAACGTGTAAAATAGTGCAAAATTTTTAAAATTCTCAAAGAAATAGGAATAATCCACAGAAAACGCGGATAATTTATAACATGTGACCCAAGAGGAAACAATGAGAATGCAAGACCTAGTGGATAGCTCGGATTAAAAAGGCTGTTAGAAAGGTATGCAGTCTTTTCCTCCTGCTGTTCAGTCTGCACCCCAAAAAAGTCTACAGCGAATCTAATCATTCATATCCTTTCACCCTGAATTTTAATCCCACTCTTGAATATTTATTTTTTTATTCATTGCTTCTTCGGTATATTGATTGAACATTAGAGCCGAAATGTTTTATCCCTGTCTTAGACCCTTTTCTAATCCTAGCACTTGGCTCTTGATCTTCCATTCTTACGGTTCCCTATGGGTTCGTTAAATATGTCTTTTTCTATAGCTCTTATTTTCCTCAGAATTTCTAACATCCTGCACCGTTTTACACTGTAGAACACTTCTAGCTCGACAAGTCCTGTGAACGTGTCCTGATTTTTCTTCAGTGGTGCTTTCATTATTAAGTGCAACATGAGGACTGTGTCATTAGCACCTTTACCTTTCCGAAAGCCAAACTAATCTTAATTTTCCTTTCGATTTTTCTGTATATTGTCCTTGAAACAACTTCGCTTACTGAGCTACAAGCAAGCTACACCATTGTTCTCGCACTTATCTGCCCTTGCTGTCACATATATACTACTGGCCATTAAAATTGCTACACCAAGAATAAATGCAGATGATAAACGGGTATTCATTGGACAAATATATTATACTAGAACTGACATGTGATTACATTTTCACGCAATTTGGATGCATAGATCCTGAGAAATCAGTACCCAGAAAAACCACCTCTGGCCGTAATAACGGCCTTGATACGCCTGGGCATTGAGTCAAACAGAGCTTGGATGGCGTGTACAGGTACAACTGCCCGTGCAGCTTCAACACGATACCACAGTTCACCAAGAGTAGTGACTGACGTATTGTGACGAGCCAGTTGCTCGGCCACCATTGACTAGACGTTTTCAATTGGTGAGAGATCTGGAGAATGTGCTGGCCAGGGCAGCAGTCGAACATTTTCTGTATCCAGAAAGGCCCGTAGAGGACCTGTAACACGCGGTCGTGCATTATGCTGCTGAAATGTTGGGTTTCGCAGGGATCGAATGAAGGGTAGAGCCACGGGTCGTAACGCATCTGAAATGTGATGTCCACTGTTCAGTGCCGTCAATGCGAACAAGAGGTGACCGAGACGTGTGACCAATGGCACCCCATACCATCACGCCGGGTGTTGCCAGTATGGTGATGACGAACACACGCTTCCAATGTGTGTTCAACGCGAAGTCGCCAAACACGGATGCGACCATCATGATGCTGTAAACAGAACCTGGATTCATCCGAAAAAATGACGTTTTGCCATTCGTGCACCCAGCTTCGTCGTTGAGTACACAATCGCAGGCGCTCCTGTCTGTGATGCAGCGTAAAGGGTAACCGCAGCCATGGTCTCCGAGCTGATAGTCCATGCTGCTGCAAACGTCGTTGAAATGTTGGTGCAGATGGTTGTTGTCTTGCAAACGTCCCCATCTGTTAACTCAGGGATCGAGACGTGGCTGCACTATTGGTTACAGCCTTGCCGATAAGATGCCTGTCATCTCGACTACTAGTAATGCGAGGTCTTTGGAATCTAGCACGGCGTTTCGTATTATCCTCCTGAACCCCCCTATTCCATATTCTGCTAACAGTCATTGGATCTCGACCAATGCGAGCAGCAATGTCGTGATACGATAAACCGCAATCGCGATAGGCTACAATCCGACCTTAATCAAAGCCGGAAACGTGATGGTACGCATTTCTCCTCGTTACACGAGGCATCACAACAGCGTTTCAGCAGGCAACGCCTCTCAACTCCTGTTTGTGTATGAGGAATCGGTTGGAAACTTTCCTCACCAACCTTGTGTGAATGCTCTGAAAAGCTAATCTTTTGCATATCACAGCATCTTCCTCATGTCGGTTAAATTTCGCGTCTGTAGCACGTCATATTCGCGGTGTAGCAATTTTAATGGCCAGTAGTGTATTTGAAGTTCTCTAACGCCATAGATACAGCAATAAGGAATAGCGCAGTAGGCAGTACAGTTGAAGTGGAATGGACATCTCTAAAAAGGGCCATCACAGAAGTTGGGAAGGAAAACATAGGTACAAAGAAGGTAGCTGCGAAGAAACCATGGGTAACAGAAGAAATACTTCAGTTGATTGATGAAAGGAGGAAGTACAAACAGGTTCCGGGAAAATCAGGAAAACAGAAATACAAGTCGCTGAGGAATGAAATAAATTGGAAGTGCAGGGAAGCTAAGACGAAATGGCTGCAGGAAAAATGTGAAGACATCGAAAAAGATATGATTGTAGGAAGGACAGACTCAGCATACAGGAAAGTCAAAACAACCTTTGGTGACATTAAAAGCAACGGTGGTAACATTAAGAGTGCAACGGGAATTCCACTGTTAAATGCATAGGAGAGAGCAGATAGTTGGAAAGAATACATTGAAAGCCTCTATGAGGGGGAAAATTTGTCTGATGTGATAGAAGAAGAAACAGGAGTCGATGTAGAAGAGATAGTGGATCCAGTATTAGAATCGGAATTTAAAGGAGCTTTGGAGGACTTACGGTCAAATAAGGCAGAAGAGATAGATAACATTCCATCAGAATTTCTAAAATCATTGGGGGAAATGGCAACAAAACGACTATTCACGTTGGTGTGTAGAATATATGAGTCTGACGACATACCATCTGACTTTCGGAAAAGCATCATCCACACAATTCCGAAGACGGCAAGAGCTGACAAGTGCGAGAATTATCGCACAATCAGCTTAACAGCTCATGCATCGAAGCTGCTTACAAGAATAATATACAGAAGAATGGAAAAGAAAATTGAGAATGCGCTAGGTGACGATCAGTTTGGCTTTAGGAAAAGTAAAGGGACGAGAGAGGCAATTCTTACGTTACGGCTAATAATGGAAGCAAGGCTAAAGAAAAATCAAGACACTTTCATAGGATTTGTCGACCTGGAAAAAGCGTTCGACAATATAAAATGGTGCAAGCTGTTCGAGATTCTGAAAAAAAAGTAGGGGTAAGCTATAGGGAGAGACGGATCATATACAATATGTACAACAACCAAGAGGGAATAATAAGAGTGGACGATCAAGAACGATGTGCTCGTATTAAGAAGTGTGTAAGACAAGGCTTAGCCTTTCGCCCCTACTCTTCAATCTGTACATCGAGGAAGCAATGATGGAAATAAAAGAAAGTTTCAGGAGTGGAATTAAAATACAAAGTGAAAGGATATCAATGATACGATTCGCTGATGACATTGTTATCCTGAGTGAAAGTGAAGAAGAATTAAATGATCTGCTGAACGGAATGAACAGTCTAATGAGTACACAGTATGGTTTGAGAGTAAATCGGAGAAAGACGAAGGTAATAAGTAGTAGAAATGAGAACAGCGAGAAACTTAACATCTGGATTGATGGTCACGAAGTCAATGAAGTTAAGGAATTCTGCTACCTAGGCAGTAAAATAACCAATGACGAACGGAGCAAGGAGGACATCAAAAGCAGACTCGCTATGGCAAAAAAGGGATATTGACTTCTGAACTGCGGTGCAACAGCCATGTGAACTCAGGATTTGAAGGAAAGCTTGTCATTTAGTAGTAACTAGCTTCTTGCCCGCGTGTGCATTATCACATGTTGTTTACCCGTAAGTTTCTCACATGTATGTATACGACGTGTTTCTTTGTATGTGACGTTCAAATTGGTTATCAGATTCACCAACCCTAATTGTGGTGGCACGTTCCCCATAACATGAAATCGACGATGGCTTTAATAATCTGTTCTATATCTTCACCTTTTTTCCATGTGCATTGAATCTGACCGACTTCCGTTTCATCTGAGGCATGCTGACAATAGTAACTGATTTTCGGTTCGAGAGAAAGGACTGTCGCTGATAACAATATGGTTTTCCACTGTTTTTTACGACGCGACTCCATACAGTACGTTAAATGTATGCGTGGCACGATCTTTGACTACGAAACTCGCTCACAAAATTATTGGCTCGTTGCAGTGGTCATTCTCGTAACACGTAAAACAATAAAAATACGAGACACAATCTGCTTCAAGTCTTGAAAGTGTTAGAAAACAACTAAATACGGAAAAGAAACATCAACAGATCTTTTTATCACATTTTATTTGCCACCCCATCTCATCTCCACGAAAACCCCAAAAGGCAGTAGTAATATTTTACCGTCAGAGTATTTTTCCTCAAAAAATTATCCGTGTATATACCAAATTTGGCTAAAATTGTTCCATGTGTTCCTGAGTTACGGTGTTATGTGACTCCTTTTATCCGCTCCCGCGGCCATAGATATCCTAGGAATGTCTTGCTGTCGGAATAATCTTTTCCAGATAATAAGTGATACATGTGGCAAGTTTCGTAGAAATTGTTTTCGGCGCTACAGAGATGAAGTGATATGTGATGGCCTTCACTGTCTCTGCACCCCCCCCCCCCCCTCCCCCACCTCCCTGTCCCCCGTCACCCCTAGGGACAAAGCGTCATGTAAACTGTCACCAATCTTAAAAATCAAATAAAAAGTGTCTCGATCGCGTTTGCCGATATTCTATTTCTTAGCAACCGGCTTCGGCCCATTCCTCAGACCATCTTCAGGCTTTTCACCGCCATTGTTGCTGCTGGTGGTGGCAGGCGGAACGAAATACTTAGAAGTAAATTTATGACAACCTTTCTTCTAAGGATCTTGCTCCGCGTGCCGCCACCGGCAGTCACAATGGCGGTGAAAAGCCTGAAGATGATCTGAGGAATGGGCCGAAATCGTTTGCTAACAAACAAAAACCCGAAACGCGATCTGCTTTTTCCTTTTAGCATTTAATACCGATCGCTGTGCAACAGTTATAGAAAGCATTCTAAAATTTTCCAGAATGAGATTTTCACTCTACAGCGGAGTGTGCGCTGATATGAAACCTCCTGGCAGATTAAAACTGTGTGCCGGACCGAGACTCGAACTCGGGACCTTTGCCTTTCGCGGGCAAGTGCTCTACCAACTGAGCTACCCAAGCACGACTCACGCCCGTCCTCACAGCTTTACTTCTGCCAGTACCTCGTCTCCTACCTTCCAAACTTAACAGAAGCTCTCCTGCGAACCTTGCAGTTAAAAAGAAAGGATATTGCGGAGACATGGCTTAGCCACAGCCTGGGGGATGTTTCCAGAATGAGATTTTCACTCTGCAGCGGAGTGTGCGCTGATATGAAACTTCCTGGCAGATTAAAACTGTGTGCCGGACCGAGACTCGAACTCGGGACCTTTGCCTTTCGCGGGCAAGTGCTCTACCAACTGAGCTACCCAAGCACGACTCACGTCGCGTCCTCACAGCTTTAGTTCTGCCAGTACCTCGTCTCCTACCTTCCAAAGGTACTGGCAGAAGTAAAGCTGTGAGGACGCGACGTGAGTCGTGCTTGGGTAGCTCAGTTGGTAGAGCACTTGCCCGCGAAAGGCGAAGGTTCCGAGTTCGAGCCTCGGTCCAGCACACAGTTTTAATCTGCTAGGAAGTTTCATTCTAAAATTTTGGTCAAATGGTTCAAATGGCTCTAAGCACTATGAGACTTAACATCTGAAGTCATCAGGTCCCCTAAATAACCTAAGGACCTCACACGCATCCATGCCCGAGACAGGATTCGTACCTGCGACGGTAGCAGCATCACGGTTCCGGACTGAAGCGCCTAGAACAGCTCGGCCACAGCGGCAGGTTAAAATTTGGTCGTCAATATAGCTAGTGATACCGGAAACTATGGGTTCGTTAGTAACATCACTTGTTATCGAATATTTTTATGTGTTAGTCTTCTCGCGCCAGCTGTAGGACAGCAAAGTATTGTCCTACATGTAATGAGTAATTCATAGACGAAATTTTGTTGAAATTTTTCCAGATCTTTCGGAGTTGTGCTTCTGTGCCACCCCGTTTTGAACCGCACCCTTGCGGGAGGTAGGTGGTACGTAGCCCCACAGTGCTTCTTTCCGGGTAGTAAGTGACGTATGTACTAGGAGAGTTCAATAAGTAATGTTTTGTCGAACAACGCATTATATAATTGCTTCAGGCCCTAGAGTTCCGATAGGTGGCGGCTCTATACGTAGCCTTCAAAATGGCGTCTGTAACGGAGGTGTGTTCCAAGCAGAGAGCTGTCACTGACTTTCTTTCGGCGGCAAACCAGAGCGTCGCAGATGTTCATAGGAGCTTGTAGAATGTCTGCGGAGACCTGCCAGTGAAAAAAAGCACGGCGAGTCGTTGCGCGAGGCCCTGTCAACAATATCGCAACAACGTTGCGCAAACCTGTCCGATCTCCCTCGTGCCGGCCGGCAGCACACAGCTGTGACTTCTGCGGTGTTGCAACGCACGAACATTTCATTCGAGGTGATGGACGGATCACAATCAGACACCTCTCTGCTGAAATGTACGTCTCTGTTGGTAGTGCTGACACACTCGTCCACCAGCTGGAGTACTCAAAGGTGAGCACCTGCTCGGTTCATCGTTTCCTAACAGAGAACCATGAAGAGCAACGGACCATCTGAGGTGAGTTTCTTGCGCGTTGGGAGGCTGATCGTGACAATTTTTTGTCGAACACCGTCAGGTGATGAAACACCTTTTCCCCGTAAAGAAAAAGTTGAAAGCCGCACCCTCAGCCGATAAAGTCGTGCCGTCGATCTCCTGGGACTCTGAAGGGATTATTACGTTTGATGTTCTCCCTCATGAAGCAACCATAAACTTGGAAGTTGATTGGGTGCCCTCGGGAAACCCAAGAAGGGATATCGACTTATTCGTGGCCACAAAAGTGTAAACGAATTTCTCCTTCTCCATGACAGGTCAAGGCCTCACACAGGTGTGTGCACTAGAGTAGCTCACAAAACTTATTAGACTGTTATTCCTCATCCATCTCAAATCCCATATCTCACACTTCCGACTTCCTTCCATGTTGCCCCATGGAGGATGCGCTCCACGAGATTACTGACGCAGCAAGTTGTTGGCTCCAGCGTCGGCCATTAGAGTGGTACCATGCTGGCATACAGAACCTCCCAGTAAGGTGACCTTAGATCGTAGCATTGAACGGAGATTATGTTTAAAAATAGTGTTTTATAACCAAAATACGAGTGGTGGGGAATAATATGGTGTATTGAAATCTTCAATATATCAACCTGCTTTGGGAAAAAAAATTGTGGCATTACTAATTGAAACCCCCCCCCCCCCCCCCTCCGTCCCCACCCATGTCTGGTTGAATCGATTGCATTAGAAAGAGATTTGGAACTTGCAGGAGGTCATACAACGAATTTTGTAAGTATGTAGATAAGCTATAGTAGTAGTGTAGTCCGCTTCCGTAGATGAATCGTCCGTCTAATGGCTGCCATGTGGAGCCTCCGGGTATAGCCAAGGAGGACTGGTATGGGGTGCACTCAGCCTCGTGATGTCAACCGCGGAGCTACTAGAAGGAGAAGTAGCGGCTCCACGGAAAGGGAAGTCGCTAAAACGCCCCTCCATACCACATCTGCATGAGACCGTAAGGCTGAGGATGACACGGCAGCCGGTTGACGTTCTTTGGATCTGCAGAGATTGGACGAGGAGATCGTTTTTAATAATAGTAGCACTGGACAGGACAGCGCTGCGATTTTAAATGGTTCAAATGGCTCTGAGCACTATGGGACTCAACTGCTGTGGTCATAAGTCCCCTAGAACTTAGAACTACTTAAACCTAACTAACCTAAGGACAGCACACAACACCCAGCCATCACGAGGCAGAGAAAATCCCTGTCCCCGCCGGGAATCGAACCCGGGAACCCGGGCGTGGGAAGCGAGAACGCTACCGCACGACCACGAGATGCGGGCTCTGCGATTTTACCACAAAAATAGTTTTAAGCAACGTTTCAAATTTTTACTGGCGAAGTTTAGATCTATATCAAATGAGAAGTATTTGTTATTGTCTGTAGGTTGTCAATATGAAATGCACACATTTATCCGTTATCTACAAAATACCTGTTTTACATCCTGTTACTGCCTCTAAGAGTTCATTGCTTCCCATTTACTGTGCGGCTGCTTGTTGCCTCGTGACCGGATTCGTGATGATTCCACCATTTATCAGTAATAATAACGCGCGTCGGGGAAGGCACTCGTTACTGCTGCAGATAATTTGTCGTCTATTTTACCCGTAAACACATACGTCGCCAAAGAACGTAGAAAACAGCATAAATACGTAATAATAATTTTTGTCACTGTAGCACCACAGACAAATACATTTGTCACTTGCAATAATCCTCTTTGCGCTACACTCATCTTTTCTGCCGCACAGAATTCTGTTTAGGTGAGGAAAACATTACATTCTGCAAAGCCCACGGTTTATTTGCCACATACATTCCATATTGCTTCCTCATAAAAACGGCCCTCATGGGTAAAATGAGTAAAATAAATTGGGATGTATACTTCCGATGGCTGCGCTAGCGCTGCACGGCAAATAATTGTGGTTGTTGTTGTTGTTGTTGTCGTCCTCAGTCCGAAGACTGGTTTAATGCAGCTCTTCATGTTACTGTATCCTGTGCAAGCCTCTTCATCACCTACTGACTATTGCGACCTATATCCTTCTGAATTTGCTTACAGCATTCATCTTTAACCCACATTCACCCTCCTCCCACCAACTTCCCTCCAAGACTAGACTGATGATCCGCTGATGTCTCAGAATATGTTTTATCAACAGAGCTTTTATCCAAGCTGTACCACAAATTTCTTGTCTCCTTAATTTTATTCAGTACCTCCTCATTACTTATGCGATCTACCCGCCCAATCTTCAGCACTCTTCTGTAGCATCACATTAAAAATGCCTCTATTCTCTTCTAGTCTGAACTGCTTACCGTCTATATTTCACTTTCATAAATTTCTGAATTCCAGAAAATAATTTCGAAAGGCTTCCTAACAATTAAATCTGTATATGATGTCAGCAAATTTATGTTCTTCCCATTGTCAGTCTACATTTTACATCGTCTCTACTTCATCCATCATCAGTATTTTACTGCCCAAACAGCAAAACGCATCTATCTACTTTTACTATCTCGTTTCGTGATTTAACTCCCTCAGTATGCCGGCCACTTGTGGCCGAGAGGTTCTAGGTGCTTCAGTCCAGAACCGCGCTGCTGCTACGGTCGCAGATTCGAATCCTGCCTCGGGCATGTGCGTGCGTGATGTCCTTAGGTTAGTTAGGTGTAAGTAGTTCTAAGTCTAGGGAACTGATGACCTCAGATGTTAAGTCCCATAGTGCTTAGAGCCATTTGAACAATTTTTCCCCCTCAGTATCACCTGATATAATTCGACTCTATTCAATTATCCTTGTTTTCCTTTTTTTGATGTTCACCCTACATCCTCCTTTCAAGAAACTGTCCATTCCCTTCAACTACTTATACAAGTCCTTTGCTGTCTGTCACAGAATTACCATGTCATCGGCAAAACTCAAGATTTATATTTCTTCTCTCTGAAATTTAATTTCTACTCCAAATTTTTCGTTGGTTTATTTTACTACATGCTCAGTGTAAAGACTGAATATCATCGGGGATAGGCTACAATACTGCCTTACTCCTTTCGCAACCATTGCTTCCTTTTAATGCCCCTTGACTCCATCTGGTTTCTATACAAGTTGTAAATAGCGTTTAGCACCCTATATTTTACCTCTACTACCATTAGAATTTGAAAGACAGTATTCCAGTCAAGATTTTCAGAAACTTTCTCCAAATCTACAAATTCTATGAACACAACTTTCCCTTTCCTTAACCTATCTCCTAAGAGAAGTCATTGAGTCTGCATTGTCTCACATGTTTCTACATTTCCCCGAACCCAAAATGATCTTTTCCGAGATCGGCTTCTACAAGCTTCAAGCTTTCCATTCTTCTGTAAAGAATTAGTGTTAGTGTTTTGCAACCATGAGTTATTAACATAATTCCAGTACCCCATAACAGTTAAATTTTCATCTCCCTTTACTTACAGAATTACCCGTTCCATGTCATATTCTTTCTCTATCTTTTTATCTTCAGCTTGTGATTTCGACATGCGTACTTGAACTACCGTTGTTGGTGTTGGTTTGATGTTGATTCTTATGAGAACAACTCTATGACTGAAATGTTCACAGTAACACAGTCTCTGCCCTACATTCCTTTTCATAACAAATCATACTTCCGATATACCTTTTTCTGCTGCTGTCGATATTACCCTCTACTCAGCTAGCCAGAAATATTTGTATTCTTTCCATTAGAACCTCCGATGGAGGGAGCCTCACGGACCGTGACAAGGCGCCCAGACCGCGCGGCTATCACGCGCGGCATTTCACCTATCTCATATATCTTGCACGCCAATTGGAATATGGTTAGCGATCCAGAAATTCATGAAAAATACCCCTATACTGTGGCACTGCCTCCTCCACGTTTCACTGTTGACACTATACATGGTGACACGTACGATTCACCAGGAATTAGCCAAATACAAACTATTCCATCGAATTTCCACGTGGTACAGGGTGAGTCATCCTTCCAAATCACTTGTTTCCAGTCATTCAATGTCCACTGGCGTCTCTCTTGACACCACTTCAAACGTCGCTTAGTTCTCACTACAGAAACGTACTGCTTATGAAGAACAGCTCTACTGTTTTACCCCCTTCTGTTTAACACGTTATTCTGTCTGTTGCGTTGGTAGCCCATTGTAACTCACGAGTGAAGATCATGCGATTTCTTAGAACCATCCTCCGCAAAGCTCGACGGTCCATTCCGTCAGCGCAATAGGTAAATCTAGCCTTGGCATTTCCATGTAACTACCACCGAGCGAGTTGGCGGATTGGTTAGCAAACTGGACTTCCATTCGGGAGGACGACAGTTCAAATCTGCGTGTGACCATTCTGATTTAGGTTTTCCTTCACTTCTCTAAAATGCTCCAGGCAAATGCTGACACGGTTCCTCCGAAAGAGCATGGTGGATTATTTTCCCTCCTTCTCTGATCACAAGACAATCCGAGCTTTTATTCCGCCTCTGACGCCCTCACTCTAGACGGGACGTTAAACCTGAAGTTCCTTCCTTCCTTTCACTTCCTTGTTTCTGTGAGTCATGTCTCCTGACTGATTTGATGCGGCCCACCACGAATTTCTCTCCTGCGTCGACCTCTTCATCTCAGAGTGGCTTTTACATCAAACTTTCTCAATTGTTTGTTGTGTATTCCTATCTCTGTCTCCCCCTACAGTTTTTTACCCCCTACAACTCCCTCTAGTACCATGGAGGTTATTCCCTGCTATCTTAACAAATGTTAAATTATCCTGACCCTTATTCTTGGCAGCATTTTCCAAAAGTTCCTTTCTTCGCCGTTTCTGTGGAGAACCTGTCATTCCTTATCTTATCAGTGCATCTAATTTTCATCATTCTTCTGTGGCATCACATCTCAATCGCTTCGATTTTCCACTGCTACGGCTTTCCCACTGTCCATGGTTCACTAACACACAAGTATGTGCTCCAAATGTACTTTATCAGGAATTTCTTCCTCAAATCTCTCTTGGTCAGGAGTGACCTCTTTGTCGGTGCTAGTCAGCTTGCTTCCAAGGTATCACAATTTCTTAACTACGTCTACTTTGTGGTCTCCAGTTTTGATGTCAGGTTTCTCCCTGTTCTCATTACGGCACCTGCTCATTACTTTTTACCTGTTTATTCTCAATCCATCTTCTGTACTCATTGGACTGTGTCTTCCATTCAACAGGCCTTGCAATTTTTCTTAGTTTCATTGAGGACAGCAATGTCATGAGCGAATCTCATCACTGATATCCTTTCACCCTGAATTTTAATACTACTGTCAAATCTTTCTGTTATATAAGTTGTTGATGGAGTACAGCGACCAATCAAAAACTGATTTTAGGTTACTTTGCAAAAATATGGCATTACAGGTTTCGAATTTATACAGTTCATCATCAGACGGCTTTCACGCTTTCGTCCAAACATATGATGCATTACTTGAAAGGCGAGTTTTTCTAGAACAAACAAAAATAAAGATGGTTGCGCTATAGACCTGTGTTGGAATGCAGTTTAGGTGAAATGCCCGTCTGCAACATTTCTTTTCACTGTTTTATTCGAAGAAATCATATTCACAATGTTTATATTTTCTCCACCACATACGCCGATATGCATTATGAGGCACTTTCTTTTGGTGACAAAACGAATTTTCAATGCGCACCTTGTGTTTTGACTCACAGCGTTTTCGAAAACGAAGCGTATTTTACTGTTGTGTTAAATTGAAAAGTTGTTTTACATTAGATCTAGGGCATAAATTCATATAGCTAATTACAGCGTAGCAAACGTATTTTACAAAACTACAGAGAAACAAATGTGGATAAGAAAGTATTACAAATGGTTATGTGCTATTTCAACAGTGATATTGATAGTGCATTAAAATTTTTTCATATTTAGTGCCATAAATAGTACTTACTATTATAGATACATACAGTATTATAAGATTTTATACTTCATATGCAGATAGGTGTAGAAACATTATTTCATTATTTACATTGGAGCGTGGAAATTACTTTATGGAAGACTTTCAGGAAAGGAGTGTTAGGCAACTCGGTCTGCTTATTGAGGATATTAATGGGGGAACTGTTTGTGTGTTTGTGAGTGTGTGTGTGTGTGTGTGTATATTTCAATTTCTTCCAACAATTCGCAGTGGCTCCTTTTTCTGCTAAATGTAATATTTTCATGTTTCTGTCAATGTTTCTCACTGAATGCTTTTCTTCAGCAATATGGGCTGCAAACGTAGATATGTTAGAGTTGCCAAGCCTTAAAGCATCAAAGTGTTCTTTTAAACCTAATCTTAAAACTTCTGACTATGTGACCAACGTAGAAATTAGGGCACAGGTCACATTGGAGCTTATATATTCCTGATTTACTGTAGGGATCCTTGGAAAGCTTTATACCATGGATCACTTTTTGCTGTAATTTACGGTTAGTAGAGAAGCTGATTTAAATAGTTTTCTTTTGCAATAAATTTTCTATGGTATGATAGTGAGACTACAGACAACAGAAAATCTAGGTTTGGCTTCCGTGGGAAGCTGATTTGTTTTGGATCTGATGTTGTGTAAATTGCTGTTCTATAGAGCTGTAGACTTTCTTTTTACTTTGTTGTGGAGTTTGTCTATTATTATAGTATAATAGCCATTATTAAGAGCAACTATTTTAATTAAATTCATTTCCTTTTTTGCTTTATGTGACTCATGGGTGCTTTTTTTCATTCGGTGTGCCGCGATTCTGATATATGCAATTTTATGTTGGCTCGGAAGGCATGATGAGCTATCAGCACTAAAATCTATGGTATTTGGTATCATGTATGATGTTTATGGATATTACCAATTTAAAGATCGAGAAAACTTTTTATGTTATTTGTTTCATGCTCAACTGTGAATTCAATGCTTTGAATGGTTGATTGATTTGGGGAAGCGGTCCAAACAGCGAGGTCATCGGTCTCATTGGAGTGGGGAAGGATGGAGAAGGAAGTCGGCCGCGCCATTCCAGGGGAACCATCGTGGCATTTGCCAGAAGCGATTTAGGGAATAGGTTGGCCGGCCGCAGGTTTGAACCGTCGTCCTCGGTTTAATATTTTCATGCATTTTGCTGACGTCTGCTGCCATTGCATCAATTTCATTGTTTGTACCATCAAAAAGCAAGATTTTATATGAACATACTTTTGTAGTATATTATTTTTTTATAGTTTTTTGATTAGCTGAAAAGCAATTTTCTTCTATATGTTTAATGTAAATGTCAGCAGATATCCCAGCGAAGCTACTTCCTCCGGTCAAATGTTGTTAGTAAAACTTGTTGTTGAAGTTAAAAGAATTGTGCTGCAGGATGAGTGTCAGTATTTCTGTGAGGTTACAGGTCTCTGCAATACTAATTTTCTCATACGTAGGCAGATTGTGTCTTATAATACTGAGACTCCCTTTAATAGAAGTGTTTGTACATAGGTTGACTATGCCCAGTGACGCAAGTTTAGCTGTGGGTGGGATGTGTGACCTTCAGTAGATGCTACGTGTTCATATGTGTTTTATATGGTGTACCTATTTTCAAAAGCAAGCAACTTGGAAAATCGGATCTGTTACCTTCTGGTTTATAAAGTATGCAGGGTTGTTTGTCAAGTTAATTATTGGAGGAATTGTACTATTCTCTTTATGACTCTTTGGCTGCGCACATAGTTTTGTTTCTGAGAGATTCATCGTTATAAAACTGCGCACTTCATTCGGTAAGAAGTTGCTGTTACGCAGAAGTTTACGGAGTTACTTTGGAATTTCATTGTGAGCTCAGACGCTAATTCAGTAATGTTGTTGCTGTGGAGATACTGTGCTCCGTAATATAAGCTGTGGAAGATGTTAATCTGTGAACAGATAACTGGAACGGAAGAGGCCTGTAGAGGTTGAAAATTCCTCGGAGGTAACGCCAAATAACAAGAATAATAGGAAGAAGCACGTTGTTTCAAACGCAGTTCCCTACCGAACCGTGCGCAACCCCTGCACAATGACTTCAGTTTTTGTTTTCTCCAGGGCTCGGCTCTGCCATCGTCATACAGAGAAGATACATGTCCGAGACAGTTCCCTGTCTCTCACGTTCACGTCCCTTATCCCATTTTCTGAGCGAAAACTTCAAAAAAGAAGCTGATTGCTTCCAACAGCAAATAATCACAATCATCACATATAATTCGTGGTACCCATTTAGTAGCAGCACGCATACCGAACAGATCCCTAAACTTATGTGGAGACAGTTGATTCCCACTCAATTACACGTTCTGCGGACCTATTTTCAGTATCAAAAGGCGGCTAAGTTGCCCTAAAATGAAGTTTTATGAGACATATCTATGTATACGGTCTCAAAACGAGAGCTCGTGACTTCAGCAGCATGCTTTTGAGCTTCGGTTATTCGTGATGGATCGTGATGGATCCATGAAGAGCAGATCGTTTTGAAAACTAATTGTTCATGCAAAATAAAATGTACTGCAGTCATCTATATGCCTAAGGCAGTGGTTCCCAAGATATTCCTCTGACGAAACATTTTGAGAATCGATAGTACTCGAACATATTTTCTATTTCCAAAGGTAAAAAAAATTTAAAAGATTGGAGAAACTTGCTGTATTCAGTAACTGCTTCAATTGTAAATCATAGCTAATAACATAGAAACAAAAACAAAATTTAAAAATTAAAACAATTAGCATCGTCAAAATGTCGAAAAAATGCCATGTTGTTAATACTTTTCGCGTGGCACCTATTCGCTTCCCGGGGAACACAGTTTGGGAAAACTTGTCTTAAGGATGCCGTTGTAACGCGGTAAGTCACGTGCTGGTCTGTGCACACAGAATCTGTATCTTATCGAAAAAAAACAAGATTTCGGTCATTCTTCACGAATTAATAGCTGTCGGAAGCTCGACCGTAACAATATACCGCAAACCAATTGCGAACACTTTTTTCTGAAGGTGGTTAATTACCAGAAGTTGAACGTAGCTTTCGAGCTATTGTTATTAAATTCAGGATTTCAGAAAATCGTACGAAAACTCAACGGAAAAGTCGTCGTGAAATTTCCATTTTTAAGAGAATTATTTCTTTGCACACTCTTTGGAAAGAAACTACTCTGATAACTCCAGAGCCGCCATTGTTTTAACGATAAGAAATGAGAGTTTACTAGAACGGTGATGGTATATCTCTTTAGCACCACCTGGTAGGCTTTTATTTAAAAAAAAACACACATTAACGAATTAAGTGTTTGTGTGACTTAATGATATAAACGTAGCTGCGGTCATGTGCAGCGCCACTCTGTCACATAGTATGACTCGTATATCCGTCAGGAACAGACCTGGAAGATACAGCTTGTAAATGTTTGTGACACTATCCCGACGTTTTACGGTATATGTATGGAGTTTGGTCAGTGATCGAAAGCTGATGTTAAATGGCGTTACAGTGAAACAGTATTTCACATTAATATTCCGCGAAACAGTAATGTCCTACAAGATGCGAGGTATAAACAAAGAAAGGCCCTTAATGGTGATAGAGTACCCTGTAAAGAAAAGCAGCAATAAAACATTTTTGTTCCCTGATTTGTAAAAAAGTACGGTAAGCTTTATTTCCTTCACACTTCATCATACTTTTACTACGTCCGGTACAAGTTTTCCTCTAAAAATTGCTGAGGCGCAGTAGAGGTAAAAAATGGAGCAAAGTTCTGCAATTTTGTGTGTTATTGGAAGCGTTAATCATTAGGGAAGAGGGTTCCGGTGACAAGATAATTGCTTCCTAGCATCTTTATGGGCTGAGTAACGTGTAATTGTCTCTCGTAAATAGCAGAATTCTAGTGAGTGGCTGCACATGCTTTTCTCTGGAAGTTAATAATTTCGATACTGCTGCAGGAATCAGACTCTCCATATAACGCCAGACTGAAATTGTAAAAGGTTCAAATGGCTCTGAGCACTATGGGACTTAACAGCTATGGTCAACAGTCCCCTAGAACTTAGAACTACTTAAACCTAACTAACCTAAGGACAGCACACAACACCCAGCCATCACGAGGCAGAGAAAATCCCTGACCCCGCCGGGAATCGAACCCGGGAACCCGGGTCTGAAATTGATATTGGAACTATGGCGCTCAAAATTCGATTATTTCAATACATTAAAACGTTATATTACTGCTGGGGTTTATTTATTGATTCGTTTTAGACCAATATTAGATACTTATAATTGTGGTTGATACGAATGTCTCTTTTGGAGAAATTTTGACGAATATCTCGAAACTTTTAATGCTCCTGCTTTAGGAATGTCACCAAAATCACGTCCGCCCCCGGTAGCTGAGTGGTCAGCGCGACAGAATGTCAATCCTAAGGGCTCGGGTTCGATTCCCGGCTAGGTGGGAGATTTTCTGCGCTCAGGGACTGGGTGTTGTGTTGTCCTACTCATCATCATTTCATCCCCATCGACGAGTAAGTCGCCCAAGTGGCGTCAAATCGAAAGACTTTCACCCGGCGAATAGTCTACCCGATGGGAGGCCCTCGGCACAAGACCAAAAGCACTACAGCAAGCACTACAGTATCTTTATTATTTATCAAACATTCGAGGTGTTCTTTCAGAGAGGCTAAAATTGTACGGTCAAACGGAACTAACACTAAAGAGGAGCATGGTTTATCGATATTAATGGTTACCCGCTGTAAGCAGATTCTTGAGACAAGGAAACATCCCTTAGCTTACCAGTCCACCTAATAGTCAACATTCTTCTGTATCAACATACCTCAAATGCTTGGATTCTCTTCTTTTCCGTTTCCCCCATAGTTCATGTTTCAAAAAATGGGTCTGAGCACTATGCGACTTAACTTCTGAGGTCATTAGTCGCCTAGAACTTAGAACTAATTAAACCTACCTAACCTAAGGACATCACACACATCCATGCCCGAGGCAGGATTCGAACCTGCGATCGTAGCGGTCGCGCGGTTCCAGACTGTAGCGCCCAGAACCGCTCGGCCACTCCGGCCGGCATGTTTCACTGCTATACCGTTCCGTACTCCAAACGTACATTCGCCTCCAGATTAAGATCTATGTTTGATACTAGAAAACTTCTCTTGGCCAGGAATGCACTTTTTCCCAGTGCTAGTGTGCTTTAATGTCCCTCTTGGCCGAATCATCATTAGTTATTTCGCTGCCTATGCAGCAGAATTCCTTAACTTCATCTACTTTGTGATCCCCAATTACTATGTAAGGTTTCTCGCTGTTCTCAATTTTTCTACTTCTCATTGCTTCCGTCTTTGTTCGATTTGCTCTCAGTCGGTGTTCTGTACTCATTAGCATATTCATTCTATTCAACAGTTCTGTAATTCTTCTTTAATTTCACCGAGGATAGCAACGTCATCAGCGAATCTTACCATAGATATCCTTCCACCCTGAATTTTAATCCACTCTTGAACCTTTCGTTTCCACTACTGCTTCTTCCATGTGTAGACTGAATAGCACACCCGAGCACGGCGTTCTCTGTCTTCCAGTCTTGTTATTCCTTCTTGGGTCTTGTACAGATTCTATATTACTTTCCCTATAGCTTACCCCTATGTTTTTCAGGATTTCCAACATCTTGTATCATTTTATACTGTCGAAAGTTTTTTCCAGGTCGACAGATCCTGTGAGCGAGTCTTGATTTTTCTTTAGTTTTGCATCGGTAACTGTAACGTAAGAAATACCTCTCTGGTGCCTTTATCTTTCCTAAAGGCAAACTGATCGTCATCTAACAGATCAGCAATTTTCTTGTAATTTCTTCTGTATATTATTCTTGTCAGCAGTTAGAATGCATGAGCTGTTTAGCTGATGGTGGGATAATTCTCGCACTTATCGCTTCTTCCTATCTTCGGAATTGTGTGAATGATATTTTTCCAAAAGTCTGATGGTATATCGCCAGTGTCATACATTCTACACACCAACGTGAATAATATTTTTCTTGCCACTTCCCCTAATAATTTTAGAAATTCCGATGGAAACCTTGTACCTTATTTGGTCTTCAGTCGTCCCAAACTCTTTTAATTTCTATTTATAATACTAGATCCCATATCTCTTCCTTGTTGACGTCTATTATTTTCTTCTACCATGTCATCAAACAAGTTCCTCCTATAATATGGGGCCTCATTGTTCTCATTCCACTTATCCTCTCTCTCCTCTGTATTTAACAGTGGAATTCCCACTGCACTCCAATGTTACCTCCCTCGATTTTAATTTTACCATAGTCTATTTTGACTTTTCTGTATGCTGAGTCCGCCCTTTCGACATTCATTTCTTTTTCGGTTTCTTCACATTTTTCATTGTTAAGTGACTTGTATTTCTGTATTCCTGAATTTCCCTGAATACTCTCCTGCTTCCTTCTTTCATCGATAAACTGAAACGTTTCTTTCGTTACCCCTGGTTTCTTCGCAGTTACCTTCTTCGTACCTATGTTTCGCATTTCAATTTCTGTGACTGCCCTCCTTAAAGATGTCTATTCCTCTTCATCAGAACTACCTACTGATCTATTGATTATCGCAGTATTTACGGCCTCAGACAACTTCAAGGTTTTATTTTTGTTCCTCAGTACTTGCGTGTCCCACTTCTTTATGCATTGATTCTTCCTGGAAGTGTCCCACTTCTTTATGCACTGATTCTTCCTAACTAATCTCTTACACTTGAGCCGACTCTTTATCGCTACTAATTTGTGATCTAAGTCTATATCAGCTCCTGGGTACACCAGTATCTGATTTCAGAATATCCGGTTTGACCAAGACGTAATTTTACTGAAATCTTCCTGTATCTCCCGGACTTTTCCAAGAATACCTCCTCCTCTTGTGATACTTGAACAGGCTATTCGCTACTTCTTGCTGCATTTTTATTGCAGAACTCAATTAGTCTTCCTCCTCTCCTTTTTCTAGTACTAAGGCCATATTCTCGCGTAACCCTTTCTTCTACTCCTTCCCCTACAACAGCATTCGAGTCCCCCATGCCTATCCTATTCCCATCTCCCTTTACGTACTGATTTACCTGTCAAAACCTCATATAATTTCACTATCTCTTCATTTTCTGCTTGCGACGTCGGTATGTAGACCTAAATAATCGTGGTCGTTGTTGCTCTACTATCGATTCTGATGAGAACAACCCTATCACTGAACTGTTCACAGTAACTGACTCTCTGCCCTACATTCATGTTCATAATGAATCCACTCCCGTTATACCTTATTCTGTTGCTACTGACATTACCCTTGTCTTCTTCCCATTTCATTTCACTGACCTCTGCTGTGTCTAGATTGGGGCTTTGCAGTTCTCTTCTCGCATCCTCTAGTTTGCCCACCACGTTCAAATTTCTGACATTCCACGCCCCGATTCGTAGAACATTATCCTTTCGTTGATTATTCAGTCTTTTTCTCATGGTCACCTACCCCTTGGCAGTCATCTGCCGGAATCCAAATGGGGGACTAGTCCGGGATCTTTTGTCAATTAAAGGTCAAATTTCCTGTGGACAAATTTCCTGCTTCCACTGCTTTCTGGAACCTCATCCCGTTGGTCCTTGGTGATTCTTCGCCTTTCAGGGGTAGCTTCCCACCCCAAAGGCAAGAGAGTGCCCGGAACATCTGTCCGCTCCTCCGCCCTCGTTGATGAGGGCGTTGACAGAACTAAGGTCATCGGCTGCCATTGCTGATGTTTATTTTTTGTTTATAGTTATTTACTTTTTTCCAAATATTGTTGTCCCACAATCCATAGACCACAGTTGCGAACGTTACAGAAGTTAAAGTAGGTCATGGATGAAATATGGGCCTAATTCGATTGTGTTTTGATCGAAATGTTTACATGAAGTACATTTGTACCACAAAGAATGGTATTTCATACCGAAGACAGTGGCGATTCGTAATCACGCGTTGGCAGCTGTCACGGAAAAGTCTCGTTTGCGATCCCATGACGACGTGAACATTTTTACTTCTGCTACTATATATTTACACACAGACCTGTTTCCAGTGTTACTTGTAATCCACCTATATATACAATCAGAAAACTTTTATTATAATGTTCATTGGTAAATAACCACCAAATCTCGTGTGACACTCCGTTCGACGCAAATATTTTCTTCAGATGACATTTCAGTGACCGTTACGTCAGCTGAAAATTGTTGCTGGTGCTAAAAATTGAATCTAGGGCCTTCGTGTGAAAACCGTGAACGCTGCCATTCAGTTCCATTATTAAACTAAAACCAGTTAAATAAATTTTTTGCCTTTATTTTTCCACTCAGTTTAACAAAGAGCATTTTTCATTGAAATTAGGAAAACCAACAGGTCTAGTTATAAAAGAACATCACTTGCAATATTTAGCACTGGAATAAAATTTAGAAATCTGTTGATATTCTTCTCATATTTTTGGGCCACAGTCATGTAATAATGTTTGAATGTTATTTCCACCGTTTGACAGCACAAATTTCTTTATTTTATAATACTATCGACATAAGACGGTATCTAATACAACGTCGTAAAAATTTTTAGAAATGTATAGAACTTGAGAAGGACTAATTTAACATCATAGTGCCATTCCAATCATTAGGTTTCATTCATATTTTCCACCACTTACCTGGTACCTTCCCAACCCATTTCATCCCAGATTCAATGTCATTTCCTCCACATCACTCCTGCTCTGCCATCTCAATATTTGTACTTTCGTCTCATTGACAACTTTAATGCCACCTCCATAGCACCATTCCTATACGTTCCACTCCCGGTTCCATTCCATCTCGCATGTTTTATGCATTTTATCTCTTCTACAATACATATCGATCAAATATTAATGGCAAACTTTCGAAATTTGGTACACCATATGATACTGCGTAAAGAGTTTGACATAGCACTGAAAGACCTAAGTCGAAACAAGGCCCTGGGAGTAGACAACATTCCATTACAACTACTGACAGCTTTGGGAGAGCCAGGCCTAACAAAACTCTACCATCTAGTGAGCAAGGTGTATGAGACAGACGAAATACCCTCAGACTTCAAAAAGAATATAATAATTCCAATCCCAAAGAAAGCAGGTGTTGACAGGTGTGAAAATTACCGAATTATCAGTTTAATAAGTCACAGCTGCAAAATACTAACGCGAATTCTTTACAGACGAATGGAAAAACTGGTAGAAGCCGACCTCGGGGAAGATCAGTTTGGATTCCGTAGAAATGTTGGAACAGGTGAGGCAATACTGACCCTACGACTTATCTTAGAAGATAGATTAAGGAAAGGCAAACCTACGTTTCTAGCATTTGTAGACTTAGAGAAAGCTTTTGACAATGTTGACTGGAATACTCTCTTTCAAATTCTGAAGGTGGCAGGGGTAAAATACAGGGAGCGAAAAGCTATTTACAATTTGTACAGAAACCAGATGCCAGTTATAAGAGTCGAGGGGCATGAAAGGGAAGCAGAGGTTGGGAAGGGAGTGAGACAGGTTTGTAGCCTCTCCCCGATGCTATTCAATCTGTATATTGAGCAAGCAGTAAAGGAAACAAAAGAAAAGTTCGGAGTAGATATTAAAATCCATGGAGAAGAAGTAAAAACTTTGAGGTTCGCCGATGACATTGTAATTCTGTCAGAGACAGCAAAGGACTTGGAAGAGCAGTTGAACGGAATGGACAGTGTCTTGAAAGGAGGGTATAAGATGAACATCAACAAAAGCAAAACAAGGATAATGGAATGTAGTCGAATTAAGTCGGGTGATGCTGAGAGAATTAGATTAGGAAATGAGACACTTAAAGTAGTAAAGGAGTTTTGCTATTTGTGGAGAAAAATAACTGATGATGGTCGAAATAGAGAGGATATAAAATCTAGACTGGCAATGGGAAGGAAATCGTTTCTGAAGAAGAGAAATTTGTTAACATTGAGAATTGATTTAAGTGTCAGGAAGACGTTCCTGAAAGTATTTGTATGGAGTGTAGCTATGAATGGAAGTTTAGACAAGAACAGAATAGAAGCTCTCGAAATGTGGTGCTTCAGAAGAATGTTGAAGATTAGATGGGTAGATCACATAACTAATGAGGACGTATTGAATAGAATAGGGGAGAAGAGGAGTTTGTGGCACAACTTGACCAGAAGAAGGGATCGGTTGGTAGGACATGTTCTGAGGCATCAAGGGATCACCAATTTAGTACTGGAGGGTAAAAATCGTAGAGGGAGACCAAGAGATGAATACACTAAGCATATTCAGAAGGATGTAGGCTGCAGTAGGGACTGGGAGATGAAGAAGCTTGCACAGGAAAGAGTAGCATGGAGAGCTGCATCAAACCAGTCTCAGGACTGAAGACCACAACAACGACATGTTTATGGATGACACATAGACCGACTGTATAATAAGATTGTATAGGTAACGATTAAAATTGTTCTGCACTGCGCGGATGTATGGGCGTTTCACATTTAAACCAGTATATAATTTGGGGTAGTCTTTTCGGGATGATGTATTTTCGTGCTATTGGCGTATTATCTACACCTTGCATTCACGTACAACGCTCGTCTTCCAAAGACATATTGACAGATGTATTCATAGATGACACTGTTCTCCCAAAGATGCATGAATGCGTTTCAGTTTTATGTACCCATGGTTTTTGCCCAATCATGGACTTTGCAACCAAGACTTACAACCTACACTATTCTTGTTTGACCACCAGTGAACCAATAATTTACATAGTATATTTTCAGTCTATGTTCACTGCACGTTCTGTGCTTCAATCGTTCTATGGTTGGAAAATATGTTTGCTACTTGTTTGTCATACATTTTGCTGATTTTATACTTAACTTCACACAGGGACACCCAGTTCAATAGATCTTGATGATGATTATCACTTAACAAGGTCTCTACCGAGCGGGATAGCGGACTATGTAGCACACTCGACTTGCATTCGGGAGTGCGACGGATCAAAACCACTTCCAGCCATCCTGATTTAGGTTTTCCGTGATTTCCCTAGATCGCTTAAGGCAAATGTCAGGATGGTTCTTTCGAAAGTGCACGGCCGCTTTCCCTCTCTAGCTCCGCGGGGTAGCCGTGCGGTCTGGTGCGTCTTGTCACGGTTCGTGCGGCTCTCCCGGTCGGAGGTTCGAGTCCTCCCTCGGGCTTGGGTGTGTGTGTTGTCCTTAGCGTAAGTTAGTTTAAGTTAGTTTACCCAGTGTTTAAGCCTAAGGACGGATGACCACAGCAGTTTTGTCCCATAGTCCTTACCACAGATTTCCAATATCTTTACTTCTGTACCCTTCCCTAATCCAAGTTGTGCTCCGTCTCCAATTACCTCGTTGTCGACGGGGCGTTAAACACTAACCTCCTCCTCCTCTTCTTAACAAAGTATAATTACGTTATTTCCATAATTTTGAATCTGACATTTGAATGGCCTAATGATGATAAATTTTTGTCCTTCTCACTTTCTATGCATTTGTATAGAAATTTTTTCAGTGTTGTACTTCGTAATGACAGTAATACAAAACAAAAATTTTGTACCGTCAAGTGGCGAAAATATCATTCAAACATTAGAAATCTGTTTCTGTTGCACAGGAATGCATGTGTGGCACTTAGGTCTTACCAGGAGGCCGACAGAAGGCGACTACTGTCTGGGGATAGAGTGACGGGTGTCGTAACCGAGCCAGCTTTGGACGTATGTAGTGGACAAAAGGCGACTACGGTCTGAGGAAAGAGTGACGGGTGTCGTAACCGAGCCAGCTTTGGACGTTTGTAGTGGACAAAAGGCGACTACTGTCTGAGGAAAGGGTGACGGGTGTCGTAACCGAGCCAGCTTTGGACGTTTGTAGTGGACAAAAGGCGACTACTGTCTGAGGAAAGAGTGACGGGTGTCGTAACCGAGCCAGCTTTGGACGTTTGTAGTGGACAAAAGGCGACTACTGTCTGAGGAGAGGGTGACGGGTGTCGTAACCGAGCCAGCTTTGGACGTTTGTAGTTGTGCTGACCATGGATGTCGTATTTCGATAGTTGACGAGTTAGTATGCTATCCGAGTAAGGAAGTTTGGTTTCAGATAAGGATCCAATCTGTTCTGAAACACCTTTAATTTTTAACACATTGTAAGTTGTTAAATTGGTAACGTACCCTGGATCACTTATTATTAATTGGAATATCTTATCTTGGACAACCTGAAGTTTGTTAGCAAGTGCAGACGCAGTATTTCCCCGTATGGGGTCATACAACATTGTTGGTTTTGTTATCGTTTTGTTAAGTACTGAAAAACGACCTTCTGTTTATTACTGGGTGTAAAGTAGCTAACATATTGTTTGCTCTAATTGCTATGTCCGTCCCGGGCTCGATTCCCGGTGGGGTCAGGGATTTTCTCTGCCTCGTGATGACTGGGTGTTGTGTGATGTCCTTAGGTTAGTTAGGTTTAAGTAGTTTTAAGTTCTAGGGGACTGATGACCATAGATGTTAAGTCCCATAGTGCTCAGAGCCATTTGAACCATTTTGCTATGTCCGCTACATGTTTCTTCAATGTAAGACGAATGCCCAAGTGAACTCCAAATACCTGGTGGATACAGTCCAAGGAA
Source organism: Schistocerca serialis cubense (assembly GCF_023864345.2). NCBI lineage: Eukaryota > Metazoa > Arthropoda > Insecta > Orthoptera > Acrididae > Schistocerca > Schistocerca serialis. Next base: position 313,753,437 of record NC_064643.1, read on the forward strand.
TGTGTTCATTAAGTAACAAATGTGTTCGTAACTCGAGCGTTTTTCTTGTATAAAATCTTTCCTGATATTTACTCACATTTGACGAGCCATTTTATAGCCCATCTCTCAAGTACGAAGGGCGTTCAAGAAGCAATACCACAAATTTTTTCTCGTTCAATTTAAGCTGTAAAATGTGAAATCTTTTGTGAGACATCGTGGAATATTGGAGCTTCAGTTTGGTGAACTTCCGATAGCTGCCGGCGCTTTACATAGCCTTCAAAAAGGTTACAGTAACGAAGGTTAGTTCCAAACAGAGAGCTGTCATCGAGTTTCTTTTGACCCAAAACAAGAGCATCCCAGATATTCAAGGCGCTTGCACAATGCCTACGGAGACCTCACAGTGAACAAAAGCACGGTGAGCTTGTTGGGTGAGGCGTTCGTCATCATCACAACAAGGTAGAACAAACTTGTCCGATATCCTGCCTGCCGGCCGGCCGCACACCGCTATGACTGTTGCAATGTTGGAACGTGCGGACACTCTCATTCGAGGAGATCAAGGGATCACAATCAAACATCTCGCTGCGGAACTGGATGACCCTTTTGGTAGTGCTGGCACAGTCGACCACTCATTGTGACTCGAAAGTGTGTGCCCGGTGGGTTCCCCCACGTATAACGAGCAACGAAGGGTCGTCTGCGCGGAACTGGTTGCGCTCTACTTACCGAACATCGTCACAGGCGAGGAAGCATGGTTTCGTCATTTCGAACCGGAAACAAAACGACAATCCATGGAGTGGCGCCACACCATCTTTTGTCGGAAGGAAAAGTGCCACGCCACCCTCTCAACCGGTAAAGTCATGGTGATGACCTTCGGGGACTCTGAAGGGGCTATTCCGTTTGTTGTGTCCATCATGGTGCAACGATCGACTCTGAAGTCTGTTGTGCAACCCTCAATAAAGTGAAGAAACGACTTCAGCGTTTTCGTTGCCACGAAAGTGCAAACAAACTTCTCCTACTCCATGAGAATGCATGGGCTCACAGTGCTTCCTCGTCCACTCTGCACCCGTAATGTCGCTTCTTCCAACTCCCATCTGTTTGTCCTGTGCAAGGTTACATGATGGGGAAGATATTGATGCAGCATAACGTTGGCTCCGACATCGAGTGATTCCATGCGGGCACACTGGTTGTCACAATAAGGTGGTGTAAATCCGTCGCACTAAACAGGGATTATGTTGAAAAGTAAGGGTTTAGTAGCCAAAAGAATGGGGAATAATAATGTGTATTGTAATCCTGAATTAACCAACCCGCTATCAGAAAAAAAGTACTGCATTACTACCCTTTTAAAGCATAGGTCGTTAGAGTTTGACATGAACATTCGTTAGTTTTTTGTCGGTATAAAATATCGCTGTATCATCAGCGAATGAATCTTTGTTAACAGGATATAAGTCTGGTATGTCAGAAAACGTACATTAAACAATGCCGGCTGCTGAAGGGAATCTTAAGATACTCCGAGACTCATAGGGTGGGTACCAGAAGCAGTGCCGTCAATGAACCCATTGAAAGTAAAATCCTTAAGATACGAATGAATTAATCTTGCAATATATCACGGGAATTTAATCATTAATTTATGCACTAAGCAGCTATACGACACTCTGTGAAGGCTTGAGCAATGTGCAAATGTATATGTAGATTTGTTACCAATATGGTCACTTGTGACTGTTTCCCCTTGTCTTAACAGTTACAGTGGTGCTGAATGGTTTTGACAAAATCCAACTGAGTACTTGATATGATTCGCCATTACTTAAGATTCGGAGAAGTAAAATACGTCAATCTACTTACGAAATTGATGACAAGAAACAGATTGGTCTGCAATTTTTTTGGATACCTATGGTGTTTGGAATGTTCGGGTATAGTAATTACCTTGGCATAATTCAGCTGACGAGAAAATGGCTTAGCTTTAATATTACTAGAGGTATGACAACCAATTATCATTGTGCATTTGGTCGTCACGAAGCTTATTCCATCAATAGTATGGGAGTTAAGTGATTTTAATTGAGACAGAATCTTGTTAGTTTGTTGCAGATTAGTGAAATGGACATACTCGTTGTCTTTGTCTACTGTTTATAGTGTTATTAACAGTACTGACTTGATAGGGATCAGTGGCTTTAATATTTGGAGTAAACAATGATGCACTTTCTTCCGCCAAGGCCTGCGATTTCTCTCTTCAGGAAGTAGTGGTATTAGGTGTTTGGTTGAATAACGTTTGGCTTTGCGCATTATTTTCTGAGTAACATTTCTGACGTAATTAGAGCGTTGGTTTGTGATTTTGAGTCTATAATGCCAAGCATTATTTACAAGTTGCTTTATTTTTTCTCTAAATGCCCTAGTCTGCATGTTGAAATCAATTATTGCTGCTGGATCACGCTTCATTGCTTCCGAATAAAATTCTTAGTTGTCCTGAACCTTTTAAAACTCGGGAGGAAATTCACGGTCGTAGTTTTCTGACGGAATGGTGGCACAGTGCTCGGGATAATACCACGTGCAGTCCCGGCTCTTCAACAGTTTTCATTCGAGGAACAACATCAACCATAGTATCAATTTGTTGCTTATGCAGTTACCACTTCAAGTTCTTATCCGGATGAAGTTTCTCTCTTACTGGAGATATATCGCCGACTAATACTAATAACGGATTGTGATAAGAACGTAGGGTGCTAAGAGCATTTACATTGGTCATGTTCAGTACATATCCAGGACGTTCGGCGAGAACGAAATAAGTTTGTTGGTTTGATGAAAGAAGAGCTACACCGGAGCTTTCACAGTAATTGCATAATGTATTCCTGTCATGACTGGTTGTACTCAAATTCTATATGGAATTTTTAGTGAGATGTTAGTTTTCTTTGGAGCGATGGATACACAGGAGCTTACTGCGTTCGATGCCTCCTGCCTCTCCATAAACTTGAATATGCATGGGTCTTTAAGATACGTGAGCTAAGCGTCAGTCCATTCATAGAAATTTTTAGACGAACGTCACGTGTATTCATAGCTCAGGGGCGCAGCATTGAAAAAAAAAAAAAACTATTTATGGTGATGGAAGGAAATATGCTCGCTGAACGCCGAAAAATAAAGACAATGCTTTGAGATAGTTCACACCTATTGAAGCAGAGAAATTTCCTGTAAGGAGAAAGCGTCTCTGTCGTCTCCAATGGACCCTGACACTAGCATCGATGAAGAACATCCACCCGAAGGAATTGTGAAGGCGCCATGTTGTGCTTTTCGTCTGTCTCCTCCCAGTTGGCGCACATCTGTGCCACTGTTATTTGATTTCAATGTTCAATTTAGAGCTCTACCCCAGATTTAATTAAAATTTACGAGCAATGTTTCATATGAGATTGCCTCGCAGAGCGTGTAATTTCATATTGCGATGCTTCGCTTCGTCGCGGGAGCCGAGCGAAACATTGGCGCTACCGGCGCTCCGGGCGTTATTTTCTGACGTTGCCACGTACAAACAAATAGAACTCATAAATCTGCAGTTCCATAGACGTTTCCTAGACCTCATCCGTACTGAATATCTTCTGTTTCCTGCGCTTAGTTTCACTCGCTGTATTTTTCAAGATTATTCAAGATTATGGCAATGTGAAAACTCATTTTCGCCTAACCTGTAAGTGATACAGCTATATTCTGAAAACAACTCATTATTATGCAACAACATATTACTGTGTTTACTAGTATTACAGGTTGATTCGCTGTTGACCTTCATCTTTACATCATATGTCGATAAAGGAAAAGCAGTTCAGCAATCAGTCGCAAATTCAATCTCTATTTTATTGTTGACCTAGATCTCAGCTACTGAGCAGCATTCTTCAGTGCGCTTAAACCGAGTCGCATAGACTCTTCAAGCTTGTGTATGTATTTGTTAAGGTCGTATAGTAACATGTGGTTTTACAAGCTTGACGATTCTATGTGACACAGTTTGAGAGCACCGAAGATAGATATTCAATATCTGAAATCTACATCTATAATAAAATACATTTTGGATTTATGACTGATTATCAAATTCCCTTTCCTTTTCTAAAGTATACCACGCTCGCTACGCACAGGTATTAAGATGGAATCAGACTTGATTATGAATATGTATCATGCCAAATTAATATTTATTCTTCTCTAGTGTAAACACTAACTGACAATGAGTGTTTTCTTTCGTAAGGAACCACGGTCAGGAAGTAAGTTTTTCTGTGAGATTGCCACCATTTGCCTGTAAATTTTTATTGCTCATTTACCTCACACTATCACGATTTGGGATTGATAACCATTATCAAGTGATAAGGTGAAACAGACATTAAATATCCGACATGTCTGAATGACGTGCCGTCGTTGGAATGTTACATTTAAGGAGCCATGTAAACCATTCGTTGCATTATAAGATGTGAGTGTGAATCAAAAATAGGTGTTAAAGCAGACATTACGCACAACAGACACACCTTTCCGTCCTGTTCTGCGTTAATAGCGACCAACACAGTGCCATGGCAGAAAAAATAAATTAACTGAAAAGCCGATCCACATTGATGGCCTATAAAGACAGGACAGAAATTTTTTTCAGTCAGTATTAATCATTTCAGTTTATTATGCAGCAAACGAATTAATATTGACTAGGCAGCACAATAGCTTTAGAAACTTTCAAATGATATTTTAAAGTATACAGTTAGCTATCCATACTGTGGAGAGAGCTATGCCGGCCGGTGTGGCCAAGCGGTTAAAGGCGCTACAGTCTGGAACCGCGTGACCGCTGCGGTCGCAGGTTCGAATCCTGCCTCGGGCATGGATGTGTGTGATGTCCTTAGGTTAGTTAGGTTTAAGTAGTTCTAAGTTCTAGGGGACTGATGACCTTAGATGTTAAGTCCCATAGTGCTCAGAGCCATTTGAACCATTTTGAGAGAGCTACACAAAACATTTATTTTGTTTGTCATAAGTTTACTTCAATCTGTCGATTTTATGTTTCATGCCAGTAATGCAAAAATGTTGTCGCTTACTTAGCGATGCTTTCAAAAGAAGGTACTTGCAGTTTTGTCATGATACAACACAAGTATCTTAAAAGTGATGTATATGTTTTGTAACAGTATTCTGTCATGAAGAAATCATCAGAGATATTTTATAAACATTTCATGATCTTTTATGTCTGTATATTTAGAGTCATGGTTGATCTTAAATTACATATTTGACTTTTACTTATGTGTGCACTGCATCGATATCGATTGTGCTTGTGGTCGGTTCATCTCTTGCACTGGCTGTTGATAGTTAGCCTTGTGGTGCCCTAGGGGGTTCGATGTGTTATGTTATGGGACCGTTGTTTTAGCGAATTACGATGTACACAGTTATTTTAATTCTGACGTGACAACGCTTCACTCATTTCATGCTTTATGTAACTGTAAATTCAACGGAAAGATTTTGTGTGTAGCTGGCACAAGATGTTTGTAATAGCCTGCAAAAAGGTATATTCTCATTTGGTCCTTTTGTGGGTTAATGTTTCATTAATTCTATACTAGTTTGTAGCACTTCTTGTGCTACTTTTAAATATCATTTAAAAGTTTCTAAAGCTATTGTGCTACTAGTCAACATTAATCCGTCAACATTAATCCGTTTGCTGCATAATAAACTGAACTATAGTTACAAAAGAAAAAAAAATTAAGCTCCTAATAAGAACAGAAGTTCGACTATATGTTAAAGAAGTTTTTAGTAAATTATTAAAATCAAAATAGCCGGCCGGTGTGGCCGTACGGTTACAGGCGCTTCAGTCTGGAACCGCGTGACCGCTACGGTCGCAGGTTCGAATCCTGCCTCGGGCATGGATGTGTGTGATGTCCTTACGTTAGTTAGGTTGAATTAGTTCTAAGTTCTAGGCGACTGATGGCCTCAGAAGTTAAGTCTCATAGTGCTCAGAGCCATTTTTGAAAATCAAAATATAGTGGTGTTCAACTCTATACCAGACGCTAGCGCAACCACTCTGAAAATTATGCTATCATAGTGCAACGCATCATATTTAGTGGACCGAAACAGTTTTTAGGTAATGCGATAGCCCAAATCAGGGACATGAATACTACGTAGGATACCAACCGAGAGCCGTCAAAAATAATTATAGTCATTTCTTACATTGAATATATGGACGTCTGTAGCCAAAGAATAGTGAACATGAAAAACGAAAATGCAATTCTGACTCACAAACCTATGAAAGCCCACTCATTGCATTAATTAACGTAAGTTACAGACTAATATATAACTTAATACCTAGGAATACAATAGTGTACTCAACCATCTGTCTTCATACATCGACTTACAAAAAGGCTATACAAAGTGGATGGAAACTTGAACAAACCGTAGGATACGCTACAGATCCATTTAGGAACACGACAGAAAGACCTACGTAAATTTAAAGAGTGTAGTGGACCAAGTAATTGAGCTGACGGTTATTCATATTTAAATTTATCAACTGAGATTGTCAGGCTTGTTTCTTTTTAAGTAACTTTTTTTGGTAATTTAATTTTTTGCGCTAAGTTCCACGAAGTAATTGAGAGCCCGTGTTTGTTCTTAATATTGAAATTTGTGAGTTGTTTTGGTAATTAATTTGTCTAGCTGCTTCTCTAGTTAGGTAACATTTCTGGATAAATTAAAAGTCTTGTCTTTGAATCAGTTAATCACACCAAGCTCTGATGTTATATAATTTATTTACATTGCTCGGTTATTATAAGTGCTTAATGGTTGTTGTGTTGCCGGAGCAATTGTTACTGTAATGTACTAATTACTTATTACTATAATGTACTATAATTATTACTATAATGTGTTGATGTAAGGCCGAACTATCAACCATAGAGGTGGCATGTATGAGTGGTACTGGCCGACGGCTCAAACTAAAACTAATCTGCGTTGTAAACGAAGTTCATCTTGGAAACGAGGCGCTTGAGGCCGGCCGCAGTGGCCGTGCGGTTCTGGCGCTGCAGTCCGGAACCGCGGGACTGCTACGGTCGCAGGTTCGAATCCTGCCTCGGGCATGGGTGTGTGTGATGTCCTTAGATTAGTTAGGTTTAAGTAGTTCTAAGTTCTAGGGGACTTATGACCTAAGATGTTGAGTCCCATAGTGCTCAGAGCCATTTGAACCATTTTTGAGGCGCTTGATGTTCACTTACTGTAAAAGGGAACTGGCCTACCAGCCATTGAATTGATTGCCTTTCAAGTAATTTAGTGTGTTCACAATAGCAAATATTTGTTTTCCTTATATATATTTCGAAGTTTACAGAAAAAGATTTTAAAATGAATGAAAACTTCGAAATTGAGATTTGATTTTATTGTAAGTGTATGCGTAAATATAAATTTGAACTAGCGTGGTTTTGTAAATGAAGGAAAGCTTTGCCTAGAATCCAATAAATGTCGGTAATTGTGATTTGGAATAACCATTCTTTGGGTGTTTAATGAAATAAATAAGTTTAAATAGTGCTCAACGTTTCATGGCCGCTGCTCCTCTCCTGCTTCAAAAATTTACGGCTACACGTTTGGTATAAAATTTGTCTGAATAAAGTTATGTGAAATAATTTAAATTATAATATTTTTCTGAAGTAAGTGATCAGCGTGTATCGATATGAATACGCACTGCACGAGAACAGCGAATAAAATCAGATTGCAAGTCGACGGTGTACTACAATAAAACAAACAATTATCATGAAAAGGATGGACTGCGACAGAGAAAAAGCTTCTGTCCACAAATCAACAGGGAATTCAACTTGCTCTTTTCTCGCCCGATATCCAGCGAACTGTGCAAAATCCTGTCCACCCTGAACATTTTTTTTAGATGAGTATTTTTGCATATTGGACAATGAAAAAAAATCGTAAGAAATTATTTAACTAAGATTTCAGTGGTTAAAGCACTATTACGATCGTCTATATCAAATTCTACTTCAGCTTAATAGCCCTCTTGCTGCAACATATCTGATGCTTTCTGAAACAGTAATGAGTAAAAGCAAGTTCTGACTTTAATTTTATTTAATAAAAAAGCCAACTAAAGGCTACACAGTTGAGAGCTCATATTTTATCGCATAGAAATGGTATAATCACAAAAAATTATAGCTTTTTTCAATATAAAGACGTGGAACAGACTACTTCATTTTTTGTGAAAGAGTTGGGAAAATTTCTTTGTCTTTGCGAGACGGAGGCACTGATTGCACTTTACGCACTTCGTTCTAGTTTCTCTTTTGGAGTGCTTGTATTGATATGTTCATGGTAACAAAATACCGTCCACTGTGAGCCATAACTGATCTGTAAAGGAGACCGCGTAGATTACACTTGTAGGAAGTATTCTTGAGTACTGTTCAAGTGTTTGGGTTCCACCAGCCAGTCAGATCAAAGGAAGACATCGAAGAAATTCAGAGGTGTGCTTCTGGATTTGTTACCAATAAATTCGATTAACAGTCGAGTGTTACTGAAATACTACACGAACTCAAACGGAATCTCTGAACGGAGGACGACGTTCTTTTGACGAAACGCTATTAGGAAAGTTTAGAGAACCAGCTTTTGCAAAGGACTGCAGAACGAGTTTAGCCAGAAACACACGAGTGGCGTTCATTTTCTTCTGAAAGCGGGTTGGTTTTATTCAGGATTCTAGTGCACCATACTAACCCCCACTATTTCAGCTACAAAACCCTGTTTTTCAACATAATCACCTTACGTCAGCTTACTGCGAGGGTGCGTATGCCCGCATGGCACAACTCTACAGGTGGAAGTCAAAATGAACGTCTTACTGCATCAGTGTCCTCCTCATCATCCACGTTTTGCTTCCATGGAAATGCATCCTTCATTACGCCAAACAGGTGATCCTCGTTGCTCTTTATGGTCTTCTGTTAGGCAGCGAGGAACCCAGAGGGCAAAATGGTTCAAATGGCTCTAAGCACTATGGGACTTAATATCTGAGTTTATCGGTCCCCTATACTTAGAACTACTTAAAACATAACTAACCTAACGACAACACACATATCCATGCCCGAGGCAGTATTCGAACCGGCGACCGTAGCAGTAGCGCGGTTCCGGACTGAAGCGCCTAGAACCGCTCGGCCACAGCGGCCGGCTGATGGGGCAAACACCTTTGAGTACCTCAACTAGTGGACTAAACTTAGCAGTATTTGTAAATTTTCCTTTCCGAATGGTCAGTATCCTGAACGATTAAAGTTCCGGGTAGTAAAGCCGCTTTATGAAAAGGGAGGAGATAATGTAGACAATTTTAGACCTATTTCTATGCCATGAGTATTTGCTGAAGTTATTGAAGGCTGTGTATGTGAGAATACACAGAAATACACAGAAATTATTTCACATAGTTTACTGTCAAGTGTATAGTTCGCTTTTAGAACTGGTGTAACTACTGAAACTGGTCCCTTTAATCCCACAAACCAACCAACCAACTACTGAAAATGCTAAATTCTCTTTTATCTGTGAGGTACTGGATGTATTAAACAAAATGTTTCGCATGTTAGGCATCTTTTTTGATTTATGTAAGGCGTTTGATTGTGTTGACCACAAAATATTTCCCCAGAAGTTGGACCATTATGGAATACGGGGATTAGCTCACAATTGGTTCACCTCTTACTTTAATAACAGACAGCGAGAATAGTGTTGAGAATGGATCTGATGTAGGGTCTGAGTGGGGCATGGTCAAATGGGGAATGCCCCACCAAACAGTGCTGGGGCAACTCCTGTTTCTTATTTATATAAATGCATGCCCTCTAGTGTTACAGGTGATTCTAAAACATTTCTGTTTGATGATGACCCTAGCTTCGTAGTAAAGGATGATGTGTGCAACATTGTCTCAGTTTCAAATAGTGCACTTCATGACATAAGTTCATGGCTTGTGGAAAATAAACTAACACTAAATCACAGTAAGACTCAGTTTTTACATTTTCTAACACTCAATTCAACAAAACTCGACGTTTTAATTTCATGCCGGCCGCGGTGGTCTAGCGGTTCTAGGCGCTCAGTCCGCAACCGCACGACTGCTACGGCCGCAGGTTCGAATCCTGCCTCGGGCATGGATGTATGTGATGTCCTTAGGTTAGTTAGGTTTAAGTAGTTCTAAGTTCTAGGGGACTGATGACCTCAGAAGTTAAGTCCCATAGTGCTCAGAGCCATTTGAACCATTTTTTAATTTCACAGAATGGGCATATGATTAGTGAAACTGAACAGTTCAAATTTCTTGGTGTTCAGATAGATAGTGAACAGTTGTGGGAAGCCCACTTTCAGAATCTTATTCAGAGACTTAATGGTGTCATTTTTACTATTTGAACGGTATCTGAAGTAAGAGATAGATCGATACGAAAAGTGGTCGTCTTTGCTTATTTTCATTCGCTTATGACATGTAGTATTATATTTTGGTGTAGCTCTTCCCATTCCCAAAGGATATTTTTAGCTCAGAAACGGGCGGTTCAAGCAACAAGTTGTGTAAGTGCGCGAACGCCTTCTCGGACCCTGTTCACTAGTCCGGCTATTCTGGCATTGGCCTCTCAGTACGTATATTCTTTACTGTAGTTCCGCCGATCACACTGAATGAGAGAGTCCGCGCGTGCCAGCATTGCAGGAGTGACAGCCGGAACGCTGGAGGTCGGACAGGCTTGCGCGACTTTGTGGCGATGATGTCAGGTGCATCGCTCAACGACTTACCTAGGTTTTGTTCACTGGCAGATCTTTGTAGACATTTCGCAAGAGCCTACGATTATCTACGACGCTCTGGTTTTCCTCCAAAAGAAATTCAGTGACAGCTCTCTGCTTGGGACGCACCTCCGTTGCAGACGCCATTTTGGAGGTTACTTATAGCACCGCCACCTATCGCAACTTCATGAAACCCTGACGGCTGAAGTGGAGATATTCCTCGAGATCCTACTACAAATTCCGCATTTTTTAAATGGAAACTGTTTGATACAAAAATGTGTTCCATTACTTATTGATCGGCCCACATACTTCTTGCGTAATGTCTCGAAGTCAAGATAAGGGAAATCAGGGCTCGTACGAGTATATTTTCCCTCTCTCCACTGCTGGAAAATTTTATTAGAGTGCAAACAACTGTGCTCAATTATTTAAATCAGTTTCCAAAATTGTCAGAGTATAGTTTTCGGTATAGTAATTATTTCGAAGTTTTAAATGATCCAACTGATTGGCCTAGAGTTGCTGCCAGCGAAGTGAATGAAAACTTGATCTCTATGATGAACACGTTGGTTGTTACTTACGTTTGGCCACTTGTTTAAGTTTATTGTATATGAAGAATAATGGGTCGTTTCCTATTGATCGTTTGGGTGTTTGGAATCATGCTTTGCTCTCAAGTAACCCGCTAAATTTCAGTGGGTAACCAAATTTAATTCCATGAAGTATATTTTTCTAAACTTTTAATTCTCTGTTTCATATTCAGCGAAGTGTTTTGAATTTGGAAACTTTTGAAGATTTGTGGGGAGGTCTTATGGGATCAAACTGCTGACGTCATCGATCCCTAAGTTTACACACTACTTAATCTAAGTTAAATTAACTTACGCTAAGCACAACATAACCATCCATGCCCGAGGGAGGACTCAACCTCCCACGGGGGAAGCCGCTCGAACTGTGACAAAGCGCCCTAGCCCGCTCGGCTACCCCGCGCGGCTTTGCGTTTGGCAAAGAGTAGGAGGCGAATATAGAAGTAAAAAAAATGAATTAAATGCAATTTACAAGTTGTTTTACTTTGGATGTTTAAATGATTTCCTCATTAAGAGAACTTAAGTCAACTCGTACATACATGGTAAACTCACTTTTGTGAAACAGGCCGACTAACCCTTTTGTTACACATTCTCAGTGATTCTAGCGTTCTACGTGGTATTACGGCAAGCAATCTCTGGGGCCAGAGACTTACGCGAGGAGAGATACGCGTTGTCGTGATTTACCACAACAACCACGAGTGCTAATGTGGGAGAAACGAGGAGGTGAAACGCTAATTGACAAGAGACGAACCAACAACAGAAATTCAAACGCCTCTTCTGGTTCTTATCGAGCACAGTTCTACCGCTTGAACATTAAAGGATCACACTGAGGTTTCTCGTACCACGGTTGTATCAGTGTAATTGCGTAGCCATTCACGGCCAACTATAATCTAAGCCTATATTGGTGAAACCAACGGTTACAGTGGTGCCCTTATAGGTCTTTCCAGAAGACCCAGAAGAAAGCCACTGCAACCATGGGCGAAACGTTGGTTTCTCATGTACAGTTCTTTATATTATGACCCGGTGCAATACTGACAATACCTTTATGTCAACAACTGTATCGGGTCTGCTCTAGTCAAGTGGTTGGAAGCTTCCACTCCCGTGAACTCATAACTCAGCAGCCTTCAACGCTTGGGAACACTGAGTGAAGGCATATTCAATTATGGCAAAGGAGAAGTAACAACAAGTCGCCCCGTCCTCAAGAAACGCCAACAAACGACAGATATTTACATTATGTATACTAAAATGGCAAGGAATCCTCGTTTGCGGTTACATGCGAAGAAAGTCGACTAACGGGTACACTTCGGATAGTTCCGCGATGCTCTCGGAAATTCGCCACACCGTACTGGCCACCTGTCCACACGTCAAAGGAATGTGGATGAAGGAGATCCTAGCCTATGAAACAAGACGTTTTTTGAACAGACAGCTCTCTCGGCATCAGTCATGAGTTCGCCAAAACTATAACGTTTCATATCTGCTCAGTGATGTAAAGCCTTGCATTTTCACTTCTGGCCTCTCCGCCTATAGCACTGATCGAAATATATGGGGGTGGGACAGAAATGTGGGAACACTTGGAGAAATGCATGCTTGAATATAAATACGAATGCTAACCAAGCCTGAAAGTTGCGCCATTGTATTTAACAGCGAACGGAATATTTGCAGAGTGGTCAGTACATTGCAAGTGTCATTCGTGGTTGTGATCAGAACCGTCTTCTGTGTAGTTGTGAGTGCATTACGACGAAACTATCAGAAACCGAAAGTGGGCAAATTGTTGCTGCTCCAATTATCACTGTTCGACATGGGTTCTATTTCTGATATTAAAGTATCTGCTTCTAGACCATTTTACAGTGGGAAATTCAAATATGTAAACAAAATATCGTTGTCAGGGATACTTTTTATGTAATATGTATATATATATGTATATTCACAATTCATGGCAAACACAGAGACCTTATAGAGAAATACAGGTATGTTACCGCATCCAGTAGTGGTAGAACGTGATAGTTTCTTGTGCAACAGCAGGTGGGAAGAATCAGACATCATTAGGTTATCCTCCGCCGCACCTATGTCATTAAGACCCCCTGAAACATCTTATTAACTCGAACGGCGACAGCCGGTCGCTGCCTCAGCAGTAAAGCTTCACGCCTCCTAGGGGCAGGTGCATCGAGTTTACAACAGTGGTGTTAGCCGCAATTTTTGTCAGTCTTAACGAGCGGGCGTTTTGGCTGACAAGTAACTGTCTGTCATATTTCCGAGCACGGTTGAATTTTTTAGTTCCTGTGTGTAAACTGATTGAGCCTGGTGCTGAAGGTAACACGACTGCTTGTTTTTACACATCAGCGTTCCTCTAGTTCCCTACTATCAATTTAATACAGGTGTATTACCAAAGTGGTATTTTTAAATTTGTAGAAATGCCGCGTCGTCGTGGATGTCGATATAAGCCGGACAACTTCTGCTACATCTGTGGGAAGTTCACTTTTGCCAGAAACAGGAAGAAAATTTCTTTAGTCATAAAGAAAGCATACAAACATTTTTTGGGAGTAGAGGTAGGAGACCAATATAAAGAATGGGCACCACATTTCTGTTGTGCTACACGTTACTGCAAACTAATTCAGTGGTGGAAGGTAAAGAGAATGTGGCGTTGTTTGCTGCTCCCATGGTGTGGAGGGAGCCTAAGGACCATGTTACTGATTGTTATTTCTGTCTAACAAAAATTCAGGGTTTTACAAACAAAAAGTCGAAGAGGCACATTGTTTACCCAGATCTGCCTTCATCGAGAATGGAAAGTATGTGCAGATTTCAAGCTAATTGCTATGGTACTGGGAATGCAACAAGGCTACACAAATTATGCCTGTTTTCTTTGCGAGTGGGATAGTCGAGACCGAAATTCTCACTACGTGAAAAAGAAATGGCCTAGGCGAAGATGGAAAGTTGGCGAAAAGAATGTACAACGTGAAAGTCTGGTAGCTCCTGAATATATATTGCTTCCACCGCTTCACATCAAACTTGGCCTTATGAAACAATTCATGAAGGCCATGGATCCAACAGGCTGTGGGTTTGCATATTTAGCTACCAAATTCCCCCGTCTTTCAGCTGCAAAAATAAAGGAACGTGTATTTGTGCGCCCACAAATCAGGGAGCTGCAGAAAGACGCAAATTTTGAAGCATGTTTAACTGATAAAGAAGAAACCGCATGGGACTGTTTCAAGATGGTGTCGGAAAACTTCCTCGGAAGATGAAGAGCTACTAACTACAAAGCAGTGGTGAAGGATATGATCAAAGCATATCAGGATTTGAGGTGCAATATGTCTTTGAAGGTACATATGATGGACTCTCATCTGGACTACCTCACAGAGAGATGTAGTGACGTATCGGATGAACATGGGGAAAGATTCCATAAAGACATTTCTACCATAGAAAGGCGCTATGAAGGGAAGTGGGTACCTTCTATGTTAGCAGATTATTGCTGGAATATCATTCGAGAGAAGAAAGATTCTCAATACAAGAGAAAAAAGTGATGTGCATTACAAGGCAGTGGCTCATTGTTTGTCAATTTTCTGTAATTTCTCATGTCAAATAAATGCTTGAAAGTGTATACACAAAGGTTACTGTGTTATATGTTAGATCCCACCCTCCATTAATGTGATGAACTTATAACATCATAAAGATGTCCATTTGTTTGTCGAATTTCACCTCACGTTTGCTGCACTATATCAGAAACTGAAAAGAGAAATAAAATTGCGATTACTCATAAACTATCCCTGACACAAAAAAACCAAAAATAGTTTTCAATTCAGCACTCAAAATACAACTAGGATCACAATATTTTTTATCAGAAATAGAAAAAAGGTTTTTTTTGTAGAACAGTGTTATGGGTGCTTCCACAACCGTGGTAGCAGAAGTGTATATACTGCGTAGAAGGGAAAGCGGAAAATCATCTTCCGCTGAGTCACAGCGCGGACGAAATTTTGTGTTCAGTAATCGCGACAGGCGATCCCTGAAACCGATTGTGACAACAAATAAGAGGACGACAGCTGCAAAAGACACTAGAACTGAAAGTCACACTGATCAATCCTGACAGCACCAAAACAACACGAAGGGGCTGTAAAAGAAGGAACTGCTGGGCGAGCTCAAATTCCAAAATCACTCATCAGCGATGCAAACGCTATAACAGGAAACGTGGTTGTAACGCCATAAAACATGGTCTGTGGAACAAGCAAAGGATGTAATTTGGTTGGATGAGTCTTTTTTCACAGGGTTTGCAACTTCTGGCTGAGTGAAACATGGCGAGGGCTTGGGCAGCCATTGCGAGGGCTCCAAGGTTACATGCAGGGTCGCGTTGCTGCTAAGAACTTTATGACCGTTTTCGGTGGTCGGTTCCAATCCACGGTATAATGTTTGTTCCCTAATGGTGATGATGTATTCCAAGATGACAGGACCTTGTTAAGACAGCTCCGTTTAGGCCAGGACTGGTCTTTTTGAACACAAGGGTGAATTGTCGCATTTCCTCTGGCCACAACTCAAAGTTATTGAGATTTTGTGGACTATTTTGGAGAGAAACCTGCATGGTCGGCATGATCACTATTTTGCAGGAAGAATGGCAGTCCCTTGGAAACCATAGAGGACCTGTATTTATCCATTCGCGACGCATGGAAGCGAGTACCATGCCTGTACAGCATCAGGCTTGGTACTGTGTTGTGCGTGCATTGTTTCCATTTTTCTCCTATCCGTGTACCACTCGAAAAACTTGAATTTTTTCTGCAATCACGTTGCACCACCTAAGTACTTCTTGTATAGTTACTTATGCTAAAAGACAGAAAATGTGTAACTACTGTACTTCAGTGTTGGTTCCAAAGGACTTGCTGAAGTTTCCCTCAGTTATCAAGATACCAATTCTGATACATAACCATCTCAATTTGGCAGCGATGTCCTTTCTGTAGATACGAGGTGCTGACCGGTTGCTGACGCTTGGACCATCCAGTCACTACAGAGTGCGAAGCAATGACGGCAGTAGTCTGTAATGGACGTCAAGGATCCTTCCAGGTTTTTGTCGTGCAGGAACAATATGGCGTGGTATAGGAAGCACTGTGCTCCGTATGGTGGTAAACCTGTCGACAGGCATTGGCATGGGTCATTCTCGTCACTGGTTGGGGTATGGACAGACGTGGAGTCAGCACACCTCTCTCCCAGTCGTTCAGTTTTCGTGTCTTGGAGCCGCTACTACTCGATCAAGTAACTTCTCATTTGTTATCACGAGGATGAGAGCACCTCGCTTCAGTCCGCCCACCAGGAAATAATCCTTGACAGCACCGGGAATCGAGCCCATATCTTCTGTATTGCAGTCAGCCATGATGACCAAAAAGCTGTTCAAGAGGACTGTGTCGTACGTCTGCCTTTATAAGATCAACAACAGAAAACCTATATAAAAGTAAAATGTTAAGCTCTAGAGGGTCTTCTCGCCCTAATGATAAATCAGTCGTCGGCGATTCCGGTCATCAATGCACTGTTCCTCATGACAGTTCAGACTCTGGCAAATGCCTCGATCTCTGCTCCGAGGTACGAACGACATTCCCATGACACGGTGGTACATAAAGAGACTGTAGCTTCTTTGTTTGATGCAGCTATTCACCCCTCTATTAGTCAGGTTGCACCATAAATTTCTTTCTTCCTCAGTTAGATTCTGTACCACCTCATTAGTTATTCGATCTGCGCAATTAATCTTCAGCACCACATTTCAAAAGCCTCTATTCTCCTGCTTCCTGAACTGCTTCCTGTCCTCGTTACATTTCTGTACAAGACTACACCCCAGAGAAATACTTTCAGAAAAAAACTTTCTAACACTACGATTGATATTCGCTACTAAAAACTTCTGTTTTTCAGAAATGATTTTCTTGCTGTTGCCTGCCTGCATTCATACCCTCTCTACATCGTTCATCATCACATATTTCTCTGCTTTTATTACCTCATTTTTGTTTACTATTTAATTCATGTATTGTATTGTGAAAGCTTCCGTAACTTCTTTTACAGTGGATGAAGAATAATACTGTTACTTTCGGTACAAATAAAGGTAGGTTAAGCTTTCAAGATGAAAATAACATTAACATTAATTTATTACTGAAAAATCCTTTAAAAACGAACAAGGAAAATTGCGCAGCAAGTGAACACACTAATCAAGAAAAGAATTTTTTTTTAATTTATTTTTATATACGCGTACAAAGCGACATGTTAGCCAAATAATGAAACGCAGAAACGGAGTTAGCTTTTGCATAATTGACTTAAATAACTTTCCTTAGGGACGAAATTAACATCATTACCCACATTATCCACACTGTTGACGCAAGCACGCTAGATACGCATCGAGAACCTAAATTTCTACGATTAAAACCAGGCTGCATGACCGAAGCGTACGATGCTCCTAGCAGTTGGATGTGCTCGTAAAAAGTTCTCGGTTCCTCAAAATGTTTTCGATTCGTTTTAGTTCTCGAACACAGAGTTTTCGATTCCTCAAAGAGCTCGGGCCGGCTGGTGTGGCCGAGCGGTTCTAGGCGCTTCAGTCTGCAACCGAGCGACCGCTACGTCGCAGGTACGAATCCTGCCTCGGGCATGGATGTGTGTGATGTCCTTAGGTTAGTTAGGTTTAAGTAGTTCTAAGTTCTATGGGACTGATGACCTCAGATGTGAAGTCCCATAGTGCTCAGAGCCATTTGAACCATTTTTGAAGGGGTCGATACTGAGCATCACCACGTGGCAGGTGGCAGGCATCACAAATTCGCTCCGGAGTAACTTCATTTGTTGCAGAATACCTGTTCATTATGGTTTTATACGTTTCATCTTCGCTCCCACTTTCTTTTGCCTGAAATGACTGTTCTGTTTTATTCACCTCTTTGTTACCTTTCATGTCTTCGAAAATTTTAGTGTCATGCTCCTCTCTCTACACCTGAAAAAAAAGCCTTCTGCCTCGTTCTTCTAAAAAAGTGTATAAGAAGCTCAGATTGACAACTACGAGAAAAACAGAGTGGCTTTCGGCATGGGAGATGCTACTCCGAACAAATATTTGTTCCGTGAAACGTAATAGAACAGTACATAGAATTCAAGTGGAAACTGCTCCTAGGCTTCATTGATTTGAAAAAGCATTCTACGTTATACACTGAGAATCATTGTGCAACATTGTAAGCCTGTATGGATTTCTTGAACATCGCACTGATGTCTTCAAAGACCTGTATCTAGATTCAAGTTGGTGTACCAGAACAGGAGATGGGAACTTCCCCTTCTTTAGTATTCTGACAGGCGTCACACCATCTTGTCCACATTCCTTTTCATATTAGTCGTAGATTTCGTAATATGAAAAACTAGGGGCAACTCCAACAGGGAAATAATTTTGAATGAGCGAATTAGGTTTATGGATCTGGCTTTTTCTGATGAAATCGTTGTTCTCGTAGAAATCCCACAAAATATACAACTAACGACTACCAAACTAGATGGAATGGCCAGTTCTGAATATCTAAAAGTACATATGAAACAAATACAGTGTGCATAAGAAATGGAAATTTATCTGATAAAATTATTGTGTAACAGAAGGTAGTTTAAGATATCGACAGATTTTCATATCTCGGCAGACTTATCTGAAATAACGGGGACATAGATGTAGACATCACCACAAGAACTGGAAAAGCTTCTGATGTCTTACAATGAAAGCAAGACATATGGTAAATAGACTCTAAGTATGTGCACAAACTTTCCACTGCACTCGCCTGTCATGCTACCGATGGCCATTCATGAAAGTGGGACGTGGATGATGTTAGAAAAATCGGTACACAAGCTTAGTGTTATTCACCAATGATGCTTGAGGCGAATTACAAAATCGTTGCTGAAAGGAAGCTGATGCTTGTGGGGTATGTTGCGCGCATGAAAGATGGGAGACACCCCAAATCAGTTCTGCTGTGAGAACCAACGGATGGATAAAGGTGTAGAAGAAGACCTCACTGTACATGCATACGACCTTTTGCAGTCCTAAATGCATTGACATGCAATGAAAGGAAGCTGAAAACCTTGTAGCTGCTCGATTTAGCTGCTGAAACATGTTGCCCAGTGTACGACTTACCATTGGTGGAAATACACCTGATACCAAAATACAAAAGTCTGTTAATGTGGTCACTGCAGTGACACGTAGCGATTCATGGTCCGCGAGCGATGAGTCCACGAAGTAAACACCACTGCGAAGAGAAAACTTTTTTAAAAGCAAAATTTGTCGAGATCCATAAACACGCAGGACTGAATTACTACTTTAGAAACATCCATGGTGAAGCAGAGACGGCGTACTCTTCAATTTACGGTGCGCAATGTTCAGTTCCATGTTTAGATGCGTGTTGCTACGAACCTGCACATTTTTACTCTGAGTTGAGAAAAGTAATATAATAGCGGTATGCATATATACATATGGCGGTATTATAGAGGAGACGAGGTATAAAAGAAAGTGCATTGACGGAGCTGTCATTTGTACTCAGTTGATTCGTGTGAAACGGTTTTAGTCGTGATGATGGTTGCACCATGGCAATTAACAGACTTTGAACACGGAATGGTAGTTAGAGATAGACGTTTGGGACATTCCATTTCGGAAATCGTTAGGGACTTCAATGTTACGAGATCCACAGCGTCAAGAATGTGACTAGAATACCAAATTCCAGGCATTAACTCTCATCACGGACGACACAGTGCTCGAGGACCTTCATTTAACGACAGAGAGCAGCTGAATTTGCGTAGAGTTGTCACTACTAACAGACAAGTAACACTGCGCGACATTACCGCAGATATCAATGTGGGACATACGACAAAATCGTATCCGTTAGGACAGAGCGCCGACATTTGTGCTAATGGGCTGTGGCAGCAGACGACCGTCGCCTGCGCCTTTGCTAGCCGCACGATATCGCCTGCAGCACCTTTCTTGGGCTCGTGACCATATCGTTTGGATCCTAGATGACAGGAAAGCCGCGGCCTAGTCAGATAAGTTCAGAATTCAGTTGGTGAGGTCTGGTGGTAGGGTTCGAGTGTGCCGCAGACCCCACGAAGCCATAGGTCCAAGTTTTCAACCAGGCACTGTGCAAGCTGCTGGTGGCTCTTGTGTTTACGTGGAATGGACTGGGTCTTCTGGTTCAACTGAGCCGATCGTTGAGTGGAACTGGTTATGTTCGGCTACCTGGAGACTTTTCTCAGCCATTCAAGAACTTCGTGTACCCAAACAATGATGGAGTTTCTCTGAACAATTCGAGTGAATAATTTGGCCGCTCAGATCGACTGACATGAATACCATCGAATATTTATGGGGCAGAGTCAATAGGTCTGTTTATGCACAGAATCCTGTACCGGTAACATTTTCAAAATTATGGGCGGCTATAGGGGCAGTATGGCTCAATATATCTGCAGGGGAATTCCAACGACCATATCACGTCGTGTTGCAGCGTTACGCCGGACAAAAGGAGTTCCGACACGATAATGGGAGGTATCCCACGACTTTTGTAACCTCAGTGTAGAGCCCTGTCTCCGAGCCGACAGAGTATTGCATCTGTTCGGCAGCACGCACGTCTCTGAGCCGCTGTCGAGGTCGATAAGCTGCGATGCCGCAAAAAAGTAATATTTTCATCGCAACAAACCATATTACACAAATGAAGTTTGTGTTAGGATTCACAATATTCAATTTTTTATGTCAACTGTCAAGGCTTGGAACAATCCTGCCTGGAAGTTCATTTACTGCCCATTCGCGGCATCTTCCGCGTTAATTTTGGATTTTCGTTTTGTCTTGAGTGCGCTTTCCCCTCATTGTGAGACTAATCCGGAGGTGCAATTAAATTAGTATGCCGGGCTCTTTTGTGGACGCTGGCGGCCTCTGCTGGTCCTACATCTAATTATTTTCACCGTACCTATCGTGTGCTATTCAAACTCAGTCTCTCTCAGCTTACTACAAATTACTGCTACAGAACAGCTCATAACATATACCGCAGAAATAAAGGCGGGAAAGCTCATACAGTGCTCCCAGCGACACAATAGCTGTCTGCATGACGAGGGACTAAAAAAAATTCCTCCTTTACATAATTTTATTTCACCTGTTCCCGTGCACACCTGCCTTGTGAAGGCATTCATTAAACCTAAGGTTAATATTCCCAGCAACTTTCCGGAGCGCTGCGCGAGAGCGCATGCGCGTACATTGGCTGTAGGGGTCTGTAAATTAAACTGCTTTCACTAAACAGCACTCGTTTCGAACATGAAAGGCAACGAGAAATCTGCTGTGTTGGTAGATTTCGCTCAGACTACCTTGCTTAAACTATTTCACAGGAATTATAATAGGTCCTGCGACATTCAAAGTATTTCGCAAGGGACGTTTTGTAGATGGATTATTACCGTTGCACAAAAATGAATGAAGCTGACGGTAGTACTTAGGTTTCAATAGAAAACGAGCACTCATAGATCAGCAAACACAGATTACACAAAGTTACCAGAAAACATGTATCAGATCAAATATAGGAGTCGTTCAGGTACGTTCCAGTACATTCATCAACGAAATCGAAGCACTTCGTGTACCATGTACTCTTTTTTTTTATTTTTGAATGATGGATGTCTGCTGTATGGAACTCTAAACAGTGATTTACAGTGGACAGCACCTTTTAGTCACCAAAAGCACTCTGGTCGAACAGGATATTTTTAGGTGTTGGGAGAAACGGAAATCTGTAGACTGAAAATCAGTATCGCAAGACTGGCAGTGAAACTCCTCCCAAAATCGTGAGGTCAGTCGTACATTGAAAAGCACAGTCATAATATCTGCACTGAACATCCCACACTTCTCGTTCTGAATTGTCCTTTATACTTTTTACGTGATGTGATAAACGGTCTCCATGATCCTTATTCGTCACCGACGCTCGTCAAATGCGCTGCAGAACCAGAACTATAAGAGCGTCACTGCACTCCCAGCCATGGGACTTGGAAAATTGTCATCACCATCAGCGCAGCATTGGCTTGCTCATAATATTCGGTTGGAGCACTAAGTTTCATGTATAATTTTATAAACTTTTAGATGACGATCAGTTTGGTTTTTGAAAGATAAAAGCACTAGAGAACGAATTCTGACGTTGCGTTGCGGTTGATAATGGAAGCAAGACTAAAGAAAAATCAAGACACGTTCGTAGGATTTGTCGACCTGGAAAAAACATTCGACGATGTAAAGTGGTGCAAGCTGTTCGAAATTCTGAGAAAAATAGGGATAAGCTATAGGGAGAGACGGATGACATACAATATGTTCAAGTGTCAAGACGGAACAATAATACTGGACACCAAGAATGAAGTGCTCAGGTTAGAAACAGTGTAAGACAGAGATGTAGTCTTTCGCTCCTACTGTTCAGTCTGTACATCGAAGAAGCGGGGATGGAAATAAAACAAAGGTTCAGGAGTGGAATTAAAATTCAAGGTGAAAGAATATCAAAGAAGCGATTCGCTGATGATATTGCTATCCTGAGTGAAAGTGAAGAAGAACTACACGATCTACCGGATGGACTGAACTGTCTAATGAGTACAGAATACGGATTCAGAGTAAATCTTAGAAAGACGAAAGTATTGAGAAGTAGCAGAAATGAGAACAGCGAGAAAGTTAACATCATGAATGATGGTCACGAAGTAGGTGTAGGTATGGAATTCTTTTACCTATGCAGCAAAATAACCAATGACGGACGGAGCAAGAAAGACATCAAAAGCAGACTGGCACTGGCAAAGAGGGCATTCCTTGCCAAGAGAAATCTACTAATATCAAATATAGGCCTTGAATTAAGGAAGAAACGTCTGAGAATTTATGTTTGGAGCGCAGCATTGTATGGATGTGAAACATGGACTGTGGGAAACCAGAACAGAAGAGTATCGAATTATTTGAGATGTGGTGCTACAGACGAATGTTGAAAATTAGGTGGAATGATAAAGTACGGAATGAGGAGGTTCTGCGCAGTATCGGAGAGGAGGGGAACATGTGGAAAACGCTGGAAAAGAGGGCAGGATGATAGGACATCTGTTAAGACATCGGGGAGGAACTTCCACGGTACTAGAAGGAGACGCAGAGGGCAAAAAGTGCAAAAACTGCAGAAGAAGTCAGAGATTGGAATACATTCAGCACGTGTTTGAGGTCGTAGGTTGCAATTGCTACTCCGAAGAGGTCGGCACACAGGAGAGAACTTCGTGGCGGGTCGCATCAAACCAGTCAGGGGCCTGATGGGAAAAAAAGGCGTTTACGAACGGTGCATATGTCAGGTGGACAAGTCTGCGGTGTCACCTACTGGCTGCTTGTGTAACAATGACAAACTCTTACAATTATTCTGTTGAAATAAATTGTATAACTTTGTATGAAATATCTTTGGAAACAACTCGTATTTTAAGCAGTGGTCAATCAAGCATTTTAAAACTTCCAATAATTTTTGTTGCAAGCGAGGCAAGGACTGGCGCCCCATGGTTACAGATGTACTGCAGTAGCCTGTGAGTGGACAAGTTACTAATGCTAGGTATCCATTAATGAAGCATCCATTAATGAACAATATTGAGAGGGCAACATTGGGCAACACTGGCAATATTAAATAAATAATTATAGCTGATTATTACGTTATTACGTATATACAACTGCAAAAACCCAAAAATGAAATAAATTCTCGATCGTCATCTTAAGCAATGTTTTTAGAAGAACAAAGCACTGCTGTGAGGAATGTCAGACTTCTGAGCCACGCTCATCACACTTCATCCTTCTTCCAGTTTCTTGACGATTCTTCCAAATGCGAAGTCATCCAAATGATGTCTCTGGGCCATGTTGTAATGAAAAACACCACCACAGTGCCGCAGACTGACACCCGCTGTCTTTCTGAAGTATTCAAGGTCTTCCCCTGCGGATACAGCTACCCGCATTACTGACGTGTTCTGCAAGTTGCCGGAATCCAATTTCGCAGCAGACACTCGAGTGACAGACCCAAATGGAAACAGTACGGCGGACAGGTCGTATAACAAGCTGGACTGCGTCCAAAACACGCCAGTCTGCTTTGATGAGAAACTCCATCTGCCATCACGGAAACATTTGGCGCCAGCGTCGAGACCAGTAGTGCGCACTTCCCGAACAGCAGCGCCACAGTCGAAAGCAATACTCTTCCCCTGCTAATCATGTACCATCCAAACTTCGAGCAGATATCACCCCGTCGGTCGTGTGTTTAGGACGGCACCCAGCTGCTCTCCGCCAGTTCAGTCTTCTGAGCCACTGCAAGCAATTCCGTTTCCAGTAGCAGCCCAATACAGAGCACACAGCTATCAGCCAAGGAACCTCGCCTCCTTTGACTTGGCCTCCTGTAGACTCTGTGCACCAATATCGGTATTCCAGTGTGGAACGTAGACTGTCTTTAGTGCCCAACGCTTCTGTCACTGTATGACTTAATGGACTTTGTCGCACATCTTGAGAATGACAAACATAAGGTTTACTATCCCTGTCATAAACTCGTACAGTGACTCCAGTCGTTGTGATTCTTTCTGTGGAACTTAAAATATGTCAACTGTTTTCATGGACAGAGAGTAACTGATCTAAATTGTTTTACTTATCATTTATTTATTTCTTGGTCAGAGTGCCTCATTAAATCAATGCAGAGCAAGTTTGTATTTTTGTGCGGAATGAAAACAAATATTAAGTTACAACGACCTGAAACAGTTAGTTCTTAACAGTGTGCTACCGAGTAGGCACATCACTGTTCCCATTACTTTAAATGCCTCGTGTTGCGGGGCCAGCCCAACTTGCCGCTGTAGTCACGCTGGTTTTACGCCATGTGACGTCAGACATCCTATGCACCTCTGACAACATGCTCCCGCACATTCACTGATTTCCACCGAGCTGTTAGTATATTGGTTTATATATTTTGTCCGTGAATTTTGCAGAGCAGTTTAGTAGGTGCGGTCTCTGGGTTTCCAATGTTGAAACCATGTTTCAAGGCGTATATCATTTGAAAAATTCAATTCAAATTACGTAACAATTATTTTTGCAATTATTTAAGTGCAATTTAAATATTCTTTGTTTTGATTTTATTACACTAAAAGAAGCCTACAGTCTTTTCAAGTTTTAACACACAAAATTATGAACAGGTCCCTCCAACCATCTCGACAATCTGACGATCTAACGCTCCAATTGGACAGAATTTGCGATTATATCCCTCTGGAGGACATGCAGTCAATCAGTGCTAAGACAAATAACTGCTTGCATAAGGGCCAGAAGTGGATCAACGCGTTACTTTCTCAATTTGTGAACTCCTTCTGCCCCAAACTTCTACGAGGTTTCGAATCACAATATGTCTTTTTTTTGCGTATTGGCTACCTGTGATGTCCTAGATGATAATTACCTTTTTAGATACATTATGAATACAATAACGTATTGAGCATCGTGGAAAGGTGTGGAAACAATTTTTCTGCCAGTACTCACAAAAAAATATATATTTGCGTTGCCGGTTACAGCGAACATTAGTTTTATTCATCGTGGTCTACAGAATGCAAGTGATAGAAAAAGGGGATTTTCTAATCTTTGGAATGAGAGTTGCAAACTTTAGTCCGCTCCATTTTGCAATTTCCCTACGTTAATACTCAAAACTAAAAGGGTTGACAATCGAATGTGTACTTACACAGCATCATTTAACTGATCCAAATTTGGCATTTAAAATAATTTATGATAACTATACAGTAGTATATTGGGACCTAATCGAACACTTTCGATTATTTGGAATGGTAGCTCAAACCACTGAGTCTTTCTAGAAAGATAAACTTTCTCGTGATGTAAATATATAATTCATGAGGGGTGTGGGGGGGGGGGGGGGGGGCAGAAAGGAAAGGAGGGCAAAGGAAAGGAAAGGGAAGGAATATCAGATGCATTGTGTAATGCACCTCTTTCTCCGAGGGACAAATATTAATTATTATCAGTAGTAGTATATTAAGCTATAAATTATCATTTTAAACCTGTGTGGTCTCCCTGGTGTGCCTAGTCGACCACAAGTCCCCGTCACGCTGTTCACTCTAACAACAGAGTACATACAGGGTTGAAGACATGGAGAAAGAAAGGTATCATCACAATTTGAATTTAGAGTAATATAACTTTCTTACCTTTATTGGTCGTTGTTGCACGCTCGCAGTCCAGTGATGAATCTCGCCATCCGCTGTTTCTTAAATAAATTTGAGGTCCAGGGTGTGTATTCTGCTGCGCAAGAACTGACACATATTTAAACTTCCAACTTTTATTTTGTAAATGCTGATCGTGACGATATTCAATAATTTTCAATGTAACAGCTTTTCCTATACATCATTTCGTTCCCTCTATCCTTGACCTTCTCAAAGCGAGCGTATTACAAGACGCCTCAACACCAACTGCCCATTGTCTCTACACCCGCCAACCACCGGCTCCTGTTCACAGAGCTTACAAACTGTGTAGTACTGTCAACCTTGGTTGTATATCGATATTTTACACATCGCACGTGTACATTTATGAAAAACATAGTATGAAAAATGAAAAGCGTTTATAATACAGTTCTGTGGTAATATACCTTATGATTGTCCTCATATTAACAGTTTTGTAACAAAATAATAATATGTTTATGTTTACGTAGTTTAAGTTCACTTGTTCCTTCAAGTTGATTGACGGCATCGCACACCTCGCCAGCCGGTGGTATCGGTAGTTTCAGTAGTCCGTTACATTACAGTTGGGAGTTTATGTGGCATCGGTGGCCGATGACTGAAAATATGCCACACGGGGACTCGAAACTGGGATGTCCTGCTTACTATGCGTTAAGCATTGCGCCACCTGGACACAGTGTTTATGCCAAATGCACGGACTACCTCGGCCCATTCCATACCGACCCATACTCACACCCAGCGCCACCTGTTCGCAGTCCCCGTGCATGTCCCTCGTGCCCGCTAATTTTAGATTACCACAGGAGGTGGAAAGATATTGTGCATCCGCACTGGAGGTTGTGGATTCATGCCCATCGAGGCGAATCAGTTATATGAATGCTCTCATGAACTGCTCTCATTAATAAACGGTCACAACGCCCATATAGTACTAGGGACAGAAAGTTGGCTCAAACCAGACGTAAACACTAATGAAATCCTAAACTCAGATTGGAATGTATACCGCAGTGACAGGCTGGACAGTGAAGGGGGAGGCGTGTTTATAGCGATAAGAAGTGCAATAGTATCGAAGGAAATTGACGGAGATCCGAAATGTGAAATGATTTGGGTGAAAGTCACAGTTAAAGCAGGCTCAGACATGGTAGTTGGATGTCTCTATAGGCCCCCTGGCTCAGCAGCTGTTGTGGCTGAGCACCTGAAGCATAATTTGGAAAATATTTCGAGTAGATTTCCCCACCATGTTATAGTTCTTGGTGGAGATTTTAATTTGCCGGATATAGACTGGGAGACTCAAACGTTCATAACGGGTGGTAGGGACAAAGAATCCAGTAAAATTTTTTTAAGTGCCTTATCTGAAAACTACCTTGAGCAGTTAAACAGAGAACCGACTCGTGGCGATAACATATTAGACCTTCTGGTGACAAACAGACCCGAACTATTTGAAACAGTTATCGCAGAACAGGGAATCAGCGATCATAAAGCGGTTACGGCATCGATGATTTCAGCCGTAAATAGAAATATTAAAAAAGGTAGGAAGATTTTTCTGTTTAGCAAAAGTGACAAAAAGCAGATTACAGAGTACCTGACGGCTCAACACAAAAGTTTTGTCTCAAGTACAGATAGTGTTGAGGATCAGTGGACAAAGTTCAAAACCACCGTACAATATGCGTTAGATGAGTATGTGCCAAACAAGATCGTAAGAGATGGAAAAGAACCAACGTGGCACAACAACCGAGTTAGAAAACTGCTGCGGAAGCAAAGGGAACTTCACAGCAAACATAAACATAGCCAAAGCCTTGCAGACAAACAAAAATTACGCGAAGCGAAATGTTGTGTGAGGAGAGCTATGCGAGAACTCTGACCAGCTAATACAAGATTGCTCAGCAAATACCAAATTCCGTGGCTCGTATCCTGCCCTTGTCACGTTTTTGGTGCATTTCTATAAACTGCTCGCAACGTTTTTGACATCACAAAGAAAAACGGATCTGCGATTTTAATCATACAGAAGGTCCCAAACATTACGAAGATAGTATTGTTGTCATTCACGGTCTTGTTCTGTAAACTTGAAAAATATGGGCAGTAAGAAAAGAAGCAGAAAACTGTGTTGCATCGAAGGAAATTTTCGAAGCCATATGTTCACTAATGGATAATGATTTATTTCTTATTGTTTAACAATGACGCAAAACTAAATCTCTTGTGTAAGTAACGTTTAGAGTTATCACTCGCTGCGGCGTCGGCCTCTGTCGTGGCCTAGTCTAAACCAAGATCACTCTATTTGTTTGGGCAAGACACAATATTTAAGTTGGATTCCGGGCAATGATGAGCCGGCTTTTGTCACTTTGCTAGCAGTTGTGATGCAGCGGAAATTAGTGGCACTTACACCAGACTTCTTATCGCCCCAGTGTGTGCAGGTGAGAAAACAACGTGATGGTATAGTAGCAGATAAGTTACAGCATTTCGATTTTTTTTTTATTTATTTGAAAATTTTTCTACAAAAACCTTTCTTTCTGTTTATTTCATGTCGTGAGGATGAGCGCAGCAATGCGGCGAAAACAGCATCTTGGTCCTGTCGCTACATGTAATAAGCCGACGACTGCCACACAATAACCGACGACCAGCACGGAGATCATCCCAAGCGCGATTGTAGCGATTCTCTGTACACAGGCACTCTGGGCGACTGTTACCGATCTTTGTCCTGAATTGAATTACTTAAGAAAATATTGTAACTGAAAACTAAATTAAAATCTTTGTATTATCTGACCAACATGTAGTGATTATGCATCAGTGTGCTACTTAACATCTTGCTGTCAAGAGCTGTAACGAACTTGCGTGTAAATACTACGCTGTAACAAAGATCCAAGTAAGTGAAAAGCATTAGTTCTAGTTCTTATTCAAGAAGAGCACAGTGATTAATTTTTAAACTATCAAACAGAAAGTAATTTTATCTGTGTTGATTGATAATTATTGTGGTTTTTAGAGGATGATTGTTTATTAATGGTTTGATGTAAATCAGACCGTTCACCCGGAGATTATTTACGGCACTGCCCAATCCAGAGATAGGCTTCATCACTGACAATTTTCGGTCAATTAACATTTTTACCAGGAAAACTGAAAGTACTTTTGCTCAGTATAAGCTTTCGGCTATAGAATCCGCTAACTGCTTATCAGAAAGCTTAGCTTACAATCTAGGTCACAAAAATCCGAACTAGGTCAACAATAGTTAAATCAAGCATTTAGTTGAGCGTAAGGGTGCTACACATATGCATCGAAACCTCGGGCTGTATCAACGCACTTGGCGACCGAAAACCGCTGCCTGTGAGCGCTAAACCGCAGAGCCCCGGCCATAAAATGTCATAGTCAAAGAGACAGTGAGATAGCCACTAACTGACGCTTGACAAAGCTGATTGAGAAAGGGTGTGGAGAAATGACCCGCATCTTCACAGACGACAACTACGAGACCTTGCTTTCCGGTGTACAGCCGGACGCCATCTTTGGTGGGAGTTTTCTTCCAGCTGGTGCCAGCCAGCGGCAGCTGAATATGAGAATTTGACGGTGATAGCTGGGCACCACCTATGGTGAGATTTCACTTCTCGATGGTGGCAGGCAGGGGCAGCTATTACGTGATCTCGTGTTCCCGTGGGGACAGCCGGGCGCCGTCCATGACGAGACTTCAGGGCCAGTTGATGGCAGCCAAAGCAAGTTCTCTGAGAGTGGTGTTGTGATTTTTTTCCGTCAGCCCATGTAGGGCATTCATCGATCAGCTGTAATAGCAGTCATGTCGGTGGAAAGCACTAACGAGAAGGATCTGCTTTTGGGATCAGATTAATGATGTGGTGTTACTAATCTAAAAATTGAGCTTCATCAGAAAAAAAGACGTCTCGAATGCAGGTACGAAAACTGATTACTAGTGTAAAAACTGAACTGAATGAGAACGTTGATTACGGTTACTTAATAATGAACTTCATCAGAAAACAGGAAATTCACATGCACAGTTAAACGGTCAATTTGTTTAGCAGATGAAACATACAAAAACCGAGCTAACTAGTCTAAGTACTCAGATAGTGCATACGCGGTCTAGGGAAGAAAAAGGTCAAAAGAAACAAGTTATACTAAAGTTGAGTAAACATATGTGGAACATGAAAATCTTGGTTCAGAAATGTATTGATAAAAATAATGTGATTATTAGGCAAGACATTATTCATCAAGCTGACGTACTTTATTTTACAGGTCCGTCTTGATCACATAAACTATTACATTTCACTATTACCAGTTTAGGCTACTGCCATCTTCGGATCACGTAATACTTTGATGTAGTATCAACGTCAAACTAAACATGTAGGTACATAGTAAGTGCATACTATGTAACTACATGTGTACTTTGAAGTTGATACTACATCAGAATATTTTATGGTCTGAAGGTGGCAGCAGCCGAAACCGGTAATAGTAAAGTGTAAAAGTTTGTGTGATCAAGACGAACCAGTAAAATAAAGTGCCAAAAATATGATCACGGACTCATTTTCAGACTTTATGTCTTCAACTGACAAGCTGACGTAGCTCGTAAGAAAGCCATAAAATTCATTCTACAGATCAGGGTATTTTGTTGATTAAAAACAGATGCGCGTTGTTTTCGCACTTCTCACTGTATATATATATATATACGATATTTCTACATTTATTTCTTACTTGCATGGACAGATGGCGGGACTATGCCTCTTGTTTTCGCTGTATTTCCTTCGTTACGAGTCATCGTTTTCGCCGGCGGATACAGCACATTATTGGTATTCGGAGTAAGAGAAATGGATCGCGGTGGTGTACCTGATGGAGAAACTACCGATTTTCTGAATTTTGACGACACTGTCGATGCTCTAGATATTGTATATGAAGTGGGGAACACGTGACGGCAACTGCAATACAATGTGTTCTGGAAACGAACTATAAAATGTTGGTGGAAACTGTTCCTTCAATTGCTCTTACTAGGAATATTGAATGCATTTTAGTAACTCAGTTCACTTCAGACCAAGAACGTGACAATAACTGATTTCATTACCAGTCTTCCCAACAGCTCCAAATGGCCAAAACGGACCTGCAGGCTAATTGACACAGAGAAATTTACTGCAACATTTACCACCCACAAGCAAAAAATATGTTTCCCCTGTATGTTATTTTCGGTCTTGAAAATCAAAGAATGGAAGTGGGGAGCATCTCGCAAGGAGACACGCAATCGTTCGAGCAGAGCTGTATATTTAATACGGAAATGCGGTATAAATGCATGTAGGAAATACTATTGTATTTGAACACGATATTCATCACTGGTCATTATGTATTTATGAACTTATTTACTCTACATATATGAACATATAACGTTTTTAATTTTACGAAAACAAAGTCATGTATAATAATATAATTTGTCCATGTTATACCAGACAGAATTTTACTCATAGGTGCATATTAAGGAAGACAAAATTAGCTCAAAATAATGTTAATTTTGTATTTATACGTTCAATATTTTCCAAGATTTAGGTTTTCGAACACAGCTAAAATTGCCTCTATTCTGAGGACGTGGCTAGGTATTGGGCAGGTACTGAGAGTGTTAAAGAGGTAACTACCTAACTACCGATATATTCGGTAAATCAGGACCATAATCAGAAATTTGCAACTATAATTACCGGTCTGGATGAGTAACACAACGAATTAAAAAAAAAAAAATCCCTAGTAAATGCGAACTGCAACACCTTAAGAATGCTGCAAGAGGACAACAAAAAACGGTTTTCATATTGCAGGAAAGATCACGGGATGGAGTGGGACCACTCTGTTCCTATGGAAGGAATCATGATTCATTTAGATGGAGCACAATACTTCAGTAGCAATGGTCTCACTGCCGGGGCATGGTATAGATAGGAGACGAACTATTTATGCAGCAGTTAGTAAGTGTTGTAATAGTAAGGAGATGTATTAATCACCCATGAATTATATGTTGCATAGGTCCCACATTTCTGTGTTAAACCTGATAAGTATTTTCGTATCTATTAATGATTCACAGTTACAAATTTCCAAGGCTCTGTGTGGGGTTAGGAATCTGTATGGGACTAAGTAAAATTATTTTATACTATTAGTCTGATTTAAAAACGCAGTATATTGAAAGTTCATTTTTATCTAAATAATTATTTTCTACTTTTTAGTCTCGCGAGCGTGAAATTTTTCAATCGATTTCAAACATTTTAATGATATTGCAACAGATACATGTGGTAAATTTCAGTTTTATTTCGCTCTTCCCGACTCAACCAACATATCGTCTCCTCCTATATAGATATAATGAAAAGACTGAGAATGTAAAAATCAGAGAGATTCTAGCTTACACAGAGGGTTAACAGCAAACTTTCTTCCCACGAATGATTCGCGACTGGAACCAGAAAAGGAGGAGTTTGCAATGTACTCAGAGTACCCTCCGCCACACACCAGATAAGGAAGAAAGTTAATACTCCAGTATCATCTAGCTCTGAGCTATGTTTAAAATTTCAAGTTTTAAAATTTCAGGTCACTATCTCATCAGAAAGTTAGTTTAAAATCAATTACATAATTTGTACTGAACAGACAAGAAAGTGACGTTAAAAAACTTAATAAAACTAAAGACGGTAACGTGTTCGAATCCTCGATTCATTTCGCTATGCGTGGATTGTCGACAAGTCTGTAATTCTTAAAATCATATTTATGGGTGAGGTTTGTCTGGTGGACCTGTTCTTTCACAATATTGATAAGCTCTCGTGTTCGATTCTCGTTTGAGCACAAACTTTAACACAGACCAAAAGGTATCGTTCACCTCTGAAAAAACCAAATGAAGAACTCCCGGCTTGACAGGTATTTTGAATCCCATTTAAACATGAATTCTCTCCTGCTAATTGAGTTTAAATCGGCTTAGATTAGACCGGGACGGAAGTGGATGTCGCAGCAAATGAAAACTCTAAATGTTGTTTACGCAAGATATTTAGATTTAGTGTCTTTATTTAAAATAAGAAATAAAACAAATAATTATCCGTCTGCGAGCAGATGAGTTCGCGAATTTCGTTTCATGCTACACAGTTCTCTGTTTCTTTTCCTACTATTCAGAATTTTTCAAGGATGCAGAAAGTGACCATGAATGTCTGCAATAATTCTGTGCAGTGTTACGAACCTTAAGTATGATTAATATTTATGTCTTTCTCTTTACTGTGGATAAAACATAGTGAAAAGTATATAGAAATACACATAAAAAATAAAAAGAACGTGATAGCTGCAGGATACGAAACATAATAGTTAATCTGCAAGATCTGACAACGTCGATGGATGAAGATACAATGATCTAATTTATTTGTTAAAAATTTTAGTTTTCACGAACGCAAATAAAATTTGTAATTTTGCATTTAATTATGATAAAAACCATTAAAAATTTTTAAGACAAAAGTTTGTGTTTGCTGTGCAGTGCTATGTTAAAAGATGAGAGTTAGTAAATAAGTTTGTCTTTCCCTTTGTAGTTTCAAAAAATCGTATGTGTTTGTATAAGGTTCCATTATACTGTCATATGATTATCGTTACATGCTTAAAAAATTCGATTTTGAATTAATTATCTGCTCCTAAAAAGCTTCACCGTCAATTGTCAACATTTTTAGTTGTGGGTATGGTAGTTATGAACAATTAATGAGCATTAGTTTACCACCCTGTTATCGGAAATTAGAAAATCCATTCCTTTATTACTTGTAAGTTCAAGACATGATATTAATAAAACTACTAACCCGTGTTATGTGTGCCTCAAAGATTTGTTTTCTTTGGCTACAGTTAGAACTAGAACATCCACACCGATATAGCGCCCGGTAGGTTATTGTATTAATAATGTGTCTGTAATGGAAATTATGATCTGTCGCATCACAGCCAGCTTATTTTTCCTTAAAGGTAAATTATATTTTAGTTGCTAAGTGTACCGGAAGTGTTGAAGGCTAGCGGTGGGAATCAGAATGAAATATTCACGTACGAGAAAGCCAGGAGGTACCCGCCGTACAAACTGTGGCGCCTCGCAGAGCTGGTGGGTGGAAAACTTTCACGCGATTTGTTTCATAATGGCTGTGCTCTGCGAACACCACTGATTCGTAACAGAAGTAGCAAGATCCCTCTCGTCCGTCCTGCCAAAGAATGAGGTCTGTTAGTACTGGCTCAGTCAGTGACTTTCATTTCAGTTGCACAACTGGCTGTCTGGAACACAGGACAGTTCATCTTCATCAAAGTACGACGATGACGACTACCATTAGATATATCTGGTTATCATATAGACATCAGGTCATGTTAATAACGACAAATAAATATGATCACGGCTTTTGTTTCGGCTCTATCTGAAGTTATCAGTATCGGAGCCAAGTACCATCTACTGCCGATAATTTACTATACGTCATCTAACAGACGAATTTCGATATACAGCGTTTCATTCCCTTGTGTCGGAAATGTCAAATTGTGAGTCTGAACCGATCGTCTCAAATCTTGATCCTGTCATCATTCACTGAAACCACGCTGACAGGGTTTATAAAAAAACATATATTACTCGTGAAGAGATGGAAACACTTTGAGAAAAATATAATAGCAAATTAGCTAGTAAATACGTTTACGGATTTCACATCATGTCGTACAAAAAACGAGTAAGACGAGGAACGTCGATATTACAGGCGGCGATGCTCTTATGTGACTACTTTTCTCACACTTGTTAAGGTCGAAGGTCCTTAGAATTCGTGTTTCGTTACCTCACAACCTCGATCCAGTTCGCATTTTATTTTTTGTTTCCTGTGAGGTACATTGGAGACATGTGTGAGTCGGCAGCATGTTAGTTACACCATGTCTCGATGTAGTTGCTGCTGTGTAACAGTCAGCACAGGTGTTCGGTTCAGCCTAACGAAGAGGCGAAGAGTCGGAGAAATTACGAGCGCGGTTGTTTACGATGGCAGTCCTTTTACAAACAGTTGGATAAACATAAATTTAATAGTCGGGATAGTAGAGGGGGAGTTCATGTGAAACTATGTTAGTAAAAATGCAACAGTTTTCGAAGTCACCATCTGGGATGCAATGCGTGAAATTCATTTGGAAAGAAGATCGCGAAGCATATAAATTAGACAGTTACACGAGAAAATGATGTCTTTCGTTAAAGTATAATCTTTTCCATTGTCAAGTTATGTCGCATTTTGTGCAGAAAGAAAGAGCTGCTGTTGGTAATCCATAGAGCGTACAAAATACCTGTTTACATCAGAGGTGGAAAAGAATTTGGCTCGGGAACCGTGTCCTGGTAAGAGCACCGTAGCTCTAAGCCTGGCTGGCACATTTCCCACACCGCCACCCACGCTGTCTGAGCGCGCGGAGACGTAAGAGAGCGAAACTGGGAACGCGCGGCAGTTCAGTAGCAAAGCAGTCGCAGTGAATACAATCTGGTTTTATATTTCACATTTGCAACAACTTGGATAAAAACAAAACAATTTTTGGGTGTTATTTCATTATTTTTGGTATGCTGAAGACATAATATCATTTTTATCTAGTACATATTGTCGGCTTACAGACAGACGTAGACAATTTTACAGATTTTCGCGCTCTAATTGGCATGTAACAGTGACTTATTTACTTTCGTAATCGAAAAGTCATCTTTCATACACATATATTGGACGAAATATTGTAGCACGTTGCAACCTCGTTTTGGAGATGTGGAAAATACATGGAATTTCTAAATCAGGAAAGCAACGCAGACGTTCTGGACAGTTTTAGATTTATAAGGTTTTCTCTCTGAAACGGTATTACCTTGCAGATCAATCAGTGACATCGGAACATCCACAAGGGTATTTTCGATTGAAACAACAAACGGGCTCGAAAACGGACGGTACATTGATTCGCAGTGTCCTCGAAACGTTGAGGAAACTATCTTCTAATTCTTTCAAGGTCACAATGAATTCTTCAAACCTCATGTTTTCTTTAACACCAGTGAACTTACGGAACTGGACTGTTTTTGACCCAATGTTACCCTCCTACTACGCGATTTTGTTCTTAAATGCCTACCCATCAAC
Organism: Schistocerca serialis cubense; assembly: GCF_023864345.2. Taxonomy (NCBI): domain Eukaryota; kingdom Metazoa; phylum Arthropoda; class Insecta; order Orthoptera; family Acrididae; genus Schistocerca; species Schistocerca serialis. The sequence goes on from NC_064643.1 coordinate 313,789,882, forward strand.
CTCATCATATAAGAAAGATGTTGTTTCAAATCTATCAATGTCCTACTGTGGGCAGTGTGCAGCTAAGTACATTTAAAATGCGAGGTCTGAAGTTCATTCTGGATGTTCTAATTTTCGTTCCTGCTCTCCTTCTTCCTTCATAAATTGAGAAATAGGGAGTTTTAAAACGAAAGATAGTTCCAGGCATGCTCTTCGACTTAACCAACGTATTTCTCTTCGTTCAGTTGAATTGATAACTATTGCAACTGACAGTGCATTAATGCTCGTGGATTCAGAAATTTTAATATCCGTCCCATAAATTTCTTCACGTGCTCTATGCCACGCAGCCGCTGTAATTTTTTGCTCTTTTATCATCAACAAAATCTTTATATTTTTTCCGCACGTTATTCTAATGTCGTTTGATAGAAGATTTGCAGTACCAGTCGTTTTTGCGACTTCATAATACGTACAGAGAATTCTGATCCCCTCTTTTCTGCCATTCCAATTCATTTTTAAAAGCTTTTGGCGAATGATCGCCAGTGTGATACTTTTTCATGAAACAGCCGCTGGACCTGTGAACGTCTTTCATACGACGAACAAATAACGGAGGGTAGACAGCCCTGAAACCACGATTCTGCCATACTGAAGAGAGTTGTGCCGACAGGAAAATGTCACACCACAGCAGTCAATGAAATGTTGTGCTATAACGGGGACTTCTGAGAACGAACGTGCAAAGCCGAGACAGCTCAGGCCTTGGCACGCATTCGGCTCAGATACTTTGCGCACGTGTAAGTTTGGCACGCTGTGCCTTTCCCTGATTTGCATTGTACCACAGTGGTGTAGGGGACGTCGAGACCAACAGTTTGGCATATACACTTCTGCTTATCATCACAGGAATGAGTCTGAAATTGGCTACCAAAGCCACCTAAGCAAAACTGCCTGTGCGCTGCACGAATTTTTCGATATCCTGTTGCCCTTTTACACCATCAGCTTCATCCTACACTTACAAATTGTAAAACTGATATCTGTGTAAATTTTATCTCAGAATTTGGGTACTTTTCAGAGCGTAAAATTATCATTGTATTTCCTGGTCTTCTTACTGGGAGACGAATGCGCTTTTAACGGTTTGGATCGTACTGCGAACATAATTAGTTTTTGCATAACGGTTCAAAAGTAGATCTTTTTCAGTATCCTCTCTAAGGTACCCTTACTAATGTTAGCGGAAGCTGGTGGTTTAAGGGGGCGACTGGATATTAAAATACTCGCTCGACACGCAGCTAAGCTTAGCAGGCAAGTTAGAGGCTGTTTCCCGGCTTGACAGACGTCTAATATCAAATTGTTCGTCCACTGTGGTACGTTGTAAGCACCGTGTATAAAGGCTTCCGGGTGTGTTAGACGTATTGTCGAGCACTTTATAAGGCTACGCACACACACCTTCACCAACAGGTGTATCAGAATGCGAGCACAAGCACGGAAAATCCAGTCCCTTTGGTGTGCATGGATTCTGGTCTGCACCGCATACTCAGTTACCTGTCTTGTCGCCACATAGAGAAACGTAATGGACTTAAATCGGGCCGCCAGGTGGCCGAGCGGTTCTAGGCACTATAGTCTGGAACTGCGCGTCCGCTACGGTCGCAGGTTCGAATCCTGCCTCGGGCATGGATGTGTGTGATGTCCTTAGGTTAGTTAGGTTTAAGTAGTTCTAAGTTCTAGGGGACTTATGACCTCAGCAGTTAAGTCCCATAGTGCTCAGAGCCATTTGAACCATTTTTTGAACTTAAATCGGGGGAAGGCATCAACCTTTCCGCCGAATCTCTACAATACCTGCGGACCACCCTGTACAATCTGACTGCAGAAGAATTCCGTTCGTTAATTACACAAAACACTGATGTGAGCGGAAAATTTCCAAAATGGAGATATCTTGCTCGCAAGTTTTGTAGTGTCTGAGGCTGTAACCATATTTGACTGTTAGTTATACATCAAAACAGTTCTGCTAGAACACTGCTATCGTTCTCTTTATTTGAACAAAAGCACTAGTTGTGTAGAGTCTGAGAGTTCAGCACACAACACAAACAGCCGGCTCGCTGCGATTACTCAAAAAGCACAGTGAAATACTGCACGTCCATGTGTAAAGCCGAAGTTCGTCGTACTTCAATGAGAAATTCAGGCAAAACACCTAGCGTAGTCCAAACTGTCAGCATAGGTCGGGTTGTCAACAAGATCTTGGAAGCACGTAAGTGATTACGACAGTGGCGTGTTGCTGTGCGGCCATGTTTAGCCCACTTCATAGCCTGTGGATGATGCCAAGTGACGTGCCGCGACAGAGGAGAGCTTATCTCCGGTCCATTGGGGTATGGTTAGTCTGCATCACGTATCTCGCACCGCCGGCTGTGGGACTGAGCTCATAGTCTCACTCTTTGTCGCTGGTTACTGCGTATTTTACCCTAATGCCAAGAAAACGTTTTCTTGAGTATAATGGTTGAAGGTAACAAGTACTGTCCAGTACATAGACCGTTGGGGATATGGTGTGGTGGGGTGAAACAGAGCTTGAAATTGATCACACGGTGCAGCAAGTATGAGCTGTGTTTCACGCTTGTTATCAAGCATATATGTATGTAGGTGAGATAGAGATGTAATAACTGCTTAAATTGTTCACTTCATGAAAGACCGAGCGAGGTGGCGCAGTGGTTAGCTCACCCGACTCTGTCGCAGTCCGTGGTCTACCGGCTAGCGTTGCTGTCTCTGGGTCCCGGGGTCCCGGGTTCGATTCCCGGCCGGGTTGGAGATTTTCTCTGCCTGGGGACTGGGTGTTTGTGTTGTCTTCATCATTTCGTCATCAACATCATCATCATCATCATTCGTGACATGGCTAGATAGGATTCTGTAAAAAGAATTGGACTGTGCAAAACTTGGGACTTTGTACGGGCGCTAATGACAGTGCAGTTGAGCGCACCACAAACCAAACATCATCATCAACATCACCCGACTCGTATTCGGCAGAATGACGGTTCAAACCCGCGTCCGGCCATCCAGATTTAGGTTTTCCGAGATTTTCTTGAATCACTCCAGGCAAATGCCGCGATGGTTCCTTTGAGAAGGCACGGCCGATTTCCCTCCCAATCTATAACACAGTTCTTATGCTGCGTCTCTAATAAACTCGATGTCGACGGGACGCTAAACCCATCTCCTTACCTTCTTAATGAAAGCTGAATGCCCATTATTCGTATGCAACATAATGATTCATTTGCTGCCTATTATGAATCTGTTCTAAAAACACGACATTCAGTAATTGATATTATTGTGCTACTACATCGCATTGTTTCACCTGAGGCTGACTATGTTGGAGAGAAAATAATAATCACTTGAAGTCTTCCGGTATGGATTCCGAACCAGCGAGCCGGCTTCTAGAAAAAAAAAAAAATTATGACACTTTCTCAATTGAGGGTGAGTTCTAAGGTCCTGAGAAGTGAATAAAATATAAGGTTTTTAAGCTTATAGCATTTAAGTCATATTTGACTTTCAATTATTCCCACTCTACGATCACATCTGCATCCACGTTCGTGAGGTTGTCCAGTATACAACTAAAAACCAGAAGATGTTCCTTCAGTTGGTACATAACGTCTTCAATTAAAATCCTATAGTTTATAATTATTGCAACTCGAATTTCATTTTGGAGTGTAGCAAGAGGTAGGAACGGAAACGTGTAATACAAGACTAGTGAAGTTGATTTTCAACATAACCACATTATACGTAGAAAGATCATGTTTAACCAGAAGTGACCGGTGTTCAGATATACTGCCGATAATTCCTTCGTGGTTTTCCCTCTGGGTGCCTCCATCTGCTAGTGTCTTTCATGCTGTCTTAATCATAGTCTTAGAGATAAATGCATATTGAATTACACATGCATAATCGAGAAACAGTTGTAAAAAGAACTTTAACCCTGCATTTGTTCACCTGATATTTAACTGAGACAGTATGGTCTCCAGTCGACTGATATTTTGAAGAAAGCACAGATTCCAGAGTACAGATGCTGTACTCTACTTATCTGTTTTCTCTGCCAGTAGTACCAACCAGAGAAATATCAGATACTTTCCCGGAGTCACTTGGTGATCGTCGGCTCATCGAGTATAGATATTTTTATCCCATGAAAGAGAAATTGTTTTCACGTAGCCTAAATTTATGGCTTGTCTTACCAGAAGCCTGAATGTGAAACTGACAGAATAAAGTCTCAGAAATAATAGTGATAGTGGTTATACCTGAGTATTTTTCATTACTGCCACAATGTAACAATAGCCCACATTTTTCTAGATCATCTAGGTGCAGTATTCCATGGGAAGGGAGTTGGAAAGAAAGTGTTTGTCGGTCACCACTGGTGGACTGTTTTTTGAGGGTTAAACAGAAAAAAGTTATGTATTCCTAAAATGTGTCAAGCATTCCAGCAGCTTTCTAAACTGTTACCAAATAACAGACTCACTGATCAATTTAGATATTTATATGTCAACAGATGCTGAAACCGATAGTGTTGCAATAATGAGATGACCGATGTGTGACCTGTTTCTAATAAGATACATCAACACTCCGCACATTCGGAAATTCTTGTCACACACTAAAACGCGGTGAACGTCATGTGGTCGGTGTGCGAAAGAGCGTAGGAATCTCCAGTTCTTAGAACACTGCGGGAGACACGCAGGTACTCTTCACTTCAAGAATCTGCGGCCGCCATCTGAGTAGTTAATTATTTTTAACCAGTACTGTTTTAAGGCGTTTGCTTTGAAATATCCTACTTTCTCATCGCCCGACACTACGTAAAAATACTCTTTCAACATCCAGCATTCTACCAGTCTTAATAAATACACTCAGTTTCTTTTAACACGCGCCTCCACTATGGGATAATACATAAAACTTTAAGTACCAATAGATATTAATTTGTTATAGCTTAATCACACACAAATTAGTCATAAGTACTTATTTTACATACGCAGTACATAAAATTACATACGAGGTGTGACAATAAACTAATGAGCTGATTTTCTTTGCAAGACATGGCAACCCTGCAGGCTTGCATAGGCACAATATCTTTGACTTTGGTCTATAAGCTGCTTCTGGTCCAAGCGGCACATCGATGCAACTGCTCAGTCATGAGTTGTGCTGTAATAAGTTAACACGTGTTTGTGCCTCTTGTTACGAAAATGGAACCACATAATATTGCGCAATGGTATGGCATTTCTTTTTGCGTTAGATTGGGTGAAAATGCGACGACAACTTACGATAAGCTTCAGAAGACTTTGGGAGAGGAGGTTGTGTAAAGACCTCAAGTTTTTCGTTGGCATAAAATGCTTAATGAAGGCAGAACGAATGTTGAAGATGAAGACCATAGTGGACGACCATCAACCTCACGGGCGGATGTCAACTTGGAAAGGGTGCGTGAACTCGTACGATCTGATTGAAGATTATCCGTGAAAATGATTGCAGAAGAACCGAACATCAATCGAGAAGAAGCCGGCCGAAGTGGCCGTGCGGTTAAAGGCGCTGCAGTCTGGAACCGCAAGACCGCTACGGTCGCAGGTTCGAATCCTGCCTCGGGCATGGATGTTTGTGATGTCCTTAGGTTAGTTAGGTTTAACTAGTTCTAAGTTCTGGGGGACTACTGACCTCAGCAGTTGAGTCCCATAGTGCTCAGAGCCATTTGAACCATTTTTTTTTTCAATCGAGAAGCGGATCGTCTAGTAATAAGTGAAGATCTACATCTCGATAATGCGCCATGCCCTATGTCAGTACAGCAATTTTTAACCTAAAAACAAATTTCAGTACTACCACAGCCACCTTATTCACCAAATATCGCTCTGTGCGACTTTTTTCTATTTGCAAGAGTCAAGTGGCAGTCAAGGGACACCATTTTCAAACAACACAAGATGTCCAAAAAGTTGTGACGAGAGTCTTGGAGGATATTACATAAGATAAGTTCCAGAAATGTTACCATAAATGGCGGAAGCTCTGCAAAAAGTGCGTGCAATCAGAAGGGAACTACTTTGAAGGAGAAAACACTAAACTTGACTGAAACAGTAAGCAACATTTTTTTTCTCATCAATCTCATTACTTTATTGTCGCACCTCGTAAGACTTTGCGGAACTGACAGTTTAACGACCAACATACGAAAATATTTCGACAGTTTAAGATAATGTAATCGCGTTTACAGAAATTATGCGTATAAGTCGTCGCCACCCATACACCATCAAAAGCAATTTTGGAATGAGTACTACCAGTTATACAATGACCGAAAAATAAATCCCAACACCAAGAAGGAATTGTGCGAGATAAACGAAAATTCGTAGGCGTATTTCCACATCTGGAAGATGACGTCTTTTCAGATTTAGCGCCACCCGCACAAGAATACCGCTAATAGTGCCACTATGAAGATGCAAAATCAGGTTCGCTATAAGTAAACGCTGTAGTGCTAGTGAGTGTTAGTTACTCTTCAGTGTGGACATAGTGGGTTGATGTGCAAGAATGCCTTTGAGACGACGAAGACGCCATAATCAACAGTTAGCTGAGTAGGAAGAGGGCTACGAGAGTCTGGATGTTCCTTCCGCGACACTGCAGAAAGACTTGGAAGGAAAGTAGCCACTGTAGTTGATTTTTGGCAGTGGTCATCACTGGAAGATCCACTCGCAGGAAGACCGATGTCCGAACGGTCACGTGGTACTACCGAGAGGGAGAACCGTCGTGTTCGGCGTATAGCTGTTGCTCATCGTACTGCAGTAGCAATTTGAGCAGCAATTGGCACCACAGTGACATAATGAACCGTTAAAAATCGATTACTTCAAGGACAGCTGCGTCTCAGACGCCCTGTAGCGTGCATTCAATGAATCCTTACCACCACCATTTGCGACTTCATTCGTGTCCAGCGAGAGATGTTTGGTTTGTGGGGCTCTCAGCTGAGAGGTTATCAGCGCCCGTACTAATTCCCAACGTTTTCTCAGTCCAATCTCGCCACTTTCATGAATGATGATGAAATGATGAGGACAACACAAACACCCAGTCATCTCGAGGCAGGTGAAAATCCCTGACCCCGCCGGGAATCGAACCCGGGACCCCGTGCTCGCAAAGCGGGAAAGTGACCGTGAGACCACGAGCTGCGCACTGTCAAGCGAGAGCTCACCAGGGCGAAGTGGAAGTTTGTTGTGTTTTCGGTTGAAAGCTGGCTCTGTGTCGGTGCCAGTGATGGCCGCGTATTGGTTAGGAGGACACAAGGTGAGCGCCTGCAGCCAACCTATCTGTCGCCTAGACACACTGGACCTACTTCCGGCGTGTAGATCTGAGATGCGATTTTGTATCACAACAGGAGCACTCTCATGGTTATCCCATGTATCCTGACTGCGAATGTGTATGTACGTCTGGTGATTCGACCTGCTGTGCTGCCATTCATGAACAGAATTCCAGGGTAACGCTCACGCACATACCGCTATTGTAACCCAAAATGTTCTATGAAATGTTTACATGTTGCCTCGGTGTGCTCGATCACCAGACCTGTCTCCAGTCGAGCACATGTGGGACATCATTGGACGACAACTCCAGCGTCATTCACAAACGGCATTAAGCGTGCATGTATTAATCGACCAAGTGCAACAGGCATCGATCTCCATCCCCCAACTCCAGCATCACCCACAATCAACATTAACTGTCTCTGTATTGGCAGACCAAGAGCAACATAGATGGAACTCCAGCCTGTACTATACAAAGATGCACGTTTGCGCGCTTGCATTCAGCATTCTGGCGGTTACATCGGTTTTTAGAGCCCAGCATTTCATATTGCAATGGCTTTTCTGACGATTATATTAACCGAAGATCTTGCAACGTTAATCACTTAAATATGATACCTTCACAAATGTATTCCCCATATTTCATTACTCTTCATAAAAAAAAAAAGGTTCAAATGGCTCTGAGCACTATGGGACTTAGCATCTATGGTCATCAGTCCCCTAGAACTTAGAACTAGTTAAACCTAACTAACCTAAGGACAGCACACAACACCCAGTCATCACGAGGCAGAGAAAATCCCTGACCCCGCCGGGAATCGAGCCCGGGAACCCGGGCGTGGGAAGCGAGAACGCTACCGCACGACCACGAGCTGCGGACTTACTCTTCATCAATAATTACTTGGTGTTGGTATTTTTTTCCGTCGGTGCATGATAATGTTAGCAGCCGACGCTACGAAATCGTGTGCTTTAGACTTTAATGTAGCTGTTGGTTCTGTGAAGGCTAGCGGCGTTGGCGGCATAATGAGTCTGACGGCGAAAAGCGCGCCGTGCAGGTACATGGCTTCACAGCTGGTGGTGGGAGTGCGCGTCACGGGTCAGCGACCCAGAGGGGCAAAAATATCGGCGCGGAAGCGGCACGTCCACTGTGAATAAGCACCGCGATTTTTACCCCTTTGTGCGTGCCTGAGCTCGACTTTTTTTTAGAGGTACGAACACAAAACCGTGCTATCCTGCGCTGCATCCGTTAACGGATCGCAGCGCAAGTGCGGAGAACCACTGCAAATGCAAAGCAGCCCTCGTCTGCACATTACTGTACGGGTTATACGGACGCAGCTGACTTTGAGCGCTGCTAGATATTGAAATACGGTTTTTGCGCAAATACTGGGTCACGCATGAAGGGAATATTAACGACCTTAATTTATATTTCGAATTAATCATACTAATATCTACTTCTGTTATAAAATGAAATTCGATTGATGTTACGTATTCGATAACGATTCTAAAATCAATGTTTAAATTGTACAGACAGAAAACGCATACCTTAAGAGCGTAATCAAAATTTCGGGCAAATAAATGTGTATAACAAGGGACTTAATGCGCTTAGAGAGTTTCGACAGCTGCTGGAATTGTGTATTTATTATTATCACACTTGCGATCCGATTCAGGTGCTTACCGGAATCGGTAGTTAAAGGCTATATTGAGATCCACAAAAATGAAAGACAAAATGACAAAGGAACCGTAAGTGTTGAAATATCAAGATTTGGACTGAAGTTCTTGTCCATATACAGATGTACCTTCGCAGCTTGATTGCAATGTAACACGTCAAAGGCATCGACTTGTATGGCTGCTTCATCACATAATTACCGGGAGTTTATAATTAAAATACAGTTGCTCACTGAGGCCCAGTGTGGGCTATAGTCATGCTATCGCAGTGAAACTTCAAAACTTGGTAGATATTCTGATGCGGAACAGATTTACGCTCTAATAGACAGTAAATAAAGATGAGAGAAAAGCATAGTAAGAAGAGCTGCACAAGACTCAAGAATTTTCTGTAATAACGAGCAGATGGTCACATCAAAAAATATAAAGGAAAAGACCAGAAGAAATTTAACTGGTAGTCATATTTCCAGCACAGTTTTGTACAGCTGCGAAGATATACAGCAGGTGAGATGAAGTTATTAAAGCCTTCAAAATACGGTATCACGGAGACAAAAGTCATCTTCACTGCATACGTTAACGAACCAAAACATTACGACCCCTGCCCACCGTGAGACTGAATGTCGTCTGGTAGCACTGGGGGCACGTGACGCAATAAGTAATGCTGCGGCGGCGCGGTTCCTTCCGTCCCTTTACGACGAACCTGCACCTACCTGTGAACATTGTCTCAACAGATCATCAGCAGGGAAGCCGAGCGAAACCTACTGTACTTCGACGTGAACCAGGTTGCAATTAAAGTCACTAATCTTCGTTTCGGGAGAAAGTTTTCACATGAAATGAAAGGTTGGAAATTTGGTCCTTAATTAATATATTCTGAAACTTAGGTGAACAAGTATCACTGCCAAACCCGTGATAGTCTTAACACAGTCACTCACAATCCCTTTCACTCACGTTAGCAAGTTTATGGTGTTGCATTTCCCGAAAACGTAATAGCTACAAAAATACGGATTGTTTTTGATTGAGAATGCTCGCCAAATATTAAATCTGTCGGTACCTAATGCAGTCACAGCTTTTAGCCACCGACCTGCTCAATACGCCAAGCGGAATTTATGTCTTTTCTCGTCATAAAATTCACTTAAAAATTCCGAAATTTCTACACACCCATCGGAATAATAATGCCATCATTTTACAACATTTTTGATGTATGAAACACAACTAGATACGGCAACTTATCATTTCCATCGGAAATACTACTACACATGTCCGAACTGTTTCGTGGCTAGGATCCGACTCCTCTCTAGAATACTCTTAAGTCTTCTCTACCAGCAGAGAAAGGCGCGCGAAGAATATTGCGTTACCATTGGTCAGTTTACTCAACAGCCAATAGCAAAACAACAATATCCCGCGTCAGTCAGCGCTTTTCATCAATAACCAACCGCAAAATAGTAAACCTAACGCCTGCACTTTTTACCGACGTAATTATCTAATATGCTGAAGTTTTGTTTATGCATAAAGTTATTTACTATTGTTATTTATACCTGAATTAACTTTCCCGTTACCATAAACTTACTTTACAAATCTATTCTACAAAAATCCCCTTTGTCCACATCCATACTTCTTCGAAATGTTCCCACACTAAATCCCACTACATAATTCGTTAACCTTAAACCACAGTCACTCATCATTCAGACTGCTAAAACACATTTATAACATTTTACGTACACAAAAAGACATAATAACACTTTATGAAAATACTAGAACAGTTTATGAAAAACATTTTATTACTTTAGTGCACTCTAGTGGGCACAATCGAAATCACAGTCCCCACAGTCCCCTACCCAATACTGTCCTCTATCGGCTGATACATAAACTACGTGCCCGTCCAGTCTCGCGTCACCATCTGTCACTATCCAGCTCTGAGACACATCTCCCACTTAACCGTCTCCAAGGCCGGATCGGTATACGGTGCTACACCTCAATGCATATGAACTAAGCAGCGACGAATAGGCTATCATTCTACCGACGGTACGGACCGCAAGGGGGGAGAACAATGACATCATCGACTTTGCTAACTACCAGATTATTATGGCCTGGCATCTGCCAACGACTACCTCGGAGACGGGGAAAGTGGTCGGCTGTTCGTGAGCTTCTATGATAAGTTGTCGAAAGACAGTGAAACCAAGAGTAGGTAGAAAAACGTCGAACGTCCAAGCCTCTTCATAGAACGGAGAGTTCGGAGGCTTGTTCGCTCTGTAAAGCCGGATACGCTGCGATCAGTGACAAATCGGACGACAGAGCGTGATGTTCGTGCAGACGTAAGTATTTCGGAGCACTGTATTCAGTGCCCATTGTTGAACATGGGAGTTTGTAGCAGACGACATTATATTGACCCAACAACATCAACAGTTTCGCCAGCAATGGGCACCAGATCATCGGGATCAAACTGTGGATCAAGAGAAACGTGTCACCTTGTCAGATGACTCAAGTTTATTGTCACATCACTTTCATGTGGTGTCCAGATGCGACGTCATCTGGACTAACGGCTGCTCGAAATATGTACTGTGCCTCGGGTGCAGACTGTTGGGGCCAGTATTATCGACAGCCAAAATTGGCTTAAAAATGGTTCAAATGGCTCTGAGCACTATGGGACTTAACTGCGGAGGTCATCAGTCCCCTAGAACTTAGAACTACTTAAACCTAAGTAACCTAAGGACAGCATACACGTCCATGCCCGAGGCAGGATTCGAACTTGCGACCGTAGCGGTCGCGTGGTTCCAGACTGAAGCGCCTAGAACCGCTTGGCCACTCCGGCCGGCACAGTGAACATTATTGCTGTCCACACTCTTGCTTTCCAGATATCATCTTCCGGCAAAACAACTGTTGCTGTCATAAGGTCAAAAACGTGCTAAGTAGTTTGAGCAACTTGATACTGAAGTTACGTTGATGTCTTGATCGCCAAATTAATCCGTTCTGAACCCGATGGGTACACATGTGGGACGTTCGTAAGCTGTCTGTACGGGAAGTGTGAATGTGGATAGACATATGGTGTCGTATTCCTGCAGGGACCAACCAAACACTTGCGGAACCAATATCACACAGAATCGCTGCCGTAATGTATTCCAAATGTTGACGAACACACTATCAAGCAGGTGGTACAATGTCTGGTTCATCCTTTCATTTTCGGTCGTTGGTGAAATACACTGAAGAGCCAAAGAAACTGGTATAGGCATGCGTATTCAAATACAGAGATATGTAAACAGGCAGAATACGGTGCTGCTGTCAGCAAAGCCTATGTAAGGCAACAAGTGTCTTGCGCAGTTGTTAGATCGATTAGTGCTATTACAATGGCAGGTTGTAAATATTTAAGTGGTGTTATAATCGGCGCTCGACAGATAGGACACAGCATTTCCGATGTAGCGACGAAGCGGGGATTTTCCAGTAAGACCGTTTCACAAGTGTACCGTGAAAATTAAGAATCTGGTAAAACATCAAATCTCCGACATCGCTGCGACCGGAAAAAGATTCTACAAGAACGGAACCAACGACGACTGAAGAGAATCCTTCAACGTGACAGAAATCCAACCCTTCCGCAAATTGGTGCAGATTTCAGTGCTGGGCCATCAACAAGTGTCAGCGTGTGAACCATTCAACGAAACGGCATCGATATGGGCTTTCGGAGCCGAAGGGCCAGTCGTGTGCCATCGACCACTGTGCGCCACACAGCTTTACGCCTCGCCTGGGCCCATCAACACGGACACTGGACTGTCGGTGACTGGAAACATCTTGCTTGATCAGACGAGTCTCGTTTCAAATTATATCGAGGGGATGGACGTGTACGGGTACGGAGACAACATCATGAATCCATGGACCCTGCGTGTCAGTAAGGGAATGTTCAAGCTGTTGGAAGCTCTGTAATGGTGTGGGGCGTGTGCAGTTGGAGTGATATGGAACCCGTGAAACGTCTGGATACGACTCTGACAGGTGACACGCACGTAAGCATCCTGTCTGATTACCAGCATGCGTTCACGTCGATTATGCATTCCGACGGACTTTGGCAATTCCAGTAGGACAATGCACACGTCCAGAATTGTTAAAGAGTGCCTCCAGGAACACTCTTCTGAGTTTAAACACTTCCGGTGGCCAGCACACTCCCCAGATATGAACATTATTGAGCATTTGTGAGATGCCTTGTTGCTCAGAAGAGATCTCCAAACCCTCGAACTCTTATGGATATATGGGCAGCCCTGCGGGATTCATGGCGTCAGTTCCCTCCAGTAATACTTCAAACATTAGTCGAGTCCCTGCAACGTCGTGTTGCGGCACTTGTGCGTCTTCTGAAGCGGCCGTACAAACCATCATGTGGAGAAGAGCTTAACTGCAAACCAGAATAGGTCAAGAATCTCTTTTCATATGAAACGTTTCGTATATTAAAACATTTTCATTTATTATCATATTAGTTAGTTATCTATTCATCAATAAATGTCAGACCCTCGTGTGTCAATCACGAATAAAAGTACCTCAAGTGTATCTGCAACTCTTTTTACAATCCGCTGCACACCATTTACGCTGTCGGTACGATATTGTAATGAATGCGTTACTAAGAAAACGATGCAGTGTTCCTTCGGATGTGCACACATGTCCGAAGCAACATTGCATCGTCATTCTTAGCAACACAGGCACCCAAATATCGTATTTAGCTGCCGGTACCAGGCAGCGACTTTCAATTAAAATGTCCTTCCCCCTGCGGGAATTACATAATGCGTGCACTAGTACACGTTGCGGAGCATAAACGAGGACAAAGGGAAGATTGGGTCTGGCGACTGTGGGAAATCCGGGTTCGAGTCCCTGTTCGGCAGAAATTTTCATTGTCGTCGTTCTCTTACACAGCTGATGGTTGTTCGTATTCGCAGCTGCGAATACTATTCATGTATTTCCACTCTCTCTGTATTCCCACTACCTGTATATTTGATGTCATTCTCTGAGATTTTCTAAATCTCAAGCTAATAATACCGTTTTTCCTAATGGGCATGCTGCTAAATGATATGCATTAAAATCCTAAAAATTCATTGTTGCATTCATTACTGAAGTTATCATCAGATGTCTCTGGGTCACGTTTCATGAATGCTAATCAACAATGTGACAGATTTATTACTAATAGTACATACGGTTCGGAGCACACATAATTCGTGTGGGTATATTTAGTGTCTGCAGCGCCCGTCAAGAGAAAATGTTGTACTTCAAATCTACTAACACACCACGAAGTGCAGGAAAACTCTTAATAGTTTAAAAATGTACTTATGAGCCAGATAAATAAATATCAACCTGATAAAGATATTATTTCGCTGTCAGAAATGTCAATCATATCAAACATTTCTTAACATCGAGTTCTGACATTGCAGTGGCACATTGCGAAACACTTCAGAAAAGCGGTAAAAATCTCTGCCATTCACGAGAAAAGTGGACGCTTTTAACGGACACAAAAGGTCGCTCGGGATCCAGTCGCGCGGAATGTATGCACTGCTGTGGTACGAGGGCAAAAGGCCGGCGATGGCTGACTATTGGGCTACCAGCAGTACGTGGGTCCATTCCCGAGTGTGAGTAGGAAGCACTCATTCTACAGCAAGATTCGTTTCCACATTTTTTCCTCAAGTGGTATGAAAATTTTCGTCACTTCGAACTAGCTACATGATAATTAGTCTATAACTAATTCTTCCACTCATTTCTTTAACTTTAAAGCATACTTTATGTGAAAGCTGGTCAGTCGACTGTGTTGAGAAAATTATTGGAAATCGTATTTCTGCGGCTGATACTGATGAAGTTACGAGTTCCTGAGTTTTGGCACAACGTCATTCCCGTCAGTAGCATCCGTCTCGACGTTTCGGCCTTCTTGTTGGGACCTTATCGGGCAACCGGCTGCACACTGTCAGACTCTCGGTGATTTCGCCGTAGATGTTGATGTTGCCGTGAATGATGCAAGCGTTCACCGATGTACAACTTGCCGGATGGCGGGGCATGAGACGTCTCTCTTCTGTGTTTATGTTTGCTGTCGCCGGTGCTCTCCTGACGCTAAGTTTATCTTCCTTCAGTTATTGCTCGTTTACGAGGTTTTGGGTACGTTTAAATATGCGGTGAAGCTGTCTTTGCTTTTGAAGCACCATTCTGACACGGCTCAACTTTACTCGGAACACACCTGCCTAGGGCGCAGTGCAGAGTACTCTTAATCGCTGTCCACTTATATGATACTCAAAATTTTCTTAGCCGGAGATGATTGTTTAATGCTGACTACTCTGGTGTTATGAAATTTATTTCTTGTCACTCTTACTAAGCAGAAGTATCTTCCTACCTTTCTACGCAATATTGACACCGACACTGAGTTGACAAAAACCATGGGATAGTGATATGCACATATACAGATGGTGGAAGAATTGGTTCAAAAATGGTTCAAATGGTTAAAAGCACTATGGGACTTAACATCTGAGGTCATCAGTCCCGTAAGGACATGACACACATCCATGCCTGAGGCAGGTTTCGAACCTGCGACCGTAGCAGCGTAGCGGTTCCGGACTGAAGCGTCTAGAACCGATCGGCCACGAAGGCCAGTTCCTGAAGTATTGCCTACACAAGGTATAAAAGGTCATTACATTGGCGGAGCTATCATTTGTATTCATGTTATTCATATGAAAAGCATTCCGACGTGATTATGGCCACACGAAGCGAATTAACAAACTTTGAATGTGGAGTGATAATTGGAGCTTGATGCATGAGACATTCCATTTCGGAAATCGTTAGGGAATTCAACCTTCCGAGATCCACTGTGATGAGAATACCACGTTTCAGGCATCAGTTCTCACCACGGACAACGAAGTGACCTTCACTAAATGACAAGAGCAGTGGCATTTACGTAGAGTTGTCATTACTAACAGACAAGAAAAACTGGCCGAAATAACCGCAGAAACCAATGTGGGATGTGCGACGAACGTGCCCGTTAGGGCAGTGCGGTGAAATTTGACATTAATGGGCTATGGCGGCAGGCGACCGACGCGAGCGCCTTTGTTAACAGCGTGACATCGCCTCCAGCGCCTCTTCTTGGCTCCTGACCGTAACGGTTGGAGCCTAGACGACTGGAAAACCGTGGCCTGGTCAGGTGAGATCCGATTATAGTTGGTATGTGGTGAGGGTATGGTCCGAGACCCCACGAATCCATGGACACAAGTGCTCAACAAGCCACTATTCTGGCTGATGATGGGTCCGTAATGGTGTGGGCTGTGTTTACATGGAATGGACTAGGTCTTCTAGTCCAGCTGAACCGATCATTGAATGGAAATGGCTACGTTCGACTACATGCAGACCATATGAAGCCATTTATGGACTTCATGTTCCCAAACAAAGATGGAATTTTTATCGATGACATTGCGCCATGTCACCGTGCAACAGTTATTCGCTATTGGTTTGAAGAACAAGAGAGTGATTTCGCCAACCACATCGCCCGACATGAATCCCATCGAGCACTTATGGGGCGTAATCGAGAGGTCAAAAAATGGTTCAAATGGCTCTGAGCACTATGGGACTCAACTGCTGTGGTCATAAGTCCCCTAGAACTTAGAACTACTTAAACCTAACTAACCTAAGGACATCACACACATCCATGCCCGAGGCAGGATTCGAACCTGCGACCGTAGCGGTCGTGCAGTTCCAGACTGTAGCGCCTTTAACCGCCCGGCCACTCCGGTCGGCCAATCGAGTGGTCAGTTCGTGCACAAAAATCTGCACATTTCCAATTATGGACGGCTGTAGAGGCAGCATGGCTCAGTATTTCTGCAGGGAACATCCAACGACTCATTGAGTCCCTGCAAGGCCGAGTTGCTGCACTACGGCAAGCAAAAGAGGTCGACAGAGTACTGGGAGGTATCCCATGACTTTTCCCACCTCGCTTTGTACTCAGTGGCGTTATAATGGTCTCGAAATGACTGATTCCCTGCTACACGTAAACTGAACGAAAAGTTCGGGCCAGTTTGTAATCAGATGCAATACGTTACTACCATATCTGCCCCCCCCTCCCCCCACACACGCACCCTGTCGGTTTCATTAACTGCTCATGGTAATTATCGGATAAGGCAATTATAACAGTTTCACACGATTCTCTGTACGTACAACACGCCTTAATGACTTTCTCCGCCCAGTCTACAGCAGGTAAGTTTAAACCTCATCCTCACACAATACTACATGATGGTGAAGAACTTTACCTTCAAACCTCTCCACGTTTTATCTGAAATGCTCCGCCATTACTACTTCTGAGGCGGGAGTCTGCAGAAGCTTCCGTTTACCATGTTTGATCAATCTTTAACACTTCTATTCAAACCAGTTATCCACATCCCGAATCTGTACTAACCTCACCAAATATTACACCAATTTACATCAGTTCACAACATTCATCTCTGTGCTAGTAATTGTCCAGTACGCTCAGAACGACCAGATGTTTCACAAATAATGACTGTAGTTTCAGCGAAGTGGACAACTAGTTGTTCTCGAGTGTCTGTCAGTGTCTCGTATACCAAACGCTTCAGACAACAGATGCGTATTAATCTAACCGGGGTCCGCAGCTCGTGATCGTGCGGTAGCGTTCTCGCTTCCCGCGCCCGGGTTCCCGGGTTCGATTCCAGGGGGGGTCAGGGATTTTCTCTGCCTCGTGATGACTGGGTGTTGTGTGATGTCCTTAGGTTAGTTAGGTTTAAACAGTTCTAAGTTATAGGGGACTGATGACCATAGATGTTAAGTCCCATAGTGCTCAGAGCCATTTGAACCATTTAACCTAACCGGACGACATTTTCAGCAACATCTCTAAAACAATGTTTATTACAAGGCAGTTTGGGCACAGCCTCTGAACTCCACTAACAGAAAAATGTTCATGTGCCCCTAACGACGAAACTATGCACCTCTGATATTATAGTATCAATATTTTCTGTTGTATGGTGGTGTGTGTTGCACTATACCCATGGTTGAGCGAGTGACGTTATTAAACTGGCAATGGTATTCTAGGAATTACTATTATATTTTATTCTGTGTATCTGGTATATCTAAATTGTTGTTTAGGTCTGTCCAGTACAACTTTGTGTATATAATTATAATACACAGAAAGTGTATGATTGTAAAGTCTAGTCATTGTTAGTCGGGAATATATTTTATGAGTATTGTAGGACTCGTTTTAGCCAGTTGGCGAATAAAGAAACGTACTGTAGGGGGTTGGCCCCAGGAGTCATTCAAATTATTGTAAAGTGGATCAGAAATAGCGTCGAAATTAGAATCCACTGGTCAGTATTTCGTCAGGTAGCCAGTCCAGCCAAATATGAGTCATTTGTGTAGAAGATTTCGAATCATTTTCATGTGGTAACTATCATGACTATGCAAGAATGGAGGATAACTGAAATCTGTGAGTTCACTGCAGGATGGACCTCTAATAGAACTGCACACACAATCATTATTTGGAGAAATTTCCAACCATTGTCCGTAACTGGACTTTATGAACTGACATCCTCAACCTACTTTTCATTCATTAAAAACGGAAATATTTATAAACTTCGCATCAGGTGATGATAAGGATTGTACCTTCCAACATTCAATTCGTGAGACTTTTTAGTTGTTATTAAGTTACCTTCTATTATGAATGTCGAATGCACTCAACGAGTGTGACATGACTTTCAAAATGATGGAGAATAGCAATCAGCTGTCCTTTCCTTTCAGGCTTTATTAAAGAAGATTGACATTTCAGCTAGTAACTAGCCATTATCAATGCATTATATCTGAGTTTTAATACATGCGCTAGTACTTCAGTCCCAGTTGTTCGGGCTCCTTTCACAGTTCATTTAAGACTACTTACCGAGTAGTCTTGAACGCTGAGACAGGAGCTCGAACAACGGGGGACTGAAGTACTATGGCATGTATTGAAACTCTGATATACTGCATTGATAATGGCTAGTTACTAGCTGAAATGTAAATTTTCTTTAATAAAGCCTGAAAGGAAAGGACAACTGATTGCTGTTCTCTACCATTTTTAAATTTTTGAGTGTATTTCGTAGAACTGCATTCATTTTTGTGTGGTTTAAATGTTGGCTCGTCTTAGTGTCTGAGAGTACAACACATCTGAACTGGTGTGTAACTAGAGCCCAGTCGTTTCTACTAATCGGCGTTGTCTTTCCATTCTTTGACAGATCATTTCTTAGTCATATGAGCCTATTGATTAAGTGTCTAACCAAAGGCATAAGCTAAACTGTGAATCTTCTGAATATTTTCGGTGGAATTTACATTTTGAATCTCAACTTGTTGTGATGACTAACTGTGTACAAGAGCACAAATAAGTAAGACAAATCAAAATGCTGAGTATTCTGCACGATTACTAAATTACTTAACATATTAAACTGTAATCATAACTGTTGTGAGCACTCTGTAGAGCGATCTGGCTACGAAAGTCAGCAATCGGCTGCATATAGCCCGAATGCCAAACCAAAATTGAATTGGCATTTAATTCGACCGATACATTATGATTTATTTGTGCTTTTGTTGCTTTTACACACAATTATGTGATTTACGTTGTGAGGGAGCTCCAATATTTCCTGAAATGTTGCTAGTTTAAACACGGCGTAAACTGAATACTTTGTGTAGCGAGGAAAAAATGAATCAGTTCGAGCTACTCTCAATACAATACGCAACACACAGAACACATAACAAATGTTTCTGAAGTTAAAAATCTGGTTCAAGTCACGGTCCTTGACTTAGTAGATAGTGTCGGAAGTTCCATGCGGCTTTTCGCGGATGATGCTGTAGTATACAGAGAAGTTGCTGCATTAGAAAATTGTAGCGAAATACAGGAAGATCTGCAGCGGATAGGCACTTGGTGCAGGGAGTGGCAATTGACCCTTAACATAGACAAATGTAATGTATTGCGAATACATAGAAAGAAGGATCCTTTGTTGTATGATTATATGATAGCGGAACAAACACTGGTAGCAGTTACTTCTGTAAAATATCTGGGAGTATGCGTACGGAACGATTTGAAGTGGAATGATCATATAAAACTAATTGTTGGTAAGGCGGGTACCAGGTTGAGATTCATTGGGAGAGTGCTTAGAAAATGTAGTCCATCAACAAAGGAGGTGGCTTACAAAACACTCGTTCGACCTATACTTGAGTATTGCTCATCAGTGTGGGATCCGTACCAGGTCGGGTTGACGGAGGAGATAGAGAAGATCCAAAGAAGAGCGGCGCGTTTCGTCACTGGGTTATTTGGTAACCGTGATAGCGTTACGGAGATGTTTAATAAACTCAAGTGGCAGACTCTGCAAGAGAGGCGCTCTGCATCGCGGTGTAGCTTGCTCGGCAGGTTTCGAGAGGGTGCGTTTCTGGATGAGGTATCGAATATATTGCTTCCCCCTACTTATACTTCCCGAGGAGATCACGAATGTAAAATTAGAGAGATTAGAGCGCGCACGGAGGCTTTCAGACAGTCGTTCTTCCCGCGAACCATACGCGACTGGAACAGGAAAGGGAGGTAATGACAGTGGCACATAAAGTGCCCTCCGCCACACACCGTTGGGTGGCTTGCGGAGTATCAATGTAGATGTAGATGTAGTTCTTACAAGGATTTTTAGTGGCATAGTGAACAACTGTTATCTGCCTGTTGAGGACAAAGGTCACTACGTAGTCGGAAACTGTATAGGCGGGTTTTAAACACTTTCTTACTTAATTTGTTATTTACTGAAATACTCGAAGCTTGCCGGTTTAATCAAGTTCATTAGTCAATATAATAGCTTTGAGCCCAGAATTGTGTGTTTCCATACAAATCTGCACATAACAGAATGATAATCACAGTGTGGATTTGTTTTATAATATTATATTTTCATTCAAATGCTTTACTTATGGACTACATCAGGAGAACACGGTACCTTTTGGTGTTGCCAGTGCGCCCATAATTTTTCCAGAACACTCATAGCGGTGAACAACTTAGTTGACATTATAACTGGGTCCACCTTGTATTGTAAACCTTGGATGCACGAGAGGATTCTGTAATGTCCCTGTCATAGAACAAATAAGTTTTATTATTAAAACAATATATCAAATTATGATTGTTTTGGTGGACGAGAATGACTAAGGAAGTATTTATTATGGAGATGTAGCTTGTATTTTAGTATCATATGAAATAGAGTGTCATAAATTACATTATAAGTTCCTTGAGACTGAAGAACAATTTCCAGTTTAACTGATGTTTCACCTGAGGTTTTGGTCGTTTAAGAGGCACTGTTTACGAATATCATTATGCTGTTCTCATAGCTATAGCCGGTCTCGATATCAGAGCTGCAGAGTTGCTGAGATACACAAAGGTACAATGCACATTTAAAAACTTGCTGTCATTCCTGGTTCTTGATCTTTGTTAATGGTTTTAAATAAATTGAAAGTTGACTCTTGGGATGTGGGCAATGATTCTGTGTTAAATAAACTGAATGGCAATATCAGATCATTTGATTTAATAACATTTAATGAAACTGCAGTAGTAGCTAAGCTTTGTCTGAAATCACGTAACTATAATCCAAGACTTTCAAAATTAAACTTCACATGTATAATCTTTCCTTAAACAAAATACCAAAATCTAGCTCTTAAATCCATTTCCCTAACATGCTGGATAAATCTCAACAAAAAATGAAAAAGCAAAAAGATTTCTGATCTAGACTTCTGACGAACCAAGAATGCTGCATTATCAAACCTCCGCCGCAAATAAAACAAACTTAATCATTACCTGTAATCCAGTCTTCACAAAGAACATAATCGTAACAACGTAAAAATCAGTTCTTTTTCCTTAGACAATAAATCTTCCATTAATCCATAATACAATTCCCAAAAATCTCCGTCGTTTGCTACTTACTGCTACTAAGCCAATCTCGACCGTTCACATCTAACACCAAAGCTCAACTGTCTCTTCTCTCTTCTTCTTGCTATCCACAGATAAATCTGGCACGCATCTTCGCAGAGCAAAGATCACCGCTATCTCATCTTAGTGCAGCGCAGCTTCTTCGCCTAGGATGCTCGTTTCTAGACATCCAAAACAAGAAAAATTCCTAAGAAAATTTAGACACACACCTTTTAAGGTAAAACATTCCCTTTTAGATGGTGTCCCAGTTTCCGAAATCTTCGGCTGCTGTCAAATAACTACAGAAAACGCTGTGAGTTGTGGCATACTGTTTCGGAGGTGTGAGTTGTTGACTCTTCTACATGTGAGGACGTAGCACTTCTTGTTCTAATTACCCTGAAAAATTCTTCTTTTATCGAATCTACTTTGCTGCTGCTGCGAAAGTATATATAGGCCATTTCTATATGCTATGTCCATTAGGTTTGTGTACAAGGCGAAAGACTGTCCTCTTCTCTGTCTCTATGTACGTACCTTCTGACCAAAAGAATCATTTCTTGATTTAGTTTAAATTTTGTTATATTGTAGAATAAAATTCTTTCTCTCTTTTTTTTTAAGCCCTTCCATTTATCGGGGCACTGTCCTGTAGAGAGCTTAGCAGCCTGACACCTTTTTTCTTTTTGAGCATGTAACTTACCAACGCCAAATCGTGTTTGAAACGAGATGATAAGGATAAGACTTATGTGGACTTGGAAGCAATCATTTCTGATAGTATGTCCCATGTGTCCCACTGATTTAATTTTTTTCTGCAATAATTCTTCAAACAACGAAACACTCCTGAAACAATTTACTATTGTAGTACTTGCTGCGATTCCTCTCAATTTTTTAGTGTAGTAGAAACGAGTGATTTCGAACTTCCAACATGCTGGAGCAACTGCAGGGCAGCATATTGTGTTAATCAGTACAACGAAAAAGTAGCCAAAGTTGGGAATTCCACTTTTCTTCACTCTTATTTATTCACAACTTTGGCTGTTTTTCCTCTGTATTGATCAACACCGATTTGTTTTGGAAGGTCAGGGACTTTCCCAGTACAAACTAAATCATCTCTGGCATATGAAGTCAAAGACTCGCAAAGAAAAATATTTTGATCCCCTAGTTTACTGGGAATTACTTGACTTAAACTGCAGTATCCGCGGAAGGCTACAATTTGTTCGTCTATAATTAACGTTTTATTTAGACATACATTTTTGTCTATAGTTTCATGCGAAAATTTCCTAAATGTAGCGAAATCCTGCTGTGTTGTCATTCTTGCTCCTGGCCTCTGTGATCCGTTTGTCATCGAAGCTTATAGCCATCCTTATATTTTCAAATCTGTTATCTGAACATGAGGTTAAGTAGGTAAGATTGGTGAAGATTTCTTGGAATAGCTACCTGACATGTACATCCCATTTTCTACCAATACCAACAATAGCTAGTCCAAAAAGTTTCCTGGAAGGTAATATTGTGTCAGCTTCTTTTCTTCTAAATCAGTACAATGTACAGTCTCGTCTAATATACTTTATGAGATCAAATAACCCCATGTGTTCTTAGGAAGAACAAGTGGAATTTTCATGATGTTATGTACTCAAACTCTACTCAATAGTGGCGGTGATCTACTTCAAAGGGTTCCATCACGACCAAGAAAGAAATTAGAATTTCTGTTGTCTGTTTTATCTAATTCTCTGCTTCCTTCATTGAGATTCTAGCAAACGCAGATTCGTTATCCTGGTGCATGAGTGTCTGTATCACCAATATTCCGTTACAATGTGGGGAACTAACTGCTTTGAGAAAGTTTTATTTTAGTTGCAATAGGTCTTATAATCACTTCCCAATACAATATCCGTTTCGTTCAACTGCTCTTTCAAGTCCTCTTTTGTCTCTGAACATATTTAAATATGATCAGATAAACTGAAAGTTATTATTTATTCTCACTGAACTTTAATTGCATTTGAAAATTCCTCCTTTATTTCCTTTACTTCTAGGTCAATGTAACGACTGAATGAAGTCGCGGTTCTCTCAGATACTGCTTCCCTTTCATGTCCTTCGGACTTATAACTGCAGTATTGTTGCTATACATTTCCACCAAACATTATCAAAAATTTTTTCTGAATCTACAAATGCTATAAAAATGAATTTGCTTTTCTTCTGTCTATTTTCCACGATAGCGCAGGTATTGCTTCGCATGTTGCTACGTTTCATCGGAACTTAATTTGCTCTTCCGCGATGTCGATTTCTACCCGTCTTTCCTTTCTTCTCTACTTAATTCTGTTCAGTGTATTGCATTCATGACTTGTTGAACTAGAACTTACGGTCTCATAAATGTAACAGTAAACTTCATTGACATTCGACGCCTCTCTTTTAGCGTCTGCCACTACAGTTTGATGAGAGTATCTGTAACACACTTGCACTTACTAAACGAAGCCGTGACGAAACGCACCGTTTTTGTTTTCTGTGGTCGTTGCACTTCAGGTCGTCCCGGATGGATACTCATAGTCTTGTTATGTTGTTGAAGTTTAAAATGATTTATCGCTAATAGTATTATGTAACTGAATATAATGGGGCTTTCTGTTTATTTATAAGCCATTTCTCGTGGGTATTTAAAATATTTCTTTCCAACTACTAAAAATGCGTATTTAAATTTCCTGAAGCGTTTCGTTCTATTCGTTTCAAACTGTATTATGGAATGAAACATTTTTTTTAGATTTCCGTTTGCGTTCTAGATATAAAACAGTTCGTTGGATAAAGATATTGAGAAGCGATGTTCACTTACAACATTTTAATCTGATATTCATTTACGTCAGGAAGTGGCGTCTGTTGGCACCTTTTCCAAGCACTGAAGATTTTGGCTAAGTTTCCCAGTGATATGTCGCACTCCCCCCTTCTTTGTAGTGAAATACAACGAAACGCAGTAGCACTAGTGTTTGATTACTTTACTTTGGATTTATGTCTCACTGCGTGCAGTGTTCGTATCTTATTCACAAATTTTTTATTTGGAAAAAAAAGTTCTTTTATTCTGTGGTTTGACATAGGTATTTTATGTCCTATTATTGTTGTTGACTTGCATATATTCAATACTAGCTGAGTTCCCGCCTTGCCTGGCTATGTATTTATTCCATTCATATGTTAGTCCTTTTCCTCCTTCCCACCCAGTCCATTCCCTCCGGCTCCACTCTCTCTCGTCCCCCTGTCCAACAGCCTCTCCTCCCTCTCTCTGTCCATCTATTCCTCCCCCTCGTACTGTCCATCCTCTCCCATCTAAGGCCATCTTATCTTTCTATGTTTATCTACTCACCCCGTCTAAGTTAATCTCCTCCTCTCTCTCTCTGCGTCCATCACCTTTTTCTCTCTCCTCATCCCCGCTCCCATCATCCATCTCATCCTTCCCATTCTCCCTGTTCATCTCCCACTCTTCCTCTCCGCCCATCTCTTCCTCTTCCCTTTCTCTGTCCATTTCCCTCTCCCACTCTCTCTGTCCACCTCATCCCAATCTGTGTCCATCTCCTTCTTCCCAATCCCTCTATTCATCTCCTCCTTCCCACATTCTCTCTCTGTCACCATGTTATCACCCCTACGACAATAGAAGGCCGTTAGTTCTTACCTCAACATTTTTTTTCCATACAATAAGTAATACACTAGGTGATCAAAATTATCCGGACAGCCCCAAAAACATATTAAGTGCATTGTTCTGCCACCTACTGCCAGGTACTCCATATCAGCGACTTCAGTAGTCATTAGACATCGTGAGAGGGCAGAATAGGGCGCTCCGCAGAACTAACTGACTTCGAACATGGTCAGGTGATTGGGTGTCACTTGTGTCATACGTCTGTAAGCGAGATTTCTACACTCCTAACCATCCCTAGGCCCACTGTTTCCGATGTGATTGTGAAGTGGAAACGTGAAGGGACACGTAAAGCACAAAAGCGTACAGGCCGACCTCGTCTGTTGATTGACAGCGACCGCCGACAGTTGAAGAGGATCGTAGTGTGTAACAGGCAGAAATGTATCCAGATTATCACACAGGAATTCCAAACCGCATCAGGATCCACTGCATGTACTATGACAGTTAGGCGGGAGCTGAGAAAAATTTGATTTCATGGTCAAGCGATTACTCATAAGCCACACATGATGCGGGTAAATGCCAAACAAACTCCTCACTTGGTGAAAGGAGCGTAAACATTGGACGATTGAACAGTGGAAAAACGTTGTGTGGAGTGACGAATCACGGTACAAAAAGTGGCGATCCGATGGCAGGGTGAGGGTATGGCGAATGCCCGGTGAGCGTCATGTGCCAGCGTGTGTAGTGCAAAAGAGTAATATTCGGAGGCGGTGGTGTTATGGTGAGGTCGTGTTTTTCTTGGATTAGGCTTCCAGGCTCGGCCTGTGTGGCCGAGCGGTTCTAGGCGCTTCAGTTTGGAACGGCGCGACCGCTACGGTCGCAGGTTCGAATCCTGCCTCGGGCATGGATATGTGTGATGTCCTTAGGTTAGTTCGGTTTAAGTAGTTCTAATTTCTAGGGGACTGATGACCTCAGAAGTTATGTCCCATAGTGCTCCGAGCCATTTGTAATAACTGTAAAAACTTGTAACAACTGGCCTCTACAGAGTCCTGGCTTGAATCCTACATAACACCTCTGGGATGTTTTGGAACGCATACTTCGTGTCAGGTCTCACCGACCGATATCGATACCTCTCCTCAGCGCAGCATGAAGAATGGGCTGCCAAGAAACCTTCCAGCCCCTGACTGAACGTATGCTTGCGAGGATGGAAGCTGTCATCCAGGCTAAGGGTGAGCCAACCCCATATTGAATTCCAGCATTACCTATGGAAGGCGCCACGAACTTGTAAGTCATTTTCAGCCAGGTGTCCGGATTCTTTTGATCACATAGGGTATGTGCACTAAATTTGGTTGAAATCGATCCGTGGGCTTAGGACGAGCTTTATGGCCACAGATTTTCAAAAGTACACACATATGACATATATTTCGCACATACTTAACATATTTCACTCATATTTTTACATATGTTTTAGCTATATCTGTGGCGAATTTCGCACTGCAGTATCGTCTTCATGCAGGCCAATCTTTATAGTGATATATATCTTGAAAAATATGTCGTACAATGAAATAATTTTAGGTACATTCAGCGGCGTATGTGGATACTGCCTGCGAAATTTGTTGTAACTGACTTAATGACAAAGATATACCCAAATTTAAACACCATCTATGGTGCGGCAGTTTTACCACGCATCTGAGCGTTTATGACGTCATATGTCATAAACTGTGTAGTTCAATGATATAATTTTCCAAGTACATTCTGTCTGCAAAAATTGTTGCGAATATAGTTACTGGTAAAAAATTAATAAATTAAAACTTCACGCCCAGTGCGATTCCTCTGCATGAACAACGACAATGTAGTAAGCGATGAACTTATTTCCTTCCCTTATTTTGTGGGGATTTCAGCGAATAAATTTTGTTACGATTTGAAATTATGTGTTAAGTTCCTTGCAAGCCACTATGTGCTTTGATTATCAAATATTGGGTTATTAAAATATGAGTATTCATGCATCTTGGGCTATACTTCTTTTTCACTCCAACCAGCTTTATGGGAATGTGGCTGTTACACCAACAGCGATTCTTTCCAGACAGTAAGTGGAATGTGTACAAAGTTTGGTTCAAATCGGTGCAGTGGTGGGGGAGCAGATATAGAAGACACGTAGACACACACACACACACACACTCTCTCTCTCTCACACACACACACACACATATAACGTGAAGGAATGGTGTGATACTTGATGTTCCAAATGGAGAGCAAATTTGGGACAGCGGGATGGCAAAGATGCGGAAGGTAATGAACAGTGGCTGCAAAGCAGGACAAGAGAGCATAAGTTGGCAATGAGATGGAGAAGGGTCGAGGAGGTTGAGCTGAAATGCAGGGGAAGGTGGGAGATGACAAGAAGAAAGAGACATGGAGGACTTCTTTTAGTGGTTGCAGGGAAAGTTTTTTAATATCTGAAATAATTTTAGAGCAACTTTGGGCCCTATGGCCAGGAAAATGAGGAGTGAGCTGAGTTTCGTGAGATGTGTCTGCAGCACATGTTGATTCTTGTATAAGAGATATTCGCTCTCGAAGAAAACTCGAATAAAAAACGTGTTTCACTATTCTATAGCAAACTGGACTGAGAAATGTAGGCCTATTATTCAGCGCATCTCTACGTGAATCCTTTTTGAAGTTTTTGAAGACAGAAATAACCTGCGGTTTTTTTCCAATCGCAGAAAGTCCATTGTTCCTCCAGGGGTCAATGATTTACCGTCCTAAGAGTGGGGGAGCTCAGCAGCGACTCCCAAAATCAGCACTCAGCGTTGTGGTTACGGGGGCCTTTGAGCGGGGCGCGCTCCCGGGATAAGTGCGGATGGGGCGGGTGTTGCGGCGGCCTGCAGAGCGCCCACTGCCCACTCGCGTCCGCTGATGTAATTACCCGGAGTGGCTGCTGCGCTGCGCCGTGGTAATGAAAAGGCCCGGCGTCACTGACCAGGGTTCGATACTCGCCGGCGCAAAATCGCGCCAGCCGACTGCTGAGGCAGCCTCTCATGTTTGTTCGTTCAGCACAACGAAAGCTCCATATGAATTCTGGGTCCTTGTAGTTCATATAGAAATGTAACTATGTATCCTGGGATGGGAAAGCCGAGTGAAACTTAACGGTATATTTGTCGTTTCTGTTGAGAACTATTTCTGAAAAAATGTAACTAGATGAGGCACATTTTCAGCATTGATAGCAAAGCTCAGTATACAGCTGTATTTCGACCACCATCTTGTCCACTGCACTACAGAACTGTTTGTGATCGCGTTTCCACGTTACTGCTATATTAGTGACAATTTGTGAACTGAGACCAAGACAGCCACGGATATGGATACACCGCAACACATCACAGCGAGACTGCCACAACAGAAAAACAAAGATGACCACAGTATTTACAAAAAGACTACGTAATATCAGTATGACCTTCTTGTAAAGTTGTTTTTGTAATGCCATTTAGCCTGAATATGAGGTTTAACCCTCGAAACATGTCGCTGAATAAATAAGTAATACAATACTTGACAAAGTTTGTGACTGGTAGAGGTAATTTAAGAAAAACCTTTACATATTGCTTAACAACTGTTGTATGTGGGAGAGGCTGTGTTCTGTTCACACAGTTACTGCTGCGTGGCATGTAATTTCACATGTCAAACAACACAGCTATGCATTTGTTTATTTCCTCATAATATATTGTTGCTCCATGCATTGCTGATGTGGGCATAACATAATTTCCAAGCTGTATTCAAGCGTGAACAACGGGCTCTATGCATCTCCAATGAGCTATGCAATGCATTTATCACAAAAAATCTATGTTTCTTTTCTTTGCTGTGAGAGGTAGTAGTTTCCTCATCTTAAAGTTTCTCACCATAGTGAGTGAATTACAAACCTTGTAGCATGAGTGTATGCCAGATGTTGGAAATGTATCTCCTACACTGGAGTATTAACAGCATTGCAAATGGTTCAAATGGCTCGGAGCACTATGGGACTTAACTTCTGAGGTCATCAGTCCCCTAGAACTTAGAACTACTTAAACCTAACTAACCTAAGAACATAACACACATCCATGTCCGAGGCAGGATTCGAACCTGCGACCGTAGCGGTCGCGTGGTTCCAGACTGTAGCGCCTAGAACAGCTCGGCCACTCCGGCCGGCAACAGCATTACATTCCACATGACTGATATATCAGAAACCACACTGCTTTAAGGCTATCGTGCCAACCATAGCGCCATCTGTTTTCCCCCTTCAAGCTACACGAGTTTCGTTCTTTGTAGTTTTTTCGTTTGACGCTTATTTCGTGAGATATTTGGCCCGGTCACTATCAGTGGACCACCCTGTATATGGTAGTCACGAACTAGTGGAAGGGGTGGATTAGCAATGATACATAAATTGAGAACAATGCTGCAATGCCACTGGCTGATACAATGCTAGATCGATGTGATCAGATGTTTTGTTGACGTGACAGTCGTCGCGAGTCGTGGGTTGGACCTCACGTAATTGTGGAATATTCTATGAAATTATGGAAAGTTAGGCAAAATTGCAAAAATTGATGTAAAATGCGTAATTTTGATGAGTACATGAAAAAATGTGGAAGAATGAGGATACTTACACTCTCACCTGGGTTATGAAAATCATTCCATTCCTCCACTGGTGGGATAGCCTTCACTGGTGGGATAGACAAGTTATCGTGCATACTATTCATGCTCTTTGGGTTTGAGTCCTGTGGAGTACTCCTTGTTGCACATGTTGTTATTCATTGGAAACCAGAAAAATGGAAAACAGTTGTAAGTAGGCTGTTTATGTTTTCTCTATGTAAGTAGGCTGTTTATGTTTTCTTTATGTAAGTAGACTGTTTAGCTTTTTTATTGGTAACGCCACCTCTGTATGAAAATCACTGGCTGTGCTGTGTGCAGTCTGTGGCTGCTTTGCATTGTTGTAATACTCGCCATTGTAGTGTTAGGCAGCTGGCTGTGAACAGCGCGTAGCGTTGCGCAGTTGGAGGTGAGCCGCCAGCAGTGGTGGATGTGGGGAGAGAGATGGCGGAGTTTTGTAATTTTTCATGAACTGATATATTTATATATGATGATATCAAGGTAAATACATTGTTTGTTCTCTATTAATATCTTTCATTTGCTAACTATCCCTATCAGTAGTTAGTGCCTTCAGTAGTTTGAATCTTTTATTTAGCTGGCAGTAGTGGCGCTCGCTGTATTGCAGTAGCTTGAGCAGCGAAGATTTTTGTGAGGTAAGTGATTTGTGAAAGGTATAGTTTAATGTTTGTCAGGGCCATTCTTTAGTAGGAAATTTTGAAAGTCAGATTGCGTTGCGCTAAAAATATTGTGTGTCAGGTTAAGCACAGTCTTGTATAATTGGTGAAAGGGGAAGTTTCATATGTCGACCCTTAGCCTAGGATACCTCACTGGAATCTTCTGATTTTTTCTTGTAGTTTGTGTAATTAGTGTAGCTATTGTTTATTGCTAGCGCGTAATTGTAGAGAAAATCTCCTTTGTAGTTGCAGTCTTTCATTGTTGTACAGTAAAACAGTTTTGGCATGCATGTAGATTTGCACCAAGTATTTCGCAGCTGCAATTAACTAGATAATATTTTCAGTGCTATTTTAATGTGTTCTCTTATTTTTGATCTTCCAATTGTGCTTTTCTTTGTTATCGTGTGAAATACTGTGACAATAATGGCGTGTGAAAAACGTAACACTAGGCTCCAAACTAAACTGAGAAATAATAGTGATGACGAGCGTAGCTTATCAGCGCCGCCGAGTAATGAATTTACTAATGTTCAAAGTAGTAATTTGGTAACTGTGCACAGGGAAATGGAGCGGGCGTCAAACAATGGCGTGGACAGTGAAACAATTAGTGAAGAGGGAAGCATTATCGATCGATCGGTCGGCAATAGCTCGCCTCAGGAAGCCGAAATGACACGACACGATCTCGCAAATACTGTAGATTCAGGTTTTGGATCCTCACCGTTTTCTCAAATAAGTCAAGACACATTTTCTGCTTGTCAAAATGTGAATGTTTCCGGTGTAAATTCACTGCCGAAAAGCACTGAGGAACATGTTTCAGACACCAATGCATTGTTATTACAATTAATACAACAAATGGGACAAACACAGCAAAAGCTTCAAAAGTTAGACACAATGGAACAAAATCAGAGACAAACACAGCAAAAGTTAGACACAGTGGAACAAAATCTTCAAAAGTTAGACACAATGGAACAACACCAGAGACAAACACAGCAACAGTTAGACGCAATGGAACAAAATCTTCACACCACGCTTGAACAAACACGTGAAGATTTAACTACTGAGTTACATAACATTGAATCGAAATGTCAAAAAGTCTGTAATGACGTAAAAACACAAATTTGTGAGCATTTTCAACCTATTTTTTCGCGGCATGAAAATGCATTACAGAATCACGAAGCAGCCATAAAAGAACTGCAAGCCATTGTTCATGAAAATCATGAGACCTTGTGGGCTAAAATTGACTCAGTTGCATCTACCGATTCGGTTACGCAACTTGCAATAACTCAGGAAAACTTAAAGGACACAGTAGATACGATTTCAACACAAATGGACACTCCGAAACTTGGTTCAGAAAAACACACTGAGGAAATGTGTTCACTATCGGAGAAAGTAGCCGAACTTTCGGATCAGGTCACTAACTTATCTACAAAGGTAGATGATGATCTGAATGACACAAGACCTGTAGCCTTCACTGACACCGAAGAGTGCGAACAAATTAGGAAATTCAAACAAAATCAGAATCAGATTAATACGCAACACCAAAGAGAAATCCGGGAAGTACAAGATCAGCTGACACAGTTAATACAAGAATTACGTATTTCAGAGGATACTCGCGCCCCAATACGGGAAGAGGGACTTAGAAATACGGAACAACCACAAAATAATAACACAGGACACTTCGGAAGTTATGAAAGAAATTGGCAAGGTGCACCGAATTTTGAAATGGAACCGCCGAAACGACATAACAATGACCGATATGCGACTCGCCGACATGATGACTTTGACTATAAGCTGTTCATTACTACACGTAAATTCAAAACATTTAAGAATTCTGGGAACGACATTCATCCACAAGCATGGCTCCATCAATTCTCTCATTGTTTTCCTCCCAACTGGTCATTAGAGCACAGATTAGAATTTATGTGTGGCTACTTAGAGAATGAACCAGCTGTAAGAATGCGGTCGGTCATTCACGATTGCCACAGTGAAGGAGAATTTTACCATGCCTTCCTCTCAGCATATTGGTCTCAAGCCACACAAGACCGGGTAAAACATGGTATCATAATGATGAAACATTTCGAACAATCTGAATTCTCCAGTCTTGTGAAATATTTTGAAGACATGTTGCACAAGAATCAGTACCTGTCAAACCCATACAGCCCCTCAGAACTCATCCGTATTTGCTTAATCAAATTACCTGAACATTTACGACATATTATTTTGGCAGGACGTTGCAAAGACGACATTGAAGCTTTTCAGGGACTGTTACAAGAATTGGAAATTGACACTGACAATCGCGGAATGCGGAAAGAGGAACACAACAATTACAGGTCACATCCGTCGCAATTCCGCGATGAAAGAAGTAATAACTGGACACGACAAGGCTATTCTCACAACACATATCGTGACCAAAACAGACACCACCCGTATGACAACCGTTGGCAGAGTAGTAATAACTACAGGGAAAGATCACCTCTCCGTGGTAATGACTATCACAGAGACAATAAGATAAACAGACAATACGGGAACCAAAATAAATACTATCAAGGGAGACAGAATAACTTTAGACGCAACGGACCATCGCGCAGTTACGATTCAGGGAGAAATTCTCCACCACATGACCGACAAACAAGAAACTATGTAAACTACCGACACAACGACAGACCTGAATTCCATCAGAACTGGCAAGCTTTAAACAGAGCTGGGCCCTCTCGAGGAGGTGAATTTGTGGAAGTTAGGCCTCCTAATCCCAGTAACGACGCGCGGCAACAAAGAGACAGACAATGACTCACACCGCAGGCAGCCGCGTGCGCCGGCTGGCTCAGAGAAAAATAACATTGACGCTAACCTTGAGCAAGATTCCAGTATTCTTTACGGACGAATACCGCATGATAATTGCATTCAAGTTGAAATTCTGCGTACTAGGAAGAGTAAAGGTTTACACCACATTTCTCATGTAAAACCATTTATTGACAGATAATCTGCCTTTTAACTTTGTCTTTGCCATAAAACGTTTCACTTCACGTTACTAATATGCTTTGTCAGATTTAGAATCTGTTAACATGTAACAATGTTTGAAGTGAACTATCCAGTCAAGAACCAAGAGAACTTATTTAAACAGAAATGACGAATGCATTGTTATAGTGAACAGACGTCACAGTGTTATTGTGTGTACATTCTTGCTTGTTTGTTGCACGATTATGGAACGACTATAAGGCTTACATACTTAGAACATTTACCAGTACTGCTAATGAGATTTTAATGCAACATTTTGGTTTATTTGAAAATACATTCTGAATTTAAAGTGCTTTCTGAGAGATACCAGATGACACAGAGGTTAGTTTATGTGACAGCTACACGATTTTTATCACGACGCTACTAATGAGTGACAATTTACAATGTTGCTTTTGCGGTGAATCTGTTTTATATCTGCACAGTTTTCTGAATTCTTCTGGAAAGAAAAACATGTTTTAGTAGTAACTTTTGTGGTATAGCAACAATGAGACAGCCTTTTTCGTGTCATAACAATACGTTACTGTACAGTACTTTCTTCATCACGCCAATAAGCATAATAACTAAGATATCTATACGCAAAGCATTTCACTTTTGTGTATCATGAGGTAAGTACATTGACTTCTGCAGAACTTAGCTTACAGAGGACGATAACTACGACAGTTCCACAGAATTATCTTACAGCAAGACGCGCATTTAGCGCTACAGGACATGCATGTGAGTGATTAATCTTATACTTAAAACACTTATTTTCAAAGATTTTTTGAATTACAAAGAAAGTTTTCCGTGATATATTTCATTTCATTGCTGTAATCTGTAACACCTGAGGGTATAATTACATAAATCCTCAGGGGGGTACACACTTACTTTGTGTACCATGTGTGTGGCAACCACAAGGAACCCTAGCTAATATGGTATTTGCTTATACAACTTTACACATCGGTACCTTATTTCTCTAACACACAAATTACACAGCTATCTGATTATTTAACTGAGAGAGACAAACATTTATTTTACTGCATCAGTGACACATGTTTACGCAATTACACGGTTGGATAACTTCACACTTATGAAACTGTATTTTGTCTGTACTTTGTAAACTGTTCATATTTGTTCGGAACCATTGTGATACTATGAGAGATTTGAATGATATATTTGGTAAGGGAGCATGATTTTAAAGTACGTTTGAGGTAGATGACACTATTGAAATGAGCAGAGAATTTTTTTTACGTTTTGAAATTATTGGAGGAAGTTACGACGATTTTAAGATTTGACTGAAGTGTTATGATGTTATTATTACGACGATGATGTGTACTATGCTGTTGAGGTATGTTTATGATAAATAAGCTGATGCTATATGAGGAATCTGATTATGCTATGTAGCTATTATGATGAAATATTGAAGACGTGCTGATGAATATGAAGATGTATATGTGTAATAAGGTAAGGAATAAGGAGTAGGGGTTAGGGACTCTGATTTATGAAAAGGTTGTTGGAAGCCAAGAATCGTACTTTAAGAGTTATGAAATGTGTGGGTATATTCGTGAATGTATTACAATGCAGACGAAAATTTTTTTTGGACACTGTTATATCAATAGCATTTTGTTTCTACAGATTTGTAACGCAAATTCTTGACCTGTGAAATATTTTTATATGCGACTGTCTCTGTAGCGGAAACTGCTGTCGTAAATATTTCCGTAAGAAAGTTAACGGACCACCTACACATAATGCGTCGTGGGCACCCAGCTGTGTCAGACGCCTGGAGAAAAAGCCATTAGCGCGTGCCTTTCAGAGCACAGGAAAACACCTGGAGAACAAGCCATTAGGGTGTGCCTTTCATCGCTAATGCGACACCCTCGTTACTTGAAAACATATGATTACTCGCACTTTGTGCTAATTGCTGAAATGCTTATGAATTGATGGGAAATATTTTTACATCTGCACACCTGATTATGACAAGCGTCTTTCTATGAGAGTTGAGAGAATTTCTACTAACTTACGAAATGCCACATGACTATTGAATGATATTTTTATGCTTTGCTTTTTATAGTTGCTTATTTCATTTGACATCTGTTTTCCAGCTGTGTTGCAGCATTGCTTTTATAAAATAAAATGCATTTGCTAATGTTAACACTTTCTGTCAACAGATCTATTAAATAATTATTTTATGATCCACATTCTTTAAAAAAGGAGCACTTGGAAAGGAAAGAACAATAAGAAGGAACTAGTAAC
The DNA here is from genome assembly GCF_023864345.2 of Schistocerca serialis cubense. NCBI lineage: Eukaryota > Metazoa > Arthropoda > Insecta > Orthoptera > Acrididae > Schistocerca > Schistocerca serialis. The sequence goes on from NC_064643.1 coordinate 313,825,786, forward strand.
TGCATTCATAATTTTCTTTTCAAGTAATTGGTAACTTTTTGGTAGAATAACTTCTTGTGGTGCACCACTTTAATTACATAGACATTAAGATGTGAATATACATTTCCCTTATCTGCATTGTTGTTTAGTGTAATATTTTTTCTGCTTGCGCTATGTCATGTTTAGGTATAAGTTGCTGCTGTTTGCCAGGCATAGTGTTATTGAATTTGACTTTTGCTCATTTATGCTGCTAGCTTTGCCAATTTGCATTTTTTTGCATTGCTGTTTGTGTTGATTTGTTATGTGATGCTGCATTGCCTCGTCCCTTAGTTTAGCATCTGAGCTCAGTAGATTTAAGTTAGCTTAAGAGGGGGTAGCCTCTAAGAGAATGAGTTGCGATGAATTGGAAGAAATGCATTGAGAAAACAGGTTTAGGTAGGATTTTCTTGGAAATAAATGTTGAGGTAAGAAATGTGTGAACATATAAATACAGAAAGCATGCTTAGATAGAATTTTTTTTGGTGGAAACAGAGGATGAAATAAGAGGAAAGATATATGAAGTTTTGGGTTGGACTGCAGTACCAAATGTTACACTGAAAACGAACCCTGTCCTTTCCTATTGGTGTTATCCCACTATGTGTGTGTGTACCCTTGTGTATTTGTTTTCTTCCTGTCTCTGTGTAGTTTCATAGAATTTTTTCTTCTTTTAATATTAAGCTACATTCACTATGATGAGGAATACTGTTATCCTCAAATATAATTGGTATTAATAATATGTTATTTACTTTGTAAAGATATTAGACATTATTCATTCTGTTTAAATGCTCATGTGTGAAGTTGATGTTTCGCAAGTTATTCTGATCTTTTATGTATTTACTTATGTCATAATTCCTGTAACACTGATGTATATGTTTATTTCTATTCTTTTGTAAAGCCCCTATTACAACAAACGTTATCTGTATTATTATGTCTTTAATGATGTATTTTGTACCTTTGTTATTGTCTTCTTATGTTATAAAATTGTAATTGTCACCAGTTCATGATATTATTAACTTGTTAGTTACATTTCACTGCACACGTTTCTGTTGGTCATAGTATATGGACAATATGTGAGAAGTAGGGACTGTTAGTATTTGCACGTGTGTTAATGATTCAGCAAGGGACTGGATAACAGCATTGCTGGTTCTAAGGACAATTCCAAAAACTTTGTGAGTGCACAAGTGGTGGTTTATGGACGTGCTATATTCTCCGCAAGACTCTTTGATGGTGAATGTGCACCTGCACAATCGCAACAGATGGCTGCTGGCCATCTCTACAAGGACTACAGTGGGTCTGCACCTCTGGTGGCCCACCAATACCATTATCTCTACAAGGACTCCAGTGGGTCTGCACCTCTGGTGGCCCACCAATACCATTATCTCTACAAGGACTACAGTGGGTCTGCACCTCTGGTGGCCCACCAATACCATTATCTCTACAAGGACTCCAGTGGGTCTGCACCTCTGGTGGCCCACCAATACCATTATCTCTACAAGGACTGCAGTGGGTCTGCACCTCTGGTGGCCCACCAATATCGTAATCTCTACCAGGACTACGGTGGGTCTGCTCTGTGATGACCTACCTACCAATATTCATCAAAACTTCGACTGACTCTGCAGTGGGTTTGCTCTGTTGTGGCCCATTACCTGTATGCATGTCGAGAGTCAGCACTGTCTTTCCGTTGGAAGGACAACACTACTTCTTCAAGACTGCATGGAAATCCACTACTTCCGTGTGCATTTTCTTTTACTGCTCAGACTTTGAGAAAAACACTGCTATTCTCCTGTTATGTACGATTAGGACTGTCTTTATGGACTGTGAGACAATTTTAGCTTTTGACCAACATTGTATCAATAAGTGTGTGCATTTGATATCTTTGTTATTGTAATTATGAAAAATTTTTTCAAATCTGTATTGGGCACTGCCCAAACCAATTTGTAAAAATTTTTGTGGGGAGCATGGGGGCTATGTAAGTAGGCTGTTTATGTTTTCTCTATGTAAGTAGGCTGTTTATGTTTTCTTTATGTAAGTAGGCTGTTTAGCTTTTTTATTGGTAACGCCACCTCTGTATGAAAATCACTGGCTGTGCTGTGTGCAGTCTGTGGCTGCTTTGCATTGTTGTAATACTCGCCATTGTAGTGTTAGGCAGCTGGCTGTGAACAGCGCGTAGCGTTGCGCAGTTGGAGGTGAGCCGCCAGCAGTGGTGGATGTGGGGAGAGAGATGGCGGAGTTTTGTAATTTTTCATGAACTGATATATTTATATATGATGATATCAAGGTAAATACATTGTTTGTTCTCTATTAATATCTTTCATTTGCTAACTATCCCTATCAGTAGTTAGTGCCTTCAGTAGTTTGAATCTTTTATTTAGCTGGCAGTAGTGGCGCTCGCTGTATTGCAGTAGCTTGAGCAGCGAAGATTTTTGTGAGGTAAGTGATTTGTGAAAGGTATAGTTTAATGTTTGTCAGGGCCATTCTTTAGTAGGAAATTTTGAAAGTCAGATTGCGTTGCGCTAAAAATATTGTGTGTCAGGTTAAGCACAGTCTTGTATAATTGGTGAAAGGGGAATTTTCACAGTGTCCAAAGATTTGGAGGTCAGGATGACAGGACACCAAAATAGCAATCATATATCCGGTTGCAGTATGCACCACCAGTATGAGGAATTAATGCTCTTGGTCTCTTCAAAGGCAGAACGCTGAGATATCTGCTACCCCATCAATGTGAAAGATGATATTAAATATAGAGGTCATCACCTTAACACAACTGAATGCTCCACAATGCTTTGAACTCTTCTACTCTTCATATGTTGCGATTTCCTCCACGTTTATGTCAGTAAGAAACACCGCCTCTGCCTTCTATTTCAACCATCCTGTGTGTTGTGGGAGCAGCTTGCTTTACAAAACCCGATGTACAGCTTTCTGTGAAAGCCAATGGATCGAAACCTCTGAATCTCAGTTTTTCGCCTGACGTTGACCTCAATGTAATGATAGAAAAACTGTAATCATATACTGCATCTATGCGTTAAAGCAAAAAAACAATGTATCAAACTTCTCGTGAAATAAAAACACAAAAACCCTCTATTGTTACTGATAGTCTGTGGGATATGGTCTTCCTCCAGGGCACGTAACAAAATTTTACACAGGCACATGAGAGTGACTTTGATCACTGGCCACCTGCTACAATGGACGAATACATATATATTTAATGGGATCACCACTCATGGTCAGTGTCAAAACATAGACAGTATTTGATTTCGATATATTGGGAGAAAGACACGGGGTAAAATCTTATGGAGTTCTATACCAGGTGATGGTAGTGAAGCTTTTATAGTTCGTAGTTCTACTTCATTGCGCGTCACAAACTATAATGAGGGAAGAGAGAGAGCAAGAGAGAGAGAGAGAGAGAGAGAGAGAGAGAGAGAGAGAGAGGGAGGGAGAAGGAAGACTCTGACACCATTACGTTGCCTTGTTTCTAGTGTAGTAATCATAGGAATATGATAAAGGTGATTAGGACATGTACAGGGAGATATTTATAGACAGTCATTCAATATCAATGAATTGTAGTTACTATGCTTCTGAATTTGTTTGTGCAGTCCACGAATACTCTGCATGATTGTGGTTTTCCTCCTGTACGTTAGTGCGCTATTTTTCTCGTTGTGATAGCCCTCTACCTAATGAGTGATGGGTCGAGGGCCAGACAGTCTTCTAACCAATGGAACAGTACTGTCAGAACGTGATGGGCGTTAGACAGAATCATCAGGGGATTGTGACTTGGCCGGGGACATCTGTTACTATCCTTTCAAAATCAGTTGGATTCAAATGCTGTATATCGAAGGCTGGAACATTCGTGAGAATACAGCAGGTAAGCGATACTCTGACGAAATGGGAGTTGATGGGTGAGCTCTGATAGATGAGCTCTTGTACCGTTTCTTCTAATTATTATGGACAAACATATTACAACCTCTCACATAAGTCACGGAAAGTGAATGCAGAGAAAATTAAGGGCTAATACGAGGGTTTTTACAGCGAGAGAATCAGCAGCAGAAGCTCAATCATTTTTTATTCGCTATAAATAAGAGACATCGGTTTTCTTTGAGTTTTGTGTGTCTTTAAATGGGTGGTGTGACATCTTAATAGAAAGAGTAGATTTTCATCTACAACTGTATGCATACTCCACAAGTCATCGTGCAGTGCATGGTGGAGGGTATCCTGTACCACTGCTAGTCATTTCATTTCCTATTCTATTCACAAATGGAGCGAGGGAAAGAAAGACTGTCTATATACCTTTGTAGGAGCGTTAATTTCTCGTATTCCATCTTCGAGGTCCTTATGTGAAATGTATGCTGGTGTCGATAGAATTCTTCTCCAGTGAACTTTAAATGCCGATTCTCAACAGCATCGCTCAAAAAGAATATCGCCTTCCCTCCCGTGATTCATATTTGAGCTAACTGACAAGTGTAATCTGACTGCCGCAAGAAATTACTCACCATGTAAAGGGGCTCTCATGATCAATTTAATGTGTTAGTCAATCAACTTGATATGAATGATGTGCTGCCAGGTGGGTGGAACCAATGCTGAGAGTACCCCGCATACGATTCGCCAGTTGGTGGAGTAATCAGGCGTGTTTCCATTGTGACGAGATCTTTTAACGAAATTCCAATGTACCATATACACATGGAAAAACATATTACCTAATTTATGAGCTGTTACGTTGTATTGATCTCATGGTAGAGCATGCGCTTGGTGCCCTGTCATGAGCCAAAAATAAGTTTAATATTCTAGTCCTGTGATACAGAAAGTAACAGGATGAGAAAAGGTTTTATGAGAAAATACTTATAGGAAATATAGCGATGTCATACTGTTATACAGGATTTTCTAAACAAGTAGCGACACTTTAGCGATATGGAAGTTCGTGTATGGTTTCATTTCTTCCATCTTCGAAAGTAACTCAGATAAAACGTTCAATCTATGTTTTGTATGAGATATTCGAGGTGCTATTTACAATTTGCACAGAAATCAGATGGCAGTTATAGAGTATATATACAGTCGAGGGACACGAAAGGGACGCAGTGGTTGGGAAGGGAGTGAGACAGGGTTGTAGCCTCTCCCCGATGCTATTCAATCTGTATATTGAGCAAGCAATAAAGGAAACAAAAGAAAAATTCGGCGTAGGTATTAAAATCCATGGAGAGAAATAAAAACTTTAAGGTTCGCTGATGGCATAGTAATTCTGTCAGAGACAGCAAAGGACTTGGGAGAGCAGTTGAACGGAATGGACAGTGTCTTGAAGGGAGGATATAAGATGAACATCAACAAAAGCAAAACGAGGATAATGGAATGTAGTCGAATGAGGTCGGGCGATGCTGAGGTAATTAGATTAGGAAATGAGACACTTAAAGTATTAAATGAGTTTTGCTATTTGGGGAGCAAAGTAACTGATGATGGTCGAAGTAGAGAGGATATAAAATGTAGACTGGGAATGGCAAGAAAAGCGTTTCTGAAGAAGAGAAATTTGTTAACATCGAGTATAGATTTAAGTGTCAGGAAGTCGTTTCTGAAAGTATTTGTATGGAGTGTAGCCATGTATGCAAGTGAAACATGGACGATAAATAGTTTAGACAAGAAGAGAATAGAAGCTTTTGAAATGTAGTGCCACAGAAGAATGCTGAAGATTAGATGGGTAGATCACATAACTAATGAGGAAGTATTGAGTAGGATTGGGGAGAAGAGGAGTTTGTGGCACAACTTGACAAGAAGAAGGGATCGGTTGGTAGGACATGTTCTCAGGCATCAAGGGATCACCAATTTAGTATTGGAGGGCAGCGTGGAGGGTGGAAATCGTAGAGGGAGACCAAGAGATGAATACACTAAACAGATTCAGAAGGATGTAGGCTGCATTACGTATTGGGAGATGAAGAAGCTTGGACAGGATAGAGTAGGATGGAGAGCTGCATCAAACCAGTCTCAGGAATGAAGACCACAACAACAACAACATTCGAGGTGCATGTACAACAATATCCCAATTTCGGATTGGATAATGTGGATCTCTTAAGCAGGGGAGACGATGTTGTGGTGGAATTTCAGCTAGAACTGTATGTGCAAGTCATACCTGCTGGTCAAGCAGTGTCCATGGCCAGCGGCTGACCAGAAGTCACAGGCTCTTGCCTGCAGCTAGGGGGGCAAATCTCAGTGGCAGTACTCTCTGGATGGCTGAATAGTGAATTAGTCAGTAGAGCGCTGGTAGAACACTGGCAGAAGTGGATTTGTGAGTTGCATGAGAAGATTCAATGCGCTGGACGACTTTTTCCCCCATGTCAATGGCTGGGCAGTCATGGTGACAGTTTCTCAGGCCTCTGAGCATCTGGTATGGAAGAAGATGTGCGCACAAGTGCCAGCATAGATAGCATAGGTGTGAGTCCATAATTCCTTAATCCCCTCACAGCAGGTGTGGTTGTAGGTTACTGGCAGTCAGCATATGGTGTGTACTTGGCAATCGCGAGTGTATGCGATCAGAGTTTTTTTTTTTCTTGCCAGGTATGCTTAGTGTAAGGTGAAAGCATAGCTTTGGAGACGCTCAGGTGTCAGTGAATACAAGAACTCGGAAATATTTTGCACTACAATCTATTTGTGGTGGATATTTAATTAATTGTTTTGCAATATGCTTGCTCGTGATTTCCAAACGTTGAAAATATGAATTATTAAAAAAAGAATCATTGTAAGATGATGGTGAGTGTTTTAAGTTATCTGTTTGATTCCTCTAAATTATTAAACAATTAATGTGATGGGGTAGTGCAAATGGACTATTTTTAGCCGTTTTTGATATCTCAACTGCTGCAGTCTCGCACTCAGTGCAGTGGGACTGTGTGGCGTATGGGCAGCGAGTGATGACAGTGCTTGGGTAATCATATCTTGTTTAGTTACAAAGATTTTCAATTGGTTCTCTTCGTTTACCGTCAGAGACTAGAACAGGCCTGTAAAAACTATATTCCTACATGTGGGAGAAGGAGAGGAAGGGGAGGCGAGGTTAGTCAGTATTCACAGATCAATACGAACACACATGCAGCTACTGCCACTCTCTCCAGATTGGATCTTTTGGGGTCGGTTTTTGTGGTAGTTGTGTTATTACAATGACTTCCCTCAATTCCCAATGCATGGGTTTCATTATGACCTGTTGTTTGTGGCTGGTGGTTTTTTGTAGGCCAGTTTCAAGCACCCTCTAGTGGCTGTATTGTGGACCAGAGCAGTTGGTCTTCAAACTTCAAGGTGAATATAGATAAATGTTATTGGAAATAATGGGGGCAGGATTGTGGAATATGGGGGAGAGGGGCGGCAAAAAGAGGGGGGGAGACTGGAAACGCCTGTAGGACAGATTTGAGCACCCTTTATTGTGGTATTGCGGTCTAGAGCAGTCAATATTCAAACTTTGAGGTGAACATATTCGTACACAATCGGAAACAGTGGGGAACAGGAAATATCGGAAGCTCTGGAGTGGGGAGGGGGGGGGGGGGGCGATGGCGGAGTGTGGAGGCAGCTTTAGAGCAGCCCAGCAGCAGAATAACAGCCTCAAAAATAAATGGGTAAATAAATCGATACACTACCTTACATCCTTCCTCTCCAGTAGAGAATGAGACTTTTTCTGCCAATTTCCAGATGGGGTGCAGAGAGGAAGTGTTAATGGGGAGGGGAGAATCGGGTGGAAGGAAGGAGAACTGGGGGGAGGGGATTTCTCATGAGGGGGAAAGTGGCTCTGAGCTGAACTGGAGCAGAGTGAAAAAATGTGTCCTTTTTACCAGGAGTGTGGGTGAGGAGGAGGGAGGTGGAGGGGTGGAGTGTTTCTCTGAAAGAGGATTACACCAACGGGGTCAGAAATCAACTCTCAGGGTGTCATAAATCATTTAGCATAACAATAGGTTAAGGAGAGGGGGAGGGCAATAATTGTCACCCTTTATGAGTACTAGCCTTAAAATGCAACATTTATGTAAGGAACGACTGAAAAGCAGTTGAGATCATTAAGAATAAAAGTACTTTCAATAGAGAACGAAAGAGCAGATCTCCAGCTTCGTGCCCTCCACCATCAAGGAAGTAACTAGCCAACCACAATAGACAAAGAAAACCAATAACCACAAGGAAGCCATCTCAATCGCAAGTAATTAATATTTTGGTAAATATTCTTTTTGACTTTCACTAGTTGGTATCACGGCCTTATGACTGATATGGTTCACCAGACACCATGGGTGTACTGAAGATGATACCAGCAGAAAGATCGAAACGTCGAATTTTGAAAAGAAGTTTGAAGAGGAACATTATGTGGTCTAATAACCCGGAAGATTTTATCTGTAATGGCAGTTTCCAGGAAAGACAACACTTATGTAAAGGATTTACTCTGCTCTATATTGCACGACGACATGTTATGGTTTCTGCAAAGCACCTCGCTTTGAAGCATTTATGTGTGTCAGTGATTGCAGTCTCTGGCAAAATGTCTATCTGATATGAAACTTCCTGGCAGATTAAAGCTGTGTGCCCGACCGAGACTCAAACTCGGGACCTTTGCCTTTCGCGTGCAAGTGCTCTACCAACTGAGTTACCGAAGCACGACTCACGCCCGGTACTCACAGCTTTACTTCTGCCAGTACCTCGTCTCCTACCTTCCAAACTTTACAGAAGCTCTCCTGCGAACCTTGCAGAACTAACAGTCCTGAAACAAAGGATACTGCGGAGACATGGCTTAGCCACAGCCTGGGGGATGTTTCCAGAATGAGATTTTCACTCTGCAGCGGAGTGTGCGCTGATATGAAACTTCCTGGCAGAACCGGGCGTGAGTCGTGCTTCGGTAGCTCAGATGGTAGAGCACTTGCCCGCGAAAGGCAAAGGTCCCGAGTTTGAGTCTCGGTCGGGCACACAGTTTTAATCTGCCAGGAAGTTTCATATCAGCGCACACTCCGCTGCAGAGTGAAAATCTCATTCTGGAAACATCCCCCAGGCTGTGGCTAAGCCATGTCTCCGCAGTATCCTTTCTTTCAGGAGTGCTAGTTCTGCAAGGTTCGCAGGAGAGCTTCTGTAAAGTTTGGAAGGTAGGAGACGAGGTACTGGCAGAAGTAAAGCTGTGAGTACCGGGCGTGAGTCGTGCTTCGGTAACTCAGTTGGTAGAGCACTTGCCCGCGAAAGGCAAAGTTCCCGAGTTCGAGTCTCGGTCGGGCACACAGTTTTAATCTGCCAGGAAGTTTCATATCAGCGCACACTCCGCTGCTGAGCGAAAATCTCATTCTGTGTCTATCTGATCATAACTCCGTTAACAAATTCTGTGAGGGAAAAGGGGATGGCGGACAACAATTGCTACAGAAAATGAAATGATAGAAAGTACATAGAACCACTAAAAGAATAAATATTCCAGCAATATCATGAAAGAAAGAAACTTAGCTAACTTGGTTGACGTAAAAAAGATGGCAAAAGTGGCCAAAAAATAATCAATATTAAAATACAGCCAAAATGCGAATAATCACTAGCTTAGTGCTTTAACACTTTCTTTTTGGGTGCGAACATAATGTAGGAGATGACTAAAATGTGCAGCTCAGAGAATCTTCTCAAGTTTTTGTGAAGTCTGGAATCGACTGCCAGAAAAGCACCAGAACTAACTCATACCTGTGCCATGCATGTGCGACATAGTTGGCCCCCTTTATTGTTAATATCTGCTCTGTGCATGTCCCTTCCCCAGCTGGAAGCTGGAGGACACTGGTCTACAAGAATACATGTGAGCAATGGAGGGCTGAAATCCAGGGCCATGCGCGACAACATTCAAGCAGAAGGTAGAACTTTCTGGCAACAGTGTGGATAATAGGTCAGGCGTTATCCATGTCGTGTGAGCGATCTGTTGGACCGAATATATGTGATTAAAAGTATCAGGACACCCCCCAAAACATACGTTTTTCATATTAGGTGCATTGTGCTGCCACCTATTGCCAGGTACTCCATAACTGCGACCTCAGCAGCCATTAGACATCGTGAGAGAGCAGAATGGGCGCTCCGCGCAACTCACGGACTTCGAACGTGGTCAGGTGATTGGGTGTCACTTGTGTCATACATCTGTACGCGAGATTTAAGCACTCCTAAACATCCCTAGGTCCACTGTTCCCGATGTGATAGCGAAGTGGAAACTTGAAGGGCCACGTACAGCCCGATCTCGTCTGTTGACTGACAGTGACCGCCGACAGTTGAACAGGGTCGTAATGTGTAACAGGCAGACATATATCCAGACACACAAAGAGGAATAACTGCATCAGGATCCACTGAAATTACTATGACAGTTAGGCGGAAGGTGAGAAAAATTGGATATCATGGTAAGCGACAGCTCATAAGCCACGCATGACGCCGGTAAATGCCAAACGACGCCTCGCATGTGTAAGGAGCATCAACATTGGACGACTGAGTAGTGGAAAAACGCTGTGTGGAGTGGCGAATCAATCACGGTACACAATGTGGCGATCCGATGGCAGGGTGTAGGTATGGCGAGTATAAGATGAACGTCATGTGCCAGCGTGTGTATTGCCAACAGTAAAATTTCGAGGTGGTGGTGTTGTAGTGTGGTCGCATTTTTCATGCAGGGGCTTGCATCCCTTGTTGTTTTGAGTGGCACTACCACAGCACAGGCCTGTATTGATGATTTAAGCAACTTCTTGCTTCCCACTGTTGAAGAGCTATTCGGGGATGGCCACTGCATCTTTCAACACGATCAAGTACCTGTTCATAATGCTGCCTGTGGTGGAATGTTTACATGAGAATAACATCCCTGTAATGGAGTGGACTGCTCAGAGTCCTGGCCAGAATCCTATAGAAAACCTTTGGAATGTTTTGGAACGCCGACTTCGTGACAGGACTCACCGACCGACATCGATACCTCTCCTCAGTGCAGCACTTCGTGATTAATGGACTGCCATCCCCCAAGAAACCTTCCAGCACCTTGATTTAACGTATGACTGCGAGAGTGGAAGCTGTCACCAAGGTTAAGGGTGGGCCAACATCATACTGAATTCCAGCATTACTAATGGAGGGCGCCATGAACTTGTAAGTCATTTTCAGTCAGGTGTCCGGATACTTTTGATCACATAATGTACCTGGAAGGAGCGGCGTAGCCTGTGAAGTGTTACTGGCGCTATCATTTCTGCTGGAGTTTAACTGTCAGCTACTCGAACTTTGGAGGAAAATAGTCTGCTTGGGGAACCATTGTGAACTTTATAGTCATCCTCCCTTCTGTAATGAGCATCAATTTTGTTCTTAACTGAAGTGTGACCCACTAAATCTTAGTTCCTTTCGGTTTTAGCTGGTATTTGAGGTCGTTCGTCCGATATTCTGTTATGAGTAAAGACATTTATCTGTATTTCTCCACCAGGATGGTACACCTGACTTTCTGAACACGAGATCGTGATTTATGTCTAACGTGGATTATAATTTGGATTTTGATTACTACTTACAACTTTACTGAGTGGCTTGGCTTGGTTCATTCTGCACACAATCCCACACATACTGCAAAATTTTTTCCGTTAGTTACTCATCTGGCGTATCATTTATTCAGTGCTTTCCAGCCTTTTTTATTTATTGGTGGTTTGTATTCTATTAGAATAGTGTTTAGTTCTGCTTGGTGTGTGTGTGTGTGTGTGTGTGTGTGTGTGTGTGTATGTGTGTGCGTTACGGGGAAGATTTGCCATTATTTAATACCTTTCTTAGAGGAATACACCGCTATCTGATCGTGTATTCCTGTATATTTCCTGTGCAAAATCTACATTTAGGTTTTCATAGCATTGTTTACAAGCTTGATAGTTTGCCTGCTAACGCAGACATGTTTAGATGTGAGCTTAAGGCCCCTGAAAATAATTATCAGTAGCCATCTTGTATTCTTAACCAAATTTCATGTAAATCCTAAAGCTCCTTCGTTCAGTGTAAAACTTGTTTGCATGGCTGCAGTCGTTGATTCTGTTATCCTGCATCTGTCTTATATGTTATTACAATTTATTGAGTTGTGAAATTTTGTTCACTTAAGAATGGTGAGAGTTGCCGTAAGGCGGTCTTTAGGGGTGAGGCATCATGTTCTTAATAAATTTTGTAAAATTTAATTATTTGAAAGGGCTTCGTCGTGTTACGGATTTATCATTAAGCCTAAAGCCGTTTGTGCAGTTGATAAGCGTAATTATTGAAGTTATTGACCTGTAACTGTCTGTTAATGAGCAACACCGTGTGGTAATTGGTAATTCTTGCTGCGACTGCTTAATGCTTTAAATAAGAAAAGGAAGGAGATATTATTTTGGGTCCTCCAAAGGGGGCGATCCCCACCGCTTCAATACTACGAAGTATGCACCTGGTCGCTGCCAGTCACGTGTAGCAGATACTAGTGCACTGTTTTTGAACCTCGTCCGTGGAAAATGAAGGATCATTAGCTTTTAATACCCCAAGTATGTTGAGTTCAGTAGAAATTGCTTGTATACTTTTCTAAACCCTGGTTTTTGATACTATTATAGGAGAAATTCCTTACTTTAAAGCTTTATGGATATCTGTTCAAATATACACATTAGTTTTGGACACAGATGTAATCGAAGACAATCATTTAGATCAATTGTGAAATGTATACATAATACGGAAATCAGTGCTCTGGCTGGCTACTTTACGATTAACTGCTGCAGATATCTTTTCCTTACCTCCTTGACAGAGGTTATGAACTTATAAATATCTTATCCACTTCTGGAGTTGGTCTTGTGGTTCAAATGGTTCAAATGGCTCTGAGCACTATGGGACTTAACATCTGTGGTCAGCAGTCCTCCAGAACTTAGAACTACTTAAACCTAACTAACCTAAGGACATCACACACATCCATGCCCGAGGCAGGATTCGAACCTGCGACCGTAGCGGTCGCGCGGTTCCAGACTGTAGCGCCTAGAACCGCTCGGCCACACCGGCCGGCTTTGGTCTTGTGAAATAAAAGTTTGCACCTCGAAATCTTTTAAGTAAAAGGCCTGAAATCTAAGTGCGAGGCAACATTCAAGATTTCTGTCGGAAGTTTTGCCTCCAAGGAGGTTTACCAGAACTAACCCCTGCGTTGGCTTTCAGGATACCGGGAATTTCGAGCAAGAGAAGTTATACGCACATGATAGTGCGTTGTCACTTAACTGTGAGTAGCTAACGTAAAGGAGCTTAGCATGGTTTTTTAGTTAGGAAAGACCTGTGAAAAGTAACTGCAGGTGTATGAAAGAAAACATAGTTGTTTAGCAGTGGATGGCTGAGAACTTCCTATTGTATTGTATGGGAGCAGAGAGTACACAGAGCCGTGCAGCTTAGGTATGCTGGTGATTCCAGCGTGAGGTGGAAAACCCACACAAGCACGACTGGTCGTTGGTAGCCCTGCACAAGGCCGCACGTACGGAGACAGAGCTCTCGTGAAAGGTAAGTAATTTAGGTTGTAATTAATTGTAGTTGAACACATTTAACTAATTAAAGACGTTCTTTAGTGTACTCTTCAAGCTCACCATTAAAGGTTTTTCTTTTATTTGCATAGTGTTCCAGTAATCGCGGAAAGTTCGTTTGTTTTCTTACTGCTGCTTAGACCTAATTTTTCGAGTGTGCATATTTAGGGTTATACCGCAATTGTAAATGCATTTGCCGTAATTTAACTGATTAAATACATTCATTAAGGTGCTTTTCGAGCTCACTATTAAATTTTTTTCTTTTGTTTGCGTACTGTTCCAGTAATCGGGAAAAGTTCGTTTTGTTTACATTTCGCGGCTTTGCCTAAATGGTTCAAATGGCTCTGAGCACTATGGGACTCAACTGCTGTGGTCATCAGTCCCCTAGAACTTAGAACTACTTAAACCTAACTAACCTAAGGACATAACACACATCCATGCCCGAGGCAGGATTCGAACCTGCGACCGTAGCAGCAGCGCGGCTCCGGACTGGAGCGCCTAGAACCGCACGACCACCGCGGCCGGCCGGTTTTGCCTACTTTCCGAGTGTGCATACTTATCGTTATACCGCAAACTTAAGTGCATTTGGTATAAATTAACTAATTAAATACGATCATTAGTGTGCTCTTCAAGCTTGCCATTAAAGGTTTTTCTTCTATTTATTTGCGTATTTATTTGCGTATTCTTCCAGTAATCGCAAAAAGTTCGTTTTGGTTTCATTCGTTTGTTTAGGTCTAATTTTTGAATGTGCATATTTAGCGTTATACCACAAATTTAAGTGCATTTGCTCTCAGTTTACTTACATATTAGTTTCCAAAACATATTTAGTGTCCTTTTACATCTGTATTTAATATATTACCTTTATCACTCAGTAAATCTCGTAACTAATTTCCAAGCTACCATGGATACTAAGTGTGTGAGCTGCAGTGGGAAAGTTAGTTCAGTGGTTTTGTGCAGCTCTTGTGACAGGTGGCTTCATTGGGGAAATTGTATCGACATGGGAACTGGAGAAGCAAACGAGACTCTTCCATTCTTTTGCAGGGTTTGCTCAAGAGATAGGATTACAACTGAACAGGAGGAGAAAATTAGAGCCCTTCAGGGTGATTTGAACAGAGTGAGGGAGGAACTGAAAAGGTTAAGGAGGGAGGAGGGTACAGAGCAGTGGGAAGTGGTAGCTGGGAACAGGGGCCACAGAAAGAGAACAATGTCTGACAGTTTCCCAATTGGCACAACCAATAGAATTGCCTTGCTACCACAGTTAAGTAAGGAAGAGGCTCCAGCAGAAGTAGATGCAGAAAAGATGCAACAGAATCGCACTAGGAAACCAACTGTTTCAAAAAACGTAGAAAGTAAGAGGAACGTTCTGTTGCTAGGTAGCAGCCATGGAAGAGTTGTCGGCCAGATTTTGCAGGAAAAATTAGGTGACAGGTACCAGCTCACAAACTTTTTCAAGCCAAGTGCATGTCTTAGCCAGGTGGTAGAGGATATAGGTTCCTTGTGCAAGGGTTCGTCAAAGCAGGATCATATGATGATAGTGGGTGGAGTGGGAAACAGTATAGATAGGTATCAGGACTACAGTATTGAGTGTGACCTGGTGAAAATAGCCTCTGAAACGACCCATACCAATGTTGGGCTGGTGCCTCCTTTCATGCAGCATGATCAACCCCAGTTGAGCCGCTCTGTCAGGAGGGTAAATATGGAGTTGGATCAGTTGCGTAGGGCGGCCACTCTGTTAGACATTGGATTGGTTCCTGTCGAGACTATTGATAGGGGGGATATCACAAGGGGTGACCTACACCTCAGTAGGAAAGGGAAGGGTAAACTGGCAGGGTTGTTAGCGAAATCCATAAGGGGGAACACTAGTACTCATGGATGTACCTCTTTTTTAGACTAATATCAGTGCCCAATGAGAAGTTCAGGCAGGCAGGGGCTAAAAGGGTCCAAAACGCACAAGATTTTCGCAACAGGTAAGTAAATGATAATGTTACCATATTTAACCAAAATATTGGTGGATTAAAGAAAGAAGTAGATTCTCACAAAAGTAAAGTGAAAAATAAACTTACAATTTTTCACCAAAATATTCCGGGATTGAAGAATAAAGTAGATGAGCTCCTGGTTTGTTTAGATGATTTTGAATCTGATAATGTAATAGATATACTAAGCCTGTCTCAGCATCACATTGTGTCTGATGTGGAAAAGGTAAATATCAGTGATTATAAACTAGCTGCACATATGAGTAGAGAGGATAAGGTGAGAGGAGGAGTTGCCATATATGTCAAAAGTTATCACTGTGTAAAAAGCTTCGATACAAAAAAGTTTTGTCTAGAGCAATATAATAGAAGCATGTTCCTGTTAACTTAAACTGAAGGAGGGCTCTTTTATAATTGTAACAGTATATAGGTCCCCTTCAGGAAACTTTCCTTTATTCCTGGAAAACTTGGATGCCTTGTTGTGCTATCTGTCAGAAAGGGGAAAGCAAATTATTATTTGTGAGGACTTCAGTGCTGATTCACTGAAATAATGTAATAGCAAGCATGACCTGGAAGTCTTGCTTGGTTCTTTCAATTTCACATCTGTCATTAATTTTCCTACTCAGGTAGTAAAGGACAGCAGCACATTGATAGATAAATTCTTGTGCTGTTGAGAATGGCCTTTCTGATCATGGTGCTCAGCTAGTTACAGTATATGACATAGCTCCAGTCAGTAATTCAAAACTACCCTCCAAAGTTGTGCATTCAATTAATGACTCAACAATTAGAAATTTGAGGGAAAATTTTCAGCAGTTAGACTGGGATGATGTGTACAAGGAACATGATGCTAATTTAAAATATAGCTTATTTCATGAAACGCTTGTAAGAGAATTTGAAAACTGTTTCCCCGAGAAAGTAGTTAAATTTAATTATAAGAAACCATGCAAAAAACCTTGGCTTACTAAAGAAATAAAAATATCTTATAACCACAAAAGGGAACTGTACCTAACAACAAGAAAAAGTAGTGACCCAGAAACAGCCAAATATTATAAAAACTACTGTGCTACATTAAGAAAGGTTTTTAAAAAGTCCAGAAGGATGTGCATCATGTGTGAGATAATACCTCTGATAACAAAATCAAAACAATCTGGAATATTATTACAAGGGAGACAGGGCAACCAAGAGTACAGGATGATGACATTACCATCAAAGCGAATGGAAACTTGACAAACAACAAGCCGGAAGTCGAAAACATTTTGAATAATCATTTTTTAAATGTTGTAGAGAAAATAGGATCTAAATGTTCATTAGAAGAAACAAGGCTGTTAATGGAAGAGGCCTTACCCACACAATTTGATACAATTGGAATTCCACCAACCTCTCCTTCTGAAGTTAGGAAGGTAATAAACTCTCTCAAGAATAAAAGCTCACATGGAATTGGTGGCATTTCCAGCAGGATAATAAAAGCTTGTTCCCAAGAGATAAGTGCGATTCTTAGGCACATATGTAATAGCTCTCTGAAGCAGGATATTTTCCCAGATAGACTGAAGTATGCCATTGTTAAACCACTGCATAAAAATGGGGATACATCTGATGTCAACAATTACCGCCCAATCTGTCTTCTGACTGCCTTATCAAAAATTCTTGAAAAAGTAATATATTGTAGAGTAGCTTCACACCTTTGTAAAAATAAAGTTTTAACAAAATATCAGTTTGGTTTCCAGAAAGGTTTGTCAACGGAAAATGCTATATATACTTTCACTAATGAAATATTAAATGCTCTGAGTAACCGGAAGTCAGCCGTTGGGATTTTTTGTGATATCTCAAAGGCTTTTTATTGTGTTGGCAGAAGAGCCAACGCCGTGTTACTAGTGGAGGCCGAAATGCACGCGTTTTAGCTCACGCAGGTTGGCATGAGGAGGGAAGGACTATTCTGACGTGAGGTCTGGAACATGACAATGAATTAGAATTCAGAAAGCGGACGTAATTAGTTTGATACTTAACTTTAATCCATTAATGATGAACGTCGCTCTTGACGGTACATGATTCACAATATTATCTGTTCAGAATAAGTTCTTAGTAACTGAATATGGCGCCTTGCTAGGTCGTAGCAAATGACGTAGCTGAAGGCTATGCTAAACTATCGTCTCTGCAAATGAGAGCGTATGTAGACAGTGAACCATCGCTAGCAAAACCGGCTGTACAACTGGGGCGAGTGCTAGGGAGTCTCTGTAGACTAGACCTCCCGTGTCGGCGCTCGGTCTGCAATCACTGATAGTGGCGACACGCGGGGTCATTAAACTTTGACAAAACGCAGTACATACAGTTCCACACAGTAAATGGAATGACACCATTAATAAATATAGACTTCGATCAGAAATCGGTAGCTAAGGTAGAATATTCAAAATTTTTAGGTGTATGCATTGATGAGGGCTTGAACTGAAAAAAATACACTGAAGATCTGCTGAAACGTTTGAGTTCAGTTACTTATGCTATTAGGGTCATTGCGAAGTTTGGCGATATACACTACTGGCCATTAAAATTGCTACACCACGAAGATGACGTGCTACAGACGCGAAATTTAACCGACAGGAAGAAGGTGGTATGATATGCACGTGATAAGGACAGGAAGAAGGTGGTATGATATGCAAGTGATAAGCTTTTCAGAGAGGGGCAGCAGCCTTTTCAGTAGTTGCAAGGGCAACAGTCTGGATGATTGACTGATCTGGCCTTGTAACAATAACCAAAACGGCCTTGCTGTGCTGGTACTGCGAACGGCTGAAAGCAAGGGGAAACTACAGCCGTAATTTTTCCCGAGGGCATGCAGCTTTACTGTATGATTAAATGATGATGGCGTCCTCTTGGGTAAAATATTCCGGAGGTAAAATAGTCCCCCATTCGGATCTCCGGGCGGGGACTACTCAAGAGGATGTCGTTATCAGGAGAAAGAAAACTGGCGTTCTACGGATCGGAGCGTGGAATGTCAGATCCCTTAATCGGGCAGGTAGGTTAGAAAATTTAAAAAGGGAATTGGATAGGTTGAAGTTAGATATAGTGGGAATTAGTGAAGTTCGGTGGCAGGAGGAACAAGACTTTTGGTCAGGTGACTACAGGGTTATAAACACAAAATCAAATAGAGGTAATGCAGGAGTAGGTTTAATAATGAATAGGAAAATAGGAATGCGGGTAAGCTACTACAAACAGCATAGTGAACGCATTATTGTGGCCAAGATAGATACGAAGCCCACACCTACTACAGTAGTACAAGTTTATATGCCAACTAGCTCTGCAGATGACGAAGAAATTGAAGAAATGTATGATGAAATAAAAGAAATTATTCAGATTGTGAAGAGAGACGAAAATTTAATCGTCATGGGTGACTGGAATTCGAGTGTAGGAAAAGGGAGAGAAGGAAACATAGTAGGTGAATATGGATTGGGGGTAAGAAATGAAATAGGAAGCCGCCTGGTAGAATTTTGCACAGAGCACAACATAATCATAACTAACACATGGTTTAAGAATCATGAAAGAAGGTTGTATACATGGAAGAACCCTGGAGATACTATATATATATATAATGGTAAGACAGAGATTTAGGAACCAGAATTTAAGTTGTAAGACATTTCCAGGGGCAGATGTGGACTCTGACCACAATCTATTGGTTATGACCTGTAGATTAAAACTGAAGAAACTGCAAAAAAGTGGGAATTTAAGGAGATGGGGCCTGGATAAACTGAAAGAACCAGAGGTTGTACAGAGTTTCAGGGAGAGCATAAGGGAACAATTGACAGGAATGGGGGAAAGAAATACAGTAGATGAAGAATGCGGAGCTTTGAGGGACGAAGTAGCGAAGGCAGCAGAGGATCAAGTAGGTAAAAAGACGAGGGCTAGTAGAAATCCTTGGGTAACAGAAGAAATATTGAATTTAATTGATGAAAGGAGAAAATATAAAAACGCAGTAAATGAAGGAGGCAAAAAGGAATACAAACGTCTCAAAAATGAGATTGACAGGAAGTGCAAAATGGCTAAGCAGGGATGGCTAGAGGACAAATGTAAGGATGTAGAGGCCTATCTCACTAGGGGTAAGATAGATACTGCCTACAGGAAAATTAAAGAGACCTTTGGAGATAAGAGAACGACTTGTATGAATATCAAGAGCTCAGATGGAAACCCAGTTCTAAGCAAAGAAGGGAAAGCAGAAAGGTGGAAGGAGTATATAGAGTGTCTATACAAGGGCGATGTACTTGAGGACAATATTATGTAAATGGAAGAGGATGTAGATGAAGATGAAATGGGAGATATGATACTGCGTGAAGAGTTTGACAGAGCACTGAAAGACCTGAGTCGAAACAAGGCCCCCGGAGTAGACAACATTCCATTGGAACTACTGACGGCCTTGGGAGAGCCAGTCCTGACAAAACTCTACCATCTGGTGAGCAAGATGTATGAAACAGGCGAAATACCCTCAGACTTCAAGAAGAATATAATAATTCCAATCCCAAAGAAAGCAGGTGTTGACAGATGTGAAAATTACCGAACTATCAGTTTGATAAGTCACAGCCGCAAAATACTAACACGAATTCTTTACAGACGAATGGAAAAACAAGTAGAAGCCAACCTCGGGGAAGATCAGTTTGGATTCCGTAGAAACACTGGAACACGTGAGGCAATACTGACCCCACGACTTATCTTAGAAGAAAGATTAAGGAAAGGCAAACCTACGTTTCTGGCATTTGTAGACTTAGAGAAAGCTTTTGACAATGTTGACTGGAATACTCTCTTTCAAATTCTAAAGGTGGCAGGGGTAAAATACAGGGACCGAAAGGCTATTTACAGTTTGTACAGAAACCAGATGGCAGTTATAAGAGTCGAGGGACATGAAAGGGAAGCAGTGGTTGGGAAGGGAGTAAGACAGGGTTGTAGCCTCTCCCCGATGTTGTTCAATCTGTATTTTGAGCAAGCAGTAAAGGAAACAAAAGAAAAATTCGGAGTAGGTATTAAAATTCATGGAGAAGAAATAAAACTTTTGAGGTTCGCCGATGACATTGTAAGTCTGTCAGAGACAGCAAAGGACTTGGAAGAGCAGTTGAATGGAATGGACAGTGTCTTGAAAGGAGGATATAAGATGAACATCAACAAAAGCAAAACAAGGATAATGGAATGTAGTCTAATTAAGTCGGGTGATGCTGAGGGATTTAGATTAGGAAATGAGGCACTTAAAGTAGTAAAGGAGTTTTGCTGTTTGGGGAGCAAAATAACTGATGATGGTCGATGTAGAGAGGATATAAAATGTAGGCTGGCAATGGCAAGGAAAGCGTTTCTGAAGAAGAGAAATTTGTTAACTTCCAGTATTGATTTAATTGTCAGGAAGTCATTTCTGAAAGTATTCGTATGGAGTGTAGCCATGTATGGAAGTGAAACATGGACGATAAATAGTTTGGACAAGAAGAGAATAGAAGCTTTCGAAATGTGGTGCTACAGAAGAATGCTGAAGATTAGATGGGTAGATCACATAACTAATGAGGAAGTATTGAATAGGATTGGGGAGAAGAGAAGTTTGTTTCACAACTTGACCAGGAGAAGGGATTGGTTGGTAGGACATGTTCTGAGGCATCAAGGGATCACCAATTTAGTATTGGAGGGCAGCGTGGAGGGTAAAAATCGTAGAGGGAGACCAAGAGATGAATACACTAAGCAGATTCAGAAGGATGTAGGTTGCAGTAGGTACTGGGAGAAGAAAAAGCTTGCACAGGATAGAGTAGCATGGAGAGCTGCATCAAACCAGTCTCAGGACTGAAGACCACAACAACAACAACAAGCTTTTCAGAGCATTCGCACAAGGTTGGCGCCGGTGGCGACACCTACAACGTGCTGCCATGAGGAAAGTTTCCAACCGATTTCTCGTACAAAAACAGCAGTTGACCGGCGTTACCTGGTGTAAGGAGGGGAAATGTGTACCATCACGTTTCCGACTTTGATAAAGGTCGGATTGTAGACTATCGCAATTGCGGTTTATCGTATCGCGACATTGCTGCTCGCGTTGGTCGAGATCCAATGACTGTTAATAGAACATGGAATCGGCGGGTTCAGGAGGGTAATACGGAACGCCGTGCTAGATACCAACAACCTCGTATCACTAGCAGTCTAGATGAAAGGCATCTTATCCGCATGGCTGTAACGGATCCTGCAGCCACGTCTCGATCCCTGAGTCAACAGATGGGGACGTTTGCTAGATAACAACCATCTGCACGAACAGTTCGACGACGTTTGCAGCAGCATGGACTATCAGCTCGGAGACCATGGCTGCGGTTACCCTTGACGCTGCATCACAGACAGGAGCGTCTGCGATGGCGTACTCAACGACGAACCTGGGTGCACGAATGGCAAAACGTCATTTTTTCGGATGAATCCAGGTTATGTTTACAGCATCATGATGGTCGCATCCGTGTTTGGCGACATCGCGGTGAACGCACATTGGAAGCGTGTATTCGTTACTGCCATACTGGCGTATCACCCGGCGTGATGGTATGGGGTGCCATTGGTTACACGTCTCAGTTACCTCTTGCTCGGACTGACGGCACTTTGAACAGTGGACGTTACATTACAGGTGTGTTACGACCCGTGGCTCTACCGTTCGTTCGAACCCTGCGAAACCCTATATTTCAGCAATTTAATGCACGACCGCATGTTGCAGGTTCTGTACGGGCCTTTTTGGATTCAGAAAATGTTCGACTGCTGCCCTGGCCAGCACATTCTCCAGATCTCTCACCCATTGAAAATGTCTGGTCAATGGTGGCCGAGCAACTGGCTCGTCACAATACGCCAGTCACTACTCTTGATGAAGTGTGGTAACGTGTTGAAGCTGCATGGGCAGCTGTACCTGTACACGCCATCCAAGCTCTGTTTGACTCAAGGCCCAGGCGTATCAAGGCCGTTATTACGGCCAGAGGTGGTTGTTCTGGGTACTGATTTCTCAGGATCTGTGCACCCAAATTGCCTGAAAATGTAATCACATGTCAGTTCTAGCATAATATATTTGTCCAATGATTACCCGTTTATGATCTGCATTTCTTCTTGGTGTAGCAAATTTTAATGGCCAGTAGTGTACATCTCAGTAAATTACAGTAAATTAGTTTACCACTCCAATTTTCATTCTCTGCTTTCGTATGGCATCATATTCTGGGGTAACTCGTCATTGAGTAAAATTGTGTTCATTGCGCAAAAGCGTGTAATGCGAATAATTGCTGGAGCACATTCAAGATCATCCTGCAAACAGAGCTAGAGACTTCACTGTAGCCTCACAATATATATATATATATATATTCACTTATAGAATTTGTTATTAACAATCCGAACGAATTCAAAAGTAATAGGAGTGTATATGGCTACAACACTAGGAGAAAGGATGATCTTCACTACTGAAGGTCAGATCTGACTTTGGCTCGGAAGAGGGTAAATTATGCTGCCACAAAAGTCTTTGGTCACTTACCTAATAGCATGAACAGTCTGGCAGATAGCTATATACCATTTAAAAGGAAATTAAAAGAATTTCTTAATGGCAAGGATATAGTAAGTGGGTAATTCCCCAACCCCCACAAAAAATTAAAAATATTAAGTGTCATGTAATATTTTGTGTAATGTAATATCTTGTATAGACATCTTTTATTAAACTGTCACATTCCACATTATTACTAAGTGTCGTATTCATGATCTATGGAACAAGTACTAATGTAATGTAATCTAAACTGGAGACAGGAAAACAGCTAATCTTTAGTTACACCTTACATACAATGAGATGCATGAGCCGCGGCGGCTGGTCCCACTACCCACTATCAACAACTTTTAGCTGGCGTCTCGCCAGGGAGCGCGAATTACTCCCTTGTGGGGTTATCGCTGGCTCGCCTAGCCTTCAAAAGCGACTGCTAGAGAGAGGCCTCCGAAGAGTAAGGCAGTTGACGGATAGTTTTCTCACAGGGTGGAGCCGGGGGCTGCTGCCGTACTTGTAACAACGAACACGCGGTGCGGATCGGCACGACGTCTTTTCCGGGTCGTCGATCTCTTTTCTTCGCCAGGACAGAGCACAAGGCGAAGGTCTGGTTTGCATACGTTGCGCGCAACTAGTTGTTCTGCTCTGTGCACCGATCTCCCGCTCCGCAAGCCTTTTGAACAGATGTTCGTTGATATGTTCACTGAGTCGTCACGCACATCTTGTTACTTAACTCTGTAATTTTGGGGATAGTGTATTGCCTTGTCTGCTCTCAGTGATTTTGAAGTAAGTTATCTTAATCAGCTGGTCTGCGTTCTCTCTCTCAAGATTTCCCATGGTTAATGTACTTACGGTTATTCAATGTGCCCAGCTGTTAAACATATCTATATTAAGGGCCTTCGTCTAGTTTAGCTTCTTTTAAAAATTTATGTTTGTTTTAAAATTCTGATGCAAGAAAACCAGCTGTTTCTTAGTTTCAATAACTGTTTTCATGATGTTTTAGAAGCTGGGGGCTTTGGTATCACTATTATCCAGCCCTTTTAAGCATGTCGTGAGCTCCATTTAATGCTAAGACTCTGGCAAGTTGTTAATTAGACTCCTTGCTGGAAGAAATTACAGCTTACTTTCTGTAGTTCTCCATTAGCGAAGCTTATTTTCTGGGGCTATCAAGTTACTGGAAACGTTCCATAGGTGCAGTCATGGTTAAACCGTAACTTTACTTGTAGTATAATCTAGTCACTTATGTATCTTGTTGTTGACAGCATTTAGCAAGTTGCTGGGAGAGTGTTTCGTGTCGGCGGCTCCTCGTGTGCTCGGCTCTCGAGGATTTGCAAGCACTGCTTGCTGTTTGTTTGCAGTCGCGCGTGCTGGCTATCTGTGCTCAAGACAAACAAGATGTTGGGAGAAGATAACGCTTCCAGAAGCAGCTGGACACTATTTGTTTCTAAGAGGTTGGTCAAATACGCCAGTAAGCAGTACGCTTCACACCTCGCCAAAGGCGCCGAGGCTCGAGGTCAATGGAATGAGGAAAGGTTTGACGCGTGGTGGAAGAATACCGAATGGAGTTTAGAACTCTAACCAAACACTAAGGAGAAGTCGAGGGAAGCTTCCAAGAGAATGTTCCAGGGAGTTTCTGAAGAGGGCTATGTGCATCGAGAATCAATTAAGAACGAAACAAAAGGTCGGCCAGCAGTAGATTAGGAGTCAGTATTCAATTTCAGTACCGAGCGTCCAGAGGGTAATGACGCTCCGTAGCGCCGCCTGATGGAGCAGTAGATACTTGAACTACGTGAAGACGATGGTAGACTCTCGTGGACACACAGAAAGTGCAAGCTAACTAACGTTTTCGAGTATTCACTGGAACAGAGCCGAAAAGAGCCTGCTTGTCTCTGTCTCAAAGAGTTCAGTGAATGGGAACTTCAATGAATGGCAAGAAAAAGTCAGTGCTTGGTACTCGTTTCTTATATGGTAGGCCAAGTGACCCTTGAGTTCCAGTGAAAAAATTCAAAGTGCTGATGAGATTATAGTTCAATTCTTTTTATCTTGGCGGCTCGCACAAGCCCGCCCAGTCGCGGGAGAATGTTGCGTTGCCAGTTGCAAACGACGCACGCGCCAAGAGAAGCAGCGCCATAGTATAGTATAGTTCGCCGTTTAGGACGGAGCGCGCAGTTTATGAAGTAAAGCCACCACGGACGCATTAACCCTTTCGCTGCTGCAGACACGTGCTCCCCGCATTCCGCGCTGTGCGCGATTTTGTCATCACTGCACTGCTCGCCTGTGCAGACACATGATGTTCCGACTGCTTTGACACACTTATATTTCGATTTCACAAAAACTATTTGGCCAAAAAATTTGATTTTTACACATCTTCTTGACTGATACCTTCCCCCCATACATGACTTAATTTTGTTTCGATGTTCAACGCAGTTATTGAGCAGCATTAAATGTAGTAAACCATTGCACGAAATTTTGAAGAGTATGCAGAGGTAACAGTCCATAGCGTATACTTTCCATATGGTCGATTTTAGTTGCCACAATGTTGAGAATGAAATGTGGACAAGATACCTAAATTTCATATAAAATTTACTGTACAACAATATCTCATTTAATTTAAGTACCAGATAGGCGTCGTATGTAATATTGAGAAATATTCCATCTTTCGCGACTGTAACAAAAGTTTTATTTACACTGGGCGCGTTTGGCTTTATTTTCAAGCACTTCAATCAATAAAAAGAAAGTAGACAAAATACATGAAACAAAACTGTGGACTTACAAAAACATTAGGACTTGAATATACTGTGTATCAGTGAAGTGCTCTGAGCTATGTCAAATATAATTTTTGTGTGTGGCACACAAAAACCGCATTTATTTGCTAAAACACTGATCAGCCGACACAAACGTTGAATATTGTGTTACCGCAGCACAAAACTACGGAAAGTGACTTGGCAATGCAGGAGACAAAATACTGTCCACTGAAAATGCTTCAAAAGAGAAAAACGCGTCTGGTCTAAATAAGACGCTTATTACACTTGCAGAAGAGGGATTTATTTCAATACCATTGGTAAAACTGTGACTGTGGAAAAAAATACAAGAAAGAGAACATGAGTACCATTGTGTATGTGCCATACCTTTCATTGACTGAAGTTCTTTAAAATAAAGCCAAACATGCCCGGTGTAAATATAACTTTTATTACAGTCGGGAAAGACGGAATATTTCTCGATATTACATACGACACCTACCTGGTACTTAAATTAAATGAGATGTTGTTACATAGTAAATTTTATATGAAATTTAGGTACCTCGTCCACATATCATTCTCAACGTTGTGGCACCTAAAATCGACCATACGAAAAGTATACGCTATGGAGTTTTTCCTCTGCAAACTCTTCAAAATTTCGTGCATTGGGTTACTACTTTTAATGCTGCACAATAACTGCATTGAACATCGAAACAAAATTAAGTCATTTATGGGGGGAAGGTATCAGGAAGAAGATGTGTAAATTCAAATTTTTGGGCCAAATAGTTTTTGTGAAAACGAATGATAAGTGTGTCAAAGCAGTCGGAAGACCATGTGTCTGCACAGGCGAGCAGTGCAGTGATGACAGAATCGCTCACAGCACGGAAAGTGGGGAGCACGTCTCTGTAGCAGCGAAAGGGTTAATGAAGAGACAAAGCATTAGAAATTTCAAAAAATTACATTCAAACGAATAAAATTCATGAAGTAAGACATTTCGATATTGTTTTTAAATAAAGAAAATATTAAAATCACTGCACAAGGTTCGAACTCAGAACCAATCACTTGGCAGCTCAATACCTTATCCATTACACTAACGCAGCTCGTAATTCAACATAACTCGTGGAGAGCTCTAAAACGTCACGCAAAACACCGGCAAACACTGTTGGTATAACTATGAATTACTCACGCTTCGTCGAAGTACAATAGGAAATAAACAATTACCACTGTTCTTTATTGCGAAAAAGTGGTTCGTTAGAATGATACAAACATCTTTCATTGCTATCGCCTGAATTAGGAGGCTTATTGCTTATTTGGTTTAATTAATTAATGGAATATGAAGCAATTGGTATAAAGAATGCTTTTTCCAAACTTTCTCTAAAAGAAAGTCTGCTATAAAGACATTGCTTGTATTCTATTACTTTATTTATGACTGGAAGTTTCTAAAACTGAAGACACTTGTCCGTGCTCTGCACTGCAGTCAAGATCTGGCAACGTCGTTCTCTGTTCATTGGCTGACTGTGTTTTGTGCCGTCAGATGCGCAGAACGAACCTAAACTCGTCTGCCGTCATAAATGATGCGCACTATAGCTACGCCAAGTGGCTAGCAGTTAGCAGACCGAGTGCCAGGGCAAGCACTCCTCTCTGAGAGAATCTGACATTTTGGAAAGGGATTTTGGTCCGACGCCTCAGTAAACAAATGTGTTTGTCAGAAGAATAAATTGATTAAAGAAAGAGGAATAACTTGCAACTTCGTCAAGCCATTGCTGCCAACCTTCTGTAAACTAATCCCTTCCGAGGAAGGAGATTTACTCCCTCCCATCTCCACACTAAAGGGTGACAAAAGAAAAAAAATCAAAGTACATGAACATTGTCGTTAACGTCCTGATTGCGCCACACAGGTCACACTGAGTCCATTTTTGTGTAGTGAACCTGTCCCGGGACACTGCATCCATTAGGCAAAAGTATGACTCGTGCACAATTTTTTTGTAAATATGTAACTCAAGTTCTAAATTAATGAATGGTACAGACGAAATAAATGATCAGTGGTAGAGAGCATATAAAAGTTAAACTCCGTTCACAGGCCCTGGCGGACCCAGCGACACCGACCGGCCGCCGTGTCATCCTCAGCCCACAGGCGTCACCGGATGTGGATACGGATGGGCATGTTGTCAGCACACCGGTCTCTCGGCCTTATGTCAGTTTCCGAGACCGGAGCCCCTACTTCTGAATCAAGTAGCTCCCCAGTTTGCCTCACAAGGGCTGAGTGCACCCCGATTGCCAACAGCGCTCAGCAGACCGGATGGTCACCCAACCAATTGCTAGCACAGCCCGACAGCGCTTAACTTCCGTAATCTGACTGGAACCGGTGTTACCACTGCGGAAAGGCCGTTGATAGAGAGCATATAACACCTTATATCAGTAGCTTTTGCCGTTCAATTTGTTAGAAGTGAAAAGACGCACGGTGATGCCGTAAGCTATTGATTCAACATTATATTGGAAATAACTGAATATTTATACACTGTATACCATCTAATCAACGTGTGTTTCAGTTAGTCGGCCAATCGGCTCAAAAATTTTAAATTTTATGTTGTTTTAAAATACGTCACTAGTGCCGGCGCTGCTGGGAAGTAGGCAATAAAAGCGATAGCCACTGGTAGCCTAGATGGCAGTGGTAGCTAAGGAACATACAGGATGGAAGCATTGGACGAGAAATGTTGCTTGGTGATAGAGGAAAGACACTTCGTGCTGAGAAGTGATGGAATGAAGATTTCCTTTGTTATTGTATATTTCAATAAGTGTTGCAATCAATGTTTTATTGCACTGTGTTGTGTGTTTGTTCAGAACTTACTTTCCTTGTATCGCTGCTTTTTATAGATTTGAGAACTTCTCTGTTGGTTTTGATACACGTTGTTGGAGCGTTTGCTGTGGTTTTTTTCCAATCGGAACCGGTCAGCATATTTGTTTCAAAATTTTGGCCTGTGAAAATTAACAACTGAATTACATCATGAAATCCACCACACTATGGGATAAAGGTGTCAGAATGAGTGCCCAGTAAAAGTTTCGTGACAGAGTTATCAATTTAACTGATACACCCTTGATTTCCATGATGGAGCTCAGTTTCTACAGCTCTTCTAAAGTGAATATTGACACATTGTTGAAGGAACCATTCCAGAAGTGAACCCAGGTATAAGTTTTACATGATATGGATTCAGAAGTTTCTCCTGTAATGCTCTCCAATTACGTGATCAACATTACTTGATGCAGCTAATTGTCTTTGCTCACACTAGGGTTGTCATCAACTGCACGAAGAAATTCCTCCTCCAGCTGAGGTATCCTCTTCCTTCTGGCCGGCCCCCAGTCTCGAGCAGCAAGCTTAAAGGTTCCATGCTCCCCAAGACGACCATTTGCTTCAAACGTCCTCCTCTCGGGACGCTATCGTTCCGATACCAACGTTAAGCACGACAGCCACTGTCATCTACTAATCCGTATAGTAAATGGGCATCTGACAACTCTGAATTTGAGTACACTTCCATTACACTTTGCGGAAAACCAAACCCGCTGTGAACACCAAACAGATGACGCTACGTGCTTGATGCTAACTGAGCACTGAATCTAGTCGCACGTCAACACCAGTCATATGTCAACATTGCCTTCGTTCAACTGAAACAACGAACACTGGCAATTAACCTAAGAATTACGATTTACTGCACTTTCTAACCAAACGTGACCAAGAAGTTGTTTTGTAAGATAACGTTTAATGTAATGTTGGTACGTTTTCCGTGTGTTTTTCGTGATTAATGTGTTAACGAAGAACGATAGATAATAAGCTCTAACATGAAAATAAGACGCTTCCAGATTGATGACCATGTAACACATTTAATTTTTCTATGTGTTAGGAATATTTCCTAAAAGTTTGGGTATAACGGGTTTGGTACACTTAGGACAATTAACAAAACAAGAAAGAGTATTATTCGAAAAATGGGGCCATCACAGCGTAAACATAATAGAAAACTTGATCACAGAAACAGAACACACAATGCATCTACATCTACATCTACATCTACATGGATACTCTGCAAATCAAATTTAAGTGCCTGGCAGAGGGTTCATCGAAACACCTTTACAATTCTCTAATATTCCAATCTCGTACATCGCACGGAAAGAACGAACACTTATATCTTTCCGTACGAGCTCTGATTTCCCTTATTTTATCTTGGTGATCGTTTCTCCCTATGTAGGTAGGTGTCAAAAAATATTTTCGCATTCGGAGGAGAAAGTTGGTGATTGGAATTTAATGAGAAGATTCCAAAAATGTGCAAATGTGTGTGAAATCTTTGGGACTTAACTGCTAAGGTCATCAGTCCCTAAGCTTACACACTATTTAACCTTAATTATTCTAAGGACAAACACACACACCCATGCTCGAGGAGGGACTCGAACCTCCGCCGGGTATCATTTCAGTGACACTCTCTCCCATATTTCACGATAATACAAAAGGTGCGGAGAAGAATCCGTCGCAACGAAAAACGCCTTTCTTTTAACGCTGTCCAGCCCAAATCCTGTATCATTTCAGTGACACTCTCTCCCATATTTCACGATAATACAAAAGGTGCTGCGCTTCTTTGAACTTTTTCCATGTACTCGGTCAGTATTATCTGGTAAGGATCCCACACCGTTCAGTATTATTCTAAGAGACGACGAACAAGCGTAGTGCAGGCAGTCTCCTTAGTAGGTCTGCTACATTTTCTAAGTGTCCTGCCAATAAAACGCAGTCTTTGGTTAGCCTTCTCCACAACATTTTCTACGTGTTCCTTCCAATTTAAGTTGTTTGTAATTGTAACTCCAAGGTATTTAGTTGAAATTACGGCCTTTAGGTTTGACTGATTTATCGTGTAACCGAAGTTTAACGGCTTCCTTTTAGCACTCACGTGGATGACAGCACACTATTCGTTATTTAGGGTCAACTGCCAACTTTCCCACGATTCATATATCTTTTCTAAATCGTTTTACAATTTGTTTTGATCTTCTTATGACTTTATTAGTCGATAAACGACAGCGCCATCTGCAAACAAGAAAGAGTATTATGCGAAAAGGGGCGCCACTTCTGTTTTACTCGATGACTTTCCGTCAGTTACTACGAACTGTGACCTCTCTAACGAATCCAGTTACATAACAGAGACGATGTTCCATGAGCACGCAATTTCACTAAGAGCTGCTTGTGTGGTACAGTGTCAAATGACTTCCGGAAATCCAGAAATACGGAATCGATCTGAAACCCCTTGTCAATAACACTCAACACTTCATGCGAATAAAGAGCTAGTTGTGTTTCACAAGAACGGTCCCCCACCTCCCCCTTCTTCCCCTCTTGGCAGGTCCCCGGACTCGCACACGTTACGTGGACATTCGCGCGCCGGAGGTCGCCGCCATCAGTGTTTTGTGTGTTTAGTGTTTAGTGTTCACCGTCCCCTCCATCGTTCACCAGTGCCATCATCATCTTCAGTGGTTGTGCGTCGTCTCATCAGCTAGCAGTGTGGATTATCGACGAGTGTGAACGGCTCCGTGATTGTATTTATGTGTCTCCTGTTTTATTGCCCACCGCTCTGTGACTTATGTGTCTTCTCCCTGTTTTTGCTGCTTGTGTCTTCTATGGCTGAAGAGCAGCGTAGTGTGCTGCTGACAGCCTGCCTGTTGTACAGGTTTTAAAATAACAATAAAGTAAAAAAAAAAAATCACAAGAACGATGTTTTCTAAACCCATGTTGACTGTGTGTTAATAGCTTAAAAAACCATGTCTGTTGTTATACAATATTGTACAAGGAAACTAAAATGTCCAGATATTTTTAACTTATACATGTATATCAGGAAGCATTGATTAGCCCTCTATTACGAAGGCGAGAAATGTGCGATACAGCATTCTAAGTACAAATTACGAACATTAGAAAGAATGTGTGACATTTCCCTTATGTCAGTTTGACCCAGTAAAGAGTATGTCATGAATTCGATCAAATTGCACCTTTGTGGTTGAAAGTATAAAGGAAACTAGCAGGCTATATCCACAGACTTATAACACTGAGGTTGTGCTTTTATTATTAATGAGATTTTTTTTTAACTGCAATATTCAGATTAGGTATTACGGTATTTATAGCTTAGAGTGACAGCAGGCAGCAGATATTTTATGGAACTACTCCTAGGAGAGCTTCATTTTTATTTTAACACCAGTACAGCCGTAAACATACATATGAATCGTGCTAATAGTATCTATGTTGTCTTGGGTTATATATCTAGCGACGAATATTGTCAGGTTCTGTTAACACTGCCTCTTTGGCGCAAAGGATAGGTGCATGCGG
The DNA here is from genome assembly GCF_023864345.2 of Schistocerca serialis cubense. Classification (NCBI taxonomy): domain Eukaryota; kingdom Metazoa; phylum Arthropoda; class Insecta; order Orthoptera; family Acrididae; genus Schistocerca; species Schistocerca serialis. Next base: position 313,857,789 of record NC_064643.1, read on the forward strand.
TAATTCAGTCTGTTACGATTTTATCACGTTCCAGAAGCTTCTCAGCACGATTGGCCACGGCGTGCGATACCGCAAGCGATAAAGACGTAGCAGGCAGCTTTTGCTGGTCGACGCTCGACCTTTCACGGCTTTGCACGGTCCTTCGGAAGAACTCGGAACAGCATGTCATTTCATTTAGCAGTGCCATGCGGAATTTTTTGATCGGTATAACTTTCTTCTTGATTTTCTTCCGTTCGGTAGAATCGTGGTGTCAGCGCTGTTTCACTTCGCTGTTTGTTCTTGCTATATAGAAGTTGGCAGGTCCATTGGCTCTTTGCGCAAAAAGAGATAGTGTAGTGATCAACCGTCACAAGCATTTTAAAAATGAAGAGGAGTGACAGAAGAACAAAGACTCCCAACACCGCATCAAAGATATGCAGTCGCATAATGGATGGGTGACACAGACTTTCTACGCAATGACATTACAATAACATGCAGAAATAATTCAAAGTTTTAGAGATGGGTGAACAGGCAAAACATTACAAATATCGACAGACAAGATTCATTATTCTGTACCTCAAGAAGTACTTTGTTCTAAATATACAGACATGGAATTCGTGATGAAATTGGCTTTACGAATAAAAAGTTTTCTGAAGTTATTATTCCACTATCAGTTGCAACAGTTTTCGATGGAACTGAACGAAGGGTGTGTAGACTTTGTCTGGAGCGATCTTTCGATTTGAAATCAGCTATTTCTGAATTTATGAAGGAAAAAGAAGAGCAGGAGCGAGAATTAGAACATCCGGAATGGACTGAGACCTTTGCATTGCAAGTGGACTTGACTGCACGCTGCCCACGCAAGACGTTTTAAGGTGAGAAACATTTCTGATTTGATGGAATTGCATTTAAAAAGAAAATCGCATTGTGAAAGAGACCCGTTCTGACAAAAAACACCGTCCTTTTCTCTAATCTCACTGCCGTTACATGTAACGTGAATAGAAAAATTCGATGTGACGTTGAAAGAATTACAGAAATTGTTTTCTAAACATTTTGAGGGGACTCTCACCATTTCCGAAACCGATTCAGTTTTAGCTTAAGGTCCTCTTGAGCCTGTGCATGTGGAACTTATTGATTTGCAGTGTAATTCTCGTTTAATAGACAAATAATAAACGCCAAAAATAATTCCATAGTAATGGAAACTTCTTTTGTTTCTGATCTATTGTCGAGAAATATGAAGGCAAGTCGTGTGCAGTGCGATTGCATTGCCATTAAAATGCGGAGTGTTCACGGTTTCTCCGTTTTTCACCTCATCACACTCAGATAGCGTAGTTGAAGTGTGCAGCCATGCGAAAGAGCTGACACGCGAGCCGCAACCTAGCCCATGTGCCGAATTCTTGGCTATCCCTGCTTTACTGTCTGCGTTTCTACACAGATCATAGAAGTCCGTAAGATTCACAAGAATTTGCAGTAGAAAGATGAAATGGAATTTGATCTACTCATGTATTAAACTACTGCCCTTTGTAAAAAAAGTCTGAGTAAATGGATGAATGATGAAGAAGCGTCTGGGGACGTCCGCCCAGAACAAATACATCGTCCAATAATGAGCAAAATGAAATTAAAAAAGAAGAAAAAATGGGAAGGTGACCGCTGACGATGAGCGGGAAATCCGGGATCGAGCCCCGGTCCGGCACAAATTTTCACTGTCGTCATTTCAATGTGCAGCTGACGGTTGTCCATAATCGCAAGTACGAATACTTTTAATGTATAAAAAAGAAGCTCATTTTACCAAAACTCAGTCCCTTATTTAACAGTATTATAACTCCACTAATAACATAAACTGCCCAGTACTTCTTGATTAGATCTAGAGTGCTGGAAAGATTATACCTAATATCGGAGCTAATTTGATGTGATGCATTATCAAGTTTTATGCTTGGAAGACTGCAAGTGGAAGATACGTCACTGTGCCATCATTGCGCAAACCGTGGACATAATTTTGTGCATAAACTCTACCCTCTTGAGTGAAACTGAATACTTGCACTTAAAGAGGAATACGGACAGCAAAGTTGAAATTGGAGCTTTGTTGATTAGTGTGTAAAATTCGCTGGACGACCGTCGCTTATTTCCAGGCGAACGACGACCAACTTCGAAGGGATAACGTCGTTACCCAGGAGCGCTGCGGATCCGAGAAACTCTCGCAAAGTTCACCTCCCCTCAAGTTGCTAAGGCAATAACTCCCACAGCAATAAAACAATAGCGATCTCCTTACGTACACTGGTAAACTGTTGAATAATAAGATAGTTCTGCGGCAGCATTTTATTTCAGTCACATAAATACGAACTTTGAACAATTCGTAACTTTCTGTTGGTAGCATTTAACAGATAAGATAGTTAACATCAGTCCAGCCAGTTCTCTAGCCCATGTGGACACGAACAGATGAGAGAGTCGACATGTCTTTGAAGAAACCATCCAGTCATTCATATACAACAGTTCGTGGAAAAATGACAAGAAAAGTTACTGGTTACTGCTCAGGTAGATAACAGTCTACAGCGCGGACACACGGGAGAGCACGCCCAGGTAACAAGTGAAGCGGCAAGAAACGTACCTGACAGCTGTCAGATGTAGAGAAACATCATTCCATCGAGGCAGAGCTCTTTTGCAGAGTTGCTGAAGAGAAGGAGAATCACGAAAAAACGAACAACAGTATGTATAAGATTTTCCGTGGGAGCTACATTCAAAATACAAACTAAAGAACTCGTGTATTTATCTTCACAGGACTATACCGCAAAATGAGTTGCAGACAAGGACGTTAACAAAATCAAGAAAAAGACCAAAATCAAGAAATAGCAGGAGGAGAGACAAAGAAAATATAGTAGAACACTATAAATCATATGGTTAGCGTTGGCTCCTAACATACGTATGAAATTTTCTTTAATGTTAGAGGACTTTTCCCGCAACCAGCCTTTCCCTGATTCAAGAAAAGCCGTAATGGTAGAGATGTCTCGGTTCTATGTAAGCTGACGATTACATTTCATCGTGTAGTCAAATTGTCACACGAAGCATTCTGTTATCACACAGAAAAAGCTGTGGAACTCGTATTGCTGATGCTCCGTTTTTTAAATTTGATACAAATGTATACAGCATGCAAAAGGTATTAAATAAATGTGAAATAGTGGAAATAGTGTGAAACATTTATCAAACTTCCAACAGATCATTTAAAATCATTAAAGAGTCGTATGTACGAACGCTACATTTAAAACAACTAATTTGCGGAATGTGTTATTCACTTTCCACTCAGAATAAGGTACAACAGTAATTTGATTGGTTACACTAATTTTAACAACAACTTCTAAAAATAGGAGATGATAAGAAAGCACTTAACATTATTTCAGAAATACTTTTCATAGCTATTTTATTATTTAACAGTTACATTTCAGTGTCTTCAGTTCAAATGGCTCTGAGCACTATGCGACTTAACTTCTGAGGTCATCAGTCGCCTAGAACTTAGAACTAATTAAACCTAACCAACCTAAGGACATCACATACATCCATGCACGAGGCAGGATTCGAACCTGCGACCGTAGCGGTCGCGCGGTTCCAGACTGCAGCACCTAGAACCACTCGGCCACCCTGGCCGGCCTATTGTTAGTCAGGGCCATTCTTTTGTAGGGACTATGGAAAGTCAGATAGCTTTGCGCTATAAATATTATTGTCAGTTTAATGTTGATGAGAATAAGTAAAGAGAGAAATGTCTGAGTACGTTCAGTTCTGCTCAACTGTAGCGCCTAGAACCGCATGGCCACTCCGGCCGGCAGTGTTTTCAGTATCACATTTTCTTTACGCTCCTATCTACATGTTTGTTATTATGGTCCACAAGTGCTAGAGAGAAGATTTGAGGGAAGCGTCCTTGCAGAATCGATACCAAAGAAAACGATTTATTAGTGAGCTGTATGACACAACATCCATGAATACGAAATTGACTTGAAAGAAACAACAAAGGGAATAATTTTAACGTCAGATAAATATATGAGATAAAGAAGTTTCTGATCTAATCGAATACCGTAGATCGGAAATGGGAGTGAATTAGATGAAATAAAAAAAAAGTCCAAGTACACGGACGCCTATTTACTCCATGTTCCATAGACCACCCGTAGAATGTATATTGAAATTACGTGAAACGAGACAATTTGCACGTTAATGTTTAGAATTAGTTTGTGTGTATGGCTATAAGCTTGGCATGTACAGATTACGAAATGCGCTAGTGGCTTTACAAAACTGAGGACCAACTGTCTAAAGATACTTATCCTGTAGTTGCCTTCTAGATACGCTACTTGACTATTACTAAAAATGTTTCTATGGAGTAGATGAAGGTACCTATCCGAAACTTAATACTAATAGGAAATGATCTTGTGGCTGTGTAGATCACACTTTTTTGATTGACTGACAGTTTTGTTGCTGTGATGGTCTTCAGACTTGTGGTATAATTCTAATCAACTCGCCGTGCTTTTCAAAAACCTGCGATCGATTGCGAGCAACAGATCTAGTCCAAATAGACCTTTGATGTATGTATGCAGACTGAAGCGGCGAATGAAAATTTGTACGAAGGCTGGGACTCGCACACAGGTCTCCTGACCACTGTGCCAGGGTGCTGTAGTGGTCAGCAGGTCTGACTAGTGAACAAAAGACCCCAGTTCAAATCGTGGAATTGGTACAAAATTTCATTTGCCGCTCCGTCTGCGTACATACATCATACATCTTTGAAACTTGAAAATGTCTCTGGAACCATATAGCTTCATCTGAAAACTCCCTTGTTCAACGTAAATTTAATTCTAAATGATAACAGGCACTTTAGACCACTGTATATATTGCTTGAAATTATCCCGCTAATGTTAAACTGATCCTGTTTCTTCCACTTACTTTACCAGTTGCTTTGTTTTTTAAAAAATTATCTCCGGTTTTCCTACCATTTACCACCTCTTATTCGTAGTGACGTTAAAGGTTTTATTAGGGATGGCTTCCGTCAACAAATCATGCAAAGTCTGTTGTGAGAATGCTGCTCATCTTAATTTCGATACTTTTAGAAAAATCTTGTGAAGCGTTTGATGAATTTCAATGGAAGTAGGAAGTCGAAATACCTCGCTTCTGGCAAATAGTTACACTTAAAAGACAATATTTTATTTGTTATTTACTAACTAAAATATCGGTACAGAAAAATCAATGAATTTCCTACGTTACATAGGCAAATTAAAAACGTAATTTTTAATGGACTCGTTTGATGTACATCATGATAACATCCTGTTAGATATTTTGGCATATTACTACTGCTATTTGTTTTTCTCTGTTTTTAACCCTTTTAACCACCTTCACCCTGATCCAGACCATATATTAAAACACAGTTTGCATGCAGGCAGAAGTGGCAGGTTATGATGGACTCAAAATGACATTTGGAAGCTCTTAAATGTGTTATTAGCCATTAACGTAACTCAAACTTACACAATTCTTAATCTGAGTCATTACATTCACCGTAATTCTGATGTAGGCGTTGTCTGACACCACGGGAATGACGTCAGTAGCCACTAGAATAAAAGCCGCAGCCACTGCTGAAGAGAGGGCTTGTTTGACAGTAGCACTTCTGTGGGTGGTTGTTATGGTGAGAGTCCTGGCAGACACTTTGGCAAATGACAGTTGCGGTTTTGCGTACAAGATGCTGCTGCAGCGCTTTACCTTTCACGTAAGTGGTAACACTGATTCACAAGAGCAGCAATACACTTCACTCATTCAGAGAATCAGTTTCGTGTTGTTTATGACCAAAATAACGACAAACCAAAGTGATTCTAAGTATTTGTTTATTATTAACAACGCTAAAAGTTCATCTCAGAGATACATATGGTGCTGTAAATCTGCACTGTGAACAACAAAAGACTGCAAGCTAAATATATCCTTGACAATAATGGATTCAGGCAATTGCATTATTAGCGCGGACTCGAGTTAATTTCAGTTAAAATAAACAGTAAATAAACCTAAATCTGAAGACTTGTTTGGTACAGTATGCCACCCATTTCCGCATGGGTACTTTAACCTATTAGAGATTAGAAACAGAGTGAGTATGAGACTGATGTGTACGGTCATCCAAACTAGAAATCTGGCACCATTGTTACATTATTGCTACACTGACTTCCTTCCTTCCTGGTGCAGTTCAGCAAATATAACAAATCTCAAAGTTTTGGCACTGCTGTCGCTTTCCATTCATCGGCATATTCTCTGTTATTGTGGCATACAGGAGTAAAACGCCAGTCGTGAGATATGGAAGTCGAGTGAACGATCTTGTTCTAGTACAGCAGCGTTGACAGGGCGAAATAATAGATTGTCAGGATGAGACAGCCTTCAACAAAGCTGACTTTTGTGAGTGTAGGGAGTGTAAGACGAAAACTGAGTGATGTACTGTGTCCAATTGCGAATGTGCTCCATTAGAGTGAGAGCGATATCTGGAATAAGCTACAGACGAAAAAAATTGTCCAAAGCAACCAATGTGGTGGTATATTTGTTTGTAGCATCTTCATCATGAGAAAACATGTGTTTCGTGAAAGGAAAACTGAATACAGAGCAACCAAAGAGTGCAGTATATAAATAAATCCTTGATCATGCCAGTTTGCATTTATGAGCAAACAGCGAGTTCTGTAGCTTATAACTCATATATATATAACATTTTTGATGACTATTGAAAACTGATTTCAGTAATTAATCACTATTTAAAAATACACCTCAACCTCATATCCTGTTTTCTTGTACTGTCACCACAGACCTCATGACATACAAGATTTGTGTGCATGTCAACACAGTTGTTAGAAATTATCCAAATGGATGTCAAATATTAAAATAAATTTACAGCATTCTTCGAAAAGGTATAATAGAGTTGCATACATGCATACATCTAGATACATACATATACACCTATGTATGTATACATACACCTATTAATATACATACGTACATCTTCATATACTTACACAAACAGGGACATAAAAAAATACGATCACCAAAAGATAATTAATGTAGAACAATAAAATTTCGGTACTACATTGGTCTAGGTAATATATTTAAGTGATTAACACTGCAAGATCACAGGTTAATGTAAGTGCAAGATAAGCTAATGCAAATGTAAACTGCTGGTAAATTAATAAAAGGTATAACCGCCAGAATGTTGAATGCAAGCATGCAAACCATCATGCATTGCTTTGTACAGGTGCTGCATGTCAGTTGTGGGATGGATTTCCAAGCCCGTTGTACTTGGTCGGTGAGTACAGGGGCCATTGTGTTGTTTGTGTATGACAGTGAAGTTGTCGTCCAATGATGTCCTATATATGGTTGAGTGGAGATGGATCCTGTGATCAAACAGTTCAAGGCAACAGGTCGACACCCCGTTCAGCATTTTGGGTTGCAACTGCGGTATGTGAGCGAGTGTTATCCTGTTGGAAAATACCCACTTGAATGCTGTTCATGAATGGCAGCATAACACATCGAATCACCAGAATTACGTACTACTTTGCAATTTGGGTGCATCGAATAACCACGAGGGTGCTCCTGCTGTCATATGAAAGAGTACCCCAGACCATAACTCCCAAGTGTACGTCCACTGTGCCAAGCAGGCAGACAGGTTGTTTGCAGGACCTCAATAAGTCTCCTTCTAAGTAACACACAGCCATCACTGGCAACGAGGCAGAATCAGCCTTCATCCTAAAACACAATAGACCTCTAGTCCACCTTCTAATGAGCTCTCGCTTGACACTACTGAAGTCGTAAATGGTGGTGGTTTTGGGTCAGTGCCGTCTACGCTACAGGGGGTCTAGCTCGGAACTGTCCTTGAAGTAACCGTGTCACTGTGCTCAAATTGCTGCTGCAGAAAGAATATAATGTGCAGAGCCATATGCCAAACGCGATGGTCTTCCCTCTCGGTAGTGCACATGGCCAACTGGACTGTACGTTCTGCTGACCGCTGCTGCCAGCAGTCATGAACGGTGGGTACGTTCCTGCCCAGGCTTTCTGCAGTATATCAGGAGGAGCATCCAGCTTCTCATAGTCCTATAACACGACCTCGTTTAAACTCAGTGAGGTGCTGATGTTGGCGTCTTTGTCTCTTTAGAGGCATTATCGACTAACGTCAGCTCACCACGTCCAATTTCAAAGGTAACTAAAACTTACGACCGTAATAGCGTGTACCTAAACCAAATCTGATGTGCATCCTTAGTGAGACGCTACTAGTGCCATTCTTATGCGACTGGCATGAAATTCGAATAAACACTTTTAGATATACAAACACACCTACCAACATTCGTTTATGTCACGTAACTCCTTCTTAGTGTTACGACTTTTTTCCATCAGTGTACATATGTACTGTAGTGAACTCAAAACTCTCATTCTTGGCATGACATGACACGCAGTTTACTAACTAGAGTGCTCTGGAATGGGAGCCCTTCACACTCCCCCTTGCCTTAGCAAGACTAATCAGAGAACCTATTGGTGATAGATCGTCTGAACTCAGGAAGGTGTGCCGGTGGAGACACACACGTGTGTTGTATCTTGCTGTAGGTACATGATGTACAGTGATCTGCGTCTCTCAGATGATGATGTCTCGTCTGCACAGTAGAACTACTGGTCATGGATTCGTCAGACTCAAGATCTGAGCGAATGACTCTAACGGCGTAGAACGATGTGAAGTCTGACAGGAGTTATCGATTGAATAATAGCGCGCGCGCCTTTGGAGGGATGTCATTTTTAATTCGAGTAATTTCCTTTGTGGCATTTATAAAAAAAAAAGAACGTTTACATTACCACTTATTATTAATCTATGCCATATGCAGATGAAAACTGTCTTACACTCGGTTATTATGCCCAAACAATGACAGCTTCATTTAACACACTCTAACTTCTGTCACAAATTAACTGATAAGTCATATTCTACCGTGATCAGCGGGATCTACACCCAACACACAATCACTCACGTCCACCGTCCCTTCCCGAGGGCCACTTTGTTTCCTTGACACAGGGTAGCAAACTGTTTCCTTTTGTTTTGTGCTAATCTGAGCCCTCCGTTTTGTTGCCTAAATGTATTTTGCCTTCTGAGGTTGACTAAGGGCCATCTTATTATGCGGCTGACTAATGCCTCGTCAGCAGGGATGCTACGGAGGACTCTCTCCATCCCCCAGTTTATTTACCCTTCTTTTCTCACAATCTACTAGCGACATGTTGTCCAACATTGCGTAGTCTTGCGTATCACTCATTGAGTTCTCCATGTTAACATAACCATTATACATTTCCCCTTAACTGTTTTTGAAACTGTGAATTAAAAAAAAAACATCTTTGAAAAACTATGTCCAAGATAACACTTCACTGGTATGGACTTCTTTTGTATTGTATTTCCTAATCATATCTTTGAGGTATGTATAACCTTTCGTAATTTTTGTGATGTTTGATTAAGATATATTATGTGGATACATTTTTTGTATTAACCTCGTCACATTGCCATCCACTTTTGTATCTGTCATTACTACAGTGCGCATTAAACTTAATTTCACAGTATTGACTGTATCGGATCATTGTCGTTTCTGTTCATTAATGTGTCAGCTATCAATGTTGTTACACGTAAAATAACTCACAAACATTTTCATTAGGTCTTTTCCTTTTTTCTTTTTTTTTCATATCAATTGGTTGACTGGATGCGGCTGCTGCATTTTTGTCAAGGTGTCTCATTTTGTGATGAAGACCTCAATTGTTGCTAACGTTGATGGCCAGGTTAGGCATCTGTCTTTGACAGCTCGTTACCCTCGTAAATATGAAACATATATAAAATTTATAGATTAGTGACTAATAATAATCCATTAAACCTACAAGAGAATAGATGACAGTTAGTTTCACGCCATATGTAGCTATTGATGAATTACATCCGTCTGTAATTACTATTCTTAACATAGTTGCAGTACATTCGTTTTTGGTGTCCTTGACCCTCCATTCCATTATTCTGTTCGTGTGCGCCACTGACCTATACTAGTTTTCTTGCCTCTGATCGGTCGCGATGATATGACAGACGTACCTTGCTGCTCTCTACAAAGTTTACACATTCTATATGTTTTGCCCTTTGATGTATTTTGTCCTTAATCTCATAATTGCTTACATCAGTCTATTTTGATCTCCTGTTCGTAAGAAGTCTCCTTTCATTTTAATTCTAATCCCTGCTTACTTACCTGATGGAACCTCTTCCCTTGTTAATGCTTCAGTTATCTCATATCCACTCACATTGATCTTCATATCTGCAAAATCGTTGCTGACACGATTATTAATTAACCAATTCATGCCTAGTAATACTCCCGTACTCAAATTTGGGATTAGCATAACGTTAACTTTGTAGTTTCTCTCCCGAATCATAAAATTTAGTAGAATTTTTTTGGTTATTAGCTTGCTCTTTGCTCCACATGCTGTTGCTGTTCTCACACCTTGTAGTGGCAATTCTGGGATTGTATTTTTAATTGTAGACTTATCATATAAGTTTTGAACTACTGCGATCGTTTCTGATCTAGAATCCACTACAGCTATTACAACTAAGTCATACATTTGTACTTTGGTTGTGGGGCGTATTATCTCATCAACTTCTATCTGATCGTCCTCTATTAACCCCTCCTTATAATTATTCATAGGGTCATAGCCAATAAAGTTGATTGTTGGTTCTTTATCCTCTGTTGTTTTTGAGTGGATCTCATCCATATATTTTGTGAGTGTCCATCATATGATGTACGCTATCCATGATTTTAATTCTGATAGCGAGAATTTAAGAGATAAAGGAAGAGAAAATTATTGTGGAGAGTTGTAAGAAAATTCTATCAGGATGAGAATCATGATTTTAATTCTGATAGCTAGAATTTAAGAGATAAAGGAAGAGAAAATTATTGTGGAGAGTTGTAAGAAAATTCTATCAGGATGAGAATCATGGACAGCGTACATCATGTGATGGAAACTCACAAGATATTTGGATGAGATCAGTCCCTTTCCAGAGGGGTTGTTACAGCAACTATTTGAACCAGGATTGATGTGATAATAACTCAGCCGTGGTTCCTCGAAATCTATTCCCTCTTCCATCTCTTGTTGTGGATCTAATTGTACTGAAACTCGGTTACCATTTGATGATAGTGCCTACTGCCTCATTGCAAGGTATATAGTTCTGTCTGTTACCCGCCCACTTATTTCTGAGCCAAGCTTCCAAATTTTGGTTGTTCACTGTTAATGAATCTAATTGGCCCAACGTCTGCACAGTCATATTTACGTCAGATTTGGCTATATCAACTAGTTTCTCCTGAACTGATATTGGCAGTTCAATTATTATGATTGAAAATAGATCTGTTTCTTTGAGTGGATCGTCTAGATGTAAATTCTTCTCTAAATATATTTGAAAGAACTCTTTGTAGCTCTTACAATCGCTACTGTTGAAATTTAGATCTTCAAATAAATCCCCTCTGACACAGTTTAGAGCACTGCTTAACCAACAATGATTCATAAATGCTTTCGTGAACTGGTGATAGGTCTCACATTGCGATCCAGTTTTCATTCACCATGCTAATGAGTTACGTTCCAATCTGCTACTTACACATCCAGTATTCTTCTCATCACCCTGCTCTTCAGAAAATACGCCTAAAAATTATTGCTTAAATGCTGCTGGATGAATGCTGTCCCTGGTAGAAAAACTGTGGGATTTATATACCCTTCAGTGCTGGTCGTCAGGCATAACATAATTGCTGTTTTTGTCTTTGGATCTTTCTAGCTTGTACCACGACTCTATCCTTTGCTTTATTACAGATTCTACTTTGTATGCAAGCTGTGTTACCACGTCTGTTTCTGGTTTGGGACTTCGGTTTATTGTTTTATGAGATTCTTCCTGTTAGTAGTGAACGTTGCTTGCATTCTTCTTACAAGGAGTTTTAAAGGCATTTGGCCTAGAGCATAGATCATTGTGAACCCACTTAATCTGATCTTTTTGCTGCTTCTTAATTTGTTTATGAACTAATTCACTATTGTCCTTATTTTCTTTCAATTCATTTTCCAGTTTTCCAACACCTGATTCTAAGCATGTTATTCTACGTTGGTGATCTTCCAACCTTTGTGTACTTGTAGATACTCGTTTTGGAAGGTCTTTTACTAACAATACTTGTCTTTCTCCCATTTCTTTAACTAATGTTGAGGATTCTAAGAGTCTTCCTTTTCAATATTTAATCACTTTCTTCTATTTTTTAAAACAACTACCTTGTATTTTTGACTTATCTCTTTGTAAGATTCTTCATAATCCTAAGTAATGTTTCCTGTGACTCCGTGAAAAACCTCATTATACTATTATTATTATTAGTAACGTTTAAATACTATAAACTATCATTATAGAAATTCATTAGCAACGAGTGTGGTATCTGCCTATGCAGTACAATGCGCTTAATTGGTTTCAAGCACTTCAGATCTTTGTTCAAATTATATTTGAGCAGGATGCACCTGATGGGTCGTTTCTGGTATTTCTGATGCCCTTGCCGGCAGCGGTGGCCGAGCGGTTCTAGGGCCTTCAGTCCGGAACCGCGAGACAGCTATGGTCGCAGGTTCGAATCCTGCCCCGGGCATGGATGTGTGTGATGTCCTTAGGTTAGTGAGGTTTAAGTAGCTCTAAGCTCTAGGGGAATGATGACCTCAGATGATGAGTCCCATAGTACTCAGAGCCCTTTGAACCATTTTTTCTGATGCCTTTGTGTTTCGACAATATTTTGTTTCGACACTTTATCGTTAATTATTCGTTAACTATTTTTTTACGCATTTGCAGTTGAAATTTTTGAACATTTAATGTGCCATGATTAGCACCTTGTCTTTGTTGATTCTTCGAAAGGGGAAATTTCGTCCACATTAAACTTCCAGGCAGATTAAAACTGTGTCCCGGACCGCCGTTGGATAAGCAGCTGCAGCAGCAAGTCGTATACCCCTAGCTTACTTATTCGTTACATAGTTTAATTCTTAATTTCTTTGCGTGTTTTTGGGTACATGCATTGTTTAATTCATAAATTTCGGGCGTATTATAGTATTTGAGAGTTGTAGCATCGCGCTTTAGTGCCTGAATAGTGTAAATTCGCGTAGCCGTCTGTCTTCTGTTTTTGTTTTGAACGGCCAGTGTCGGTTGGTCACAGCCAGTGTGCTCCCTGCCGCCGTTGGACAACCAGCTGCAGCAGCAAGTCGTATACCCCAAGCTTACTTATTCGTTACATAGTTTAATTCTTAATTTCTTTGCGTGTTTTTGGGTACTTGCATTGTTTAATTCATAAATTTCGGGCGTATTATAGTATTTGAGAGTTGCAGAATCGCGCTTTAGTGCTTACTTCGTAGATTCTTACTTAAATTGCACCGAGCGAGGTGGCGCAGTGGTTAGCACACTGGACTCGCATTCGGGAGGACGACGGTTCAATCCCGTCTCCGGCCATCCTGATTTAGGTTTTCTGTGATTTCCTTAAATCGTTTCAGGCAAATGACGGGATGGTTCCTTTGAAAGGGGACGGCCGGTTTCCTTCCCAATCCTTCCCTAACCCGAGCTTGCGCTCCGTCTCTAATGACCTCGTTGTCGACGGAACGTTAAACACTAACCACCACCACCACTTAAATTGCTTGTGAGTTTCGTGTAGGAGGTGTAATTTCGAGTTTTAGTTACTGTAATCGTAAAATCAGGCAGATTGTAGCGCAGTCGTTAGGCATTTGTACAGGTTAGTTAATACATTCCTTGCGTGTTTCCCTTGGGTTATCTACGCACGGAATCGTGTTTCAGTAACTGTTGTTCAACATCGATTAGAATGGACAGGGGCTGTGATTGCTGTGTTCGGATGAGGGCTGAGTTGGCATCCCTTCGCTCACAGCTGCAAGCGGCGTTGACTTCGGTCGCACAGCTTGAGGCTGTTGCCAATGGGCACCACTGTGGGGAGCCGGACTTGGGTATCACGGGGATATCAACCTCGTCCCGTCTGTCCCCAGATCGGTCTGCCGCTGTGGTTGCCCCGGTTGCTGCCCGCAGTGGGGCTGAGCCCTCGCCTGTGGTAGATTGGGAGGTCGTTCCAAGACGTGGCAGGCAGCGAAAGACGTCTCCGGAGGCTGATCAGAAAGCCTCCCCGGTGCGTCTGACAAACAGGTTTCAGGCACTGTCTCTGGCTGAGCCAGATGCAGCAGCCTGCCCTGTTTCAGAGGATGATTCTCAGCCTTCAAGGCCCCGGCAATCACATAGGGTGGGCTTATTGGTAGTTGGGAGTTCCAATGTTAGGCGCGTTATGGGGCCCCTTAGGGATATGGCGGCTAAGGAGGGGAAGAAATCCAGTGTGAACTCCGTGTGCATTCCGGGTGGAGTCATTCGTGATGTGGAAAGGGTCCTTCCGGACGCCATGAAGAGCACAGGGTGCAGCCAGCTGCAGGTGGTGGCACATGTCGGCACTAATGACGTGTGTCGCTTTGGATCTGAGGAAATTCTCTCTGGATTCCAGCGGCTATCTGATTTGGTGAAGGCTGCCGGTCTTGCTTACGAGATGAAGGCAGAGCTCACCATCTGCAGCATCGTTGACAGAACCGACTGCGGACCTTTGGTGCAGAGCCGGGTGGAGGGTCTGAATCAGAGGCTCAGACGGTTTTGCGACCGTGTTGGCTGCAGATACCTTAACTTGCGCCATAGGGTGGTGGGGTTTCGGGTTCAGCTGAATAGTTCAGGAGTTCACTACACTCAGTTGGCGGCTACACAGGTAGCGGAGGCTGTGTGGCGTGGACTGGGCGCTTTTTAGATTAGAAGGCCTCGGGAAAGTACGGGGTGGGCTGCAATCTCAAAGGGTGCATGACAAATACAAGACGTGCTTGGATCAAGGAACAGTCGGAATTGTAGTTGTAAATTGTTGTAGTTGTGCTGGGAAAGTCCCTGAGCTTCAAGCGCTAATAGAAAGCACAGAATCTGAAATCGTTATATGTACAGAAAGCTGGCTAAAGCCTGAAATAAGTTCTGCAGAAATTTTTACGAAGTCTCAGACGTTGTTCAGGAAAGATAGATTAGGCAGAATTGGTGGTGGGGTGTTTGTGTCTGTCAGTAGTGGTTTATCTTGTAGTGAAGTCGAAGTAGATACTCCGTGCGAATTGGTATGGGTGGAGGTTATACTTAACAGCCGAACTAAGTTAATAATTGGCTCCTTCTACCGACTCCCAGACTCCGATGATATAGTTGCTGAACAGTTCAGAGAAAATTTGAGTCTCGTAACAAATAAATGCCCCACTCATACGGTTATAGTTGGTGGGGACTTCAACCTTCCCTCGATATGTTGGCAAAAATACTTTAGATTAGGCAGAATTGGTGGTGGAGTGTTTGTGTCTGTCAGTAGTGGTTTATCTTGTAGTGAAGTCGAAGTAGATACTCCGTGCGAATTGGTATGGGTGGAGGTTATACTTTACAGCCGAACTAAGTTAATAATTGGCTCCTTCTACCGACTCCCACACTCCGATGATATAGTTGCTGAACAGTTCAGAGAAAATTTGAGTCTCGTAACAAATAAATACCCCACTCATACGGTTATAGTTGGTGGGGACTTCAACCTTCCCTGGATATGTTGGCAAAAATACTTGTTCAAAGCCGGTGGTAGGCAGAAAACATCTTCCGAGATTGTCCTAAATGCTTTCTCCGAAAATTATTTCGAGCAGTTAGTCCACGAACCCACGCGAATTGTAAATGGTTGCGAAAACACACTTGACCTCTTAGCCACAAACAATCCAGAGCTGACAGAGAGCATCATGACTGATACAGGGATTAGTGATCACAAGGTCGTTGTAGCTAGGCTCAATACCGTTTCTTCCAAATCCACCAGAAACAAACGCAAAATAATTTTATTTAAAAAAGCGGATAAAGTGTCACTAGAAGTCTTCCTAAGAGACAATCTCCAATCCTTCCGAACTGAATATGCAAATGTAGACGAGATGTGGCTCAAATTCAAAGATATAGTAGCAACAGCAATTGAATGATTCATACCTCATAAATTGGTAAGAGATGGTACTTATCCCCCGTGGTACACAAAACAGGTCCGAACGCTGTTGCAGAGGCAACGGAAAAAGCATGCGAAGTTCAGAAGAACGCGAAATCCCGAAGACTGGCTAAAATTTACAGACGCGCGAAATTAGGTACGGACTTCAATGCGAGATGCCTTTAATAGGTTCCACAACGAAACATTGTCTCGAAATTTGGTAGAAAATCCGAAGAAATTCTGGTCGTATGTAAAGTACACAAGCGGCAAGACGTAGTCAATATCTTCGCTGCGCAGTGCCGATGGTACTGTTACCGACGACTGTGCCGCTAAAGCGGAGTTATTGAACGCAGTTTTCCGAAATTCCTTCACCAGGGAAGACGAATGCAATATTCCAGAATTTGAAACACGAACAGCTGCTAGCATGAGTTTCTTAGAAGTAGATGCCTTAGGGGCTGCGAAACAACTCAAATCGCTTGATACGGGCAAGTCTTCAGGTCCAGATTGTATACCGATCAGGTTCCTTTCAGATTACGCTGATACAATAGCTCTCTACTTAGCAATCATATACAACCGCTCGCTCACCGATAGATCTGTACCTACAGATTGGAAAATTGCGCAGGTCGCACCAGTGTTTAAGAAGGGTATTAGGAGTAATCCATCGAACTACAGACCTATATCATTGACGTCGGTTTGCAGTAGGTTTTTGGAGCATATACTATATTCAAACATTATGAATCACCTCGAAGGGAACGATCTATTGATACGTAATCAGCATGGTTTCAGAAAATATCGTTCTTGTGCAACGCAGCTAGCTCTTTATTCGGACGAAGTAATGGCCGCTATCGACAAGGGATCTCAAGTTGATTCCGTATTTCTAGATTTCCGGAAAGCTTTTGACACCATTCCTCACAAGCGATTTCTAATCAAGCTGCGGGCCTATGGGGTATCGTCTCAGTTGTGCGACTGGATTCGTGATTTCCTGTTAGGAAGGTCGCAGTTCGTAGTAATAGAGGGCAAATCATCGAGTAAAACAGAAGTGATATCAGGTGTTCCCCAGGGAAGCGAAAATATTTTGTTGATCCCAACCTACATAGGTAGGAATGATCATCAAAATAAAATAAGAGAAATCAGAGCTCGAACAGAAATGTTTAGGTGTTCGTTTTTCCCGCGCGCTGTTCGGGAGTGGAATGGTAGAGAGATAGTATGATTGTGGATCGATGAACCCTCTGCCAAGCACTTAAATGTGAATTGCAGAGTAGTCATATAGATGTAGATGAGACTCGAACTCGGGATCTTTGCCTTTCGTGGGCAAGTGCTCTACTATCCGAGCTTCCCATGCACGGCTCACGACCCGTCCTCACAGCTGCAATTCTGCCGGTACCTCGTCTCCTACCTTCCAAACTTAACAGAAGCTCTCCCGCAAACCTTGCAGAACTAGCACTCCTGAAAGAAAGGATATTGCGGAGACATGGCTTAGCCACCAGAATGAGATTTTCACTCTGCAGCAGAGTGTATGCTGATATGAAACTTCCTGGCAGATTAAAACTGTGTGCCGGACCGAGACTCGAAATCGGGACCTTTGCCTTTCGCGGGCAAGTGCTCTACCGACTGAGCTACCCAAACACGACTCTCCGCAATATCGTTTCTTTCAGGAGTGCTAGTTCTGAAAGGTTTGCAGGAGAGCTTCTGTTAAGTTTGGAAGGTAGGAGACCAGGTACTGGCAGAAGTAAAGCTATGAGGACGGGTCGTGGGTCGTGCTTAGGTAGCTCAGTTGGTAGAGAACTTAACCGCGAAAGGCACATATCCCGAGTGCCAGTCCCGGTCTGGCAGACAGTTTGAATCTGCCAGGAAGTTTCATATCAGCGCACACTCTGCTGCAGAGTGAAAAGTTTCATTCGTCCACATTGTTTTTCGCAATCCCGTCTTCCGAACCTCTTTCGCTGGCAGAGTAACGTACTTAGCTATTTCTTAAGACTACAAATTTCTTGTTACCACACTTTTCTGCTCACATATTATTCTTTACACGTAAATTAATGTTAATACTTACTTCTAATTGATATTTTACTTGCAATTTGCACGTCCTCTTTAGCAATGGCGTTGCTCGAATATTGTTTCAGTATTGCTGTCGTCTTCAGCTGCGCTGCTTGGTTGTAATTTTAACACTAGAGCAGAAACCCTTACCAGGTTTTGTTGGAGGAATCATGCTGTGTGCCGCGCTGCATTGTGCTGGACGGCGTTCGCCCTCCGTGGTGCCCTGCCGCGGGGACAGGTGTCCGTTCGCTGCGTGTTGGGTGCTGCTGCGCCGTGTCCGCTGCCGCTGCTGCGCTGGCTGGGCCCGCTGTCCGTCAGCTGTTCTCTCCCACTGTATCCACTGTGTCCGCGCCTCGCCCACCGCTGCCTCTTCGCCCAGTGCCATTGCATCGTTCCGTGAAGCAAATTCCCACACTCTCCTTTCTGTTCTTGACGTCAGTTTATCTGCTCATCGCTGTTCATAACGTGGTGCTCTTTTACAGTGTTTTCGACCATTTCAGTGTCCTTGTAAGAGACGCAAATCGTTCCGAAAAAATTTTTCTATTCGCTTTTTAAACTGTTACAATCTGTATTTGTTACAGTATGTATCCACCCACTTTGTTCCTATTTATTCAACCATGCCATGTTCAGCACTTCTCTTGTGTTAGAAAGACCGGTCACAGGAAGTATTTGTGATAGACCAACTGAACTCGGCTAGGCTGCTGATGCAGATACGCGCTTCCACCGTATCTCGCTGAAGGTACCTGAAATACACTGACCAGCGTCTTACAGATAATGATGTCCCCACTGCACAGTAGAAGCGCTGGTCGTGTATTCATCAGACTCAGGGTAGTGATGAATGGCAGTAACGGTGCAAGAGTTAGTGGTCGAATATTTGTGCACATGTTTTTTTGAAGGGATACAATTTTTAATTCAAGTAATTTCCTTTGTGGTGGTTTACTAAACACCTTTACACAATCAGTTAGCATCCATTTGCGCTGTATGTAGATTACCACGGTCTTACACTCATGTATCGCGCCAGAACAGTGATAGTTACATTTAACTAAATCTAAACAGTGCCACAATTTAACTCATAAGGGATATTCTACCGTGATCAGTGTCATCTACGTCCGACACGTAACTGCATACCCCTGCTGTCCCTTCCCGACAGCCGTTTTGTTACCTTGACACAGCGAAGAAAAGTGGTTCCTTGTTTTGTGGGCCAATCAGGGCCCTCCGTTTTGTTGTCTATACGTACGCTGCCTTCTGAGACCGACCTATGGCCGTTTTCTTACTGATGTAATGCCACTTTACCAGAGACGCTACGTTGGACGCTGTCCATCCCCCAATTTATTTACCCTCTCTCTCTCTCACAATCCAGTGGCAACACGTTGCCGAACATTATGTAATTTTATGGATCACTCCCTGCTTACCCCCTGTTAACACAATCATTACAAGCCAACAGTTAAGCAACTACTACAATAATACAGTGATATCAAATAACAAACAGCAAAATGCTACAAAATTGAAAGAGTGATATGCGAATGTACTGTAAGTAGGCTGTTTAAGTTTTTATATTGGTAACGCCACGTAGCGCTCTGTATGAAAATCACTGGCTGTGCTGTGTGCAGTCTGTGTCTGGTTTGCATTGTTGTTGCCCAATGTAGTGTTGGGCAGCTGGATGTTAACAGCGCGTAGTGGGAGATGGCGGAGTTTTGAAATTTGTAAGACTGGATGTCATGAACTGCTATATACATTATGACTTTTGAACACTATTAAGGTAAATACATTGTTTGTTCTCTATCAAAATCTTTCATTTGCTAACTATGCCTATCAGTAGTTAGTGCCTTCAGTAATTTGAATCTTTTATTTAGCTGGCAGTAGTGGCGCTCGCTGTACTGCAGTAGTTTGAGTAACGAAGATTTTTGTGAGGTAAGTTATTTGTGAAAGGTATAGTTTAATGTTAGTCAGGGCCATTCTTTTGTAGGGATTATTGAAAGTCAGATTCCGTTGCGCTAAAAATATTGTGTGTCAGTTTAAGCACAGTCATGTATAATTTTTCTAAGGTAACGTTTCATATGTCGACCCTTAGCCGAGGATACCTCACTGGAATCTTCTGATTTTTTCTTGTAGTTCGTGTAATTAGTGTAGCTTTTGTTTATTGCTAGCGTGTAATTGTAGAGAGAATCTCCTTTGTAGTTGTAGTCTTTCATTGTTGTACAGTAAAACAGTTGTGGCATGCATGTAGATTTGCACCAAGTATTTCGCAGCTGTGCTTGCAATTAACCAGATATTATTTTCAGTGCTATGTTAATGTGTTTTCTTATTTTGCTCTTCAAATTGTGCTTTTCTTTGTTGTCGTGTGAAATATTGTGACAATAATGGCGTGTGAAATACGTAACTCTAGGCTCCAAAGTAAACTGAGAAATAATATTGGCGACGAGCGTAGCTTATCAGCACCACTGTGTAATGAATTAACAGACATTCGAAGTAGTAATTTGGTAATTGTGCATAGGGAAATGGAGAGGGCAGCAAATAATGGCGTAGACAGTGAAACAATTAGTGAACAGGGAAGCATTATCGATCGATCGGTCGGCAACAGCTCGCCTCAGGAATCCGAAATGACAGGACACAATCTCGCAAATACTGTAGAATCAGGTTTTGGATCCTCACCATTTTCTCTAATGAGTAAACACACTTTTCTGCTTGTCAAAATGTGAATGTTGCCGGTGCAAATTCGCTGCCGAAAAGCACTGAGGAACATGTTTCAGACACCAGTGCATTGTTGTTACAATTAATACAACAAATGGGACAAAACTTCAAAAGTTAGACAAAATGGAACAAAATCTTCAAAAGTTACATACAATGGAACAAAATCTCCAAAAGTTAGACACAATGGAACAAAATCTTCAAAAGTTAGACACGATGGAACAAAATCAGAGACAAACACAGCAACAGCATCAAAAGTTAGACTCATTGGAACAAACACTTGAACAAGCACGTGAAGGTTTAACTGCTGAGTTACTTAAAATCGAATCGAAATGTCAAAAAGTCTGTAATGACGTAAAAACACAAATTTGTGAGCATTTTCAACCTGTTTTCTCGCGGCATGAAAATGCATTACAGAATCACGAAGCAGCCATAAAAGAACTGCAAACTATTGTTCATGAAAATCATAAGACCTTGCAAGCTAAAATTGACTCAGCTGCATCTACCGATTCGGTTACGCAACTTACAAAAACTCAGGAAAACTTAAAGAACACAGTAGATACTCTGAAAATTGGTTCAGAAAGACACATGGAAGAAATTAGTTCATTATCAGAGAAAGTAGTTGAACTTTCGGATCAGCTAAATAATTTATCTTCGAAGGTAGATGATAATCTGAATGACACAAAACCGGTAGTCTTTAATGACACAGAAGAGTGCGAAAAAATTAGGAAATTCAAACAAAATCAGAATCAAATTAATACGCAACACCATAGAGAAATCCGGGAAGTACAAGGTCAGCTGAAACAGGTAATACAAGAATTACGCATTTCAGAGGACACTCGCGCTCCAATACGGGAAGAGGGATATAGAAATACGGAACACCCACAAAATAATAACACGGGGTACTTCGGGAATTATGAAAGAAATTGGCAAGGTACACGGAATTTTGAGATGGAACCGCCAAAACGAAGTAACAATGACCGATATGCGACTCGCCGACATGATGATTTTGACTATAAGCTGTTTATTATTACACGTAAATTCAAAACATTTAAGAATTCCGACAACGACATGCATCCACAAGCGTGGCTTCATCAATTCTATCATTGTTTTCCTCCCAACTGGTCATCAGAGCACAAATTAGAATTTATGTGTGGCTATTTGGAGAATGAACCAGCTGTAAGAATGCAATCGGTCATTCACGATTGCCACAGTGAAGGAGAATTTTATCATGCCTTCCTCTCAGCATATTGGTCTCAAGCTACACAAGACCGAGTAAAACATAGCATCATAATGATGAAACATTTCGAACAATCTGAATTCTCCAGTCTTGCGAAATATTTTGAAGACATGTTGCACAAGAATCAGTACCTGTCAAACTCATCCGCATTTGCTTAATCAAATTACCTGAACATTTACGACATATTATTTTGGCAGGACGCTGCAAAGACGACATTGAAGCTTTTCAGGGACTCTTACAAGAATTAGAAATTGACACTTACAATCGCGGAACGCGAAAATAGGAACACTACAATTATAGGTCACATCCGTCGCAATTCTGCGATGAACGAAATAATAACTGGACACGACAAGGCTATTCTCACAACACAATTCGTGACCAAAACAGACACCACCCGTATGTCAACCGTTGGCAGAGTAGTAATAATTACAGGGAAAGATCACCTCTCCGTGGTAGTGACTATCACAGAGACAATCAGAGAAACAGGCAATATGGGAACCAAAATAATTATTGTCAAGGGAGACAGAATAACTTTAGACGCAACGGTCCAGCGCGCAGTTACGATTCAGGGAGAAATTCTCCACTACGTGGCCGACAAGAAAGAAACTATGGAATCTACCGACATGACGACAGACGATATGATCGTAACGACAGACCTGAATTGCATCAGAACTGGCGGGTTTCAAGCAGGGCAGGGCCCTCTCGTTAAGGTGAATTTGTAGAAGTTAGGTCTCCAAGTCCCAATAACGACGCTCGCCATCAAAGAGACAATAGACAATGACTCATACCGCTGGCAGCCACAAAACGTACTTATGAAACTGACGACGCAGCTGCCGTAGCTAGTAATTACGTAAAAATGGAAGACATTAGGGACATCTTACTCCAGGAACACGACGTAAAACATAACAACATTGCATATCCTGTGATTCACATTACAGTAAATGACGTAAAATTTACGGCAGTACTTGACTCTGGCAGTCCCATTACAGTAATTAGTGAAACAGCCTTTAGCAAATGCAACAAATCGAACGATTGCCCCACACTTCCGTTACGTAAGATCAAATTACAAGGTGCAATCTTTGGAAAAAGTGTAGATGTACGCCAACAAACCAACTTAAAATTCTTTTGTCAAAGCCACAGCTTCTCTATGAACTTTCTTATTGTTCCATTATTGTCGACGGAAATTATATTGGGAGTAGACTTTTTTAATGAATACAAAACAATCTTAAACTTTCATGATGCTGAAATAAGTTTAGAGAAAGAAGGTAAGTCAACAGCTTTGAAATTTGAAGATTGGCTCTTAAACCATGACGAAGAAATTAATCGGCTTTACCTCCTGTTAGACAACAGTTCGTAATTTTCGACGGAACTTGACACTAACAATCACTCTGCAAGTACTGACAGGGATGATATCGACGGCGTATTTGATACTAATGAGTTAATTCAAAATAAAATTCAAACAATTGAGAATTGTAATGACACTGATAGGCAGGACCTTTTTGAGATTTTACAAGCAAATTCCACAGTTTTTACTCACAAAACAGGAACAATCAAGGGATTTCAATACCAATTTCGTGTTCGTGAGCATACTAAATTTTATTTTAGAACATACGTAATTCCGGCACATTATAGGGACCGTGTTAGAACAGAAATACAATCTATACTTGACGAGGGCATTATTGAGCCTACAGTAAGCTCATACAACAATCCATTACATGTTGTTGAGAAGAAAAATGGATCGATCAGGCTTGTCTTAGATTCGAGACAAATCAATGCTATCATCATTCATGAAACAGACAGGCCGCAAACGTTGGAAGAACTTCTTCAAAATTTTATTGGTGTAAGAGTGTTTTCTTCTATTGATCTCATATCCAGCTTTTATCAGATCGAACTTTATCCAGAATGTAGAAAATACACAGCTTTCCTTTGTTTCGGCGTTTGTTATCAGTTTCGGAAACTTCCTTTTGGTTTGAACATTTCTTCGGCAGCATTCATTTGCGGGCTAAATTCCATACACCTGAGTTCTTAAAACGTCACATTACCTTATATGTGGACGATATTCTGATAGCAGAAGCCTCATGGGAAAAACACAATCACATCCTCAACGGCGTGTTACATATTTTTGCCGAATCTGGAATTACAGTTAACTTGGAAAAGTGTGAATTCGGTAGGGCAAAGGTGAAGTTTTTGGGACATATTTTTTCTTCTGAAGGCATTCAGCCGGATCCTGAAAAGTTAGAAGCAATCAGAGCCATTCCAGTTCCACCCACAAAAAAATAAGTCCGCAGTTTTCTAGGTCTCGTAAATTTTTACCGTCGTTTTCTGAATATGCAAATTCTAGTTACACCAAAACTATGTTTTCTCATTGGAAAAAATACTATTTGGAACTGGGACGAACAAGCACAGTTGGAATTCAATTCTTTGAAAGAATCGCTACTTAACGCGCCAATAGTTGCTCATCCAGAGATTTCTGCCTTAGCACGGATTCTTCTAAAGTCGGTCTTGGTGCCCATTTATTTCAAGAAGCCATAGAAAATGACACTAATGTTCAGAAAACCATTGCTTTTGCTAGCCGAGTGCTAACAAAATCTGAAAAAAATTATTCCGTTACTGAATTAGAAGCTTTAGCTATCGTTTGGGCATTTAACAAATTCCGTTTCTTTCTTTCTGGGAAACACATTAAAGTATACAGTGATCATTGTGCATTACAATTTCTTATGTCTTCAAAGTTAAATCATGACAGGTTAAAACGTTGGGCATTGTTTCTGCAAGAATTCCACTTCGCAATAGTCTACATTCCCGGCAAGGAGAACATTGTTGCGGACGCACTGTCACGCGCTCCAGCTGGGCTTGAGAAAAGTAACACAGAAGGCAATCTCGAGAAAAATTTCAGTATTCTTTACATTCAGAAAGTCGCCTTTGAAAACTTCATCACCACATCTTCAAAGGACATTGCTCATGAGCAAGATAAAGATCCGATTTGGAAAGACATCAAAAGTAAATGGCATGAAAAAACGTACACTCAGATTCGGCATTATTATCTGATTAGAAACAACATACTCTTCAATCGCTGCACTGTTGATGACAAGCTATGGGTACTTTGCATTCCAGACGATTTTGTTAATAAGCTCATTTGGTACATTCATTTCAGCTACGCACATTTCGGTCCACGAAAATGTTATCATATTCTTCGAACGACTTGTTATTTTAACAATATGGAAAACCGGTTTCAGGCTCTGTCTCAGGCTGATACTGATCTTCGGCCTGACATGGCTGCTTGTCCTGTTCCAGAGGTTGCCCCTCAGTCTGCAAGATCCGGGCGGTCGCAGAGGGTGGGCTTACTGGTAGTTGGGAGCTCCAACGTCAGGCGCGTAATGGGGCCCCTTAGGGAAATGGCAGCAAGAGAGGGGAAGAAAACCAATGTGCACTCCGTGTGCATACCGGGGGGAGTCATTCCAGATGTGGAAAGGGTCCTTCCGGATGCCATGAAGGGTACAGGGTGCACCCATCTGCTGGTGGTCGCTCATGTCGGCACCAATGATGTGTGTCGCTATGGATCGGAGGAAATCCTCTCTGGCTTCCGGCGGCTATCTGATTTGGTGAAGACTGCCAGTCTCGCTAGTGGGATGAAAGCAGAGCTCACCATCTGCAGCATCGTCGACAGGACTGACTGCGGACCTTTGGTACAGAGCCGAGTGGAGGGTCTGAATCAGAGGCTGAGGCGGTTCTGCGACCGTGTGGGCTGCAGATTCCTCGACTTGCGCCATAGGGTGGTGGGGTTTCGGGTTCCGCTGGATAGGTCAGGAGTCCACTACACGCAACAAGCGGCTACACGGGTAGCAGGGGTTGTGTGGCGTGGGCTGGGCGGTTTTTTAGGTTAGATGGCCTTGGGCAAGTACAGAAAGGGCAACAGCCTCAACGGGTGCGGGGCAAAGTCAGGACATGCGGGGACCAAGCAGCAATCGGTATTGTAATTGTCAACTGTCGAAGCTGCGTTGGTAAAGTACCAGAACTTCAAGCGCTGATAGAAAGCACCGAAGCTGAAATCGTTATAGGTACAGAAAGCTGGCTTAAGCCAGAGATAAATTCTGCCGAAATTTTTACAAAGGTACAGACGGTGTTTAGAAAGGATAGATTGCATGCAACCGGTGGTGGAGTGTTCGTCGCTGTTAGTAGTAGTTTATCCTGTAGTGAAGTAGAAGTGGATAGTTCCTGTGAATTATTATGGGTGGAGGTTACACTCAACAACCGAGCTAGGTTAATAATTGGCTCCTTTTACCGACCTCCCGACTCAGCAGCATTAGTGGCAGAACAACGGAGAGAAAATTTGGAATACATTTCACATAACTTTTCTCAGCATGTTATAGTCTTAGGTGGAGATTTCAATTTACCAGATATAGACTGGGACACTCAGATGTTTAGGACGGATGGTAGGGACAGAGCATCGAGTGACATTATACTGAGTGCACTATCCGAAAATTACCTCGAGCAACTAAACAGAGAACCGACTCGTGGAGATAACATCTTGGACCTACTGATAACAAACAGACCCGAACTTTTCGACTCTTTAAGTGCAGAACAGGGAATCAGTGATCATAAGGCCGTTGCAGCATCCCTGAATATGGAAGTTAATAGGAATATAAAAAAAGGGAGGAAGGTTTATCTGTTTAGCAAGAGTAATAGAAGGCAGATTTCAGACTACCTAACAGATCAAAACAAAAATTTCTGTTCCGACACTGACAATGTTGAGTGTTTATGGAAAAAGTTCAAGGCAATCGTTAAATGCGTTTTAGACAGGTACGTGCCGTGTAAAACTGTGAGGGACGGGAAAAACCCACCGTGGTACAACAACAAAGTTAGGAAACTACTGCGAAAGCAAAGAGAGCTTCACTCTAAGTTTAAACGCAGCCAAAACCTCTCAGACAAACAGAAGCTAAACGATGTCAAAGTTGGCGTAAGGAGGGCTATGCGTGAAGCGTTCAGTGAATTCGAAAGTAAAATTCTATGTACCGACTTGACAGAAAATCCTAGGAAGTTCTGGTCTTACGTTAAATCAGTAACTGGCTCGAAACAGCATATCCAGACACTCCGGGATGATGATGGCATTGAAACAGAGGATGACACGCGTAAAGCTGAGATATTAAACACCTTTTTCCAAAGCTGTTTCACTGCAGTTTCTTCTCTAAATCCTCGCACAAACGAAAAAATGGGTGACATCGAAATAAGTGTCCAAGGAATAGAAAAGCAACTGGAATCACTGAATAGAGGAAAGTCCACTGGACCTGACGGGATACCAATTCGATTGTACACAGAGTACGCGAAAGAACTTGCCCCCCTTCTAACAGCCGTTTACCGCAAGTCTCTAGAGGAACGGAGGGTTCCAAATGACTGGAAAAGAGCACAGGTAGTCCCAGTCTTCAAGAAGGGTCGTCGAGCAGATGCGCAAAACTATAGACCTATATCTCTGACGTCGATCTGTTGTAGAATTTTAGAACATGTTTTTTGCTCGAGTATCATGTCGTTTTTGGAAACCCAGAATCTACTCTGTAGGAATCAACATGGATTCCGGAAACAGCGATCGTGTGAGACCCAACTCGCTTTATTTGTTCATGAGACCCAGAAAATTTTAGATACAGGCTCCCAGGTAGATGCTATTTTTCTTGACTTCCGGAGGGCGTTCGATACAGTTCCGCACTGTCGCCTGATAAACAAAGTAAGAGCCTACGGAATATCAGACCAGCTGTGTGGCTGGATTGAAGATTTTTTAGCAAACAGAACACAGCATGTTGTTATCAATGGAGAGACGTCCACAGACGTTAAAGTAACCTCTGGCGTGCCACAGGGGACTGTTATGTGACCATTGCTTTTCACAATATATATAAATGACCTAGTAGATAGTGTCGGAAGTCCCATGTGGCTTTTCGCGGATGACGCTGTAGTATACAGAGAAGTTGCAGCATTAGAAAATTGTAACGAAATGCAGGAAGATCTGCAGCGGATAGGCACTTGGTGAAGGGAGTGGCAACTGTCCCTTAACATAGACAAATGTAATGTATTGCGAATCCATAGAAAGAAGGATCCTTTATTGTATGATTATATGATAGCGGAACAAACAGTGGTAGCAGTTACTTCCGTAAAATATCTGGGAGTATGCGTGCGGAACGATTTGATGTGGAATGATCATATAAAATTAATTGTTTGTAAGGCGGGTACCAGGTTGAGATTCGTTGGGAGAGTGCTTAGAAAATGTAGTCCATCAACAAAGGAGGTGGCTTACAAAACACTCGTTCGACCTATACTTGAGTATTGCTCATCAGTGTGGGATCCGTACCAGATCGGTTTGACGGAGGAGATAGAGAAGATCCAAAGAAGAGCGGCGCGTTTCGTCACAGGGTTATTTGGTAACCGTGATAGCGTTACGGAGATGTTTAATAAACTCAAGTGGCAGACTCTGCAAAAGAGGCGCTCTGCATCGCGGTGTAGATTGCTCGCCAGGTTTCGAGAGGGTGCGTTTCTGGATGAGGTATCGAATATATTGCTTCCCCCTACTTATACCTCCTGAGGAGATCACGAATGTAAAATTAGAGACATTAGAGCGCGCACGGAGGCTTTCAGACAGTCGTTCTTCCCGCGAACCATACGCGACTGGAACAGGAGAGGGAGGTAATGACAGTGGCACGCAAAGTGCCCTCCGCCACACACCGTTGGGTGGCTTGCGGAGTATAAATGTAGATGTAGATGTAGAATTCGAAGAGTCTTGTCTATTTGTAAACTTTGTGAAAAGGCGAAACCATCTACTATCTCACATCGTGCTCCGTTGTTTCCTATCATTCCTTCTAAATTAAAAGAATTTGCTGCAGTTGATCTCTTGGGACACCTTGTCAGAACATCGAATGGATTTTCGTACGTTCTAGTCGCTGTTGAACTTACTTCAAAATTTGTTTCTTTCACTCCGTTACGTAAAGCCACTGGATGGTCTGTATCCAACGCCTTTGTTAAAAATTACTTACGTGATGTTGGACACGTCAGTAAAGTCATTTCAGATAACAGACCGCAATTCAGATCTGCTGTTTGGTCACGCATGCTTCGGAACCATAAAATCAAACCTGTTTCTATTTCATTGTACTCACCACATTGTAACCCGTTTGAACGGATTATGAAATAAATCAATAAGCTTTGCAGACTTTATTGTCACAGAAAGCATCAGTATTGGGACAGATATTTACACTTATTTCAAAACGTGCTGAATGAAATGCCTCCTGACTCCACTGCTTTACCACCTATTCTTGTACTGAAGAATGAAGAACCACCGAACAGAATCAGAGAGCTTGTACCTTTCCCGAATACTCGTAAACTTCGACACAAAGACATAATTGATTTGGCTATTAAAAAGATAAAATCTGCAGCAGACAAAAGGAGAAAACTACACGGTAAAGCAAATGCAAAGAAATTATATATTGGTCAGAAAGTTCTCATTAAAGCTCATTCATTGTCACATAAGAAGAAACGCTTGAGTCACAGATTCTTTCTAGTTTACAATGGACCTTACAGAATCCAACGTACACCACATGATAATTGCGTTGAAGTTGAAACTCTGCGTACCAGGAAGAGTAAAGGTTTACACCACATTTCACATGTAAAACCGTTTATTGAGAGATAATCTGTTTTCTTTTTTTAAATTTAGTCTTTACTACAAAATTTTTCACTTCACATCACTAGTACTCTTTGTCACACTTAGAAACTGTTAACATGTAACTATGTATTAAAATAAACTATCCAGTCTATAACCTAGGGAACATATTTAGACAGTAATTACGAATGCATTGTTATAGTGAACAGACGACACAGTGTTATTGTGTGTGTACATTCTTGCTTGTTAGTTGCATGATCACGTAACGACTATCAGGCTTACATACTTAGAACATATACTGCTAAAGAGATTTTCATGCAACATTTTGGTTTACTTGAAAAGACATTCTTTATTTGAAGTACTTTCTGTGGGATTAAAGATGACTTAGCATTTGGTTTCTTTGACAGCTACACAAGTATATCACGATGCTACTAATGTGTGACACAATTTACATTGCTGCTTTTGTGCTGTATCTGCTTTATATCTGCACAGTTTTTCTGAATTCTTCTGGAAAGTAAAACATGTTTTAGTAGTAACTTTCTGGTATAGCTACAATAAGACAGCCTTTTTTTTTGTAGCACAACAATACGTTACAGTGTAGTACTTTCTTGATCACGGTACTGTACGTGATAACTACGATATCTATACGCATAGCATTTCGC
This sequence comes from Schistocerca serialis cubense, assembly GCF_023864345.2. NCBI lineage: Eukaryota > Metazoa > Arthropoda > Insecta > Orthoptera > Acrididae > Schistocerca > Schistocerca serialis. The sequence continues at coordinate 313,888,059 of NC_064643.1, forward strand.
TTTTGTTTATTACGAGGTAAGTACATTGACTTCCACAGAACTTTGCTTACGGACGACGATAATTACGACACTTGGCACATTTTTTACCCTTAAGTAATGACAAAGATTATGTTACAACAAGACGCACAATTTAGCGCTACAGGACACGCATTTGAGTGATTAATTTTGTACTTAAAACATTTATTTTTAAAGATTTTTGAATTACAAAGAAAGTTTTCCGTGATACATTTCATTCCATTGCTGTTACCTGTAACACCTGAGGGTATAATTACATTAACCCTCAGGGGGGTACACGCTTACTTTGTGTACCATGTGTGTGGCACACACAAGGAGCCCTAGCTAATATGGTATTTGCATATACAACTTTACACACAACACAGAATTACACAGTTACCTGGTTATTTAACAGAGAAACAAACATTTTTTTACTACGTCAGTGACACATGTTTATGCAATTACACAGTTGGATAACTTCACAGTTATGAAGTTGTATTTTGTCTGTACTGTGTGAACTGTTCATATTTTTTTGGAACCATTGTGATACTATGAGAGCTTTGAATGATGCATTTGGTATGGGATCATGATTTTTAAAGTACGTTGGAGGTAGATGACACTATTGAAATGAGCAGAGAATTTTTTTAGGTTTTGACATTATTGCAGAAAGCTACGACGTTTTTGAGACTTGACTGAGGTGTTATGATGTTATTATTACGATGACAATGTGTATTATGCTGTTGAGGTATGTTTATGATCAATAAGCTGATGCTATATGATAAATTTGATTGTGCTACGTATTTATTATGATGAAATATTGAAGTGTCGACGCAAGATTGACGTGTCGACGAATATGTATATGTGTAATAAGGTAAGGAATAATGAGTAGTGGTTAGGGACTCTGATTTGGGAAAAAGGATGTTGGAAACCAAGAATCGTACTTTAAGAGTTATGAAATGTGTGTAAATACGTGAATGTTAGTTACTACAATGCTAACAAAACTTTTTGGACACTGTTATATATGAGATTTTGTTTCTACACACTTCTAATGCAAATTTCTAACCTTTGAATGTTTTTATTTTATTTAAGACTGTCACTGTAGCGGAAATTGCTGTTGTAAATATTTCGGTAAGAAAGGTAAGTGACCTTGACGTAATGTGTTTTGGGCGCTCAGCTGAGAGATAGTCGTCTGACAAAAGAAAGCCATTAAGTGGAGAAAAAAAAAAAGAAAAGAGGCCATTATCCTCGCTATTGACATTTCTTTGTCGAAAGCATCGCAAATATGACACCCTCAAACTTGAAAACACATGATTACGCTGTGGAGCTCTTAATTTATGATATTTACTGAAATGCCTAATAAAATGATGAGAAACATTTTACATCTATTGTCTTTCTAGTTGAGAGATTCTTTTGCCTTTGGAGACGCCATTTGCCTAGTGAATGACGTTTCATGCCTTGCTCTATATAGGCTATATATATTTGCTCATTTCGTTTAATATCTAGTTTCTAGCTGCACTGCAGAATTGGTTATTATAAAATTTAATAGACGTACTAATATCACTATTTTCTGTCTACAGACCCAGTAAAGAATACGTTTATGATGTACTTTCTTAGAAAAGAGAGCACAAATAGACATTTCCCATCACAGGAATTGCATAAATAATTTTTTAAACGATTTGGTAACTTGTCTGCTACAGTAACTTATCATGATGCATCACTCTTGTGTTAAGATGTGACATAGGTATTAGACATGGCCATCTTTACTATAATATTTTTTATGCTTGAGCTTTGTCATAATTAGATATAAGTTATTGCATTTGCTGCTGCTGCTTGCTTTGCCAATTTGCATTTATGTTGTCATTGCTGCTTGTATTAATTGTTTTGTGCTGCTGCATTGCCTCGTCCCTTAGTTTATGCATCTGAGCTCAGTAGATTTAAGTTAGCTTAAGAGGGGGTAGACTATATGAGAGAATGAGTTGCGATGAATTGGAAGAAATGCATTGAGCAGTTATACGAAAAAAGTACGGAAAGCAGGTATAGATGGGACTTTTTGGAAATAATGAAGAACGAAGGGAAATCTCCGAGAAGTAAAGAAAGTTTTGTTTGCAAAATACTGCAGTAAAACAAACCCTGTCCTTTCCTTGTGCTATCCCACTATGTGTTTGTGTACCCTTTGGTATGTGTGTTCTTCCTGTCTTTATGTGTTTATCTGATGAGAGTTACGTTGTAGAATTTTTCTGATAATATGTTATTTTCTTTGTAAAGATGTTTAGACATTATTTATTCTGTTTTGTTTTAATGCTCATGTGTGAAGTTGATGTTTCAAAAGTTATTCTGATCTTTTATGTATTTACTTATGTCATAATTTCTGTAACACTGATGTATATGTTTATTTCTATTCTTTTGTAAAGCCCCTATTACTAAAAATGTTATCTGTATTGTTATGTTCTTTAATGATGTATTCTGTATCTTTGTAATTGTATTCTTATGTTGTAAAATTGTAATGGACACCAGTTCATCAGATTAAGTAACTTGTAAGTTACATTTCACTGCACACATTTCTGTTGGTCATAGTAAATGTACAATATGTGAGAAGTAGGGACTGATAGCGTTTGCACGTGTGTTAATAATTCAGCAAGGGTCTGGTTAACAGCATTGCTGGTTCTAAGGACAATTCCAAAAACTTTGTGAGTGCACAAGTGGTAGTTTATGGACTTGCTATATTCTCCGCAAGACTCTTCGATGGTGATTGTGCACCTGCACAGTCGCAACAGATGGCTGCTGGCCGTCTCTACATGGACTACAGTGGGTCTGCATCTTTGATGGTCCACCAATACCATTATTTCTACAAGGACTGCAGTGGGTCTGCACCTCTGGTGGCCCACCAATACCATAATCTCTACCAGGACTACAGTGGGTCTGCTCTGTGATGACCTACTTACCAGTATTCTTCAAAACTTCGAATGACTCTGTTGTGGGTTTGCTCTGTTGTGGCCCATTACCTGTCTGCATGTCAAGAGTCAACACTGTCTTTCCGTTGGAAGGACAACACTACTTCTTCAAGACTGCATGGAAATCCACTACTTCCATGTGCATTTTCTTTTACTGCTCAGACTTAGAGAAAAACACTGCTATTTTACTGTGATGAACGATCAGAACTGTCTTTATGGACTGTGAGAAAATTTTAGCTTTTGACCAACATTGTATCAATAAGTGTGTGCATTTGATTTCTTTGTTATTGTAATTATGAAAAATTTTTTCAAATCTGTATTGGCCACTTCCCAAAACAATTTGTAAAATTTTTTGTGGGGAGCATGGGGGCTATGTAAGTAGGCTGTTTAAGTTCTTATATTGGTAACACCACATAGCGCTCTGTATGAAAATCACTGGCTGTGCTGTGTGCAGTCTGTAGCTGGTTTGCATTGTTGTTGGCCATTGTAGTGTTGGGCAGCTGGATGTTAACAGCGCGTAGCGTTGCGCAGTTGGAGGTGAGCCGCCAGCAGTGGTGGATGTGGGGAGACAGATGGCGGAGTTTTGAAATCTGTAAGACTGGATGTCATGAACTGCTATATACATTATGACTTTTGAACACTATTGAGGTAAATACATTGTTTGTTCTCCATCAAAATCTTTCCTTTTCTAACTATGCCTATCAGTAGTTAGTGCCTTCAGTAGTTTGAATCTTTTATTTAGCTGGCAGTAGTGGCGCTCGCTGTACTGCAGTAGTTTGAGTAACGAAGATTTTTGTGAGGTAAGTGATTTGTGAAAGGTATAGTTTAATGTTAGTCAGGGCCATTCTTTTGTAGGGATTATTGAAAGTCAGATTCCGTTGCGCTAAAAATATTGTGTGTCAGTTTAAGCACAGTCATGTATAATTTTTCTAAGGGGACGTTTCAATACTAACCGAAGGATTAAAACACGAAATCCGTTTTTTAAGTCATCAGTTTTTACACAGATTACAAATATAATGGATAGTGTGGCTGGGCGTGGACACAATTATTAAGAGGAAGGAGGGAGGAATGAATCATCTCGCCATTATTCGTAGTCATTTTTCATCTGATAATGTTGGCGGCGGCAAGTTGGCAGCTCCGTGGGTATCCCGCAAGGCCATAGAACAATCTCCACATTGATTGCTGACCGTGATATTTCTACTAGTCCGTTTTCTCACTATCATTTTACTTTAAAACCAAAGTGACATAAGAGAATAGTTTTACTTAAATCAGCATGTGTTTCGTTGGACTGTACGCGTATCACCTGTACCATCAGTGGTATTAATACCGCTATCTGGGAGCCACTGCAATAGACTTGAGCAAATATTCACTTTAGCCGCATGTATTAATAGGGACAGTAAAACATGAGACTAACCAGTACTTGAACAGCTTCAACACTGGTCTGGCTTGTTGACTGCTACCACGATATAGCAGTGCTACTTAGTCACTGCTGGAGTACTGATATTCTTCGGTTATGGCGCATTGTCATCAATAAAAATTCCATGAATGCGTGCATTTTGTATCCAAGCAGCCGAAAATAACCATTTCCAGTCAGAGATCGGTTCAGTTGGACCGGAGGACCCATTCCATGTAAACACAGTCCACACATGGAACCACCATCAGCTTGCACAGTGTCTTATTGACCTCTTGGATCCATGGCTTCGTGGGGTTCATACCACACTCCAACCCTACCATCAGCTCTTAGCAACTGAAATCATGACTCATATGACAAGGCCGCGGTTTTCCAGTCGTCTATGGTCTAACCGATATGGTCACGAGCCCAGTAGAGGCAGTGCAAAGCAGTGTCGTCGATTGTCTGCTGCCACAGCCCATTAACGCCCAATTTCGCAGCACTGTCCTAATGGATACGTTCGTCGTATGTCCCACATTGATTTCTGCGGTCATTTCACGAAGTGTTGCTTGTTTGTTAGTACTGACAACTGCAAACGCTACTGCTCTCGGTCGTTAAGCGAAGGCCGTCGGTCAGTACGTTTTCTGTGTTGAGAGGCTATGCAGGAAATCTGCTATTCTTGCCACACTCTTGACAGTGCGGTTCTCAGAATATGGAATTCCTTAACAATTTCCGGAATGAAATGTCCCTTGCGTCTAGCTCCAACTACCATTCCGCATTGAAAGTCTGTTAATTCTTGTCGAGCAGCCATATTCAAATCGGAAACTCTTTCATATGAATCGCCCGAGTACAAATTACAGCTCCGCCAATGCGCTGTCCTTTTACACCTTGTGTATGTGATAGCACCACCATGTATATATGCGCATATCACTATCGCATGACTTTTTTGACCTCAGTATGTCTTGATTTTCTTTCCTATACTACTCACTTGTGTATCAGTTACATCTGCAATACTTTACCTGTCGATATGAACTGCAGGTAATTTAAAAATAAGATTTGTGACAATTTCGGTATAGTTTAAGTCCTTAAAATTCGCTTGTGTCCACTTTAGAGGTCACGCTATGCGTCGCTACGATCTCTAGTCTCGGTTGCGCCTGCTTATTGACCGCTTACTATGGTCCATCTTGTGGCAAAAATAAGTAGCTTTACCATTAAAAAAGTAACTGTAGTGCGTCTTAGCAACTAAAATTTACACATTGATTTCTTTTGGTGTATTCTTCCAGAATGAAAAATTTCAGGATAGGATTAGATATGTCGGATTGGACCATTCCCTTGTCAGTCTGTTACAATCACTGGGTAATAGCGTTAAAGGCAGAGAAGATCCGGGGGATAGCAATTTCTTTCGTCATAGTTTCGTTTATTAAGCTCGACACATAGAAACTCATCAAAATTCAGTATCAGCCCGTATAAGTGGGGAGTTATGCACGACAGTTAACTTTCTGTTTAAATTCCTAGGGCGTAAACTCCAATAAAAGTGAGCTCCTACATGTATTTCCAAAAATACGAGGAGGTCAAATTGGAGCTCACAAGGCGGCTTGGCGTCAGTCGATCTTCCCTGGTCACGATTCGCAACTTCAACAAGAAAGTAGGCTGCTGGGGGGAGAAGTGGCACTGTTACGCGAATTACCCTTTGCCACACATCGTGAGACAGCCTGAGGAGTATAGGCGCTAGATGCAGATATAGGTGTAACGCTAGGGGCGGTAGTATGCAGAACTGTAAAACCGTTTTTGTTATGTACAACTTCACTCATAATGGTAAGGAGAGGTTGTTACAAAGTAGCGCTCCAACTGTCATTGTAGGGAGAGCTGAACAGAAGCAGAAACGATTAGCGCACAAGTTAGGAAGTAAACAGGAGATTTACTTAACTTGTATTTCTCCAAGTGTACAAAGACTCATTACGAATAATGCAGCAAGAAACAGAATCCAGCTACCAATGTTAACAAGGAAGAGGCTCTATGAACTATGCATGAATGATGACGTAATGAAGAGCTCCAAGTGCGAGTGGGTGCCTTAAATTGTGCTGGCAGAGGGCGCTCGTAGTCCAGAGTCGCTGCAGGTCTGGCTCAGCTGGCGTACACTCTTGGGTCCACCAGATCCCGCGGGACAGCTATCGGAATCTGATTTAAACATGCAGTTCCGTTTCCAATTTAAAGATACTGGCACTGTGGTATCGATCCATGATACCACATTTTCTTAAATGATTCAATAGTTTCATTTTCCTGGTGATAGTATTCTCGTTCGAATTCTCTTTGACTTTAATTCTTTGATACAAACAAAGAGTAAAATGGCTCTGAGCACTATGGGACTTAAAATGTGAGGTCATCAGTCCCCTAGAACTTACAACTACTTAAACCTAACTAACCTAAGGACATCACACACATCCTTGGCCGAGGCAGGATTCGAACCTGTGACCGTAGCGGTCGCGCGGTTCCAGACTGAGGCGCTTAGAACCGCTCGGCCACTCCGCCCGGCAAACAAAGAGTAGTAGTGATCGTATGTATCCAGATTCCTCTCTTACTCCTAGATAAAAGGTATTAGGACGTGTGACGATACATCTAGCTTGTAAATCTATGAAAAGCTGAAAGCTTCTGACTTGAGCAAGTCCCTTGTAAAATTCAACAATCTACACAAAAAATAATATTTATTTTAGAAAATTGGCTCAAAAATGGTTCAAATGGCTCTGAGCACTATGGGACTTAACATCTATGGTCATCAGTCCCCTAGAACTTAGAACCACTTAAACCTAACTAACCTAAGGACATCACACACATCCATGCCCGAGGCAGGATTCGAACCTGCGACCTTAGCAGTTGCGCGGCTCCGGACTGAGCGCCTAGAACCGCGAGACCACCGCGGCCGGCTTAGAAAATTGTTGCGGCAGTAGTAATTATGGAGGAACCGAGAATGAAATGGCTGCATAGCTTTGGCTACGATAGCACCCTCTGTAACTCTGAAAACGAGAGCAATTTCAGGACATATAGTCTGACAGTTACATACAACTGTAATCATAACGAAGATTGTTTGCAACATGCATCTGCGAACATTAAACGGCTCTGATTGTCTCTGAGCAGTTTAGAGAAACATTGATAATTTATGCAAGCGCGTGATGCAAATTTGACCTTAGCAGTTTGGGATATACGTGACGACGGTGCTTCGCAGCTGCCGCGGCTCGTGGGAACAGCGGCTTCGCTGCCCATCTGCTGACGGCTGGTGGCCGGTCTGCATCGCCTATGCGTCTCATAATGCTGAATGCAAGTTAAACCACTGTAATTGAATAAAACCTCATTCTGCCCTCATAAATCAGAGCAAAAATAAGAAAAAAATGGACGTCGCAAGTGTATCTATCGCATTTGATGGTAGTCTGCTTCTGGAGGAACGTATTACAGCGCTTTCGAAAGTGGTATCAGTATAGTACAGTGGTATCAGTTTTTCATATAGCTGTGTCGGTAATGTTGCGCTCGAAATGTTTAGAATGGTCTTGATCTTTCTTCGCTCGTATACGGTTGATTTGCTACCGCCCACTAATTATTTCTTACCTTGTTTCCCTATAGTCATATCTAAGAATCCTAATTTTTCACTCTATGAATGATTACGTCAAAAAGAGAGCTCTATTTTAAATCGCGTTAAGAGCTGCCCTCATTCCATTCTCACGTGAAGGGTGGATTATTTTTCGTGAACTTCATCCTCATAATTTCTACGGGAACGGTACATAGTAGGCTGAAGGTATTTTCGTCCTGAATTCCGGACAAGGAATTTCCTAAATGAGTTTTCGGATAATATTACACCTCTTTCTTCTAGTGAGACTTTCAGCATTTCTGCCACACCCTCTCGTCAGTCAACTAAAACCGTGACCATTCGCACTGTCCTTTGTGTATATTCGTTGTCCTCTGATGTCGATCATAAACACGTGACCAATGTTAGACATAGTCATAACACTGACTTTTAAGAAATCGCTTTAGCAAGAAACTACGTTTCCCAAGCATCCTATCAACGAATTTTAAGCTGTTATTCATTGTAGCTAGAACTCAATCTATGAGATTATTTCAGATCATAACCCCTTGTATTATTAGTCCCTGGTGTTGTCTAAGGGGAATAAACCTTAACACACAAAAAAAGACGGACCACGAAGGAATTATCCAAATGGGACGGAAATCGGTAGATGTCATGTACATGTACAGACAAAGAAATGAGTAGAATTTCAGAAAAATTTGGATGAATTGTTCAAGAGAAATAGTTTCACAAATTGAGCAAGTCAACAACACATGGTCTATCTCTGGCTCCTGTGTTAGCAACTGTTGGACTTGGAATTGACTAACACAGTTGATTACGTCTTCCTGAGGGATATCGCGCCAAATTTTGTCGAATTGGCGAGTTAGATCGTCAAAATTCCGAATTGCTTGCAGGGCCCTGCCCTTAATGCTCTAAACATTTTTACTTGGGGAGACATCCGGCGACGTTTATAGGAAACGAAGGGTTTGGAAAGCACGAACACAAACAGTAGAAACTCACAACATGTGCGGCCGGGCATTATCTTGCTGAAATGTAAACCCAGGATGGCTTTCCATGGGCAACGAAACGAGGCGTAGAGTATCATCGACGTACTGTTGAGTTCTAAGGTTGCCGCGGATGACAACCAAAGGTTAGGTTAGGTTAGTGGTGTTTAACGTCCCGTCGACAACGAGGTCATTAGAGACGGAGCGCAAGCTCGGGTTAGGGAAGGATGGGGAAGGATATCGGCCGTGCCCTTTCAAAGGAACCATCCCGGCAGTTGCCTGAAACGATTTAGGGAAATCATGGAAAACCTAAATCAGGATGGCTGGAGACGGGATTGAACCGTCGGCCTCCCGAATGCGAGTCCAGTGTGTTAACCACTGCGCCACCTCGCTCGGTATACAACTAAAGGTGTCGTGCTAAGAAAAGAAGAGGCACTCCCGACCGTAACTTCTGGTTGTTGAGCCGTATGACGGGCGACAGTCATCTTGGCATCCCGAAGCTGTCCCAGGACGTCTCCAGACACGGCACCTCACTGACTGGAGTAGAACTGTCTCCCACTCAGAACTGATCCTCGATGACCAGATGTCTCCCCAACTGCCCACTTCTGGACCATTATGGGCAGGGTCCTCCAACCAAGTCGGGACTTTGATGATCTAACGTGTCAATTGAACAGAATACGGAAGGATATCTCTCAGGAAGACATCCACCAAATCTATCAATCAGTGCCAAGCCCAATAACTGCTTGTACAATGGCCAGAGGTGGACCAACACGTTGTTGTTGAAAGGTGGCTTTCATTTGTGGCATTCATTTCGCAGATTATTCTGCGTATTTGAGATAAATAAACTCATATATGGTTAATTAGTCTTATTTGGTGGATTACAAAGAGAGATACGTGATGATTAAACACATGTCTGATATAATACGGGCTTTGGTAATAATAATATATAGTTGCATACTGTAGGTGTAAGCAAAGTAATTTTGCCAGTGGAGGCGAGGAATGGTCGGGCACAGCCGGGGAGGCGAAGGCCGACGAGCGCCGGAAGAGAATTGTGCAGGGGCTGGGGGTCCCAGGGGATGGGGCCAGTGACCAGCAAGCATAAAAAAGGAACGCCGCCGAGTGCCAGGTGACAGAGGGGAAATGTCGAGCAGACAGAGGGCGTCCAACGTACGCGCTGGCGCCGCCCGGTCGCGCGCTGTTTTAGCGGCAAATGGGCTGAGCTCTGATTGGGCAGTTCATACTAAAGTGCGAGAAACGCTGGAGGTCAACGCCCGTTGTTCGAACAGAGAATTTTTTTGGATAGGTGGAGAAATTGCACCACACCGTGAGGGAGATGTGGGAGGCCTTTGCAGCGTCGGGATTGGCTGATTAGAGTTTGGCGGCAAGATTGTCGCAAGAGCATCGGGGAGAGCGAGGTAAGAAGAGAGCATCTTGTGCCGAGAAAGCGGGCAGTCGCAAAGTTCGGTAGCTCTGAGATAGGGACTTGGATTCTGAATACTGTGCTGTGTATGATCTACAGTCTGCAGCTACAGTAGGACATCAGCGTCCACGATAGGCATTTCATTGACTACTAGTATAATTGCAGTTGATTCTGCCTTATAGGCTGGCAGTCACCATTGAACGCAGTCAACCAGTGCACAGAGATATCATACTGGTATTGCACGTTAGTACAAGACACAATGGGCTGCACCTTAAAGGTTGTTGCCAGTCTTGAAAGCGTTGTATATCATTTAGAGGAAATATAGGGCTTGTGGTATTAGCAATTTCTGAGTAGTTTATTCTGGTCAAGATATTTGAGAGCCTTATCCTAATTCAGCGACTTCGCAGCTGCAGTCGTCACCCCAGCAATATCGGCGGAGCCAGCACACTGGTAGTCGGTATTGTAAAACTTGCAGCAGCGGCAGTAAAGTTCAGAAATAACTGTTGAATCGTGTTCTTGCCATCCACTGAGCATCCGTGCAGTTTTGCTTACGATTCGTTATTGGTTATTTGTCTTTTTGCATGTTGTTTGGTTTGTTTCGTGGTGGTGGTGTCCGAAGTGCGTATTATTTCAGACACAAAAGAGATTATGGGAACGCAGTCAGATCGCATTTACCATTTGCTTATCCAGGGGCATAATTAAATCTAACTTCGCATCAACTTAACATTGAGACTATAGGAACACAGTCATATCGCATTTACCATTTGCTTATCCAGGGGCATAATTAAATATAACTTCGCATCAACTTAACATTGAGATTATAGGAACGCAGTCAGATCGCATTTACCGTTTGCTTATCCAGGGGCATAATTAAATCTAACTTCGCATCAACTTAACATTAAGAGCTGAGAGCCAATCTTACCAGCGTAGTATATCTAAGAACAGTGTACAATTTGTTTAATTTGTTTTTATTCATGATTTGTTCAGTATGATCTAATTTCTATCGTGAGATAATTTACAATAAATACAAGTTATTTACAATATCGCTTTTGATTCAGTAGTAGATGGTAGTTAGCCGTCACCGTCACAGTAAGATATTTTATTCATGTTTAATTTCGGCCACTACCCCCAAGAAGAACCCCTACATTGTCTCGCCCAATTTGTCAATTTGTAAAGATTTTTCTCTTGAATAAATGATCCAGTTTTTTAATACTAGGTCTCGCTGCGTATTGGAAGAACGGGGATGGGTTGATATGCATTTTTTTATTCTTATACAGTGCCGGTAAAGAAAGGAATACACTTAAGAACTGGGTTCAATGGCACCAGGGTTTTTATGCGCATACTGAATGGTTGTAGTGTTAGAAATTCATTTGTTACAGTCATTGGTGATAAGCAGACCTATCTGCGCGCCCTTTGTTATGATTCTGCAGGCAGTAACAGTGCTGCGATTAGATGTGAACAATGTTTGCAAAATTCATTCTAGCATTTAACTCAGTCCCACTGATGAGTAGATACTCCTGTTGAACAGCCTCAGCCACTAGAATAGGGTCGCGTTGTTGGCCTTCGGGAAGCTTTATGGACGTATAAACGGACTGCTGCACATGGTGGGCACTAACACTGGTGGTGTGTCGGCGTTTCAGCAGTGGTATATGGAGCATCCAGGCACGTGCAGACCAGGTGATGGAAGTCTGCGCAGTACAGACGTAGGACAGGATTGGCGCAATATGCGTGGAGCGTTGGTCAAACGAACATCACGCAGGGCGAAATCAGGGCGTATGTTACACGTGTTGTGTCATGAGGGACAAATGGGAACCGCCTGTTTTCAGCAGGATTGGGATCAGGTGTGTTCTGGCCGAGCTACCAGCAACTCCACGTCATTGCCAAGCACGGGTACCCCGGTGACATGAGAGAGCTAACTTGAGAAAGGTATGGCCTCCACTATCTTGAGTGATGAGAGTAGGTTCTGTTCGCAAGCGAATAATGGACGTATATAAACGAGTCAGTCAGCAGCAGTCGGCAGAGACACAGGCAGCCACAGGCAAGTGACGATTTTGTGACATTTTACGAGTTTCTAACCAGTAGCGAATTCTATAGTTTCATCTGTGCGCTTTAGTAGTTTAGTTTCTTGAGTTTCTGCGTGTTAATTTAATACTTAATAAACATAGTTCTTGCGTTTTTGTTTGCCTCAGAAAGTAAACCGGTTTTATGACATACTACAGATTCTTAATCAGGGGCGAATTATTTAGTCTCACCTGAGTACTTTGGTAGTTCAGTTTTTCAATCTCTGCGTGTTCTCGCGTTTCCCTCCGTGTCTACAGTAGAGTTTGGTTGCATGTGTCGATTGTCCTTCTATATCTGTCTAGTGTAGTTTTCCACGGACTTTAGTACGGGTAGGGACTGTGATGGCTGTGTGCGGATGCGAGCCGAGTCGATGACACTTTGCTCTCAGCTCCAGCCTGTGACGGCTTCGGTTACACATATTGAATCTGGGCATCACTGTTGTGAGCTGGCCGTGTGGATCCAACGGACGTCCAACACGTCTGAGTCCTCTGATCGTCTCGCACCGCTGACCACGCCAATTTCTGCTTGCACTAAGTTGACCGCTCATCCGTGGTCGAGTGGGAGATCTCCTTGGGGTGTAACTGGGCCGCGACAGACTTCCTAGGGAGCCGCACGTAAGACCTTCCCGGTTAGTCCGACGAACTGGTTCCAGATGCTGTCTGTGGCTGACACTGTCTCTCAGCCAGATGCAGTCGCTTGTCCTGTTTGAAAGGAAACCTCTCAGCCTGCAAGATCCGAGCCATCACAGAGGATGGGATTATTGATAGTTGGGAGCTCCAATGTTAGGCGTATTATGGGGCCACTGAGAGACATGACTGCCAATCAGGGTAAGAAAACCAATGCGCACTCCGTGTGCATATCAGGTGGAGTCTTTCAAGGAGTGGAATGGGTCCTTCTGGGCACAGGCAACTGTACGTGGTGGCTCACGTCGGTACCAATGATGTGTGTCACTTTGGATCAGAAGAAATACTCTCTGGTTTCAAGCGGCTACCAGAAGTGGCAAAGGCTGGCAGTCTTGCTTGCGACATGAAAGCCGAGCTCACCATTTGCAGAACAGTCGACAGAACCAATTGGGGAGTACAGACACAGCACATGACTGGCGCATTATGTGGGGAGAGTTGATCAAACGAACCATACAGGGCGAAATCAGGGCATTTGTTGCAGTTTCTGTGTCATCAGGGACAAATAGGGATCGTCTGCTTGCAGCAGGATTGGGATCACGTGTGTTCTGGCCAGGCTACCACTAACTCCACGACACTGTCAAGCACAGCTACGTCGGTGACAAGAAAGAGCCGAGTGGAGGGTCTGATTCAGAGGCTGAGACGGTTCTGCGACAGTGCAGGCTGCAAATTCCTCGACTTGCGCCATAGGACGGTGGTGTTTCGGGTTCTGCTGAATGGGTCACGAGTCCGAGTCCACTATCCGCAGGAATCGACTACACGGGTAGCAGAGGGTGTGTGGCGTGGACTTGGCGGTCTTTTAGGTACACGGTCTCGGATAAATACAAAAAGGGCATCAGCCTCAAAGGGTGCATTTCGAACATAGGAAGAACGTAGATACAGGAACTATCGGTATAACAGATGTAAACTGTCGTAGTTGTGTTGGAACAATACCAAAGGTCCGAGTGCTAATTGAAAGCACTGAAGTTCAAATTGTTAAAGACACTGAAAGCTTTCTAAAGCCGGGGGATAGGTTCAGCCGAATTTTTTGCGAAAAACCTAACCGTGTTCCGCAAGGACACGCAAACAGTTGGCGGTGGCGGGTTTGTTGCTGTTAGATGTATTTTTTCTTGTAGCGAAATTGATGGAGGTAGTTAGAATGGGCAGATGTCATTCTTGGCATCCGGAATGAAATACACTCCTGGAAATGGAAAAAAGAACACATTGACACCGGTGTGTCAGACCCACCATACTTGCTCCGGACACTGCGAGAGGGCTGTACAAGCAATGATCACATGCACGGCACAGCGGACACACCAGGAACCGCGGTGTTGGCCGTCGAATGGCGCTAGCTGCACAGCATTTGTGCACCGCCGCCGTCAGTGTCAGCCAGTTTGCCGTGGCATACGGAGCTCCATCGCAGTCTTTAACACTGGTAGCATGCCGCGACAGCGTGGACGTGAACCGTATGTGCAGTTGACGGACTTTGAGCGAGGGCGTATAGTGGGCATGCGGGAAGCCGGGTGGACGTACCGCCGAATTGCTCAACACGTGGAGCGTGAGGTCTCCACAGTACATCGATGTTGTCGCCAGTGGTCGGCGGAAGGTGCACGTGCCCGTCGACCTGGGACCGGACAGCAGCGACGCACGGATGCACGCCAAGACCGTAGGATCCTACGCAGTGCCGTAGGGGACCGCACCGCCACTTCCCAGCAAATTAGGGGCACTGTTGCTCCTGGGGTATCGGCGAGGACCATTCGTAACCGTCTCCATGAAGCTGGGCTACGGTCCCGCACACCGTTAGGCCGTCTTCCGCTCACATCCCAACATCGTGCAGCCCGCCTCCAGTGGTGTCGCGACAGGCGTGAATGGAGGGACGAATGGAGACGTGTCGTCTTCAGCGATGAGAGTCGCTTCTGCCTTGGTGCCAATGATGGTCGTATGCGTGTTTGGCGCCGTGCAGGTGAGCGCCACAATCAGGACTGCATACGACCGAGGCACACAGGGCCAACACCCGGCATCATGGTGTGGGGAGCGATCTCCTACACTGGCCGTACACCACTAGTGATCGTCGAGGGGACACTGAATAGTGCACGGTACATCCAAACCGTCATTGAACCCATCGTTCTACCATTCTTAGACCGGCAAGGGAACTTATTGTTCCAACAGGACAATGCACGTCCGCATGTATCCCGTGCCACCCAACGTGCTCTAGAAGGTGTAAGTCAACTACCCTGGCCAGCAAGATCTCCGGATCTGTCCCCCATTGAGCATGTTTGGGACTGGATGAAGCGTCGTCTCACGCGGTCTGCACGTCCAGCACGAACGCTGGTCCAACTGAGGCGCCAGGTGGAAATGGCATGGCAAGCCGTTCCACAGGACTACATCCAGCATCTCTACGATCGTCTCCATGGGAGAATAGCAGCCTGCATTGCTGCGAAAGGTGGATATACACTGTACTAGTGCCGACATTGTGCATGCTCTCTTGCCTGTGTCTATGTGCCTGTGGTTCTGTCAGTGTGATCATGTGATGTATCTGACCCCAGGAATGTGTCAATAAAGTTTCCCCTTCCTGGGACAATGAATTCACGGTGTTCTTATTTCAATTTCCAGGAGTGTAATAACTGGATCCTTTACCGACCTCACAACTCATATGACACGACAATTGCCGAAAGGTAAACAGAAAACTTGAATTTAATTTCAAATACGTGTCCGATTCATATCATTATACTTGGTGGTAACTTCAATTTACCCTCGATATATCCGGAGACACGCATAAAACACCATCCGAAATTTTACTAAACGCATTCTCTCAAAATTATTTCGGGTAGTTCGTTTATGAGCCCACGCGAATAGTAAACGGTTGTGAAAACACACTTGACCTCTTAGCAACAAATAACCATGAGCTAATAACGAACATCAAAACGGATACAGGGATTAGTGAACACAGGGTTGTCGTAGCAATATTGAATAGAACCCCCCAATTCCTCCCAAAATAAACGAAAGATACACCTATTCAAAAAAAGCAGATAAAAATTCACTTGAAGCGTTCATTAGAGATAATCTCCATTCCTCCCAAATTATCAACGTAAGTGTAGATCAGATGTGGCTTGTATTAAAAGAAATAGTATCGACTGCATTGAGAGATTTATAAGAAATAAATTAACAAATGACGGAGCTTTTCCCCGCTTGGTATAGGAAACGGGTCGGAACACTGCTGCAGGAACAACGTAAAAACGGAAAAGGCATGCCAAATTCAAACGAACGCAAAATCTCCAAGATTGGTGATCTTTTACAAAAGTTCGAAATTTAGTGCGGACATTAATGTTGAATGGTTAGAATAGCTTCCACAACGAAACTTTATCTTGAAGCCTGGTAGAAAATACAATGAGATTTTGGTCGTATCCAAAGTATGCTAGAGCGATAGCAATCGAAATACTATCGACGACAGTGCTACGAAGGCAGAGTTACTAAGTACAATCTTTCGAAGATCCTTCACCAAGGAAGACGAAGTAAATATTCCAGAATTAGAATCAAGAACGGTTGCCAATATGAGTAACTTAGTAGTTGTCCTCGGAGTAGTGAAGCAACTTAAATGACTTAATAAAAGCAAGTCTTCTGGTTCAGACTGTATATCAATTAGGTTCCTTTCAGAGCATGCTGCTGAAATAGCACCATACCCAACAATTATATACAACTGCACGCTCAACGAGAGATCAGTACTCAAAGACTGGAAAGTTGCACAGATCATACCAATATTCAGGAAAGGTAGTAGGAGTAATCCACTAAATTACAGGCTCATATCGTTAACGTCGATATGCAAAACAGGATTCTGGAACATACATTGTGTTCGAACATTCTGAATTATCTCGAAGAGAACGGTCTATTGGCATACAGTCAACATGGATTTAGAAAACATTGTTCTTGTGAAACGCAACTAGCTCTTCACTCACGAAGTGTTGAGTGCTACTGACAAGGGATTTCAGACTGATCCTGTATTTCTACATTTCCAAAATGATTTTAACACTGTACCACACAAGCAGCTTGTGGTGAAATTGCATGCTTATGGAATATCCTCTCAGTTATGTGACTGGATTCATGCTTTCCAGCCAGAGAGGTCACACTTCGTAGTAATTGACGGAATATCAACGAACAAACCAAAAGTGATTTCTGGCGTTCCGCAAGGTAGTGTTACAGGCCCTCAGCTGGTCTTTATCCATGTAAACAGTTTAGGAGACAATCTCAGCAGTCCTTAGGTTGTTTTATATGACGCTGTCGTTTATCGTCTAGTAAAGCCATCACAAGATAAAAACAGATGCAAAACGATTTATAGAAGATATATGAATGGTGCGAAAAATGGAAATTGTCCCTCTATAATGAAAATTCAAGGTCATCCCCATGAGTTCTAAAAGGAATCCGTGAAACTTCGATTACATGATAAATCAGTATTATCTAAAGGCAGTAAATTCAGCTAAATACCTAGGAATTAGAATTACGACTTAAATTAGAAAGAACACAAAAAATATGTTGTGGGGAAGACTAACCAAAGACTGCATTTTATTGGCAGAACACTTAGAAAATTTAATAGATATACTAAAGAGACTCCCTGCACTAAGCCTGTCAGTCCTCTTTTGGAGTACTCCTGCACTCTCTGGGATTCTTACCAGATAGGATTAACGGAATACATTGAGAAGGTTCAAAGAAGAGCAGCAAGTTTTGTATTATCGTGAAGTTTAGGATGGACGCCATTAAGACAAAGGCGTTTTCGTTGCTGCAGAATCTTCTCACGAAATTTCAATCACTAACTCTCTCCTCCGAATGCGAAAATATTTTGTTGACGCCGACCTACATAGCGAGAAACGATCATCATAATAAAATATGTGAAATCAGAGTTCCCACAGAAAGATATAGGTTTTCGTATTTTCCACGCGCTTTCGAGAACGGGTTAATAGAGAATTACTGTGGAAGTGTTTCGATGAACCCTCTGCCAGACACTTAATTGTGATTACCAGAGTATCCACGTAGTTGTAGATGTATACGTGAATGGTGTAGACGTGGTGAGTTGCCTATTCCAGAGTGCATTCGCCCACGACACACAGATCCCATCCCGAGGCTTCATAGTGTCAGTGAGCCATCAGCCATAACTCGCAATCACATTTGGTATTTCTGCAGGATAAAGTAGCTGATCCCCGCCACATTGCACCGGCGTGTATCCCCGAGCTGCGGTCGTTTCCCTAACACGACGGTCATGTGCTGATACACCAGAACGGTGCCCGTCCACATACGTCTGCTCTGACACAACGTGTCCTTCGCGGTTTTCAACAACAGTCCTGGACAGCAAGATCAACCAAATCTCTCCATAATTGGACGTGTATGGGACATGATGAAAAGAAAAAATATTGTCCAGGGCCTGAGGTATCCTTTGCCAAATTGCAACAAATGGCATAAGATGCATGGGACAATTTCTCGCAGGATGCCATTCGGCATCTTTGTGATCGCCTGGATGGAGGAGTACATGCCTCGTTACCCCAAGAGGAGGTAAATTGATGTTTAGGCATCCTCTGGTGTGACGTGTTTCCATTTAGTCTGAATTTGTTATAATATACTCCTACAATGGTGAACTACCTGTAACCTCATCTGTGAATAAAATGACTTTATCCCTGAAGGTATCGTATTCTTTTTTTTTTTTGTCTGCTGTGTGTTTTCAGTTTGTTCGTGTGTCAAAATATCTCTCCTTCTATAACTATCACATCCATTTCTGGCGTGATACCCAGCTTTCAAGTCTTCTAATGTCACAACAGTGAAAGTGAGATGTGGTATTTACTGGAATTAAGGAAATCATAAACTTGCTTTTTCTTTACAAAATTAACAAATTTGTAAAATGAATAACCTTTTGGAAGGGAAATCTAAACAAGAACAACATGACAATAATTACAAGGCGACCGGACCTGCAGCCCGCCCGTTATCGGGTGAAACAGCTGTGCTTACTACCGCGCAGAACACAGTTTCTCTTGTTAAATGCCCTTCTGCAACACATGAAAACTATATGAGCAATATTGATGACAAGAGTATTTCAATTACTCAAACACATGCCGTAACTTGTAATTTTGAAACTGTAAGTCGAAAGGTTCGGGGCTAAGATGCGCACTTGTGCCTAAAGGTTAAACAGATTAGAAAACAATTATGAGCATGAGAAGGCTTCTCTCAAAGACAGCAACCTCTTAATTTCAATTAGCAACCAAGGTGCAACTGGATCCCAACCCGTCACTTTCGACAAATTTATTCTTACTAAAGGCCTGGTGACAGTTGGCTGTTAATATTTCAAAAGTTAAACTGATTCTCAGTTATGAAGGCCGTTCTGAAGGAATGTTTTAAAACATTACGTATGAACACTTATTACAAGAGAAGTCAGTCGGTGAAACCACAAGATCCAGTTGAAAATACACCAATAATGTCCCGGTCTTTCAAAGATAGCAACGCACAGCTTAGTACAACAGGTTGTTCAGATTATAACTAATGCAATTACAATCAAGGAATTGAACCGGTTGACATCTATATCTAAGCCCAAGAGCCCTGTTTGTTTAACGGTAGCCGGCCAGTGTGGCTGAGCGGTTCTAGGCGCTTCAGTCTGGAACCGCGCTACCGCTACAGTCGCAGGTTCGAATCCTGCCTCGGGCATGGATGTGTGTGATGTCCATAGGTTAGTTAGGTTTAAATAGTTCTAAGTTCTAGGGGACTGATGACCTCAGAAGTTAAGTCCCATAGTACTCAGAGCCATTTTTTTGTTTAACGGCAACCTGTGGCTTGGTACAATTGTTCCGGCTGTATTTACGACCGAGAGCTGATTCATTAAAACAACTCTGAGATTCGGGTACAAACGAGAAAATAATTAGGAGATCAGGTAGACTTGGAAAATGCAGTCCATCAACAAAGGAGGTGGCTTACAAAACACTCGTTCGACCTATACTTGAGTATTGCTCATTAGTGTGGGATCCGTACCAGGGCGGGTTGACAGAGGAGATAGAGAAGATCCAAAGAAGAGCGGTGCGTTTCGTCACAGGGTTATTAGGTAAGCGTGATTGCGTTACGGAGATGTTTAGCAAACTCAAGTGGCAGACTCTGCAAGAGAGGCGCTCTGCATCGCGGTGTAGCTTGCTGTCCAGGTTTCGAGAGGGTGAGTTTCTGGATGAGGTATCGAATATAGTGCTTCCCCCTACTTATACCTCCAGAGGAGATCACGAATGTAAAATTAGAGAGATTCGAGAGCACACGGAGGCTTTCCGGCAGTCGTTCTTCCCGCTAACCATACGCGACTGGAACAGCAAAGGGAGGTAATGACAGTGGCACGTAAAGTGCCCTCCGCAACACACCGTTGGGTGGCTTGCGGGGTATAAATGTAGATGTAGATGTAGACAAGGACACAAATCACCACGAGGATTACAGAATGTTACTCCCTTTTATCAGCAAGTAGTTCCATGGATCCGTGGTGCGTCGCTGCGGTTACTGAGCGGTGCCGATGACAGCCAGGTAGAAGGGGGCAGCCAGGCCACGAGCGGTCGTCCGACACGAATGTTGTCAACCAGTCGACGGGATGTCGGCCTGCTGTCGGCGTTGTGCAAGCTGGTGGTGGCTCCGTAATGGTGTCGGCTGTGTTTGCATGGAATGGACTGGGTCTTCTGGTCCAAGTTAATCGATCTTTGACTGGAAATGGTTATGTTCGGCTACTTGGAGGCATTTGCAGCCATTCATGGACTTTATGCTCCCAAACAACGATGTCATGTCACCGGCCACAATCGTTCGCGATTAGTTCGAAGAACATTCTCCACAATTCGGGCGAACGACTTTGCCATCTAGGTCATCCGACATGAATCCCATCTATAATTTACGGGATATACTCGACACGTCAGTTCGTGCCCAACGTCCTGCGCAGGCATCGCTTTCGCAATTATGGATGGATGTAGAGGCAGCATGGCAATATTTTTGTAGGGGACTTCCAACGACAAGTTAAGTCCATCCCACGTCGAGTTGCTGCATTAAGACGGACAATATGAGGTCCACCACGATATTAGGAGGTATCGAGTGACTTATGTAAGCTCAGTGTACATGAAAGTATTGCATCATCATACTCTGAAAGGACCCTAATTGTACACCTGAATTGGAAGACTTAGCTTTATTAATTATTTTAAGCTGATTAGTTACACCAAGGATCTCTCCTTCTAAGCCAATCAAGTTTGTACCTGTTCCTAAGTCGACTTCTGGCGTATTTACATCGTCTTCTTTGGTGAAAGAATTTTGGATACTGTATTTAGTACCTTCGCATTAGTGGCACTGTCTTCGGTAGCATTACGTATGTTATCTCGCAATGAAGGTACTGGTTGTGTCTTAGCACTGATACATTTCACATACGCCCAGAATCTCTTTGGATTTTTTGCCAGATTTCAAGAAAGAGCTTCGTTGTGGAAACTATTAAAAGCATCTCCCGTTGAAGTCCGTGCTTAATTTCGAGCTTCAGAAAAACATCGCCAATCCTGGAGATTTTGTGTCCTTCTAAATTTGGCATGCGTTTTACGTTGCTTTTGCAATAGTTTTCTGACTTGTTTGTGGGACAATGCGGCGTCAGTACCATCTTTTACTGATTTATTCGGTACTATTTCTTGTAATTTAAGCCACATCTGGACTAGACTTCTATAATTACTTCGGGAGGAATGGACACTATACCTTAGAAAGGCGTCAAGCCAAATTTATCTGATTTTTTAAATAGATATGTTTTGCATTTATTTTTGGTAGATCTGGATGTTGCTGTTATCTGTCTCGCTACAGTGACCTTGTGGTCACTTATCCCTGTATCCGCCATGATGCTCCCTATTTCCTCAGGATTAATCGTTGTAAAGAGGTAA
This sequence comes from Schistocerca serialis cubense, assembly GCF_023864345.2. NCBI lineage: Eukaryota > Metazoa > Arthropoda > Insecta > Orthoptera > Acrididae > Schistocerca > Schistocerca serialis. The sequence goes on from NC_064643.1 coordinate 313,909,985, forward strand.
AATGCAGGGTGGTTATGATCAGACTTTCGCTGCTTGGGCCAGCGTAGACGGTAAACAATTTACCGTAAGCCTCAAATGGCTCTGAGCACTATGGGACTTAACTTTTGAGGTCATCAGTCTCCTAGAACTTAGAACTACTTAAACCTAACTAACCTAAGGACATCACACACACCCATGCCTGAAGCAGGATTCGAACCTGCGACCGTAGCGGTCGCGCGGTTCCAGACTGTAGCGCCTAGAACCGCTCTGCCATCCCGTTACTGTAAAGGTTCCCAACGTTATGGGTATGCGCGCTGCAGGATTTGCATTGTTAAGAGCGTTAGTGTCATGACTTGCCGCTAGGCGCTGGTAGTGGTACGTCGACACAACGTTGAAACAGAAGCATCAGATTGCATTACAGTTGCAGACAGTCAGTATGGGTCTGGAAAAGATGAACAGGGCTTTACTCGCAAAAGCTGCTGCATCTCTTCGAGACCATCGACCCATTACACGAAAACAGGAGGTTCTATTCCCTCAGTAAGGTTGAAGAATATGAAATTCGAATTAACTGGCGATTTGGGAATTGCTCCTGCGAGGTTCCGCCACCAATTGTTGATGAAGTAACTGATGCCAGTCTGCGAATGCCGGAGGCAATGTGCGATCTCCTAGCAGTGCACGAGCCGTGTCACGACAGCGGAAAATTCCTTGGCGCACCGTCGTTTCGGACAGCAGTATAGCAATCCTTAGTGTGGTTCCAGGCTGTCGTGGATGCATATTGTCGTCACATTGAGCAACTTTTGTTATTGAAACGTAAACGTGGCACACCATTAACAAATGTTATCCTCTCATGTGAAAGTTAAAATGTGTATCTTTCAATGGTTTATTCATTATTTTTTTATCCAAATGTTTTTTTTAAATGTTTCCACAATGTTTCATTTTCATACGATCACTTATTTGTCACAGTGGTCCTCTCAACTAGCGAAAGGTTAATTATATATGTATGTTTCTGTATCTGATTACACTTCAAGTGGCCTCCTGAATTAATAGCTCGAAATAATTTTCAAAGAAAGTATTGAGTACAATTTCTGACGATGTTTAATACTAACCACAGGCATTGAACACGTACTTTTGCCAACACATCACCGCCAGTTCTAATTGTATAAATGAGTTACCTGTTTGGTATGATAGTTACGTTTTCTTGAACATTTCAGCAATCATCTGAGTCGGGGGTCAGTAAGAGGATCCAGTTATTTATCTGACTATGGGCTGCATCCTGTTAAATCAATACCGTTTCTCTAACTGCCAGCAGATAATAATGCAACGGTTCTGAAAACATTTTTCTGATATACGTGTTTGCCAGAAGATAGACGAGGGGCTTTTGAAAAGTCCGTGCAAAGTCCGAGAGATGGCACCACCGACGCGTATCGAGGTCCCGTTTAGTTAGTAGCATCTTTGGAAAGAACGCACATTAAGGTTCAGCCATGTTGGTCTATTTCTTTGTGTTTGGCGTTCGTGTGAATCAAGGAAGTCGAGTGATTGTCAAAAAATGGACGAAAAAGAATTTCGTGTGGTGATTAAACATTATTTTATGAAAGGTAAAACGCCTCAGGAGAATAAAGAGAAGCTTGATAAACATTACAGTGACACTGCACCTTCGATTAGAACAGTTTATAAGTGGTTTAAAAATTTTCGGAGTGGCCACATGGGCACAAGTGATGCTGAACGTTCTGGACGTCCTGTGAAGGTTACGACTCCAGAAATCATTGATAAATCCATGATATTGTGATGGATGACAGAAGAGTTAAGGTGTGTGAGATTGTTAGTGCTGTGGGCATCTCGAATGAACGGGTACATAATATTTTGCATGAACATTTGGACATGAAAAGCTATCCACAAGATGGGTTCCGCGACTGCTTACGCTTGGCCAATAACGGAATCGTGTCAAGTATTGCAATGATGGTTTGCAGCTGTTCAGGAAGAATCCGCAGGGCTTTAAGCGTCGTTTCGTCACTGTGGATGAAACATTAATATATTACTATACTCCTGAGACTAAAGAACAATCTAAACAATGGGTTATCAAGGAAGAATAAGGCTAAGACTATTCCTTAGAGCAGAAAGATTATGGCGACTGTCTTTTGGGAGTCGCAAGGGATAACCCTCATCGACTATCTGGAAAAGGATAAAACTATTACAGGTGCATATTAGTCATCGTTATAGGACGGTTCGAAAACCGAGCTACAAGAAAAACTCCGGCGATTGGACCGCAAAAATGTCCTTTTCCATCACAACAATGCACCAGCACACACCTCAGCAGTTGTGGTCCCAAAATTATTCGAAACAGGATTCCAACTCGTTTCACATCCCCCCTGTTCTCCAGACTTGGCTCCTTCAGACTGCAATTTGTTCCTCAATTTGAAGAAATGGATGCCGGGATAAATATTTGACTCAAACGAGGAGGTGATTGCAGCAACTAACAGCTATTTTGCAGACTTGGACAATTCCTGTTATTCGGAAGGAATCAACAAATTAGAACAGCGTTGGACGAAGTGTATGAGTCTAAAAGGAGACTATGTCAAAAAATAAAAAAAGGTTTACCCCAAGCACGTAAGTAGTTTTTATTTTTGCACGGACTTTTCAAACGCCCCTCGTAGCCTACTCGGATAGACATGGTTCACACGTATACTGCAAATCCCTTTTTGCAGTGTTTCACATGCTTTGCACGAGGATTCACACATGAATATTTTATATTCACACACTTGGGAAATCTATGCAATGTAATTAATTGATGGATTCTCTCCAGAATTGCATACTCCTGCAAGAATCGTCATCTAAAAGATAATTTATGTTCTGTACCCAATTTTCTGCAGGATAAACATTGTCATAGGAGGCGTTCAGCAGCTGGTTCACGGCTTGTATTCTCTTCGTATGGTGGAGGGTCTCTGGTGTATTTGCATCACGTGGGTAACAGTGATGAATGACAGTTAAGTAAATTTTTATGTTTACATTGCTATGGTTCAAATGGCTCTGAGCACTATGGGACTTAACGTCTCAGGTCATCAGTCCCCTAGAACGTAGAACTACTTAAACCTAACTAACCTAAGGATATCACACACATCCATGCCCGAGGCAGGATTCGAAACTGCGACCGTAGCAGTCGCGGGGTTCCGGACTGACGCGCCTAGAACCGCACGGCTACATTGCTATGGATGAGCAAGGAACGAGAGGAAAAGAGATGTTGAGGTTGGCTGCTGGTATACTGGCTATTTCTTCCGAGCAGCCTAAAAATCACAGTTTACCCAACGTCGCCATCCAGCGAACGTACTACGTTCAATGTGATCTCCTATTTCAGATAGCTGCCAGTGTCAGATAATTATCATCGGTCACGGCTCCTTGCGCTAGTGACAAGAGAACCCGACATCCTCCAACAAGACATGCTGGAATCCCTGCTATTTGTAAAATTAATATTAAAAATTGATCAGGTGCGTGTAGGACTCGCCCACTGGGGGTCCCGTAGAAACATAAATACGCTTATTGACAGTTCATCCATTCCGGGAATGGAGGATATCAATGATTTTTATCTGTTATTGACACTGATACTGGCAAGATATCGGTCCCAGGGATCCCAAGACTTTCGACAGTGCTTTAATTCCAAGTTTGAAGTCTGATAACAAATGGCAAAATAAAAGTTTTTTCGTGTGATATAATCAAAAATAAATTGTTATAGGATTTTTTAGTTTAAGTGTGCTGTGCAACCTTTCTTCCTGCCAGATCTCATGAATCTACGTCAAGGGGAAGTACTCTATGGGTTTTGATGAGTGAGATTGCCAATATCGAAATATGTGACATAAGTGGCCGTATCTTTTGATTGCATTGACTTAGAAGCTAAAATCTGCTATTCCGCCAAGAGACTATAGACAATAATAGTATGTGATATAAATTTTAACTTGATACATCTGCTCGTTCCTGAGAAAAAGGTGTCTTACCAGAAAGATGGACAGAGTCGGATAACAAATGAACAAAAAAATTGTTTTTCGTGTGGTGTAATAACAAATTAATAATTTTCGAATTTTTTCCTTTACATTTACAGTGAAACTTTGCTTTTTGCCAAATTTTATAATTCTAGGCCAACGGGAAGTACCCTTTAGGTTTTGATGAGTGAGTTTGCGAGTGTCAAGAAATGTGACACAAATGGCTGTAACTTTCGACTGCATTGACTTAGAAGCTTCACCTTTTTAAACCGCCAAGGGACCGTAGATCTTAATATGTTACATAAATTCCAATTCGATACGTCCACCCTTTCCTGAGGAAAATGGTTTTGAACAATTGACAGACAGACAGAACGACGGCTCCATTCTTACCAGTTGAGATCCGGATCCCTAAAATTACAAAAACATAACCACTGATGTAAGTGAATTTATCTTATACGTTTCACAAATTAATTACACTTAAGTATAACAATAAATGTAAACATGTTTGTCTTATATGTTTCCCTTACTAATAATTTTTAATTTAAAGTTCATACTTAAAGATTTCACTACATATTTTAAAACTGACTTGTTATTTATTAGCGGTGTGAAAACATTGCTATATGTAAGTCTATAAGCTGTGTTTTTTTCCCAAATTGGAAGTAAATCCGTTGACACAGAAATATACTAAGATTTTTTAATAACACGTTTTCGTCTTTCTTTTTTCTTTCTTTCTTCGTTTGGGTCATCTAACGACCAAGCACCAATTTAAAGTCTTCCTTCTTTGTTGTTCTTTGTTTTTCCTCAGGTAATCTTTTCACTATGTATCCTTTTTCTCTCCTCGGACCATTTTGACACTGTCTTCTCCTCCCTGCTGCCTTGGAATCCTTCCATTTTTAATACTTGAAAATCTCTCTTTCTGTTGCATCTTTTTCACTTGTGTTGTTTCTTTCCAAGTCTTCCTAACATCTCGAATTCTCATTTTATTTATTAAATTATTTATTTATGATTGTTTTACCTGATAACTACTCATCCTTACAGATTCTTCATGCCATTAACGCTGCAGTTTTTAGAGTGCATAAATTAATAATAATAATAGAAAGTTTAACCCATTAACTGTGCCGTTTATTGCGCCGACAAGTGACCGATGCTGCGCTAGTGTCGGCGGCTACTGCGCTGCTGACGCGCCGTTTTCGGCTTTAATTCATTGGCATTCGGAACGTGCCCATTCAGCTACCTTACCTAGCGTACAGTTGTCCTGCGACCTTGGTGCTGTTGGTGCTGTAGGGCGAGGTTTTCAAACCATGTGGTTGTTCCGACTGTAATTAGATAATAATCCGAAGTTTTTCACAATAACAATGTTTTTATGAATATAAAATTATTTTTTATTTGCTTTGATAACCTTGGGAAGGATTTTATTGGTGGAGCCAATGCAAATACACTTTTCTTGAAAAAGTTAGTTACAAATTAGTGTTTGTATGATACAATTCAAAGCACGGTATCCGACGTACTCTTCAAAATACATGCGGGTTTCTCTTATTACTGTTTTTTCACTTGGCGTTCTTTTTGCAGCAGCACACATGGCATTTTCGCGTCGGCGCCTGCTTATTCTCAGAAAATGCAATGTGTTCCGGCAAATGTCGTCGCAACAACCATGTTTCGGCTAGTACCTGGCAAGGCCGTCCGGCTTTTCTATGTTGAGAGGATAAACTGACATCTATGAGGTATCTTTTCCAGTAAACTTCCAGTGCGATTAATTTGTGAGTCAATTCTACCGAATTTTCCACCAAGTTCCTTGGACAACAGACACGAATTCAGGGTACGAATTCTGAGCTTCTACATCCATGAAACGGCGGAGTTGTTTCATATAATATTTTCGAAGAGGTTTCCTTGTGGCCGAGTAACTGGTTATGTATTTGTCAGCTATATCAGGCCCACCCGTTCTGTCATTGCATTTCAGTATCACTTCAGGTTTCGTTTCCACTATTTTTTCTTTTTTTTTCTTTTTCTTCAGTGTGCTGCAGTTCGTCACTGTAGAAGCTGGGATCGACGTACACGTCTTTCTTATCTCGCCAACGCGTTGCCATCAGTTTCCCTTTACAGTTTTCGTGAGATTTAACCCCTTCAGAGCAGTTAGCATTTCTTTCCTGTTAATCATAACAGTTGCAATACAGTCAATGATGTTAGAAACGAGAAAAATGGAACATGTGACAACTACACTCCTGGAAATGGAAAAAAGAACACATTGACACCGGTGTGTCAGACCCACCATACTTGCTCCGGACACTGCGAGAGGGCTGTACAAGCAATGATCACACGCACGGCACAGCGGACACACCAGGAACCGTGGTGTTGGCTGTCGAATGGCGCTAGCTGCGCAGCATTTGTGCACCGCCGCCGTCAGTGTCAGCCAGTTTGCCGTGGCATACGGAGCTCCATCGCAGTCTTTAACACTGGTAGCATGCCGCGACAGCGTGGACGTGAACCGTATGTGCAGTTGACGGACTTTGAGCGAGGGCGTATAGTGGGCATGCGGGAGGCCGGGTGGACGTACCGCCGAATTGCTCAACACGTGGGGCGTGAGGTCTCCACAGTACATCGATGTTGTCGCCAGTGGTCGGCGGAAGGTGCACGTGCCCGTCGACCTGGGACCGGACCGCAGCGACGCACGGATGCACGCCAAGATCGTAGGATCCTACGCAGTGCCGTAGGGGACCGCACCGCCACTTCCCAGCAAATTAGGGACACTGTTGCTCCTGGGGTATCGGCGAGGACCATTCGCAACCGTCTCCATGAAGCTGGGCTACGGTCCCGCACACCGTTAGGCCGTCTTCCGCTCACGCCCCAACATCGTGCAGCCCGCCTCCAGTGGTGTCGCGACAGGCGTGAATGGAGGGACGAATGGAGACGTGTCGTCTTCAGCGATGAGAGTCGCTTCTGCCTTGGTGACAATGATGGTCGTATGCGTGTTTGGCGCCGTGCAGGTGAGCGCCACAATCAGGACTGCATACGACCGAGGCACACAGGGCCAACACCCGGCATCATGGTGTGGGGAGCGATCTCATACACTGGCCGTACACCACTGGTGATCGTCGAGGGGACACTGAATAGTGCACGGTACATCCAAACCGTCATCGAACCCATCGTTCTACCATTCCTAGACCGGCAAGGGAACTTGCTGTTCCAACAGGACAATGCACGTCCGCATGTATCCCGTGCCACCCAACGTGCTCTAGAAGGTGTAAGTCAACTACCCTGGCCAGCAAGATCTCCGGATCTGTCCCCCATTGAGCATGTTTGGGACTGGATGAAGCGTCGTCTCACGCGGTCTGCACGTCCAGCACGAACGCTGGTCCAACTGAGGCGCCAGGTGGAAATGGCATGGCAAGCCGTTCCACAGGACTACATCCAGCATCTCTACGATCGTCTCCATGGGAGAATAGCAGCCTGCATTGCTGCGAAAGGTGGATATACACTGTACTAGTGCCGACATTGTGCATGCTCTGTTGCCTGTGTCTATGTGCCTGTGGTTCTGTCAGTGTGATCATGTGATGTATCTGACCCCAGGAATGTGTCAATAAAGTTTCCCTTTCCTGGGACAATGAATTCACGGTGTTCTTATTTCAATTTCCAGGAGTGTAGTATAAAACCTGTAGGTAAACACTGTATATCCCTCGGTAAAACATCCGTGAAGCAAAAACAAAACCACTTTATATGCCACTACTCGTATATTGTGCCTCAAATACAATGTCTTTCGGAGTGTAAATTATAAATCGCTGCTTGTTCACTCACGCAAAATGATTTGGTGTCAGGGCAAACACGTTTCATGGTATATATTGCTTAATATAGATCCGCGCTTTCCGCAGTAACAGCGATTCAATAAGGACTAATTCACATTCAGGAGTAAAAGCATCTTCAAATTTCTGTAGATGATCAGTGGCAAGTTTTAATTTATACAATTTAGCGAAAATATCACAGTCTTATGAACAAATACTGTTGTCATTAAATTAACTTCAAGAGAAGAGTTTCAGTGATTTCTTTCCTCGAATAATACATTTCAAACTCTGATTTCAGAATAATCCCTTGGCAGAACAACATGGCGAATAAAGAATGGTTTGCTTCTACCCGTTTGTGGAAAAGCGATCGCTGTTTGAATTTGCCAGCATATGCATTTACGAAGTGTCCAGCATATTTGTTCGTCTTACTCATTATCTTTTGTAGCAAGCTGTCTTCAAAGAAAGGTGTAATGATTAAGTGGATTTGGAGGATCTTCTTCCTGTGGAAGGAAGCAGACTGCTATCTATACTACACTTAGCATATCACTATCTTGTAGAACCAGAACTACTGTCAGCAATTGTCACTGATCCCTTGGCGTCTCCTTCATCACTTGTTCTTTCGGAATCACTGCGATATAGATGCCATCTCCGCTATCTTCACCACTACTCGAAACATTGCCGCTACAGCACTCTTTATCACTTCTCTTTAATAACCTCTCTGTGTCGTCATCGCATAAAGTCGAAGAAGAAGCACACTTGGACACGTTTACACTTGCCTAACGAAATATTTGTTTCAAACAACGTAACATCAGCGACATGTGTTGAGGATTTTTAAACTACACTCCTGGAAATTGAAATAAGAACACCGTGAATTCATTGTCCCAGGAAGGGGAAACTTTATTGACACATTCCTGGGGTCAGATACATAACATGATCACACTGACAGAACCACAGGCACATAGACACAGGCAACAGAGCATGCACAATGTCGGCACTAGTACAGTGTATATCCACCTTTCGCAGCAATGCAGGCTGCTATTCTCCCATGGAGACGATCGTAGAGATGCTGGATGTAGTCCTGTGGAACGGCTTGCCATGCCATTTCCACCTGGCGCCTCAGTTGGACCAGCGTTCGTGCTGGACGTGCAGACCGCGTGAGACGACGCTTCATCCAGTCCCAAACATGCTCAATGGGGGACAGATCCGGAGATCTTGCTGGCCAGGGTAGTTGACTTACACCTTCTAGAGCACGTTGGGTGGCACGGGATACATGCGGACGTGCATTGTCCTGTTGGAACAGCAAGTTCCCTTGCCGGTCTAGGAATGGTAGAACGATGGGTTCGATGACGGTTTGGATGTACCGTGCACTATTCAGTGTCCCCTCGACGATCACCAGTGGTGTACGGCCAGTGTAGGAGATCGCTCCCCACACCATGATGCCGGGTGTTGGCCCTGTGTGCCTCGGTCGTATGCAGTCCTGATTGTGGCGCTCACCTGCACGGCGCCAAACACGCATACGACCATCATTGGCACCAAGGCAGAAGCGACTCTCATCGCTGAAGACGACACGTCTCCATTCGTCCCTCCATTCACGCCTGTCGCGACGCCACTGGAGGCGGGCTGCACGATGTTGGGGCGTGAGCGGAAGACGGCCTAACGGTGTGCGGGACCGTAGCCCAGCTTCATGGAGACGGTTACGAATGGTCCTCGCCGATACCCCAGGAGCAACAGTGTCCCTAATTTGCTGGGAAGTGGCGGTGTGGTCCCCTACGGCACTGCGTAGGATCCTACGGTCTTGGCGTGCATCCGTGCGTCGCTGCGGTCCGGTCCCAGGTCGACGGGCACGTGCACCTTCCGCCGACCACTGGCGACAACATCGATGTACTGTGGAGACCTCAAGCCCCACGTGTTGAGCAATTCGGCGGTACGTCCACCCGGCCTCCCGCATGCCCACTATACGCCCTCGCTCAAAGTCCGTCAACTGCACATACGGTTCACGTCCACGCTGTCGCGGCATGCTACCAGTGTTAAAGACTGCGATGGAGCTCCGTATGCCACGGCAAACTGGCTGACACTGACGGCGGCGGTGCACAAATGCTGCGCAGCTAGCGCCATTCGACGGCCAACACCGCGGTTCCTGGTGTGTCCGCTGTGCCGTGCGTGTGATCATTGCTTGTACAGCCCTCTCGCAGTGTCCGGAGCAAGTATGGTGGGTCTGACACACCGGTGTCAATGTGTTCTTTTTTCCATTTCCAGGAGTGTAGATACAGATTACGGCTGAAACAGATGTCGAAACACGTTTCATAGAGCACGATGAACGTGCTTGACTGCGTGCACGAGCGTTTTTCGTCGTGCAAACGCCACAAAGCGGGCAAGCAGACCGGATTCGGTGAGGAAGCACAGCCAGGTAACAGGGCCACTCGAACCCCCTGGTCGAGCACACGGCCAGTGCCGACAAGGACGCCGAGCTGAGCTCGTCGAGAGTGGTCGTGGCGTTAATAACAACAAAATCAGAAGAAAGAATCGATTAACATCTTTATTCTTCAACTATGTTATTATTTAAACTAAATATTTGGAATCTGCAGCAAAAGTTCATAATTTCTGCCAATAATTTTGCAATGTAATTACAGTGCCTAGCTTCAGTAGGCGACTTTGCAATACTTTCAGAGAATCTGACAGCAGTAATTACTGAAACAAATCTTCAGTAAAGAAAACCAAATAGAACTAGTCACAGAATTTGGGCAGAAAACAAATGTCATGTCAAAGATCAAGAACGTCCTAAAATATATAAAAACTAATAAATAAAATAACTGATTGAAAAAAAAATTACAAACCAAGGAGAAGCTGTGCAACATAAACTAAATTTGGAAGGCATGTTTCTACATCAGAGAGAAGTGTTAGTCGCCTTTGAGATTGGACATGGAGAGTTGCAGTTAGCCAAGAATGCCATTAAGGCGACAAAGACGCCATATACAGGGTGTTACAAAAAGGTACACCCAAACTATCAGGAAACATTCCTCACACACAAATAAAGAAAAGATGTTATGCAGACATGTGTCCGGAAACGCTTAATTTCCATGTTAGAGCTCATTTTAGTTCCGTCAGTATGTACTGTACTTCCTCGATTCACCGCCAGTTGGCCCAATTGAAGGAAGGTAATGTTGACTTCGGTGCTTGTGTTGACATGCGACTTATTGCTCTACAGTACTAGCATCAATCACATCAGTACGTAGCATCAACAGGTTAGTGTTCATCACGAGCGTGGTTTTGCAGTCAGTGCAATGTTTACAAATGCGGAGTTGGCAGATGCCCATTTGATGTATGGATTAGCACGGGGCAATAGCCGTGGTGCGGTACGTTTGTATCGAGACAAATTTCCAGAACGAAGGTGTCCCGACAGGAAGACGTTCGAAGCAATTGATCGGCGTCTTAGGGAGCACGGAACATTCCAGCCTATGACTCGCGACTGGGGAAGACCTAGAACGACTAGGACACCTGCAATGGACGAAGCAATACTTCGTGCAGTTGACGATAACCCTAATGTCAGCGTCAGAGAAGTTGCTGCTGTACAAGGTAACGTTGACCACGTCACTGTATGGAGAGTACTACGGGAGAACCAGTGGTTTCCGTACCATGTACAGCGTGTGCAGGCACTATCAGCAGCTGATTGGCCTCCACGGGTACACTTCTGCGAATGGTTCATCCAACAATGTGTCAATCCTCCTTTCAGTGCAAATGTTCTCTTTACGGATGAGGCTTCATTCCAACGTGATTAAATTGTAAATTTTCTCAATCAACATGTGTGGGCTGACGAGAATCCGCACGCAATTGTGCAATCACGTCATCAACACAGTTTTTCTGTGAACGTTTGGGCAGGCATTGTTGGTGATGTCATGATTGGACCCCATGTTCTTCCACCTACGCTCAATGGACCACGTTATCATGATTTCATACGGGATACTCTACCTGTGCTACTAGAACATGTGCCTTTACAAGTACGACACAACATGTGGTTCATGCACGATGGAGATCCTGCACATTTCTGTCGAAGTGTTCGTACGCTTCTCAACAACAGGTTCGGTGGCCGATGGATTGGTAGAGGCGGACTATTTCCATGGCCTCCACGCTCTCCTGACCTCAACCCTCTGGACTTTCATTTATGGGGGCATTTGAAAGCTCTTGTCTACGCAACCCCGGTACCAAATGTAGAGACTCTTCGTGCTCATATTGTGGACGGCTGTGATACAATACGCCATTCTCCAGGGCTGCATCAGCGCATCAGGGATTCCATGCGACGGAGGGTGGGGGCATGTACCCTCGCTAACGGAGGACATTTTGAACATTTCCTGTAACAAAGTGAAGTCATGCTGGTACGTTCTGTTGCTGTGTGTTTCCATTCCACGATTAATGTGATTTGAAGAGAAGTAATAAAATGAACTCTAACAAAGAAAGTAAGTGTTTATGGACACATGTCCACATAACGTATTTTCTTTCTTTGTGTGTGAGGAATGTTTCCTGAAAGTTTGGCCGTACCTTTTTGTAACACCCTGTATACACCTTAAGAGGTCGTGTAATAGGATTACGAGAAGCTGGACGTTCCTTCTACGATATTACAGAAAGACTTGCCAGGAATGTAGCCACTGCACGTAATTGCTGGCAGCGGTAGTCACGAGAATGTAGGTCCCAAGAAGACCGGGTTCTGGACGACCACAGGACGCTACCGAGAGGGAAGACGATCGCATCGTACTGCATCTGCAGCAGAAAGTTGAGCAGCAGTTGGCACCACAGTGACACAGCGAACTGTTGCAGATGTGTTGCTACAAAACCAGCTCCGAGCTAGATGACGTGTGGCATACAATGCACTAACCTCAAACCGTCAGCGTTGTGTCGAGCAGGAGCTCATTGGAGGGCAGGGTGGCGATCTGATACATTTTCTGATGAAAGCTGGTTCTACCTCGGTGCCTGTGACATGTTGGTTAGAAGGAGTCCACTTGGGGACCTGCAATCAACCAGTCTGCGTGGTGGACACGTCGAAAACACACATGGAATTCTGGTCTGGGGTGCGATTTATGACAATAGGAGCACTCTCATGGTCGACCCACGCACCCTGACTGCAAAATCGTACGTCAGTCTTGTGGTTCGACCTACTGAGCTGCCATCCATGAACAGCAATCCAGCAGGCCAGAGTGGCCGTGCGGTTCTAGGCGCTACAGTCTGGAACCGCGCTGCTGCTACGGTCGCAGGTTCCAATTCTGCCTCTGGCATGGATGTGTGTGATGTCCTTACGTTAGTTAGGTTTAAGTTGTTCTAAGCTCTATGGGACTGATGACCATAGATGTTAAGTCCCATGGTGCTCAGCGCCATTTGAACCATTTGAAGAAAGGTAATGGGTACAATACGATCAAGAACGAGTTGAAAGATGAGAAGTAATGAGGAGATACTCCTAAATATACGAAAGTACCCATAGTAACTGCAAAGCGAAGGTAAATCTTCTTTGCAAGGCGTTACCAATTGAACGGGAACAGGCTAACAAAATTAATATCCTTGTATTCCTGGAACAAGAACACATAGCTTGGAATCACCGAAACACAAAAAGAAAAAGAAACAACATCGAAGAATCGCAAGTAAGAGAAAACAACAGTTGTAAAAATACTGATATTAGAATGCTTTAAGGGTAATAAAAACAGGAAATCCGTGACGACATTGCGACAGGAAAGGAAAAGACAAAGTATGGATATTATGAATGAATACGGGTAAAATAAGATGTAACAATGAAAGAAGAGTAATGTATCATGTACGTTAAATGGAATGCATTCAAGTGACGGAGAAGAAAGGAACCAAAACAGGGCCTTGAGCGACTCTTAATGGCCACAAGAAAATTCGTGCAGGCGGGAGTTCGGTCATTTATCCCCGTTTCCCTGTTGATCCACTGCACCCCTCATACGCTTTCTTGGCGCCCCACTGTGATTCACAATGCGGCGGGGCGTCCGACGTATACGTCCTCATTTCCAGGAAAGCTCGGGCGGTCGTGCGTGACCGGAATCGCTCATCAGGTGGCGGCACTACGCTTAACAAGTGGCCCCACACTGATACCTGGTACACATCATCCCCAGGAGAGGACGGGCTTCATCGAGCCGGACTGACGCATACGGAGAGCGGTTATGAGGCTACCAACTGACAAATTCGGAGCCATAGCAAGTGTGTTGTCTTGAACGTATTGGTAGTGGCTGTGGGAGTCAAGCGTGTTGTTGTGGTCTTCAGTCTTTTGCTCAGAAGACTGATTTGATGCAGCAACATTTTCAAATGTGCGTAACTACTGCAACCACCATCCATTAAAGCAAGTTTATTGTTGTCAAACCATAGTCTCCGTTTACAATTTTTATTCCCTGCCACCAAAATTGCTTCCTTTGCTAAAATGATTCACTATTCATTGATGTGTCACGATGTGTAAGATCAACTCATGCCTTCTTTTAGTCAAGTTGTGAAATAATTTTCTTTTATCTCAATTTGGATTCTGTACCTGACCATTACCTATTCGATGAACTATCTAAACTTCAGCATTCCTGTGTAGTAGCACATTTCAAAAGCTTCTGTTTTCTTCTTGTTGAACGGCTTAATTCCCACTTTATTAAATTTATACTCGATGTTAGCAAATTTATCTTTCACAGTACTGATTTTCTTCGTATTGACAGTCTGCAACCTCTCTACTTCGACCGTCACCAGTTACTTTGCTGCCAAAATTGCAAAACTTAATTAGTACTTTCAGCGTCTTATTTATTAATCCTCTGCTCACAAGATGGGGTGGAAAATCCCCACCCACCCTATTTGCGTTTGCACGCACACGCGATGTAACTCAAGTCTTATCCCCAGCTTGTGTACCCTAGTCTGTCGGGGTCACAGTACCGGAGGGGTAGCCTGCTCACTGGTCCGTTCTACCCAGATGGGATTTCATCCGACAATGTTGTTAACGTAAAAATCCACCTTGTGAGCAGAGGGTTAATCTAATTCTTCAGGATCACCGGATTTAATTCGACTACATTCCATTTCCCTTGTTTTACTTTACTTGATATAAATTTTATAACCTCGTTTCAAAACATTGTCTATTCACTTCATCCGATCATCCAAATCCGTTGTGATCTCTCAGAGAATAATATTGACATCGAATAAACTCAGCTTTAATTTGTTCTCCCTAATTGTCTTTGTAAATTTCTTCTTTAGTTTCTGCGCTATTGTAACACTTTCCACCGAATTTCTTCTTCTATTGCAGTTTTGAGAACAGGAGAAATTCGTGATTTTTACATTCTCCCTACTTCCCCCCCCCTTCTTCTAACTCTCTCTCTCTCTCCCTCTCTCTCTCTCTCTCTCTCTATCTGTGTGTGTGTGTGTTTTATGAGTCCGTCACTTCTCCGCACACGTACCATGCAACTTCAGCATGGTTACCAAGCAATTTACCGTCGTACGCGCAACCCAATATATTATCATTGCACGCTACCATTGTTGAAGTTATAGCCTCTTTAATACAGATCTGTTTAAACTGAGACATTTTTAAATAAGGTCTTTTTCCAGTTACAGAAATACGAATCGATAACTTTAACGAAAACGTTATTTCCTGTTAATTTTCTTGATTAAGCACTGATGTATTGTGTTACGATGGTTGCTTAATAAATATGTTTCTGATATCCTGCCACTCTGCTTTTCAACGATGAGAGAATCTAACGTGTTTAACGGTTCTAAAAGATATTCATTACACGACTCGCGTGGCAATTTTCTTTTCTTTTCAATCTACTTTTCTCATCTCTTGGTTACACCTGCAGCTTATTCTTCCGCTGCCACTCCTATATCATTAAGGCCACCTCTTTCTCTCATCAAACCTGAATTAACAGTTGTCATTAACCCAGTCGATACACTTTTCCATTGAAATAACTACCTACATTCTGCCGCCCCCCCCCCCCTGCCCCCTAATGTAAACTCCGTCCATAGTCCCTAATGGGCCTATCGGTGCTGACAGAAAGCCGTGTCATCCTCAGCCAATGGCGTCGTTGGATGTCGGGTGAAGGGGCTTGAGATCAGCACACCGCCCTTCGGCCATTGTCTTTTAACCAGGAGCCGATCCTGTTCGGACAGCTAGCATCTAAACTGGCATCATGAGGCTGAGTGAAGCGCGATCCCACCTCACACTCCGGAAATGTCCGTGACTATACCACGAAAAGGACTCAGGCCCTCTGCGTGGCAGTAAGTTGCATTGGCCACACAGCTACGAAGGTGGACACTGCCCCCACTGCTAAACAAATGATTCATTATATAATAACGTTTTCGAAAAGATCCACTCTGACTTATCCGCTGCTGTTTGCCCCGACAAGTGAATGAAACACAATTATTGCAAACAAGGGAAACTTCAACATTGGTCGTATAAACCTGAAGCCGTTTTTTATTATTGCGTCACACAATGATCATCTTCAGTGCCAGTCAGTTTCACTCTTACCTGATAGTTGACATGTTCTTCAGTATAAACACCTAAGCCGCGTGGGATTAGCCGAGTGGTCAGGGGCGCTGCAGTCATGGACGGTGCGGCTGGTCCCGGCGGAGGTTCAAGTCCTACCTCAGACATGGGTGTGTGTGTTTGTCCTTAGGATAATTTAAGTTAAGTAGTGTGAAAACTTAGGGACTGATGACCTTAGCAGTTAAGTCCCATAAGATTTCACACACATTTGAACACATAAGCACCTAAGTCTGAAGTTATATTTTGTGTACGATTATACGTGTCCTATGGACTTAGTCCCGAACTGAAGACGATCACTCGGTGGTTGAAATCGATATGCAATAATTAAAAAAAAAATTGAAATTTATATGACGAATGCTGGAGTTTCCCTTGTTGAGTGGTGGTGATACATAAACTTCCTAATGGAATCCAATCTCATGAAACATAATTGAAGAAACATTTTGAAAGATTGACACCCTTCCTCTTCTAACAGGTTCTCAGCCATCATCAACTACACGCCAACAGTTCGTCATGTTAATATCTGATGGAAGTTTGGAGCACTAACATTCTAATTATGTGGGTCTCTTTTTCTAACTGTAAAATTGGTCTGTGTTTCTTGGTATATCTCAATGTAAACAGTGAGCGGATAGCTTTTCTGAATCGATTGCTTTGTGATCATTTTCGACACTTAACTTGTAATTCTACACGCGCCGAATCCAGGCTTTGTGCACTTCGTGTGCCGGCCGCGGTGGCCGAGCAGTTCTAGGCGCTACAGTCTGGAACCGCGCGACCGCTACGGTCGCAGGTTCGAATCCTGCCTCAGGCATGGATGTGTGTGATGTCCTTAGGTTAGTTAGGTTTAAGTAGTTCTAGGTTCTAGGGGACTGATGACCTCAGAAGTTAAGTCCCATAGCGCTCAGAGCCATTTGAACCATTTTTGATCTTCGTGCGCTTTCGCACTCAGGTTGTACAAACAGATCTCGCCAGTGCTGTGCGTTCCCCTATCTCTTTGGTTTTAGAAGGCGGGGAGTAAGTATTCTACCATTATCGTCGTATTCAGCTACAACATACTCGTTCCTCGTCACACCTCGTCTCGTTTTGGCAATACTCAGATAGCTATCCAGCAGCTCGTCCATGACTTTTCCTTGCGACACCGAAATAATAAATCACCTGAATTCTAAAAAGTAAGCTCTAATGCTCTGATTCTGTTCTGTTCTGATTTTTCCACAGCCCATATTCCACTACCATAAAATGTTGTGGTCCCGACGTACGTTCTTAGAAACTTCTTCCTCAAATAAGGTCCTATTTTTGATACTAGAAGAAGGTCTCTTGGCCAGGAATGCCCTTTTTTTCAGTGATAGTGTGCTTCGTATGTCCTCCTTGCTAAGTCAATCAGGGATTATTTTGCTACCTAGACAGCAAAATTCCTTCACTTCTTCGTGATCACTAATTCTGATGTTACGTTTCATGCTCTTCACATTTCTACTTCTCATTATTTTTGTCTTTCTTCGATTTACTCTCAATCCATGTTCTGTACCCATTATACTGTTCATTCAGTTCAACACATACTGTAATTATTCTTCACTTTCGCAAACAATGCCACCAGCGAATCCTATCATTGATATCCTTTCACCCTGAATTTTAATCTTGCACTTTAGTTTCAGTCTTTGCTTTTTTTGACGTATGCACTGGAGCGCCAAAGAAACCGGTAGACGCATGAGTATCCAAATACGGCCCTGCGATCGACAACACCTAAATAAGACAACAAGCGTCTGGCGCAGATGTTAGATGGGTTACTGCTGCTACGATGGCAGGTTACCGTGATTTAAGTGAGTTCGAACGTGGTGTTATACTGGGCGCACGGGCGATGGGACACTGCATCTCAGAGGTAACAAAGAAGTGGGGATTATCCTGTACAACCATTTCACGAGTGTGCCGTGAATATGAGGAATCCGGTAAAACATAAAATTTTCTACATGTGGCCGGGAAAAGATCCTGCAAGAACGAGAGCAACGACGGCTGAAGACAATCGTTCATCGTGACAAAAGTGCAAACCTTCCGCAAATTGCTGCAGATTTCAATGTTGGGCCATCAACAAGTGTCAGCGTGAGAAACATTCAACAAAACGTCATCAGTATGGGATTTCGGAGCGGAAGGCCCACTCGTGTGACTGCACGACACAAAGCTTTACGCCTCGCCTGCTCCCGTCAACACCGAAATTGGACTGTTGATGACTGGAAACATGTTGCCTTGTCGGTCGAGTCTCGTTTCAAATTGTATCGAGCGGCTGAGCATGTACGTGTATACAGACAACCTCATGAATCTATGGTCCTTGCATGTCAGCAGGGGACTGTTCAAGCTGGTGGAGGCACTGTAATGGTGTGGGGCGTGTGCAGTTGGAGTGATATGAGACCCCTGTTACATCTAGATACGACTTTGACGTGTAACACGTACGTAAGCATCCTGTCTGATTGCCTGCATCCATTCATGTCAATTGTGCATTCCGACGGAATTGGGCAATTCCAATAGGACAATGCACCCCAATGCACCCCCACACATCCAGAATTGCTACAGAGTTTAAACACTTCCGCTGGCCACCAAACTTCCCAGACATGAATATTATTGAGAATATCTGGGATACCTTGCAACGTGCTGTTCAGAAAAGATCTCCACCCATTCGTATTCTTACGGATTTATGGACAGCCCTGCAGGATTCAAGATGTCATTTTCCTCCAGCACTGCTTCAGACATTAGTCGAGCTCATGTCATGTCGTGCTGCCGCACTTCTGCGTGATCGCGGGGGCCCTACACGATACTGGACAGGTTCTTCAGTGTAGATTGAACAATGGGACCGAATGAAAACATCCCTGTCTTACCACCATTTTTATCCTCTTGTTGTTCCCCCTTGATTTGTCTAAATACAACGTGTTACCGGTCTTTACTTGTAGCTTACTCGAACTACCCTCAGAATTTCAAATATCTTGCACCATTTTACATTGTCGAACACATTTTTCAGGTCGATAAATCATATGAACGTGTGTTGTTTTTCTTCAGTCTTGCTTCCATTATCAACGACAACATCATAACTGCCTCTGTGGTGCCTTTACCTATCCTATGCCACGCGGTGTAGCCGAGCGGTCTAGGAAGTCTTATCACGGTCCGCGTGGCTTCCCCCGTCGGAGATTCGAGTCCTGCCTCGGGCATGGCTGTGTGTGTCGTCCTTAGCGGGAGTTAGTTTAAGTTACATTAAGTAATGTGTAAGCTTAGAGACCGATGATCTCAGCAGTTTGGTCCCATAAGACCTTACCACAAATTTCCAATTTTTACCTTTCCTAAAAACAAACTGATTGTTATCTAACAGATCCGCAATTTCCTTATGCATTCTTCTTGGCTGTGTGAGCTGCTAAGCTGATTGTGAGACAAATCTAGCATTTGTCTGCTCTTGCAACCCTCGGAATTGTGTGAACAACTTTATCCGAAAGTCTGATACTATATCACCAGTCTCATACATTACACACACCATCGTGACTAGTTGTTTCGTTGCCACTTCCTCAATCATTTTAGAAATACCGAAGTAATGTTATCGAGCCCTCTTGTGTTATTTGATCTTAAGTCCCCCAAAGCTGCTTTAAATTCCGAGTCTAATACTGCATTCCTTATGTCTTTCCTAACGACTCCCGTTTCGTCTTCTTTTATGTCATCAGACAAGTCCTCCGATTCATAGAGGCATACAGTATACTCTTTTCAAAAAATTGTTCAAATGGCTCTGAGCACTATGGGGCTCAACTTCTGAGGTCATTAATCCCCTAGAACTTAGAACTAGTTAAACCTAACCAACCTAAGGACATCACACATATCCATGCCCGGGGCAGGATTCGAACCTGCGACCGTAGCGGTCTCCCGGTTCCAGACTGCAGCGCCTAGAACCGCACGGCCACTTCGGCCGGAATACTCTTTTCACCTATCCGCTCTCTCCTCTGCATTTAACTGTGGAATTCATATTTCAAACTTATGTTACCGCCCTATGTTTTAATTTCACCGAAGGTTATTTTGATTTTCCTGTTTGCTGAGTCAGTTCTTTCGACAATCATTTTTTTTCGATTTCATTACATTGTTCATGCAACCATTTCGCCTTCGCTTCCCTGCACTTGCTGTTTATTTAATACATAAGTGACTTGTATTTCTGCATTTCTGAAATTCCCATAGCATTTTTGTGCTTCCGTCTTTCGTCAATCAACTTAAGTATTTCTTCTGTTACCCATAGTTTGTTTTCAGTTACCTTCCTTGTACCTGTGTTTTCCTTTCCAACTCTTGTGATTGTCCTTTCTAGAGATGTTCATTATTCTTCAGCTGAACTGACAACTGAGCTATTCACAGTCGCAGTGTCCTTAGTCCTAGAGAACGTCATGCGTATCT
Organism: Schistocerca serialis cubense; assembly: GCF_023864345.2. Taxonomy (NCBI): domain Eukaryota; kingdom Metazoa; phylum Arthropoda; class Insecta; order Orthoptera; family Acrididae; genus Schistocerca; species Schistocerca serialis. Next base: position 313,930,600 of record NC_064643.1, read on the forward strand.
CTTCAATTTTTAGTGTTATGGTATCATACTTCTTCACACTTTGTTTCTTCCTGACTATTCTTTTCAACTTCAGCCTACTCAATAACTAAATTGTGATCTGAGTGTCTATCTGCTCCTGGGTACACCTACCAATCCAGTACCTGATTTTGGAATCTCTGCCTGACCATGATGTAAGATAACTGAAAACTTCCCGTACCTCCAGGCCTTTTACAAGTATGCCCACTCCTCTTGTGACTCTTGGACGTATTCGCTATTACTAGCTGAAATTTAATGCAGAACTCAATTAGTCTTTCTTCTCTCTCATTACTACTACCAAGCTCAAATTCTCCCGTAGCCCCTTACTCAATTCATTCCCCAACAACAGCATTCTATTCCCCTACGACTATTTGATTTTCATCTCCCTTAACGTGCCGAATAACCCTTTCAGTATCCTCATATAATTTCTGCAACCTCTTCATCTAGTTTTCCCACATCAGTATGTAAACCTGAATTATAACTGTCGGTATTAGTCAAATGTCGATTCTGAGGGGAACAACTCCATCACTCACCTTTTCACAGTAACTCGCTCTCTGCCCTCCTTCCTGTTCATAAAGAATCCTACTACCATTGTATTATTTGCTGCTGCTGCTGCTGCTGATATTACCCTACACTCACTTGACCATAAATACCTGTCTTCCTTCCATTTCACTTCAATGACCCCTACAATATGTAGTTTGAGTCTTTGAATTTGCTTTTCACATTTTCTACCACATTCATACTTCTGACATTCCAGGCCCTGATTCATAGAGTATTATTCCTTCGTTGGTTATTCGCTCTTTTATCTTATGGTCACCTCGTATTTGGCAGTTCCCTTCTGGAGATCCAAATGAGAACTAGTCTGAAATCTTATGCCAATGGAGAGATGATCATGAAACATTTTCAATTACAGGCCGCATGTCCTGTGGATATACGGTTCTTGTTAAAACTGTGGATTCCTTTGCCTTTTGCGTTCTGATGCCGTTGATCCTCGTGCTGATTCTACCGCCTTTTAGAGACAGACACCTACCTCAAATGCTATAGAGTACCCTGAACCTCTGTCCGCTTCTCAGACCATTTTGACAAGACCGTTAGCAGAGTTGGAGTGACTTCCTACACCGGAAGTTTTCGGCAGCAATTGTTGACTATTTTTATATAAAATATAAGTAGTGAAGGGGATCGAACCAGGACCGAGAACCTTTTGTTTGACGAGATGGTCACCTGCAGAACGGCACGTTCAAAATACACACTTTGCAGTGGTTCGTAAATTGTGAGACTCGAGTCGCCATACCAGCCTCGCATGAATCATACCTTCCATAACATTGCAAACACAACTGGTGGGAGAAATGTCTAAGATTTTCCTTTTTTTTCCTTTTAGACCACACAAACTTAATACTGGCTGAGTCGAACGTGCTCCATCGAGTCACTAGTTTGTCCCTTTTCAGATGATGAAAGGTGTCGAGTGCCCCGATAGTTCAATGAGGCTTTTAAGCTACAGTATGCACAGCATTTGTGGAGTGCACCAATGGGTTAGCGACTTTGATTAGTAATCAAAACGTCCTCGGCCGCGGGTTACAACCACGCTAGCGCTTAAATTTTGAACAAAAATCATCAGTATTCCCAGGCGAAGGGTTTCGGCATCAGAATTCACCCTCCTTCTGCCAACTGGCTTGTCAAAGAGGGCGGAGGAACGGAAAGAGTTTCAGCGCACTCTCTTGTCCTCGGAAATTTCCCCAAAGGGCGGAATAATCAGCAGTGATTAACGGCATGAGGATGCAGAAAACAACGGAAACCATTTCATTAAAGACACATGATATATGTCCACAGGACTTGTGGTCTGTAATTGAAATAGCGCCCGATGATCCCTCCACTGGCAAAAGATTCCGGAAGAGTCTCCCATTCAAATCCCCAGGATAGTACTGACAAGAAGAGGTGACCACCAGAAAAAGATTGGATAACCAACGAAAGGATAACGTTTTATGAATCGAAGCGCGGAATGTCAGAAGTATGAATGTGGTAGGGTAGCTAGAAAATCTGAAAATGGAAGTTCAAAGGCTCAATATAGATATAGTGGGGATCAGTGAAAAATGGAAATAAGACAAGGATTTCTGCTCTGGTGAGTATAGGTTAATATCAAAAGCAGCAGAAAAAGGCATAATTGGAATTCGTTATGAATAGGAAGGTAGGGCAGAGAGTGTGTTACTGTGGACAGTTAGTTGATAGGGTTGTTCTCATCAGAACCGGCAGCGAACTATCACCGACAACGGTAGTTTAGCTATGCAAGCCGACGTCGCAAGCAGAAGCTGAAGAGATAGTGAACGTAGATGAGGATAATGAAATGGTAACTCAGTAAAGAGAGGTGAAAACCTTATAGTCATGGGGGAGGAATAGAAGAAAGCGTTACGGAAGAATTTGGACTGTGTTATAGGAATGAGAAGGAGAAAGATTAACTGAGTTCTGAAATAAATTTCAGCCAATAATAGCAAATAATGGTATTTATGAAGAGTCGGCCAAATTTTAAGACGAAACTCGGGAAGAATCAATAAGCAAAGAAGTGGCATAGCAGTATTGAGGAATGAAGTTTTCTAAGAGTATAGATACTACAGTAAACAATAGCTCCGTAGACAGTTCAGTTAAAGACGAATGGACGTCTCTAAAAAGGGTAGTCACAGA